>NW_027492094.1:0-741917 GCF_021521415.1 Bidens hawaiensis | reverse complement strand
AGCTAAGTGTGTGTTTTGGTGGTGTATGGAATATGTGTAAAATGAAGGGATTTTGGCAAAATGGAGGTATTTATATGATGGGTCATGGGCTTGAGCCCATGGTCTATCTTCCTTTCATTATAACCCAAGTCCATTACCCATATTAACTAGCCCAACACAAGCCCGACTCGTATTAACTCCTAATTCATTTAATTATTTCTCCGCTAACCTAAGTAAACTTTCCCTCCAATATTAAATAATATAATTAATATTATTTTGGAAATTTCAGGATGTTACAAGTCTTCCCAACTTAAAGAGGTTTCATCCCCGAAGCCTAACTTATTCCTTATAAAAGGAACACTTCTTATATTCGCACACTTATTAAACCGTCTTCGCTTTATGGGTTATCCTTCTTACTCCTGACTTGCAGCCATCGAGCATTGATCATGTGTTTATAGATATTAAGGTAGCTTGTCCATGAGGCTCTCGATGTCTCAAGTCTCGTCTCGTCTTTCCAAGGGCTTCCTTTGATGCTTTTTGTGACAATTTGGCAACCCTCTTAGCGTATTTGACTACAAGCTCCAAGCGTGATCCTTCTTCATTACTTTCTGCAGTTGGAGTCATGCTGTTTCATATATCGCTCTGCCACAGATTCTTCTCGTTCCCTCCTCTTTTATAACAGTCATCTACCTTATCCATAAGGAAACATAAATGTTATCACTCTAGGAATTATTTAGCACATGATTTGTAAAGTAAGTAGTTAATGACATTGATCAAATGTAATTAACTATTTGCATTACTCCTCAGGTTCTACATACTTCCCTTTATGATTTCACTTGTGCTAACTTCTACTTTAAAACAATTAATCAATCAAACAACCAAGAAATCCTATCCCTACCCTGCATCTATTATTCATTTAGCAAATAAGCTAACTTTAACATACATTATTTACTATACGCTTTACCTTTACTGAGCTTGCTTGAGTGACACATGGCTATCTTGAACTGGCATCTTCATTTTTCTCCTTTTAAATCCCATTTTTTTTGTTCGAGTCTAAGCATGTAGGATGCTTAAATCTCTCGAACTATGCTCTGATACCAACTTGTAAGGCCCCGAACCCAGTAGCCCTACTTTAACGTCGGATTTACTCATAAACACAGTTCTATTAATCAGAGTTTATTAAAACTTTTACGGAATAAATAAAACATTAATCATTTGTTACAAAACATTAAATCCTTTCTTTAAAACCAACTTAAAACATCATATTTTAAACACCATTTCTTACGTCTTCAGATGCCAGCCGTTCAATCCATGCCATGTGCCATCCTTATGCCATCTCGATAAACATGTATACCTGCGTGCATACTAAAAGTCAGCTACGCTGAGTGAGTTCTAGTTAATCAGGTAACATACATTACATACACATATCATTAAATCATACATATCCGAAGATACGTATTCATAATTAACTAGGGCACCCTATTTCCATACATACATACATATCTACAATCACTAACCTCAGACTACCTAGAGTACGTTCATAGTCCGCCGTCTATACCTGTACTCAAGGTCGTGAACACGTAAAAGGTCCGCAGTCCTTACCTATGTTCACCGATCATGGTATATGCAAGGTCTGCAGTCCTTCCCTATACCATCCTACATTAACATCATGCACAAGGTCCACCGTCCTTCCCTATGTTGCAACCTAGTTCATAGCACGTACGAGGTCCACAGTCCTCCCCTATCCTACTACAACACAATTACAGCACGTATAAGGTCCACGGTCCTTTCCTATGATGGCTCCTAACTGAAGTACGTATAAGGTCCACAGACCTTAACTATGTTCTCGTCAATCATCTATAACACGTATAAGGCCCGATATCCTTAACTACGTTCCCGTCAAACATCTATAACACGTATAAGGCCCGCAGTCCTTAACTACGCCACCACATGCCAAATCCATGTCCAACGGAGTTAGAGGGATTTGCCATCCTAACTTACTACGTCAGACGTAGAACTCACGTACCATTCCTGTACCTGCATACACTTACTTCACATATACAATTTATAGCATAAGAACACTCTTGGCGTTCTTTACATCATTCATTTAACAACCATACCCCTTGTCGATACGTGCAATATCCGATGATCGTTCACGCCCCGACAAGCATTTATCTTTCACGGTCATACATCATCTATACATTTTATATAACATTCATATCTCTATTTAAAACCTGACAGTACGCGCAATATCCGAAGATCGTTCACGTACCGACAAACTATCATTCATATCTATCTCATATATCATATAGAGCATACGCTTACCACTTAAGATAAGTGTATTAACTAATCACATCGAGTATGCACACAGCCCCGAAAACATAACAAGAAAATGGGGCTAGAAACTCACCTGAACTCGGTTACTTCTCCTGCTAACGGTTATTCCTCTCTTGACCTGTGCGCGTCTAACTGTTATCTAATTGAATATCAAATACTACTCTTGCCATTCTCATTGCTACTTAATCAATCTTACGCATCTAAGCCAGTTTTACTTCGTTTAATCATTACCCGGTTAGTTAATCGTTACTCGTTAATCCTTTAGAGGTATCTTTCATTAATTATCAAAGTCCAAGGACTATTATGTAATTATCTCATTCTATTTATGTCGAGGGACTATTCTGTCATTACGTTAAACTTCTAGTTCGTTACATGGTCCTTAACGAAATGGGATTCATTCGTTAATCCAGTCTCATGACGAATTGCTAGTTCGTTACTTCATAACGAATCGACCTTTATAACGAACTGAATCCTATAACGAATTGAACCTTTCTAACGAACTGGACCCTTAACGAACTGAACCCTTAGCAAACTAGGGGTTAATTCGTCAGTTCTCCCCTAACGAACTACGTAGCGAATTGGGTTTAATTCGTTATCAATTCCTTAACGAATCAGAGCTAGTTCGTCAAAACTCCGTTAACGAATTACCTTTAATTCGTTAATTCCACATAGCGAATTAGGGTTAGGTCAGAGTATCAGAACATTCTCTGATATCCTCGTACCCACAACTCCGGCGCCGCTCTTTCCGGTGCCGCCATCACCGGAATAAAGGGATCTCGCCGGAAAAGCGATATCTCGCTTGTTTCACCACCGTCTTCACCGTTTTTTCATCTCGTTCGATCCAGACGTAGAACTCACGTACCATTCCTGTACCTGCATACACTTACTTCACATATATAATTTATAGCATAAGAACACTCTAGGCGTTCTTTACATCATTCATTTAACAATCATACCCCTTGTCGATACGTGCAATATCCGATGATCGTTCACGCCCCGACAAGCATTTATCTTTCACGGTCATACATCATCTATACATTTTATATAACATTCATATCTCTATTTAAAACCTGACAGTACGCGCAATATCCGAAGATCGTTCACGTACCGACAAATAGTCATTCATATTTATCACATATATCATATAGAGCATACGCTTACCACTTAAGGTAAGTCTATTAACTAATCACATCGAGTATGCACACAGCCCCGAAAACATAACAAGAAAATGGGGCTACAAAATCACCTAAACTCGGATGCTTCTCCTGCTAACGGTTATTCCTCTCTTGAGTTGTGCGCGTCTAACTTGTTATATATTTGAATATCAAATACTACTCTAGCCATTCTCATTGCTACTTAATCAGTCTTACCCGTCCAAGCCGGTTTTACTTCGTTGAATCATTACCCGGTTAGTTAATCGTTACTCGTTAATCCTTTAGAGGTATGTTTCATTAATTTTCAAAGTCCAAGGACTATTATGTAATAATATCATTCTTTCTTAGTCCAGGGACTATTCTGTCATTCCGCTAAACTTCTAGTTCGTTACTTGGTCCTTAACGAAATGGGATTAATTCGTTACTCCAGTCTCATGACGAATTGCTAGTTCGTTACTTCATAACGAATCGACCTTTATAACAAACTGAATCCTATAACGAATTGAACCTTTCTAACGAACTGGACCCTTAACGAACTGAACCCTTAGCGAACTAGGGGTTAATTCGTCAGTTCTCCCCTAACGAACTACGTAGCGACTTGGGTTTAATTCGTTATCAATTCCTTAACGAATCATAGCTAGTTCGTCAAACCTCCGTTGACGAATTACCTTCAATTCGTTAATTCCACATAGCGAATTAGGGTTAGTTCAGAGTATCAGAACATTCTCTGACATCCTCGTACCCACAACTCCGGTGCCGCCTTTCTGGCGCCGCCATCACCGGAATAACGGGATCTCGCCGTAAAAGCGAGATCTCGCTTGTTTCACCACCGTCTTCACCGTTTTTCATCTCGTTCGATCCAGATCTGAGCTAGGGTGACCCTTAAGCTTATCTTAGATTCGTTTTAAACCCGATTCCACCCGGATCTTGTGACTTCAACGATTTAACGGTGTCGGCTCGTCGTTTCGTGACCAAATCTAATGGGTTTGAGTTCATAAAACAACATACTAATCTTACTTCGGGTTGAAAACCAATTCTCCTTCTTCTTCCTCATGGTTTCGGCTAGAGAGATAGAGAGTAGGATGAGAGAGAGCTAAGTGTGTGTTTTGTTGGTGTATGGAATATGTGTGAATGAAGGGATTTGGGTACAATGGAGGTATTTATATGATGGGTCATGGGCTTGAGCCCATGGTATATCTTCCTTTCATTTTAAGCCAAGTCCATTACCCATATTACCTAACCCAACACAAGCCCGACTCGTATTAACTCCTAATTCATTTAATTATTTCTCCGCTAACCCAAGTAAACTTTTCCTCTAATATTAAATAATATAATTAATATTATTTTGGAAATTTCGGGATGTTACAAGTCTTCCCACCTTAAAGAGGTTTCTTCCCCGAAGCCTAACTTATTCCTTATAAAAGGAACACTTCATATATTTGGACACTTATTAAACCGTCTTCGCTTTATGAGTTATCCTTCTTACTCCTGACTTGCAGCCATCGAGCATTGATCATGTGTTCTAGCTATTAAGGTAGCTTGTCCATGAGGCTCTCGATGTCCCAAGTCTCGTCTCGTCTTTCTAAGGGCTTCCTTTGATGCTTTTTGTGACAATTTGGCAACCCTCTTAGCGTATCTGACTACAAGCTCCAAGCGTGATCCTTCTTCATTACTTTCTGCAGTTGGACTCATGCTGTTTTCGTATATCTCTCTGCCACAGATTATACTCGTTCCCGCCTCTTTTATAACAGTCATCTACCTTATCTCTAAGGAAACACAAATGTTATCACTCTAGGAATTATTTAGCACATGATTTGTAAAGTAAGTAGTTAATAACATTGATCAAGTGTAATTAACTATTTGCATTACTTCTCAGGTTCTACATATTTCCCTTTATGATTTCACTTATACTAACTTCTACTTTAAAACAATTAATCAATCAAACAACCAAGAAATCCTATCCCTACCCTGCATCTATTATTCATTTAGCAAATAAGCTAACATTAACATACATTATTTACTATACGCTTTACCTTTACTGAGCTTGCTTGAGTGACACATGGCTATCTTGAACAGGCATCTTCATTTTTCTCCTTTTAAATCCCATTTTTTTGTTCGAGTCTAAGCATGTAGGATGCTTAAATCTCTCGAACTTTGCTCTAATACCAACTTGTAAGGCCCCGAACCCGGTAGCCCTACTTTAACGTCGGATTTACTCATAAACACAGTTCTATAAATCAGAGTTTATTAAAACTTTCGCAGAATAAATAAAACATCAATCATTTGTTACAAAACCTTAAATCCTTTCTTTAAAACCAACTTAAAACATCATATTTTAAACACCATTTCTTCCGTCTTCAGATGCCAGCCGTTCAATCCATGCCATGTGCCATCCTCATGCCATCTCGATAAATATGCATACCTGCGTGCATACTAAAAGTCAGCTACGCTGAGTGAGTTCTAGTTAATCAGGTAACATACATTACATACACATATCATACAATCATACATATCCAAAGATACGTATTAATACTTAACTAGGCACCCTATTTCCATACATACATACATACATATCTACAATCACTAACCTCAGACTACCTAGAGTACGTTCATAGTCCGCCGTCTATACCTGTACTCAAGGTCGTGAACACGTAAAAGGTCCGCAGTCCTTACCTATGTTCACCGATCATGGTATGTGCAAGGTCCGCAGTCCATCCCTATACCATCCTACATTAACAACACGTACAAGGTCCACCGTCCTTCCCTATGTTGCAACCTAATTCATAGCACGTACGAGGTCCACAGTCCTCCCCTATGCTACCACAACACAATTACAGCACGTATAAGGTCCGCGGTCCTTTCCTATGCTGGCTCCTAACTGAAGTACGTCTAAGGTCCACAGACCTTAACTACGTTCTCGTCTATCATCTATAACACGTATAAGGCCCGATGTCCTTAACTACATTCCCGTCTAACATCTATAACACGTATAAGGCCCGCAGTCCTTAACTACGCCACCACATGCCAAATCCATGTCCAATGGAAGTTAGAGGGATTTGCTATCCTAACTTACTACGTCAGACATAGAACTCACGTACCATTCCTGTACCTGCATACACTTACTTAACATATACAATTTATAGCCTAAGAACACTCTAGGTGTTCTTTACATCATTCTTTTAACAATCATACCCCTTGTCGATACGTGCAATATCCGAAGATCGTTCACGCCCCGACAAGCATTTATCTTTCACGGTCATACATCATCTATACATTACATATAACATTCATATCTCTATTTATAACGTGACAGTACGCGCAATATCCGAAGATCGTTCACGTACCGACAAACAGTCATTCATATCTATCACATATATCATATAGAGCATACGCTTAAAAATTAAGGTAGGTGTATTAACTAATCACATCGAGTATGCACACAGCCCCGAAAACATAACAAGAAAATGGGGCTAGAAACTCACCAGAACTCGGTTACTTCTCCTGCTAACGGTTATTCCTCTCTTGAGCTGTGCGCGTCTAACTGTTATATAATTGAATATCAAATACTACTCTAGCCATTCTCATTGCTACTTAATCAGTCCTACGCATCTAAGCCGGTTTCACTTCGTTGAATCATTACCCGGTTAGTTAATCGTTACTCGTTAATCCTTTAGATGTATGTTTCATTAATTATCAAAGTCCAAGGACTATTATGTAATTATCTCATTCTTTCTAAGTCCAGGGACTATTCTGTCATTCCGCTAAACTTATAAATCGTTACTTGGTCCTTAACGAAATAGGATTCATTCGTTACTCCAGTCTCATGACGAATTGCTAGTTCGTTACTTCATAACGAATCGACCTTTATAACAAACTGAATCCTATAACGAATTGAACCTTTCTAACGCACTGGACCCTTACCGAACTGATCCCTTAGCGAACTAGGGGTTAATTCGTCAGTTATCCCCTAACGAACTACGTAGCGACTTGGGTTTAATTCGTTATCAATTCCTTAACGAATCAGAGCTAGTTCATCAAACCTCCGTTAACGAATTACCTTTACTTCATTAATTCCACATAGCGAATTAGGGTTAGGTCAGAGTATCAGAACATTCTCTGTCATCCTCGTGCCCACAACTCCGGCGCCACCTTTCCGGCGCCGCCATCACCGGAATAACGGGATCTCTCCGGAAAAGCGAGATCTCGCTTGTTTCACAATCGCCTTCACCGTTTTTTGTCCCGTTCGATCCAGATCTGAGCTAGGGTGACCCCTAAGCTCATATTAGGATCGGTTTATACCCTATATTGTGCGTGATTGTAATCTTGAGAGCCGTGACAATCACTTCACGCCCAGGCATTTCCACCATAGGTTGGGGTGTGACACTTCTTCAGTTCCATCACCAACTCTTAAAAGAAAATCAGAAAACCATGAATCATTTAACGCTCTCATATTTATGGTCAACATCATATTTTTAGTAACAGACCATAGAGGCGACATTTGAATACTTGAGTCTACAATATGCGCTCGAGTGTCGTGTTTAATAACAGGCAACACCTGTCTGAAATCACCTCCCATAACCATTATCTTTCCACCAAATGGGAGTCGAATGCCAATGATGTCTTGCAATGTGTGATCGACTGCCTCTATCACCTGGAGTTTAGTCATTGATGCTTCATCCCATATTATTAGTTTGGCTGAGTCCCACTTTGATGTTTAATGTTATACATCGAATTATTATTGAGATTAATGGGAATCTTGAACCTGGAGTGAGTCATTCTCCCTCCAGGCATATTATTAGGTGCGACACCTGATGAAGCTGCTCCAAGAGAAATAAGACCACATGAATGAACTTGAGCAAGCAAGGCTTTGTACATAAATGTTTTACCCGTTTCACGTGGACCATCTATAAAGAACAAACCCGGGCGATCATTGTCCACATGCATCATGATCTCATCATACACAATTTTTTGGTACAAATCGATCTGTGTCCAACTCTGTTCGGATGAACCTCACCAGCATGGACGCAATCCACGATACCTTGGTACAAATCTACTTTTATCTTATCCCAATTTCTTTGAAAAAAATGTAAACGCGACGTCTCATGTTTTATATAGACGTCTACACCAAATTGTTGTAGCAATCTACCACCAAACAGAAGCGCATTCTCAACAGACCGAATTTGGAACTAGTAATAGTAGTACTCTCGCATAGCTATGGTTGTTCTACGACCTTTTGTGTTAGAATCTGAATAGATTAAAAAAGATTATAATTAATTGCATTACACTTTACTGTACTACTTATGATCTTCACTTAGAAAAAGTAGTTTGATTATTGGTACCTTCTGTGGTTCATCGATGATATCGGGATCATTGTGGACTTCACTGATTGATACTCTTTGATGTGGTATGTTAGGATGCCAACCAGACTCCCCGTTGGAGAAAAATAGAGGATAACACAACAGATCATAGCAACCAAAGTACGGCTAAATATTTTGACTATATTCAGACCTTCCGTACACAACAATGGTTCTTTTGTGCGAAGTGATATTGTCATTTCCTTCAACCCAAATAGGGCAAAATAATGTAATGTTATTTAAACCTCCGATGTTATTGGTCGGTTGTACACCCTTTGGTCAAATTCCACTAACGCATTCAAAGTAACTTTATAGTTGTCAAGAGGTCCAAGTTCAGCAAGACTTCAAAATGTCTTGACATAAGGGTTTGTAGAAATAACACGTGTCAAGATCTTCGTAATATCTCGATCAAGTCCAAAACCTTTTTTATCCATAGTCCATTTAAGCCATTAGGCCTAAACTAAATGTAGAAACTAAATAAAAAATAATAATGTTAATCTTCGTTTAAAAGTTACCTTATATATTTCATTAATTGTAAGGGCCTAACAGGCCTTTTTATCAGCTCAGCCGAGTTATTTTAATTTTCGGAGACAGCTTGCGAGTTAGGTTATGATAATCTAAGATTGTGCTATAGATGGTTTGTTTGAGTATTTTAATAACCAATTGAATGAAATATAATAGTAATTTAATAATGTAACCGACTTGTTTTTTACTGATAAAAAGTAACCAAAATAACCAAAGCTTTAAAATAAATACACAGATAAGGAAAAACAAAACATAGTTGCGAAGGTTTGTTAAACTAAATTGTGAAGTAAAATAATAAAATGAGACAAATTAAAAACAAGGATAGCAAGGTCTTAAAACAAAATGGGAACTAAGATAAAGAGGACAAATGTTGTTCAACACGAACAAGGGCTAAAAAAACAACCCGACATCATAATGTCATGAGCCTCGGGCATGTCTGGATCATAATCAATCGTAGTTAAATTTGTTGACCTTAAAATATTCCCTATAATTAATTAAACATAAAATGTATAAGTTTACAAATAATCATGACACAATTAGTGTAAATAATTAAAAAAACAATAAATTTATAACGTACTATCTCCCAAACGAACCAACTTAATCTGAGATACGACACAATATATTTACTTAGCGTTGCTCGAAAAGTTTTTATAATATTGATATGCGTTGTGTCATCTAAATATGGTTGTATTATGTGACCGCTGCCATATATGACAAGATTAGAAACCTCAAAAGTTGTAAATATAAATCAACAAAAATTATAATTTATTTATTTATATATTTACATTTACAGGTGGAGTTATGCAATAAAGTTTGTACATTTTGCTTCTATAGTTGTATCATTATTCCTTCCATTTACTCAATACACGTGGCTGACTGGGTGTACACGTGCAAGGACAGAATGTATAGTTACATGTCTGATGCTGATACTGATGCTTCTTCTCGACATGCTATGTCTTCCTTATGTAGGACCTGCTTTTCCCCTACTTGCGATGTGTACGCCATTTGTCGTCCCTCTTTGATCTCCAACGATTATCGTAGTCATTGCCTATTGTTACCGGGTTCGATTTTGGAACCCTAGGTGGCGGTAGTGTGGTGGTGTGAATAGACTTTGATTTCTGACAATTTGTTTTCCCAATGGTGTGGTAGAGTTGTTAATATAACAGCCCAAATCGTCTGTGACAGTGGGATGCCACGATGACGGTAGTGGTCTGATGGTGGGTTTTGCTTGCTGTTCGATTAAACCCTCAGAGTCACCATTGCTGTCCATGGTTGCTGGCGGCCATGTTCAATGTTGAGTCAAGATTTGACCTAAAAAATGATCATAAGAGAGATTGGAATCTTCTCAACCTCCTCAGAAATCGCTAAGTATGGAACCGGGCACACCTGAGACATCCGAGCAAGGTTTTATTTAGCCGGGCATGATATTTTGCCTGTAGGGCAAGGTTATCTTCTAGAAGTCTTATTTCGTGCATATCCGAGCAGGTTTCACTAGCTAGTGCATATCCGAGCAGGGTTTACCAGTTAGTGTATACCCAGGCAGGGTTCACTATATCTAACAAGTTTGTTCTTCATAGAGGAGCAAGGTATACTTCCGAGTAAGCTCTTGGCTAGCCAAGCTCATGAAGCCAAGTGATTGGAATATTGGGCAAGGTATTCATTAATAACAGTGGTCCGAGCAATCTTGATGTGGGTAATGAAATATCACAATTTACATCAGGGCAGAGTTTAACTCAAGCAGGCTAAAGTGTCACCGAGCACACTTTGCTAAATAAGCTATTCCCTAGCAAGGAGTTTAAAGGACCTTGGAAGAACAAGGTTGCTCGTAAGATCTTTTCGGGCAAAGTCTAATAAGGTCAAGAAGATTGAAGTCTACTCGGTGAAAGTTAAAAGTCTACCCAAAAACTGATCCCGAACACACTTCAAGGTTACCAAGTCTACCAAGGAAGGCAGAGCATAAAGTCTACTCCGAGAAGATTACTGCTACAATGCCTACCCGGAAGACTTGTTTTACACTTAGTATAGTTTTGAATATGTAATTTGAATACGTGTTATTTAATTAGGGTTTCTAGAAGGAATGACAGTTGTCTGGAGGTGTTAGGGCTATAAATAGAATAATTTAGGGCACGCCTCCAAACACGGACAAGAGAGACGGAATACGGATTGGTCTTAACATTTTTCAGAAAACAAAGAATATTCCTGATATAAGTGTGACGGCCGTCCTAGGTTATCATTGAATATACATTCCGACAAAAAACCGTAATTGATTATCATTTGTATGAATCTATTTATATAAATGGAAATCTTTTGAGTTATTTTTTGTGTCTGTTACATTTATTAACCTTTAAGCAACAAATCTTGTTTGTTTCTGATTCCGCCATTTACAAACAAGAACCTTTCCTTCTAAATCCGTCATTAACCTTCTTGTCGACACAATATGTGTGGGTTATGACATTGTTATTGAGTATTGAGTGATTATTCGGGACCGACATTCAACCGTTGCCGTGTTCCATTTTGGAACCCTAGGCGACGGTGGATTTTGCTTGCCATTCTATCTATGCCACTTTAACGGGAACACGATTTCCCAATGAATTTTGGTGGAGATGGAGTGTCTGTATTGGGTTCCCAGATGTTAATTGATGGATATGTTGTTGTTCTCTAGGGTTAGCGGCTGTGATGATGTTTCAGTTTAGGTATTATAACCTATGTTGCAGCCATGTAGCGGACCTGAGCCACGGTTAACAACCCCGTGTCAATTTATGAATTTTGGTTGTCTAGGTGTAGAGGTTATTTTTTCAGCAATAGTGTTGGTACATGTTTGTCAGTAGTTCATAGTCTAGTATTTGTTATCGAGTCTGTAATATAGTTAATGGTTTGTTTATGGTTTGTTTTGTAAACTAGCGAAGTTATCAGCAAGTTCGCTATGGCGAACTTGCTGATCTAGCGAGGTTACTGACAACTTCGCCAGTGGCGAAGTTGTCGTGTTTAAATAGAACGTTTCAGCAGAGAACGTGAGTAAGGGTTTTGGTTTTACGTTTTGTTTCGTTTTGTTCTCTGTAACAGTGACCTACTGTCACGGGTTTGGTTATTCAATATAACGTGTTTACCTTATAGCTCGTGTTCATTGTTCGTGTATTCAATCTATACAATATCTACGCTCGTATCTATATACGCAGGGATTCCGCACCTGCGTTGTTAGAGATTTCCCGTATACGATCCACGTCCAGGAACCTACAATTGGTATCAGAGCCATCGGCTCGATTGTGAGGTTCGGGATTTCACGCGGGTGTAGATTTCGTTTCATTTCGGGTGTTACCGGGACGAGTTTTTGGTGTGTTTATTCATTCTAGCTACCTACCAGTGTGTTTAAGCCTTTAAACCTTCAAAATTCTCGTTAAAATCCGAGTTTCAGATCTGAACTGTTCTTCGCGTTCATCGGGCGAAGTTGCTGAATTCAGGCGAAGTTGCCGTCACTGGAGATTAGGGTTTCGGCGAAGATATAAGGATTAGCGAAGTTAACCACAACTTCGCTTACCTCATAAGTTCGCCTTAGCGAAGTTACGAACAGGCGAAGTTGACTTTGGGCGAAGTTGACTTCTCGGCGAAGTTAAAAAAAAAAAAAAAAAAAAAAAAAAAAAAAAAAAAAGTCTGGAACGCCCGCTTACACGAAAATTTGCCCAAGCCATTTTTATCAGTCGGGAAGTCCTCAGAAAAAGTTTGGCAAAAATAAATTTTTTTTTCGACAAAATTTCCCGGAAATTTAAAAAAAAAAAAAAAAAAAAAAAAAAAAATAGTCTTCAAGAAGGATGTCATCAATCAACATCTCAGACTTAGTCAAAATGGAAGTCGAAGCGGGATCTGCTACTAAGGCCCCAAGATTGCTGAAAGTAACCGATTTTGTGGCGTGGAAGGATAGGTTCATTCAGTATATTAAATACCAGGATGCAAAGATGTGGGTGTGCATCCAGGATGGATATATTCCACCGTCAATGGAACACGAAGGTCGGGATGTGGTAAAGAAGTACAGCCAGATGGAGGAACAAGAGAAAAAATGTATGAGGCCGAGAGCAAGGCCCATGCTGCGATTACTATGGCTCTTCCTCAAGAGATTCTCCATACATTCAGGAAGTACACTTCTGCACGAGAGCTTTGGGATGCTCTTGAGAATAGATTCGAAGGGAACGCGGGTATTCGTGCCTCGAAGATTAAGCTGTTAAAGACCCAGTTCTCTGTCTTCAAGCATTTGAAGAACGAATCGCTCGATGATATTATCACCCGATACTATCATCTAATGACAGAGCTGAACAATTATTCGATTGCTTACCGAGAAGAAGAGATCGTTGAAAAGCTTCTCGATGCTCTCCCACCGAAGTGGGAAATGTACACCGTTCTTATGAGGGAAGACAGAGACTTTCCTAATTATGATTTGGAAACGGCAGTAAACAAGCTCAGAACTTATGAGCTTAATATGGTTCGAAAAGAGACACCAACGGATCAGGTTCAAGACCCTGGTATGTATGGTGCCAAAGTTAACTCAGGCTCAAGTTCGAAGTCTGAATCTGCTGCTTACTACTCCAAAGGAGAGTCAGGAAATGTGTCAGTAAACATGAACGGTGATGTTTGCTTTGTTGCTGGAGGATCAAGTACTTCAAAGCCTCAAGCATCCACGAGTGGTTTCTCTGAAAATTCCTCAAGCAATAATTATTCCAAGATGCCTATGAGTGTCAAATCTGCTGAAGAGCAGTTTGCAGTCTATGCATCATTTATTGCTTCCTATGAAAACTACATCCAAGGGAAGATTATGGACCCTGCTGTTCTGGATGAGGATTATGACCAGATCGATGCTGATGATCTGGAGGAGATGGATTTGCAATGGCAAATGGCAATGATTGTGAGGCGAATTAAACGTTTTATGAAGAAAACTGGGAGAAAGTTTGTTGGTGGTAGGCCTGGATTCGACAAATCCAAGGTAAGGTGCTATAATTGTCAACAGTACGGGCACTTTGCCAAGGAATGCAGAAATGAGAGGGTTGAACGAGGACAAGGTCGGCCTACTCAACACTCTGGAATTAAAAGAGAGATTAACGCCATGTTGACCAGAGAAGCAGGTGAGTACAACTGGAACCTGCATTCAAATGAATCTGGTGAGCAAGCAAACATGGCTGAGGCTGAGGTTGAAGAAGGTCAGAAGGTTGGAGAATGTAAGAAGGTTGATAGAAATGAGAAAGCTACTGAAGAAGAAACAGCTTTCATGGCAGATGACAAGGATAATCGCTCCGAGGTAAGTTCTAAATCTTTCTGTACTAAATGTGAGAACTTGTCAGAACAACTTGCTACAATTACTGATCAGTATGTTAAGTTGGATGCCGAATTTAAAACCTTGAAAGAAGATCATCACTTCACAAAGACAAGAGAAAATAATTATAGAATAAAAATTAAAGCTTGTGAAAAAGACGTTCAAAGTTTAAAAACAAAATTAGCTGAAAAAATTGTTGTGATCGATCTAAGCTACGAGGTTTTAGAAGAGAAAACCAAGTTAATCGCTGAGAAAGAAAAACAGATTGCTGATCACCAGGTAAAAGTGGTGGCACTAAATAGGAAACTGGAGCAATTCCGGAACTCCACTGCCATCCTTGATCACCTTGTGAGTGATCAAGGTACCTCTGCAAAGAGGGGAGGAATTGGTTATAACGAGGTGCCACCACCGTATAATCACAACTACACTTTCAATCCTAGTGTTCATGAATCTGTTAATTTCGTAGCTGATCAGACAAGTACTGCTAAGGAAACTGGTAAAGTACCGGAAGTTAGTAAAGGCGAAACAAGTTCGCCTGTCTCAAAAATTAAAATTTCAAGTCCTGTCTCATCTGATTCGGATAAGTCATCCGAGTCGGGTAAGACAAAAGAGAAGGAAGTATTACCCACAAGTGGAGAAAATGCTAAATCAACTAATAAGAGTACTCCACTCAACCCATATGTCCCACCTTATGTGAGACGTATGGTTAGTAATACTGCCTCCACATCTAAAACAACTGCTGACAGGAAAGCTGATTATAGATGTTGTTTTAGATGTAATCAAACAGGGCACCTTGTTGCTGATTGCCCTCTGAAGCAGCGTTTCAGAGAGGTGAGGCCCTCGAAAACTGAGACCAAGGTTTTTAGTAATCGTTTACATGTTAAAAAAGAAAACCATTCAAATTTGAGATATAATACCGGTTTTCAAAGAAACACATCTCGTTTTCACACTACTAATAACCAAACCAACTGCTATAATTCTTTTAATTCTCTTAATGTTCGTCGGTTTGGTAGGCCTCACTATCAGTCTCCAAGGAGGTATCCTGTTAGGACTCGTGGAAATTTTTATAATGCTAACTTTGGTCAGCCAAGGTGTGTGAGTTCGGTTGAGAAGGTTAATCGACCCAAGACCAAGAGGTCTTGGGTCCCCAAATTTTAATCATCTCTTTTATTTGTGCAGGAACAGTTGAACAGGGCTTCCAATAATCTTTGGGTTGTGGATAGCGGCTGTTCCCGGCACGTGACTGGTAACAAAAATTTGTTACAAGATTTAAAACCTGTTCAAGGAGCGAGAGTCAGTTTTGCCGGTGAGAGTGGAGGCAAAATATCAGGAAAGGATACGGTAACTAACGGGAAGATGACGTTAGAAAATGTGAACTTTATTGAGCTAAACGGGATGATCAATCCCGAGTAACCATGTTTTTCTTCTGAGTAAAAAAAAAAAAAAAAAAAAAAAAAAAAAAAAAAAAAAAAAAAAAAAAAAAAAATCGTCACTAATCGCTTAAAATTATGTCGGTTATCTCAGTTGGAAGGACATGTCTTAGGATATGTTTTGGTCCTCATTTTCTACTTGTAGATTTTGAGGATAGCCATTAACCTGATGACTGAAAGTGACCGGGGCGATTTATGATGTGTTTTCTTTCTATCGCTGAAAATTAGTCGTTCATACTTAGTTAGAAGGACACATACTTGTATGTGGTCGGTCCAGTTGATCCATTGGATCTTCAGGATTGCCGTTTACCTGAAAAACTTTGACGTGATCGGGGCGAATTGAAGTCAAAATTTTTTTGGGAAATGAAATTACTTTTCAAGTCTATTACTTCGTTTTGAAGTAAATGTGCTATGTTTAACAGAAAATTGATCCAACCTTGGAAAATGATATATATACTGATTGTGTGTGCTTAACTAGTGAAGTTATTAGGCTTAAAAGGCTTTAGAACAGTCATTGTATGTCATGGTAATTTTAATGGTGCGTAAAAGTGTATGTGATACTAACTTAAATTTACTCGAATTTATGTGGAAACTCCTTAAGAGTTTTGTATGTCTTCATACATATCTTTTCGAAGGATAGGCAGAAAAGCGACTACCCAGTCATACACGAGCCCGTGAGTGTTCTGATTCCCGTGAAGAAAGCATTTCAAGACACTGCAGTGATCCAGATTCGGGACTTGCAGTGGTTTCATACTCCGAAGTCGATAAAAATGTTTATAAAAAAAAAAAAAAAAAAAAAAAAAAAAAAAAAAAAAAAAAAAAAAAAAAATACGTGTATATTTTTAAGTACTTTCGAGACATAGTAACAATCAAGACTTCTCAAGTCTGGAGTTAGAAGAAAACGGGAAGCAGACATCGTGTATCTACAAGATAATCAGACACTATGGGTCGAAGTCAATTCGGGGTGACTTGGGTATAGCCAAATACGCTTTGAGAATAGATAGAAGACATCATTATCTCTGAGATGTTGCCATCTTAAATTTTTGAGCTTAACTGAACCTTAATCCGTATCACAGAAACGATGAAAACCATTTAAGTTATTTACATGCTTACAACCTGTCTCTTTATGTCATAATACAGCTAAACACGGATCCAAGTGACAGTCACATAATTAGTATGATTCCTGTTAGGATCTTTTCTAAAAACGTAGTGGTCCCTGACTAGACTGAAATTTGATCCCTTATACTTTAAATGTTTTAAGTTTTTGTACTTAGATAGTTTTATGTTTTTCTAAACTGGTTACTTGGACTTGATCGTTTCATTTAAATTCTTAAAGGGAAGTTTTATAACTTAATTGAAAAATATTCAAGCCTAGTGGAAGCAATTCAACTACATGCAACCCTCCTGGTTGAGCATGGGAAAGTTATAGATGTCTTGAAGGTGTTCTTGGCATCTCAGGGGGAGATGAGGTGTAGAGGCGACAAGCTGAGGACGCAAAGAAGAAATGATCGAGACAATGATCCCAATGCACCGGAAGGTGCAGGTGGTGAGTTGCCAAGAACTACTATAGCTCTTGGGACTTCCACAGCTGAGGGGGAGTCTGCAGCTGGTGATGATGTGGTTGCTGTTGGTGATGATGTGGATGTGTTTGAAAATGTTGAGAGTGTTGATGATGTGATAGATCCACTGAAAGAGATAGACGATGTGCTGTTTGATTAAGATGTGCTGCCAAATGATATTATTGAAAGGAACTCGACGTGATTGATATGTGTTTGATCAAGATGTATTGAAGAGTCTGAAATGGTGGTATGTAGACTGCCAGACTGCTGAAGCTGTGCTGGAAGACGAAGACGAACAAGAAAGTGCTGAGGGTTTGTGATCCGATGCATCTTGTTAACTTATCGAAAGCTGATCTGAAAGTACTCAACGAGAAGAAGATCTTCTACATTCCTGCTTGGAAGGATCAAGCTAGGAAATATCAACGGGTAGTGTCGGTTTGTGTGAGAGAAGGGGCGCACGCGTGAAAGTGCAAGATTACAAGACTCAGAGATCAAGATATGAAGCTACTGCCAAGGGGGAGTCTGTTGGTACATGTTTGTCAGTAGTTCATAGTCTAGTATTTGTTATCGAGTCTGTAATATAGTTAATGGTTTGTTTATGGTTTGTTTTGTAAACTAGCGAAGTTATCAGCAAGTTCGCTATGGCGAACTTGCTGATCTAGCGAGGTTACTGACAACTTCGCCAGTGGCGAAGTTGTCGTGTTTAAATAGAACGTTTCAGCAGAGAACGTGAGTAAGGGTTTTGGTTTTACGTTTTGTTTCGTTTTGTTCTCTGTAACAGTGACCTACTGTCACGGGTTTGGTTATTCAATATAACGTGTTTACCTTATAGCTCGTGTTCATTGTTCGTGTATTCAATCTATACAATATCTACGCTCGTATCTATATACGCAGGGATTCCGCACCTGCGTTGTTAGAGATTTCCCGTATACGATCCACGTCCAGGAACCTACAAATAGTATCACTACCCATGTGGTAACTGTAAGGCCCCGTTACCGGTGCCCTACATTTGGTGTTGGATTTACTCATAAACACAGTTCTAAATATCAGAGTTAATTAAACTTTACACGGAATATAAAACTTCAACCATAAAACATTACATAACTTTCAAATCTAGTCTCATCAAACATTCATAGTCATTTAAAAACAAAACATAGTCTTTAAAACATCATAACATTTCCATAAGACGCTAGTGACTTCAATTCAATTCCATGTGTCCTCATCAAGCGAACTGCCTCATTCTACTCACCTGCGTGCATACTAAAAGTCAGCTACGCTGAGTGAGTTCTAGTTAATCACACATAATACAATACATACGCTTACCTTCAATTATGCATCCGAAGATACATAATAATTACTTTACTAATTTACTTTCATTACATAAGTTCATACATACGTTCGTACTTTGTTACTTTCATACTATATAAATTACTGTCCTTTTCTGTCTCGGATATTATTAGGGTCTGATCCCTTTCTCTTTCTATCTCAGATATTATTAGGGTTTGGTCCCTCTTTCCTTTGTCTATCTCAGATATTATTAGGTTCTGATCCCTTTCTTGTCTATCTCATATATTATTAGGGCCTGGTCCCTTTTTACTTCTTTATCTCAGATTATTAGGGTCTGGTCCATTTTTTCTCTATCTCAGATATTATTAGGGTCTGGTCCCTCTTTCTTCATCTTCGTAAAAACTGTCTTTACATACCCATAACATACATACTTTCTTTAATCATTCATACATATTCATATATTATACATATATCTATCATACACATTCATCTATAATAAACATACCTCCCTTGTTAGCACATGCAATATCCGAAGATCGTTCACATACCGACAAGCTTTCATTCACATTTAAGATATACATACATATCATATAAACCATATAAGGCATACACTTACCAGTTAAGGTAAGTGTATTAACTATCACATCGAGTATGCACACAGCCCCGAAAACATAACAAGGAAATGGGGCTAGAAACTCACCTGAATGCGGTTACGTTCACCGTTAATAGTTATTCTCTTCTTGAGTTGTGCACGGCTAACTCTATAATATTTACACGCATACATTAACTATTGCTACTCATATCGTATTTCTATCTTTATATAACCCACAACGAACGGGGTTCCGGGAGCAATAGCCCCTATCGGGGTCCAAGGGGTAGAGCCCCTGGCTGGGGTTAAGCTGCCTGGTCAGCTTGGAAAAATTTTATTTTCATTGACCGTCTTAACAAATTTTCCATTAACATTTTAATTTATTTTATAAGTTGGGCTTGTTAGTTAAGTTTAAGATAATGGACTAGTTTGTCGAAATTGGATATGGGCTTAGCTGATTCAGGTCCAACTGTCCATTATGGTATCTGGGCCCAACTGGATTCAGGCCCAAATCCAAACAAATCAGAGTGACTGAGAACGCTTGGCCAAGAACCTATTCTGGCCGAGAACATGTTCTGGTTGAGAACCTGTTCTAGCCAAGAACCTGTTCTGACCGTGAGCTCATGTTAACCAAAATCTCATGTTTGGCCGAGAACCCTCAAACTTGGCCGAGAACACCCAGTTCAGCTCATCATTCCATTTTTTATGTTTCTACCTTGCTCAGTTACTGTTCTAAGGTTCAAATCATGAGCTTTTAACCCCTTTTTACCGTCATTCATAACTGTTTTACACCCATTACCATCGCGGTTTCAAGATCTAACCCGTTTTAGACATAAAGCTTAAACCTTTATAGGGTTAAAACGTTCTAGGCTAGATCTAGGGTTTCCTTTATGAACCGTTTATATATATATGAGTCCATTTCGTCCATTTTAATCATCAAGTTTGTATTTTTATGAAACATCTAGACCCGGTCTATTCTAGGGTCAAGTTTCATGGCAAAACATTCATAAAAATGTAACCTTTAAGCTTAAAACGTACCTTTAGAATTATCTCCGAACCGTGTTTAGTTTGGTATGCGATCTAGGACTTGTTAGCTTACTTGTATGATCGAAGATTCAATATTACAATGCTTGGTTTTGGGTTCGGATGGTGGCCGGCGACTAAGGGAGGGGTATTAGGCTTAAGTGTGTGTTTTTAAGGTGTAGAGAGAATAAGATGGATAAGTTGGATGGAAATGGAAAGATTTAGGGTTTAAGGGGTATTTATACTCCCTTAAGCCCATGGACCTAAGACCAATCTTTCTTTTTTAGTCCATGATTAACTCTCTTTAATTAGCCTACTTATCTTCCCTCATTATTTATTTATTAACCCAAGTAGACTTTTCCCTTATACGAAATAATATATAAAATATTATTATTTGAAATCTTGGGATGTTACGGTAACAAATTCTTATTTGTACGTGTTGCCATAATCCTTTTCATTTTGTTATAATATATTGTCTTATTGATGTTTTTTTTCTTCATTTTTTGGTTACTTAGATAGCTCTATATCCTATACTTGACTAAACAACTTCATGTCATCAATAAAGAAAGGTTTTCAAAGATGAAGAAGGTAACTTTATGTTTTTAAGTTGCAAAAAACATGCACACAATTGGTTGAAACTCATGATAATTTAGCCTTAATGTTGCAGATCACGAAATATGTGGCTCTGAAGCTGATTTCAAGCCACATTCAAGTCAAGTTATCCTAACTTGTCCTTTTGTGTCAATGTACACATGTCATGAGTTATTGAATGTTTTTATGATATTCATAACCTGTATCATAACCAATTTATATAAAGTGGTTTGAATACTTTATTATATTAGTGATTTTACCATTGTTATTAAAGTTAGTTGAAGTTTAATCAATCTTCAGAAGTTGAATAAGTTTTAGAACAATTTTCGATTATAAATCTTTTTAAATCGATTCATTCAGACCCCAGCTTGGTATGACCAGTTACCCGAGCTGAGCCGAATGTATTTTAGTCGGGTCACCTTTTGACCTGGACAAATTAAACTCATTTTTAAATTGATCCGTTCTGACCCGAGTACATATGACCCATTACCCAACCTGAAGCAATTGATATTTGTGTTCTACAATTCCAAATTTGTTGCCATTTGTGCAGGGGAAAGATAACGATTTGTGCTTTCATAGTGCTTGGTTTGATGGGAAATTAGTCAAATTATTATCCATCAATCAATGTATTTAACATGGGTGAGTCCACCACTGCAAACTCACCGGAACCACTCCGTCTCTGTTCATAGGATTTTACCTATGTGAGTTTGTGTTTTTTGCTTTCCTTTCGTTTTCCTTTTTGTTAGAGTCTTATAATCTTGATGCTAAACAAGGTTATGATTCACTACTGAATTAGAAAGTTACGATTTATATGTATTTTTCTAATAAACATGAATTCATACATAGGTGTTTGTATGCATTTTTCTAATAAACCTGAATTCATACGCTATATGTGTTTGGTTTGGAAATTTTGATAGCTTCTACTCCAAAGTAATAGTGAGGATGGTGTTGCAATAATACTTTATCAGTTAGCATAGTTATCAATGAGATAAGCGCTCAAAAGCGTTGAGGCTGGGCCTAGCGCTTAGGCGATAAGCGCAAAAAAAAGCGCCCGATTTTTTTTTTTAAAAATAGCACACATTAAAAAAACAAATTTTTTTAAACAAAAATAAACATCTTAATAAGAAAACATACATTCATTCTTAAAAGCTGTTATGTATGTATTAGAAAACTAATACTATTGTTCATATATAAAAATAAAAGCTATTATGTAATACGCATAAAAATTAAAAATTAAACAATAAGTTTAAAATTTTAAAATATAGAGATTAGAAAGCTAAAAAGATTCATAAAACCTTCAAATATTATTTTAATAGTTCAACAAAAATAGTTTTAAAATAAAAAAAATTATTTAAATTAACCTATCATGTGGTTACTGTAGCAAACTAGCAGCAGGGCTACAGTATTACTTAAAATATAAAACAAAATAAAGTTGCAGCTTTTCTATGCTTTAAAGTTTATACCCATGTATAGAAAACAAGAAGACAAAAAAGGCTCTCCTCCACCTCCTTCCAGGTACTTCTCTTTCATTTCAGGCCGGAATTTACAGGTCTTAGCCGGATTCTGGCCGGAATTTTCAGATTTTAGCCGGAATATGGCCGGAAGCGCGCCTCGACCATCACCAGGCGCTCTACCTGTGCTGCGCCTTGAATTATCGCCTAGACGTGAGCCCAGTGCGCTTTTAATAACTATGTCAGTTAGTCATAACCTTTTTGTCATATCCCAGCTTGATTACTTTGGTGCTCCCTATTGTGAATCTTCTTGAAACAACAACTACATTCCAAACCTCCAATCAAACGTTTTTGGATTGTTTTATAAGATTAGGCGCCAACTGATTATTATCACACATTATTGCAGGTCCGATACTGATTTTAGAGAGCTTTGCTTACAAATGTCATTTGAGTGTGTTGAGCTAATTTTCAGCCCATTTTGTAGTGCTTCGTATGGATGCTTCACTGTATATACTAATATATGTAATCGTAAAGTCTCAAACAGTCAAACGCTTGCCCCGGCGCGCAGGTACAAAAACAACAAGAGGCCTGCCACTAATGACCCAGACCCAAAATTAAAGAGGCCAACGCAAGATCATCTAGGTACGCCTAGCTATCTTATGAAATACCTGACCAAATTCTTACGAAACAATAGATTTGAATTCGTTTAATGACTTGAAAGAGACTGTAATGTTTAAAAGTTATAGGCATATAACTACTTGCAAAAAATATTTGTAAACTTCACTGAATCCAATTTGACTAGCACAACACATTTTTTTGTAAATAACATGTGAAAAAGTATAACTAGGCAGCGGCTAGAATGACCACTATAGCAAGATGCGAGGTTCAAACTTTCACGTAGAATGCTATTTGACCAGCGCACCACATTTTTGGTGCACAACATGTGTGAAAGAGCATCATCAGGCAGCAGTTAGAATGTCCACTTTAGCCTACAATTTTTGTACACAACATTTATGACACTAGAAAATTTTGTTTGTAAATTTGTTTTTAGGCACACGCCAAGCAGCAAAGAAGCAGAATATGTAGAACATGATGAACCATCATAGACATTTTGGCAACAACTAACACTCAATGAACTCACATATTCAACCCATTGTGGCAGCAAACAACTTTTGGCAGAACAGACACTACAAGACACAACTTTTTGTAATTAGTTTGTGAACATATTTTGTACATCTACAAAGACCCTCTTATATGACGTAAAGAAAGGCTAGATGGATAAGGTGTAAGATGTAAACCAACAACAATGTAATTGTAAGCCACAAACGTGTAGCAGCAACCGTCACCTAAAGCCAACATCTCTTAATCGTCACCTAAAGCCAACATCTCTTAATCGTCACCCAAAACTCCCCCCGCAACGCGGGGGGAGAAACCCTAGTTATTATACAATTAAGGACTTACTTTACATCTTGAAGAAACACACTAAAACGATATGTACCATACGATCGCAAACCATGATAATTTTTCCAACGACAGATATAACCAATATAAGAATTCTTCATAATATGTATATAGTAAAAGTGGCGTATGATAGAAGTCTATTTTACTTCTATATGTAAGGATTGTGATTATACGTACATGTAAATATTTTTTCGTATCCCATTTCGTGTGTAAGAATTTTTATAGAAGGCACTAATGGGTACAAACAAAACCCTCATGGGACATTACTTGTAAATTTAATAAGTTTAGTGTGTTCGCTAAATACGATCTTGAAATCCCTGTCAAGAAGGAGATGGTTTTTATGTTTTGGCCACTCTATGTATTCAAAACTCTCTATTTGGAAATGATATAGTACGAACATGTTGCCCACTAAATTCATGTCACTGTAAAAGTGCATTAAAGGTGCCTGTACGAATACGGCTGTATGATGTCTCTATAAAATAAAAATATATTAGTCTCCAAAATTGAGTTTTATTGCGTGAGCGTAGATGAAAAATGATCTTACGGCTTGGTTAAGAACAACAACCAACAATTTGTTTTCACGGACTATAAGTAAAATGAAATCGACCCAAACAAAAGCCACGGTATACCAAACTCCGTATTGTGTGAGTGATGAAAAAGAGTCAATAATGGAATGCATATCCATGATCAATAAAACCTTTAAAACAAAGGTGTAATACTTTGATATTAAAAAGTATAAAGGAATTTAAAAGAGTAAAACACTAAATGTGAATATTTCTTGCATGTTTAACAATGAAACATACTTGGACACATAAGAATGTAATATTTAAATAAAAACCTTTATTTTTTTAAAACAATAAACCCTAAACCCTAAACCTTTATTGAATTCTAATAAAAGAGTTTTTTATTGTTGTCCATATATATATATATATATATATATATATATATATATATTCCATAACGAAATTTGAAACCTTTTATATTTGGACATTCATAAATGTATTTACGATATTCCACATATACTCTTATAATATTTGGATTATGGTTGCATGACTTGTTATAACCATTTGACCAGTTACATTTACTTCATTAGAACTGAGAACTCATTGCATACCTATTTTCCAACCTTTTCCAAAAATACCTTTATGTATAAAATTTAATTATGTCTTTTACATTTTTATAATTAATAGGAAATATTAATTGTTAACTTCCTAATTTAACAATACCGTCGCAATTTCTCACGTGTCTCAACTTCATATTATTTATTTGCTAGTTACATTGATTTCATTTTTATATTAATAAATTATTATTAATACTACGTACGTGCTAGTATGGAAGTGTTAATGTTTATGGTTATTTTTTGTTTATGGTTGTTCATTGTTATCTTATATAGCAATTTGATGTTTTTTTTCAAACTAAAACTTTAGACGAAACCAATCTTTTAGTGGAATATGATATAATTTTTTTCCATTGTTACAACTACGTCAAAAATATAACTATTACATGTAACAAATAATATTACCGCCTACATGATGTACCTTGATTTGAATGTAATACCATCACAATACAAAAATGAAGTTTGTACCCAAACACAAATAGTAGTAGCAGTGGTGGTGGTGGTTGTGGTTGTGGTAGTAGTCGCAGTAGCAGCAGTAGTAGTAGTAGAAATTGTAGTAGCAGCAGCAGTAGCAGTAGCAGCAGCAGTAGCAGTTGCAGTAGCAGTAGTAGTAGTATACATATAAATTACTTTAAGTAAACATGAATGCCATTAAAATTTAAGTACATAAAACACAAATTAGAGTTTCCTAGAATGACAAAGTAAATTAGACTGGAATAAACATCATGGAGAAACTATAGTCTCGGTATAGATTGTACCGTGGTTGAATTGAACACAAAAGGAAAGAAATTTATAAGCGAGCTGATCGAACCTCAAATCAACTTCAAGCACTTGTCCCCACTCCGTGATCACAAGACACAAGCCAGTTAAATTGTAATACGTGATAGAGATAATCAACGGAAATCTTATAGACACTCTATGACTATAAGATAACAACTTTATCCATACACAGTTATATTACTTCCAAAACCTTATAGTCTCAAACTCGATAAATCTGGGACTAACAAGCATATCGAGCTTAGACTTTATATCGGCTAAAACACCTGAATTTGCAAAACCATGGACATTCGAAAAGCTTAATTCTGAAAATTTCATTGTGTTTACGTCAAACCGAAGTATCATCTTTTGACCCAAATCCTAGCATTGGGCAACCGTGAAGTATATACCATCACCACATAAAGTTCCCGATGACCAATTGAAGGTTTTATTATGGTACGTGCGATTTTTAGGAAGCGTACTGACGTGAGGTCGAAGACGCACTCAAAAATAAACCAAATACAACTAATTAGATAGCAGTAAGTAGGTGTCGAACACAGAGAGTTTGTGGAAAATGTGTTACTATGTAACATTGTAATCTGACTATATTAAATAGACTAAATTTCATAAAAAGTAAATTTAAAGATTTGGTTGGTTGATTTGATTAACAAAAAGAACTGAAAACAATTTGATAAGTTTTAAATCAATACGAGAAAATATGTCTTCCCTCGGTTTCAGGTTTCTACAAATGCCAAAATAATTGTTTAACTGAGATGACCGATAAAGATATAGTTCGTGCTTATGAAACGATTGTGATAATTGAATACTTAGTACTTGGATTATAAAAGCAAGGTAATCACTCGAATATCAATTAGTTTATCCAACCCCGAATCCCTCCCGATTAATCTCGATTGCTTACAGCACCAAGAACTGACGGTTTAGAGCACGAACTCAACAAACTAACAATCTACTAATCAATTCATAATCACCATAATAATGAAATCAAAAAGATCAAACTATTATCTCAGAAATTGCATAAACATTCAATCAACATTCATAATGAAACCTTACAATCCTAGGGAAAACACAAAGAAAATTAGCCGAGCATGATCTGGTTCATCATCCATTCGATTATAGTAATCGTATGAATTAAAAACAAGTTTTTAATGATTACACCATTCACAATTGATCTATGGAACCTCCAATTCACCCCTAGGTCTCGTCTATGTGAAAAGACATTGATAAAAGGAATAAAAACACCAAAATTCGACAGTTACAATTTCCGGACCGTGGCCCACGGTGGCTTCCACGGTGCCACAGAACGCCACGGTACGGTGAAAACTGCCATTTTTTTTGCCATTTTGACCGTGGCCCACGGTCAACACCGTGGGCCACGTGGAGCTCTTTCTCATTTTCTTGTTTTCTTCATATCTTTCTAGTTTCAACTCCGTTTTCTTCGCCTTTTACGCCCACGTTCTCGTGATTTCATCCTCTATCTCCTCATACATGCAATTATATGAGTAACTATAGTCAACTAATTCCATAAAATTAATTGGTTAAGCATATGCATTTATATCTTTTACACGCTTAACGGCTTTCCTACGGTTCACCCGTCACATTCCCACACTTAACTGTTGCTTGCCCCAAGCAACACCTCAACAACAATTTTTTTTCATTTTCAACTTATGACCACCAATCATACCAACAATTCCGGTTCTGTCAAGGTCCCAAGTCATACCTTATTCCCTCATTTCTATCGGTTTGCACTAGTATACTTGGTGTTCAATTTAAACCATAGAATTTTAACCAAACCTAACATGCACATTAACCCTCTTCTTGGTGATCATTCACACGTTTTCACATATAACCAATTCTCCTAGCATACGCTTGTACAATCATCAAATCTCCACCTATATAAATACTTTGACACAAATGCAAATCAAGAGGACTTAAAACGGGTTATAACAAGGCTAGGTGTAAGGGTATGGAAGGGAATATATAAATTAGCTTAAATGATCCGATCCGGCTTATTACAAACAAACTAAGTAAACAATGAAATAAACAACTATATACATCACTAACTACTTTCTTTTTTCTTTTTCTTTTTTTTCATATATATATTTTTCTTTTTCTTTTTTTTTTCTTTTTTTTTTCACTACATAATACTTGAACATTGCATCTCTAACACAACCTTTTTTTTGAAGCATAATAAACATAATGCTTGATACATCCTATTGATATATACTATAACAATTACAAATACAAAGAAACCTATTAAGCCGGATCATCTCGCAATTTAACATCGGTGTTGATTGAATAACAGGATAAGTCCAAAATTGTTTCTTAAGTGAATCAACCCCCCGCCCTCTCATTATCCACACTCATATATGTAATGTATGACGCCCAACCCCCAAAACCCACACTCGCACTCATCCAGACGAGGCTTAACCTAATTGCATCTATCACTTTTGCACTCATGCCAAGCTAAGGTCTCGAAATGCACTATTTGCACAAGTTCTATCCGAGAATATCAACTTTCTCACCAATCTTTACTTTCTCAATACGCGAGTGTAAATGAACATGTTATGCAAATTATTCTACCGAAAACTTGCTAACCTTGACTAGTATACTACAAAACCTCGTTTGTAAAAACAAAAAACAACAACTAGGCAAACATGTCCTTTAGGGAATTGTGACAATGAAAAGGGACCAAAACCTTATCCCACCATCTTACCACTTTCCGGTTTTCTTTTAAATTTAAAAAAAAAAAACATTTTTTTTGTTTTGTTTTGTTTTTTTTAGAAAAAATTTGAAAAAGAAAATTCCCCCATCACCACAATTGGGATGCATTGTCCCCAATGTATGGTTTTGAGAAAATAAAAAAAAGAGACTACTAAGTAAAACTCCACTTCCCTCCATGAAAAACCCGGGTTGTTCCTAACATCGTGTCGAAGAGAAATCCATAAGAATTTCCCCACACTAGAAATTATAATGCAAAATAAAAAATGAAAAATAAAAAAATTAAGTATACAAAATGTACAATTACCACCTTTTAAAAACTTTTATGACATTCAAGGTGGGTGACTGGCCCACTCACGTGCAACTTTCTCGTTATAAGCACGCTCCTTTTCAAGCAATTATTGCCAGTCTTCCGGCAAACCAGGGTCAGGCCCGAACATCCTCATCCTCCACCATGGATCATTTAGGTTAGGTGGATGTCTCACTTTCGTCTTTCTTGGTTGGCTACCTTTTTCTGCCACCTTCTCACTCTGTTGATGCTCACCTTCTTTCTTCTCAACTGACCTGTCAATCACAAAACACTCCTGTAACATCTCGTTTTCTCGTTTCGGTTAATAAAATAAAATATGAGTTATTAGGAGTCGGGCTTGTGTTGGGTTAAGAAATATGGGTAATGGTCTTGGGTTAATAAGAAAAGGAGGAAGAGACCATGGGCTTAAGCCCATGACCCATAATATATAAACATAAATTACTCATTCATCCATCCATTTCACCCATTCCATATACCATCCAAAACACACACTTAAGCTCTCTCTCATCTTTCTCTTTTCTCTAGCTGAAATAACCAAGAATATCGAGCATCTATCCGAGGTAATAATGTTATGATATCTTATGGATCCAAACCCGCTAGATTTAGTCGCGAAACGACGAGCCAACACCCTAAACCATTAAAGTTACGAGATCTGGATGGAAACGGGTTTAAACCGAGCAAAAGATGAGCTTAGGGGTCACCCTAGCTCAGATCTGAATCGAACGAGACAAAAAACGGTGAAGTATGGTGAAAAATAACTGAGATCTCGCTTTTTCCGGAAAGATCCCGGTTTTTCGGCGCCGAAGAATGTGGCTATGAGGTTAAGAGAATGTCAGGGAATATTATGACATTCTCTGACCTAAACCTAATTCGTTAACGGAAACTTAACGAACGAGTCTTAATTCGTTAGCGGAAGATTGACGAACTAGCCCATTTGTTAAGGAAATTCGTTAAGTGAGGGACGAATGAACCCCATTCGTTATAGGGTTCATTCGTCAACCAGACCAAACGAATAAGTCCAATTCGTTATGAAGATCAGTTCGTTATAAGGTCGAATTCATTATAGTAGCCAATTCGTCATGAAGGAAGATTCGTTATAATAGTCGGTTTGTTATGAAGTAACGAATGAGTTTATTCGTTAAGAACCCCATTCGTTAAGAACTGGGTAACGAACTAGAATTTTGGCTGAATGACAGAAAGGTCCATAGACTTAGAAAAGAATGATATAATTACATAATAGCCCCTGGACTTTATTAATTAATGAAAGATGCCTTAAAGGATTAATGGGTTGACAATTAAATATTATTATAGAATTCTGATGGAAAATGTGTTAAGACAGTTAATGAAAATAAAATATTTCCAAGCTGACCTGCACCCTGCTAAGGGCTCTGCCCCTTGGAACCTGCTAGGGACTGTCGCCCCTAGAACCCCGCTGCCCCCGGACCCCCGTCGTTGAGGGTTATAATTAAACTAGAAATACGATATGAGAAGTGGTAGTTTATTAATACGTGTAATTATTATACAGTTAGCCGTGCACAACAAAAGAAAGGGATTACCATTAACTTTGAACGTAACGGCATTCAGGTGAGTTTCTAGCCTCATTCCTTGTTATGGTTTCGGGGCTGTGTGCATACTGGATGTGATTAGTTAGTACACTTATCTTATGTGGTAAGTGTATGCCATATATGTTTATGTGAAATATATGAATGATTACTTGTCGGTACATGAACGATCTTCGGATATTGCATGTATTTCCAAGGTTATAATTAAAGATATGAATGTTATATACAATGTATGGATGATATATGTATGTTATGAACAAATGTAAAGGTATGGGAAGGTACATAATAAAGGGACCGAGCCCTGATAATACTCGAGGCAAAAAAGCGGACCCTAATAGTATTCGAGGCAGAAAAGGGACCGAGCCCTAATAATACTCGAGGTAGAAAGGGACCGGACCCTAATAATAGTCAAGGCAGAAAAGGGACCGAGCCCTAATAATACTCGAGACAGTAGGGCGTAATGCTATTTAAAACATATAAGTATATAAAGTACGTATAGATGTAAAGTATGTAAAGAAAGAATAAAGGAAAGAATGAAAGAAAGAAAGAAGGTATATACTCATGTATGTACGAAAGAAAGATAAGCAGGTCAAGTATATAATGTGTTTCTTCGGATGCGTATTTACAAGTATGTGAAAGTATTGTATGTTACTTGATTAACTCTCACTCAGCTTAGCTGTCTTTTAGTATGCACGCAGGTGAGTAGAATAAGGCAGCTGGCTTGAGCGGGGGCACATGGCAGAAGAATAAGAGGCTGGCATCTGAAGACTCATAGTGTTTTAATTGATGGTTTAATTTTGGATAGACAAGTATGGTGGTTTAAAGACATGTTTATGAATTATGATGTATTGTTTAATGAAAGTTTTTATATTCCGTGAAAGTTTTATTTAACTCTGATATTTAGAACTGTGTTTATGAGTAAATCCAACGTCCAATGTGAGGCACCGGCAACGGGGCCTTACAACTCCACTTTTGTGCGATCCTTGCTCAAGGATACACACTTGTTAACAAAATCCGAATTCAGGCTTTCCTTGTTAACAAAAGGTTCAGTACTATTTTAAAATAATAATAACCTTTTATCACGATTCCCACACTTTATTCCCAGTGTCCCCTTAGCACAATCAATCACTGCAAGTGAAGTGGCAAGGAAGGGTCTACCCAATATGACTATGGGTTGCATGTTAGTTATATTTTTAGCATAATAAAGTACTAAAAAGTCAACTGAGTAACAGAAATCCTCCACACGTACCATCACATTATATATCGTGCCTCGGGGAAGTGTATGGGTTTGATCCGCTAAAACCACGGTGTTGTTTACTTTTTGTAGCGGACCAAACTCATATTGATCATATAAACTATCGGGCATGATACTAACACAAGCTCCAAGATCTAGCAATGCTTGATCAGTTTTAAATTCACCAATTTGGATTGATAAAAGGGGCACACCTTGGTCTTGAAGTTTACTCGGGAGAGTATTATTATAAACACTCTCATCCCTTATTTTGGTTAAATTGTCATTTAAACATTTATCACAAGAACAATTTTCACAAAAAGATGTTTCATTCGGTTTTAGTTTAGAGTTATTTTGAAAAATTGTTTCATAATTAACTACATTTTCAATCTCATCACTAATATCTTCCACCACCCCCTCAACAAACTGTGGTGTTGGATCAACTTGAACACTAGAAATTTCAAAATTAGGTAAAAGACTTATTGCATTGATATGCACGTTGTTTCCCTTCTTTAAGTTGGAGCTGTTTATCTTCAAATTCGCCACATCGGTTGTAAGTTGACCCATTTGAGTGGTCAACGACTGGATGGCTTTGTCACAGACTTTATCCTTTTGCATTCGAGCTTCATCAAGTTCAATTCTCCATTGCATGTCTTGTTGCATTATCTTCAACATGTCCATGACTTCATTTCCACTTGATGAACTTTGACCCGCGTACCCACTTTGACCACCACCCCTTTGACCTTGAAACCCTTGATTATTCCCACCATGAAAATTACCTTGATTGTTATATTGTTGACGAGGAACAAAATTTCCTTGGAAATTCGGGTTGGATTGAGTACCGTATTTCCATAGAGAAAATTTGAATGATTTCTCAACCCAGGGTGGTATGTGCTTGAGTTCATATTGCAATTCCTACCGCATCTCCCTTGAAGTGCATTCACCTCCTCTACTTGTACTTGTCCCACCGTATACACCTCAGAAGCATGGCCCGACTCATTACAATTTGTACAAACATCAATTACCTGATTAGTAGCTTGTACCCCTCCTTTTTCCATGGCTTGTACTTGTGGTTTTCCAATTGCCAACCTTGCTTCTCTTCCGGTTTGAGCCTTTCTCTTTGATGTGACCGCCATTTGCTCCGAATATTCCCAATCATCTTGTTCATAATTAGTACCAAATGTCCCATTTGTGATCGATTTCAAATCCCATTCATCTTCCATACTCAACCCCTCATGAAAAGCATTTAACAATTGTTAAAGAGCAATACCGTGATGAGGACAATTTTTAATCATCATACTAAACCTCTCAAATTCTTCATGAAACATTTCACCCTATTGTTGTTGGAAAGTTCTCAAAATCCTTCTTGCATCATTAGTCTTTTGGGCCGTGTAAAATTCTTCCAAGAATCTTTGTTGCATCTTTGTTCCAAGAACTATTTGGTGGCCAACAAATAGTTCGCGACTTTATAATTCAACGAGCGAACCTTGCACGATCGTGGACCTGCCTCAGAAATTTTCTGATCAGCTGATGCCCTCATGTAATCACAGTGAGCCTTTAGAAACATTGGCTTTGATATTAAGGTTAACCATTCCTTACAAACAGTCTTGCATTGGGCTATAGCATTTGGAGGGAGTTTTGCAATAATCTCCAGCATTCATAGTTTAATACCATAATCGGAAGGGTAAATATAGTCATTTTGATCTAAACAATGTAGTTTGGAAAAAAGACAAATCATGTTTAGTTAAGCTTGTATAATTTATTAAATATAAATATAGAAAAATATGGTTACTAATTATAAAAATGAAAGAGAGTTTTCTTGCATATATACAAAATATAAAAATAGTCGTTTTCTGACTATATAAATAAAATTGAATTGCCTAATTTACGAGTTCATATTAGCGAATACTACAAATTTAATTTATGGATGTAAATGAAACACAATTAGTTATATGTGTGTAAATAATGAAAAATACATTAGTCAGATGTATATTTTTACGGTTTTAGATTAGGAGGCGCTAAGTAAATCACATAATATAATCCAAAGTAATTGCATTGTTTTTGTACTTCTAACCGATAGAAGAATGATAAAACTTTTAATTGGAGGGTTAATATATCTATATCATATGCATATATACACACATATATAAAACAACAAAGTAAAAAAAAATGAATACAATGTGAAAATAAACAAAAATAAAATTGCTACTAATATACAAGAGTTTTAAATAAAGATGAAGATATGTCTGGCAATGAAACTTGAACTTGATGGGGAAACCCGAAACATTTGGGACAGTTAAATACCCTATCCATTAGGGTTTGCGACGTGGTTGAGATTTATTTTAAAATTTAAAACACCTTTGGGACGAACATGAGATTTGTAATATGCCTGATTAACCAACCCAATTACCCAACAATATAGCCCAAATTACCCTATATATACCCGAGTAACCCGACATAATTTTATTTGTTTATTTTTAAACTAGGCTATTGACCCGTGTACGACACGGGTGAAAATATATAAATCGTGTTATAATCACACGTAATTTTAAATGACAAGATAGTTTATGATATATATTTTTTGTGACATACCATGATATATAGTTGTTAATAATACCAGTACCAAAATAAATTATTATTAAACATAGTTTTCAACCAAAATAGCATTCAATACAATGTTTAGAAACATAATTAAAATTGTAAAATAAAAATTCATAAACTACTAAACACTTCCTTATAAATCATATTTGTAGTTTTATTTGTAACTTTACCTTCATTGTCTCATATAAGCATTTTAACACTGCATCTACTCTTCACTCGTGATAAATCTACATATAGTTGACCATGTGTAAACACCGGTTCTCGCAGGTATATGTCAACTCTTGCTAGTGACTGTCCTTGACTTTTGTTAATGGTCATTGTAAAACAAACTGCAACTGTAAATTTTCTTTGTTTCAATTTGAATGGAAGTATCTTATATGAAGGGGTTAAACCACTACGAGTTATATAAGTGCGATAACCAATATTAGTACCTGAAATAACCTTTACTTAGATAAAACGCATGTCCAAGTTAATTACTTGTAATTTAGTACCGTTGCACAAACCGTTCTTCTAATCAATATTTCGTAATAACATTATTAGGACACCAACTCTTAAAACCAATCTAGGTTAGGCATTCCTAACATTTTTAAACCATTTAGGAAATCTGGTGAATGTAATCCCGGATCAAAACCAGGCCCACACTATCAGAGAGATCAATACTATCAGAACTGAGGTATTCAACTTCTTTTCTGGAAAAAAACGATAAAAATCTGCCATTAATGTGTTGGAAAACCTCATTTAAAGGTGCAAGTATGCCATTTCTTGAATGTATGTAATATCATTAAAATTTTCCAATAATGATGGATGTACAAATTCAATCAAATCAGAAATCAGATCAGATGAATCACCAATCAAAAGATCATCTGGTATATCTATAATGCTTTGGTCGTCATTTTGACCGCCAATTTTTCCATTACCAAGTTCTAACAACAATTTTGAAAATCTTCTAGTAGCTTCCATATTTGATGATTGACACCCGACAACTAACCTCATTTTTTTTGTTAACCTAACCACATTGCATTTGGACCAAATGTGGGATGAACTAAGTGAAGCATTAACAATGTCACTCCATGTTCCATTTTGTACCACTGATAGAATTTGTCTTAAATCACCCCCAAAAACAATAACTTTCCCCCCAAAAAGATCTTCACAACTGTTACGGTTACCACCTTTTAAAACATATTTTAAAGTCTCATCCAAGGCTTCAAAAGCATGTTTATGTGTCATAGGAGCCTCGTCCCAAGTAATCGGATAATTTTTCTTCATTAAGTTGCAAATATATGGATTTTTTGTTATTGAACTGGTAGAGCTAATAACAAAACAAAATAAATATAAAGATATGAAATCCTATTAATGCGTAAAACTTGAAATATTAACACGTTGGAAATGATACTGAGTGATTGTCTTGCCGTTGACACTGCACGTTTCAAAAAATGCGTTGTTATGTAGCGTTTAAAGGGTATGCAAAAAATATTAAATTGACTAACTGTTTGAATTACTCTCTCATTGAGAGAGGATTCTATAATATTTCGCTTCTTTGATTTTGAAGACATAATATAATATAATATAATATAATATAATATAATATAATATAATATAATATAATATAATATAATATAATATAATATAATATAATATAATATAATATAATATAATATAATATAATATAATATAATATAATATAATATAATATAATATAATATAATATAATATAATATTACAGAGATTGTCCTTTATGTATGTACCAGATTTTACTCATTATCATTTATCTTTAAAATTAACAAGATTTGTACTTCATGTTTCAAAATTCTACAACGTTTGTCCTTTAGGCCTAACCTAGTTAGTTTTTCTTGTTAAATTAGATCATGTGCCTTACACATGAGGGCAAATTAGTCATTTTACCTATTTGATTAAAAAGATTTAATAAATAATAAACAAATGAATATAAAGAATCTTAATAATGTATATAAATAAAAAAAACAAAATAAATCTCTCTCTAGCCCCTCATCTCTCTCTCTCTCCGTCACACACACACTCTCTTTCTACCAAACTCCCACCATCCGTCCCTCTCCTCCACCGCCACCGCCAACTCCTTCCCCGATAAACTCCAAGAGCATTCTTTCTCCCGGAAGAGCAACAGCCGTCGAATCACAAGCAAACAAACCCAAATTTGACTCAGATCCACAAATTCCAAACCCCAAATTGTACTCATGTGTTTAAGAAACTCCAATTAATTTTTTTTTACTTAAAATCGAATCATCACCACGAGTTCAGTATCACATGGTTAGAGTTCAAGGTCAGTTGAAGCGACTATAGTTAATGATTGATGACCGAACGGTGTATCAACCGGAGATGTGCTTCGATGTTGACGGAAACTGAGAGATTTCTTGCTTTTGCTTGTGTCGGTGTTGGATCTTGTAACATTCCGTTTTCTAGTTTCGGATAATAAAATGAGAATTTATTATGAGTCGGGCTAGTGTTGGGTTAAATGGATATGAGTTATGGACTTGGGTTATGAAAGAAAGAGGAAAAGACCATGGGCTTAAGCCTATGATCCATAATTATATAAACCATTAATCACCCATTTAATTCACTTTACACACATTCCATACACTTCCCAAAACACACACCGAAATCACCAAGGAAAACTGATCCCGATCCAAGGTAATGATAGTATGATATTGTAAACCCGTTACATATGGTCACGAAACGACGAGCCGACACCTTTAAACCATTTAATTCACAAGATCCTGACGGAAGTGTAAAGCCCCGTTCCCGGTAGCCCTACTTTAGCGTCGGATTTACTCATAAACACAGTTCTACAAATCAGAGTTTATTAAAACTTTCGCGGAATATAAAACTGTAACCGTTTATTACAAAATATATTCACCTACGTGGATACTAAAAGTCAGCTACGCGGAGTGAGTTCTAGTTAATCAAACATTATACCATACATGCATTTATAATCATATACATATTAATATATTAACCTTGTATAAATATCCATAAGAGGAACGTCACATAATATCTATTAAAAGAACTATTACTATTACCCCTACTATTTATATTCTCCATTGAAGAACACTCTATATATATATTCCCCATAGAAGGAACATCCTATATACTTCCATAGAAGGAACACTATGCTTTCCATTAAATGAACACTATGCTTTCCACCAAAGGAACACTGGGCTTTCCATTAAAGGAACACTATGCTTTCCATCAAAGGAACATGGGGCTTTCCATTAACGGAACACTATGCTTTCCATTTAAGGAACACTCTATCTATTATCCGTAGAGGGAACTCTATATATAAGTTATCATCTAGTATCCATATAAGGAGACAATCATCGCTATTCTTGGCAATACATGCAATATCCGAAGATTGTTCATGTATTGACAAGTAATCATCCCTGCATTACATAAAATATCCATATCTGTATTTATAACCTAACGGTACATGCAATATCCGAAGATCGTTCACGTACCGACAAGCAATCAATCGTATCTAACACATATATCATACATGGCATACACTTGCCATTTAAGTTAAGTGTACTAACTGTCACATCGAGTATGCACACGGCACCGAAAACATAACAAGGAAGTGGGGCTAGAAACGCACCTGAACTCAGTTACTTTTTCCGTTAACGATTACTCCCTTCTTTATATAAGTACATGTATCAATAAACTATTACTACTCATATCGTATTTCTATCTTTATATAACCCACACCGAACGGGGGTCCGGGGGCAGCGCCCCTGGCAGCAAGATTCTAGGGGTGACAGCCCCTAGCAGGGTCCAAGGGGCAGAGCCCCTGGCTGGGGTTAACTATCATAACACATTTTCCATTAGGATGTTAAATTATTTTTCTAATTCGCTAACTCATTCTCTATAACGAATTAAGCCTAATTTGTTATCTAATTCGTTATATAACCTTCCCTAGTTCGTTATTCAGATTCGTCCCTTATTACCATCTGATTCGTCATCTCAAGACTTGATTCGTTATCTCAGCATAGCGAATGAGCCTATAACGAATCACCAGATTCGTTATCTTATTTAATGAATGGTTGATTAACGAATTAAGGACTGATTCGTTATCAATTCAAACTAATGAGTCCCATTCATTATGCACACGTAACGAATTGATCCACCATAACGAACTATCAACAGTTCTTATCCAGATCTTTGACTCTAGGGTCAAAGTCAAATTTGATAAGAACAAGAACAGTCAAACTATATCATATCTGCGATTAAACGTTAATTTCTTAACGAATAATCATGATTTAAGTATCATTGGAATCGTCTTAGCAGCGCCTACAAACCCCAACCCATTAATCATCCAAACATTCGATTTTACTTGGTGCGATTTGTGCATATACATACGGGTTTTCCATACTAACAATTAACCTATTAAATTGTAATCAATTTCAGCAAGTTTAGCTTCGTTGGATTCGTTTTTACCATACTAACACAGATCTATGACTTCTAGATGAATCCAAACCTAAATAAATGATATCCGAACATAAACGTACCTTAAAAGAGTCAAACTACAAACATGATTAAGCCTTGATGTTGTTTTGGTTCATCTCGATGTTCCAGCACCAACAATCTCGGGTTTTCTCTTTTGGATCTTGACTTGGGATTTGGATAATGTTTGTGTGTGTTTCTCAAGGTGTAGGCTTGTCACACCCCGACTAGGTAGTTGCGGAAGCGTAATACGGGAATGTAACAGATAACACTGGTATCAACCACATTGTTTATAAAGAAATTCAACAAACTAATTTACATCATATTACATTGGTTGGTACTAAGTTTACAAACTAGATGAAAAACACATAACCGGTTCACGGGCTTCTTATTTATTACTATGTATTTGCGTCTATTCACAGCTATTCAACTTTACTTCTAACACCAAGCACGTAAGCAATTCATTCCAACTTCGGCTTACCTGAAAAATATGTTAAAACGGGTCAACTACGTCTAGTTGGTGAGTTTCAAGTTTCACGAGTACGAACAAAATCAGTATACGAGTCCGTAAAGTTCACAGTACGTATGTATATAAGTATGTGTATGATGTATTATACTAAGCCACAAGTGAAACCGAAACGAGCTAAAACACATGGCCACCCCTGCCCATGCACTCCCGTTGGCATTTAACAGCCACTTTGCCCCAAGTATGTACTATGTCTAACACCACATAGCAGTATGTATTAAGTTTAAATGACAATGTGCAACTGGGTTGTCATGTTCCGGTATACCCAACTGGCTCTGTCAATTGGGTTTGTCAAACCGATAGTACTATCCACACGTCACCGGCACGAAGTTAATCACTTGTGTTTGTGGGGACTTTCAAGTGTTAGTACTTAGATAATTCACATCATCACAAGTTTTCAAGTAAAAACGTATATGTAAACATGCTTTCCACCCCAAAAGTTCGTAAAGCAGTTTAGAAAGTGGGTTCATGAAACTCACCTTATCGTAGTTCAAGCTGGTAATATGTATCAGTAAGTAATGTTCCTCGATTATAGCTTAACTCTTATAACCGGTATCGTACTGTTAATACTAGTACAATGTTTAAGCTAAATTGGGCTTTATAACTAGTCTGGGTATAGCTGTTAGGCCCAGAACATGACCATAGTATTAGATTGTGACGTTGTATACTATGAAATGTTCAAAACCAGATTTGGCTCAGTTTCACCGTTTTCCGAGCCTAGCCAAGTTGATCGTTTATGCGTTTCGGGATTAGGTAAGATCACATAAACTTAAGTAAACATATTGATTGTATAAATGATTTAATTTATGAAAGAAGTTTGAAGTTTCGATATCTGGATTGATCGCAGGGTTTGTTTCCGTTTCCACACGGGTTTGGTTGTACAAACGCGTACAATTCACCAGAATTATCCGGAATTCTCGTAAAAAGTTCGTTTTTATCAAATTCATCCAAAAATACGATATTCGACCACTTTTGACATTTTGACATACCAGTCAGTCCGTTAAACATAAAACTGTCGGTTTCGTTAAAACAATTATAGTTTAAATCTTTGATTAATCATAACTAATTATGTACTTATATATAAATTATGGAAATTTTTGTAAAAATATATTAAAATATGTAGAATTTTATAAAAATATTTTTAGAAATTCTATGTTTAGTTATCTATTTATAAAAATTCATTTAATGTGTTATAATTAAATAATAAATAGTCCGTTTATACCAAACGACATTCGAAAAATGTGATCACTTTTACAAGTGGTCTTAATATCATCACATAGTCTCTGAAAAATTTCCAGAATCTAACTCTTTGGCCAACATGCATTTTTGCGCGTTTTTCGGCTATTAAAACTCGGTTAAAACACAATTGCACAAAAATTACTTAGACATCTCCAAATGTTCTCAAAATTTTCCAGTGATCTTAGCATAACATTTCTAGGTTCAAATCCAAATTTCATATTTTTTCATGAAGTTTACCTATTTTTCCCGAATAAACGCTAATAAACGGTAACAAATTCGCCAAATATTTTCCGTTTATCGAAAGATTACCAAATTTGAACAAGGACTCATTTACATGGTCGCTAATGTCTCTGAAAAGTTTCACAAGCTAAAAAAAAGTACGTCACAACCTAATGCTAAACAACCCCTAAACGAGTAATACGGTATTACCTCGTCGGTTTTCAGTGGTTTTCGATAGTTTAAACGACTCTCCGGGTATTGGGTTGCAAACTCAGTGTATCTACATATCATATAACATCAAACCAAGAATAAATCATCCATTGAACAACCTTTCTAACTAGGGTTTAGGTTTTGGTTTCAAATCGAATTTTCAAACCGTAAAAACGTCGTATTCATGTTCTAATCCGTGTTTTTGGTCAAAATTCTATATGTTTCTGCTTTGTAAACATGTTTAACATCAAAACATGATTTTAGGTGATTTTTAGGGTTTTGGGATGGTTGAACATGCTTAATACTAATCAAGACATACTTATTAATGTTTAAGTATGATAAAACATGATAAAAAACACTTAAAAATAAGATCTTACCACTGTTTTTTTTTCTGAAAAGATAGGATAAAAGCTGGAGCAGATTTTTGTTTGAGATATTTTAGATATTTAGGTGTTGTGGAGTCTTCAAAATGAAGAAATCAAGAAGGAGGTGCCCCCCTTTAATTCCGATCGGAATAAAGGGGTGGTCTCCCTTTTCAAATTTTTTTTATTATTTTTTTTTGTGTGTAAGTCCTGGGTTAATTTAGATCTGGGTTCGTTTTTTTATTTTTTTTCCGCGATAAAAATAGTTCATGGGCGAGAAATAGCGCGAAAATTGACGTTTTTCGACTCATTTTTGTAAAATAATAAAAACATATTAAATGGTTGTAAAAGCCCAAAATATGTTCACGGATTGCTTAGAAGATGTCATATAAGTGTTTTATAAATCTTTTTCGGCTTGACGGATGCTACAATGATTGTTTTGATGCTAACGATTGCGTTTAAACTCATAGCTTATCAATAAACGAAACCTTTTTCGTTTAAATGGTTTTAAACGTACTGGGGCCTTAATATCAATATGTTAGCCTCTATATTATATATATAACTCGTATATGACCCCTCAATATATATACGGGTCATAACCAGTGTCGGTCGGTTACTCGTTTAATCGCTACGAATTAACCGATTTATAGTCTACTCGCTACGTAGTAAATTTAGTATACCTCGTTTTGTCACGAATGTCACATTCTCCCCTTTTAAGAAATTTCGTCCTCGTAATTTAATGTGATATCGGTTTTCTTTTTAGGGAACAGGTGTGGGTATTTCTTTCGGAATTCGTCCTTTCGTTCCCAAGTAAATTCGGGTCCTATTTTTGAATTCCACCGAACTTTTACCAATGAAATTTTGTTGTGTCGTAACTGTTTAGTTTTCCCGTCCACAATTTCTACCGGTTCCTCTACGAAGTTGAGCTTTTCATTAATCTGAACATCTTCCAGTGGTACTATTGTCGTTTCATCAGTCAAACACTTTTTCAGATTCGATACATGAAACACATCGTGAATAGTGCTCAGTTCTAAGGGTAGTTTTAATCGGTAAGCTACGGGGCCAATTTTTGCAATAATCTCAAAAGGTCCAATGTATCTCGGGGCTAATTTACCGATCTTTCCAAACCTAATAGCACATTTCCAGGGCGATACTTTCAAAAACAACTTGTCGCCTATTTCAGAATATAACAGTTTTTTACGAATATCGGCAAAACTCTTCTGTCGGTCCCGGGCGGCTTTCAACTTTCGTTTAATCTTGTGAATCTTATTGGTTGTTTCTTAATCAAATCGGATCTTGAAATTTTAGTATCACCCACCTCTGTCCAACAAAGTGGCGATCTACATTTTTGCCCGTATAAGGCTTCATAAGGTGCTGCTTGTATACTACTGTGATAACTGTTATTGTAAGAGAATTCAATGAGCAGGAGGTGTTAACCCCAATTCTCTTTGAAGTCCAGTACACAAGCACGAAGTAAATCTTCTAAGGTTTGGATAGTTCGTTCGTATTGACCATCTGTTTGGGGATGGTAAGCGGTACTCAGGTCTACTCGGGTTCCCAATGCTTCTTGAACTGCTTGCCAGGTGACTGTCTCGATACGAAATAATTGAAAGAGGTACTCCGTGTCGAGATACAATTTCATCGATGTAAATTTGAGCGAGTTTTTCGGTGGTGTAGTTATTACGGATAGGAATGAAGTGTGCGGATTTGGTTAATCGGTCCACAATTACCCAAATTTCATTATGTCCTCGGGAGGTTTTAGGCAAATGTGTTTCGAAATCCATGGTTATTTGTTCTCATTTCCACTGTGGGATTTCGGGTTGTTGTAACATTCCCGAAGGTTTTTGATATTCCGCTTTAACCCATGCACACGTTGCACACTTACTTACATACAAGGCTATATCCTTTTTCATGCCTGGCCACCAGTAAAATTCCTTAACATCTTTATACATATTATCAGTACCTCAATGAATAGAATATTTGGATTTGTGTGCTTCATCAAGAATAAGTTCACGGAGTTTATGAAGTGTTGGAATTCAGACCCGGTTTTTGTAGTAATATACTTTATCAGTTTTCTTCTCAAAATTCTTTTCATTCCCGTGTAGTTCTTCCTTTTCTAACTGATCTGCTTTTAATGCTTTGTCTTGTGCAACACGAACTTATTCGGTCAGACTACTTTGGACAATCATCCCAAGTGCTCGTATTCTCAATGGTTTAATTCTGTCATTTAGGCTCAAAGCATCAGCTACTATATTGGCCTTACCCGGATGGTATTTAATTTCACAATCTTAATAATTTAACAGCTCTACCCATCTTCTTTGCCTCATATTCAACTCCTTCTGAACAAATATGTGTTGTAAACTTTTGTGATCCGTATAGATGGTACATTTGGTGCCGTACAAGTAATGTCTCCAGATCTTCAATACAAAAATAAATGCTCCCATTTCCAAGTCGTGAGTTGTGTAATTCTTCTCGGGTACCTTTAATTGTCGGGAGACATATGCTATTACTTTCTTTCGTTGCATCAGTACACATCCCAAACCTTTACGAGACACGTCACAGTAGACCACCAATTCATCAGTTCCATTTGGGAGACTTAATATTGGAGCTTCACATAACTTTTGTTTTAATGTTTGGAAGGCCATTTCTTGTTCTTCTCCCCAATCATACGTTTGATCTTTCTGAGTTAGGAGGGTTAATGTTTGAGAAATACTTGAAAAGTTTTCAATAAATCGTCGGTAATACCTGGCTAATCCCAAAAATTGGCGGATTTCTTACGACGATTTAGGTACTTGCCAATCTTTAATAGCCTCAATTTTACTAGGATCTACTTGGATTCCTTGATGATTCACAACGTGTCCTAAGAAATGTACTTCTTGTAACCAGAATTCACATTTGGACAACTTGGCATACAACTTTTCTTGCCTCAATAACTCCAAGATTACCCGCATGTGTTGTTCGTGTTTCTCCTTACTTTTCGAATATAACAAAATGTCATCGATAAACACTATCACGAATTTATCAAGGTAAGGTTTGCAAACTCGGTTCATGAGGTCCATAAACACTGCAGGTGCATTGGTCAATCCAAACGGCATAACCAAAAATTCATAGTGACCGTATCGAGTTCGGAAGGCTTTTTTTGGGATATCTTCTTCCTGAATTTTTACTTGATGATAACCCGATCTGAGATCAATTTTTGAAAAATACTTCACACCTTGGAGCTGATCAAACAAGTCATCAATTCGAGTTAAGTGGTATCTATTCTTTATAGTCACCTTATTCAATTCCCGGTAGTCAATTCACATCCGAAAACTTCCATCTTTCTTTTTCACAAATAACACCGGTGCTCCCCACCGCGAATAACTAGGTCGGATAAAACCCCTGTCCATTAACTCTTGAAATTGGTTGGACAGTTCTTGCATTTCAGAAGGTGCAAGTCGGTAAGGAGCCTAGCAATGGGAGCTGCTCCCGGTATCAGGTCTATACGAAATTCGACTTGTCGAGTCGGTGGTAAACCAGGCAACTCATCGGGAAATACATCTGAATACTCGTGTACCACTGGGATGTCTTCTATTCGCTTTTCATCGGGGTCTTTGACTGTTATGATCGCCAAGTATAAGGTACAACCTTGGCGCAAATACTTTAATGCCTTAAGTTGGGATACGAGAGGCAGCCTAGTACCAGATTTCTCATCTTGAACGATCATTGCGTCATCATTCGAAAGAGATATCCTGAAAGTCTTATCCTTACAAACGATTTCCGCTTTATACTTAGATAGCCAGTCCATACCGAATATAACATCGAAACTTCCTGTTACTACATGTGGGTCTTGTCGCGCTTCGCCCAATCCATTTATGGAAGCGCATCCCCTAGCCGGATAGGAAGTTGATGTTTGCTCTTTATTTTATCGTTTTACTACATCGGGATTCAATTTGGGGCAGTGTCTCCTAAAGTGTTTCGTACTACCACACTTATAACATGTATGGAGGCTCATCGAAGATGGGGTTTGTTGATTAGATTGTTATCGAATTGGTTGGAGACTAGGTGTTTGTGGACAACGAGGTTGGGTTGTTTGAGACTGTCGGTTTGAAGTATTCATTATAGTTCTACAACTTGGGGTATAATGCCCAATCATTCCGCATCGTTGACATATGGTCCTTCGACATTCACTAGTATGATGCAAATTACACTTTCCACACTTTGGTAACAACCCTTTGTATGCATCTTGTTTCATGTCGGAACTGGTCTTAGCATAGTTCTGAGTTGTAGGGCAGATTCGTTTATTATGAGATTTCACTTGTGTTCTAGAGGTACAATCAGTTCGTTTCAGACCAGACGATTCCCCTGGTACTCTTAATACACCGTTTCTTGTAAGGTCAAAATTAACGACTCCGACTTGTGACACGTCACTTTCTAAAGTTGGGTGGGCTATGAATTGACTATACTTCTCACGTTTGGGGTCAGTCCCCAAATATAGTGCTCAATGCGCTTGGGTTCCGGAATAATTGACCATGGTACTAAACGAGTCAATGTGTTGAAACAGTTTGTGTAACTTAAATGATCAGGGGCTCTCATTTCCAAATTCCAGAGTTCGTGTTCCAACTTATGGATCTCATTTCTTGGGTAGAAATGATTTAATATGAGGGTTTTAAGTTCAGTCCATGTCATACTGTTAATCACTTCTCGTTCCCGAGTTTGTACAATCATATTCCACCACATTAAGGTATGGTTAATAAACATGCTAGTAGTATACTAAACTATACAATATGGTGGACAATTTCTTATGTTAATTACGGATTCAGCCTTTTCAATACATCTTATAAATCCGTTTAGTTCCTCAGTACCACTGAAATTTATAGGTCTACACGACATAAGCTGTTCATACGAACATTCTCGACACGGGGGATTCGTGTTACTAGAAATATTAGTATATAGTGGGGGAGTTTTATTCGTAACATTATTTGTATTCAACGGGGAAATAGTATTCGTAGCTGCATTAGTGTTCGGCGGAGGTGTAGTATTATCGGTTGTATTTTTAAGTATGCCAGCGGTACTAGCGCTACAATAGTCGGTATCACTGCTTGTAGTTGGCGAGCAATCATTTCGCCCACCTCCACCTCAGATATAGTATTAGTTTTCTCCGGGGCCATTCTATAACAATAATCATAAACACACAGCTATGCAAAAGAACACATTTTATTTCCCATAACTGTTACTATACGAGACTTAACCCGGTAAGGGTGTCAGTGCTTGTAATAATAGTAGATTATTAACATCCTCCATGTCAGCGCATTATACTACTTCTAGTGTTGCATGAGGTATCAAAGACTACGTACAACCAACCAGACTATTTTTATTTCTGTTTAATCATATGTATATAATACAATAACCACACACAAACTACCATTTAGGCTGCAATAACTGCTTGACAACCCCATAACTAGGTTGTCACTATGTTCAAGAGCCGTTAAGAATGAGTATCGGATCAATGTAAGTTAATTACTACTTGTTGTATATCCAGCATGTAATCATATAGCTCTCGTCTTCTCTGTAATTGGTAATTATAGCTATTAAGTGCCCTAGTATCTGATCAGTCAATACAACTAACCAGGCTGGGTCGGCTAAATGGGGAGGTTCTTGATTGGGTATAGGTATACTCCGTGTAGGGAAAGTTAACCAGGATACGGAAGGTTCTTCCCCTATGATAAGTTAATCTGGGTGGGGAAGGCATACTATCAGGTGGTGGTACTCTCGAACAGTCAGTCTGACTAGCTCTATGAGTGGATGTAGTCACCGGGGTATGATGTGATAATGGTGTGGGAGATCTAGGAGTTCTAGTGGTAAGTATTGGTGAATCCTACCTCATTCTTAGGTGATGTTCTATGGGAATAACAGTCTCATCTATAGCCTGATAAGTAAGGCTTATCAATGGAGCCACATATGGAATCACCTCATTTCTCTCATTTCCATCTGTTTCTACATATTTGTTCTCCTCTGAGTCTTTTTCTGGTTCTTCCTTCTCAAGAGATAGTGTTGGTACTTGATCAGTTGCATCATATCTGGTTCTCAGCATCCCTCTGTACAAAGGTTACTATAATAATAACTCTTGATAACATTAATTATAATAATGTATAATATTAATTACAGTTTAGTACTTACACGTATTCACACATATTAGCATAGATAATCCTTTATATAGATGTATAATTATTTTATATTATATTTATACACATATGTTGATGTGTTTACCTATTAGATTGTTCAACGACTCCTTCTCGAATTCCCTCGTACAAACAAGTCCGTCATTTTGTTCCGGACCATAATAACCCACTTGTCCACTCGAGTTCATCATGAGAATCATCAGTATATATTATTTAATATTATTTTATTCCCATAGCTAATCGAGCCTAAGGTTATCTTAGGGTATCCTAAGGGACATCCTAATTCTTTATAACCAATGGCTCTGATACCAACTTCTGTCACACCCCGACTAGGTAGTTGCGGAAGCGTAATACGGGAATGTAGCAAATAACACTGGTATCAACCACATTGTTTATAAAGAAATTCAACAAACAAATTTACATCATATTACATTGGTTGGTACTAAGTTTACAAACTAGATGAAAAACACATAACCGGTTCACGGGCTTCTTATTTATTACTATGTATTTGCGTCTAATCACAGCTATTCAACTTTACTTCTAACACCAAGCACGTAAGCAATTCATTCCAACTTCGGTTTACCTGAAAAGCATGTTAAAACGGGTCAACTACGTCTAGTTGGTGAGTTTCAAGTTTCACGAGTACGAACAAAATCAGTATACGAGTTCGTAAAGTTCACAGTACGTATGTATATAAGTATGTGTATGATGTATTATACTAAGCCACAGGTGAAACCGAAACGAGCTAAAACACATGGCCACCCCTGCCCATGCACTCCCATTGGCATTTAACAGCCACTTTGCCCCAAGTATGTACTATGTCTAACACCACATAGCAGTATGTAATAAGTTTAAATGACAATGTGCAATTGGGTTAACATGTTCCGGCATACCCCACCGGCTCTGTCAGTTGGGTTTGTCAAACCGATAGTACTATCCACACGTCACCGGCACGAAGTTAATCACTTGTGTTTGTGGAGACTTTCAAGTGTTAGTACTTAGATAATTCACATCATCACAAGTTTTCAAGTATAAACGTATATGTAAACATGCTTTCCACCCCAAAAGTTCGTAAAGCAGTTTAGAAATTGGGGTCATGAAACTCACCTTATCGTAGTTCAAGCTGGTAATATGTATCAGTAAGTAATGTTCCTAGATTATAGCTTGACTCCTATAACCGGTATCGTACTGCTAATACTAGTACAATGTTTAAGCTAAATCCGGCTTTATAACAAGTCTGGGTATAGCTGTTAGGCCCAGAACATGACCATAGTATTAGATTGTGACGTTGTATACTATGAAATGTTCAAAACCAGATTTGGCTAAGTTTCACCGTTTTCCGAGCCTAGCCAAGTTGATCGTTTATGCGTTTCGGGATTAGGTAAGATCACATAAACTTAAGTAAACATATTGATTGTATATATGATTTGATTTATGAAAGAATTTTGATGTTTCGATATCTGGATTGATCGCAGGGTTTGTTTCCGTTTCCACACGGGTTTGGTTGTACAAAACGCGTACAATCCACCCGAATTGTTCGGAATTATCGTAAAAAGTTCGTTTTTATCAAATTCATCAAAAAAATACGATATTCGACCACTTTTGATATTTTGACATACCAGTCAGTCCGTTAAACATAAAACTGTCGGTTTCGTTAAAACAATTATAGTTTAAATCTTCGATTAATCATAACTAATTATGTACTTATATATAAATTATGGAAATTATTGTAAAAATATATTAAAATATTTAGAATTTTATAAAAATATTTTCAGAAATTCTATGTTTAATTATCTATTTATAAAAATTCATTTAATGTGTTATAATTAAATAATAAATAGTCCGTTTATACCAAACGACATTCGAAAAATGTGATTTTTGTGTGAGATATTTTAGATATTTAGGTGTTGTGGAGTCTTCAAAATGAAGAAATCAAGAAGGAGGTGCCCCCCTTTAATTCCGATCGGAATAAAGGGGTGGTCCCCCTTTTCATATTTTTTTATTTTTTTTTTGTGTGTCAAATGTATAAGTCCTGGGTTAATTTAGATCTGGGTTCGTTTTTTTATTTTTTTTCCGGGATAAAAATAGTTCGGGGGCGAGAAATAGCGCGAAAATTGACGTTTTTCGACTCATTTTTGCAAAATAATAAAAACATATTAAATGGTTGTAAAAGCCCAAAATATTTTCACAGATTGCTTAGAACATGTCATATAAGTGTTTTATAAATCTTTTTCGGCTTGACGGATGCTACAATGCTTGTTTTGATGCTAAAGATTGCATTTAAACTCATAGCTTATCAATAAACGAAACCTTTTTCGTTTAAATGGTTTTAAACGTACTGGGGCCTAAATATCAATATGTTAGCCTCTATATTATATATATAACTCGTATATGACCCCTCAATATATATACGGGTCATAATCAGTGTCGGTCTATTACTCGTTTAATCGCTACGAATTAACCGATTTAGAGTTTACTCGCTACGTAGTAAATTTAGTATACCTCGTTTTGTCATGAATGTCACAAGGCTATGGTGTAGATTTGGATGAAAATGGAAAGGATTAGAGTTTAAGGGGTATTTATACTCCCTTAAGCCCATGGACCTAAGGCCCATCTTTCGGTCCATAATTAATTCCATCTAAAAGCCTACTTATCCTATCATATTTTATTATTATTATTATTATTATTATTATTATTATTATTAACCGAACGAAAAAATTGGGATGTTACAGGAATCGGGTATAAACCGAACCTAAGATGAGCTTAGGGATCACCGTAGCTCAGATCTGGATCAAACGGGACGAAAACGGTGAAAAACGGGTTTTCGCCTTCGGATCTTGACTCGGGATTTGGATAATGTTTGTGTGTGTTTCTCAAAGTTGAGGCCATGGTGTAGATTTGGATGAAAATGGAAAGGATTAGGGTTTAAGGGGTATTTATACTCCCTTAACCCCATGGACCTAAGGCCCATCTTTCGGTCCATAATTAATTCCATCTAAAAGCCTACTTATCCTATCATATTTTATTATTATTATTAACCGAACGAAAAAAGGGGATGTTACAGGAATCGGGTATAAACCGAACCTAAGATGAGCTTAGGGATCACCCTAGCTCAGATATGGATCAAACGGGACGAAAAACGGTGAAAAACGAGTTAAAACTCGTTTTTCCAGCAAATCTGCGCTTTTCCGGCGATGGCGTCGGAAAAGTTAATACGAGGTAAAAGATGTCAGGGAATGTTCAGACATTCCCTGACCTAACCCTAATTCGCTAACGGGAAGATAACGAATTAGAGGTAATTCGTTAACGGGGAGTTAACGAATTAGAAGCATTCGTCAAGCGATTCGTTGAGGATAAAATAGCGAACTAGGTTCTGATTCGTCATGACCATTTGTTAAAGGAGATAACTAATTAGAATATCCAATTCGTTACGCGTACTGATTCGTTATTTGGACTAATTCGTCAAAAGGACCGGTTCGTTATGTAACATCCCGAAATTTCTAAGAATAATATTTAATATATTATTTATTTATGGTGGAAAAGTTTACTTAAGTTAGTAGAGAAATAAAATAATAAAGATGAAATTAATTATGGACCAAAAAGGAAAGATGGGCTTAAGGTCCATGGGCTTAAGGGAGTATAAATAACCCTTCAAATCCTAATCCTTTCCATTTTCATACATCTCCACACCATAGCCTACACCATCAAAATACACACTTAACCCAATTCTCGTTTTTGATAAAACCACCAACAAAGACACAAAGATTCCTGGGGATCTAGCTGTCGGATCGGTCTCAAATTTTAACTGAGTGTTAATGGTATATGAATGAAGATTCCACCGATTAGATTAACTGAGTGTTCATGGTATATAAATGAAGATTCCACCGATTAGATCTTCGATCAGAGGTAGGGAAGTCTAATTTTTATCAGAAAAACCATAGCAGCTCAAAAGTGAAGATTCCGGCAACTGTTCAGCTGTTCCGGCGACTGTAGCGGCGGTTTCCAGCGAAGGTGAGCTGATGGGTTTGTAGATCGGGACGGGACGGTTCCGTGGCCACTTGAATCACTCAAATCGGAGTTCGTTTGATATGGTCTGAGCCTCTCGAGTGATTTTTGAACGGATTTACATGAAAATTGGTAGGATGATAGGTCGAGTCAAGAATATTGATAAAGTAATGAACTTGATAATCAACGGATTAGTTGGTTCGTTTCGGTTAAAACGAGTAGTGTTCGGTTTGTGAAAAGGTAGGGTAAACGAAGTCGGTTTTGCATGAAACTTAGTAGGATAGTAAATCGAGTATAGCTATACCATAAAAATGCGAACTTGATTATTAAAATGGACGAAATGGACGCATGGGTATAAACGGTTCTTAAAGGAAACCCTAGATCTAGCCTAGAACATTTTAAATCTATAAAGGTCTAAGCTTTATGCCTAAAACGGGTTAGATCTAGATGATGACATAGTGACGGGTGTAAAACGGTTATGAATGCTGATGAAAAGGGGTTAAAAGCTAATGATTTGAACCATAGAACAGTTAACTGAGCAAGGTAGAAACCTAAAGATAGAGAGATGAGCTGAACTGGGGGTTCTCGGCCAGGACTGAGGGTTCTCGGCCAACCCATGCTTTCGGCTAAATATGGGATCTCGGTCAATACGGGTTCTCGGTCAACGAGAGAACTCGGTCAACACGAGATTTCGGTCCATTGGAGTTCTCGGTGACCAAAGGTTCTCGGTTAAACCTGAGACTTTGGTCAAACCGGAGTTCTCGGTCAGACTGGAGTTCTCGGAAAGAACAGGTTCTCGGCCGACAAAACTCCCTGTTGACTTTGGGCCTGGTCAGTTGGGCTCAAAGGCTACATTGGACAGTGGGCCTGATCTACTTGATGGACCCATATGTGAGAACTAAACAAACAAGCCCAACTTAGGAAGCACGTTGGTAAGCTAAAATACCAACTTAATTAGTTATATGGTTAATTAACAAATATATATTTAACAGTTAGTCGAGCTCAGTTAAGGAAAGGAATTACGATAAACGGCGAGCGCAACAGGATCCAGGTGAGTTTCTAGTCTCATTTCCTTGTTATGTTTTCGGGGCTGTGTGCATACTCGATGTGATAGTTAATACACTTAACTTAAATGGTAAGTGTATGCCATGTATGATTTATGTGATAGATAAAATGTTATCCATACGACTTTAAATAATAATTAAACCGAAAACAATCATGATAGGCTTAATTATAAGTAATTAGGTTGTCATTTGCATGCATTGATAAGACGACATTCTCATATATATCAGGTGTTGGTAATCAGTGGAGGATTACCAGGTCATAGTAGTTTACTAGATACACACACAAACGTTGGTGATAAGATGATTAATACTGGAAGAGTATTAGAGAAAAGAAATAATATATAAATTTATTTATATATTCCTATACGAAACTTAAAATAATATTTACGTTCGATATATGTATGTCTATTTTAAGAAAATGATGTCTCATAAAACTTTATCGACATGTATTATCATATATGAGTAATGAATGGATACGAGTACATAGTTTATACTCTAGTGGGTAGTGTTCGTTTATTTTAAAACATTAAACATTATTGTCTCGCATCTATATGCATATAGAACCGAACGACGAACCTTCGCCACCCGACTACCACTCGACTGAATCGAACCTCATTCGTTTGCACCTAACTTACACTTGCCAAGTTATTTTAAAAAAAGAAAAGTAATAATATAAATCACCAAAATATCTATAACAATATATCATGTTAGTCAAACCTAGGAGACAAGTTATCAACCAAACCATACTCCCATATCCCTTGATTCCGGCCGACGTCATGATCCACCCCACCATCCTTTTTATCTTTTGATTTCTACAACACACAAGCTTCACCATCCTTTATTTTTTTTTAGTACAAATATAATCCATCCATCCGGTCTAGTAAATAAACAAACATACGACAAATGCTCATTCATTCCTCCATTTCCTCTCTTTCTTTTGTTTTGGAGAGCCAAGGCCGAACCCTTGGTCTCTTGGCCATTATCATCATCTCAACACATACATACTCATATTTATTTACCCCATAAGCATATTCACTCAAGAAAACAAGTAACTAGAATCCTTTTCTAAATCTTGAAGCCATTTGGAGTTAAGAAACATCATCTATTTCTTCATTCTTCACCTAGCACTAGTAAGTAAAACCCATACGAACATATATTTTTTATAAATCTTATATCTTGTTCATGACCTTAATCACCCAAAGAGTTATATTAAAACATAACCTATAAGTGTTGTGTAGTAACGTCAGGCCCGGCCCATGGGCCAGCCAAGTCAGGCCATCGCTTTGGGCCTCCAATTTTGTTAGGCCTCCAATTATTATATGATGTATTTGATATATAGGTTAAAAATGGGCCACAAATTTAAATAAAGGTCCAGTTCCTTTGTATTGTTAAAAATGGGCCACATACTAAAGAAAAGGCCCAATTTCTTTCTAATATTACCCGTGAAAGATTGTTAGGGTTAAAAAAAATAAAAATCAAAAGGACGGACGAGTGGACGACATATCAGAAGTAGGGCTGCAAGAAACTGAAGAGACCTGTAGATTACAAGTTCCAAGCGGCCTCCAACGTTCTAATTTCGTCGTCTATTGTGTTGTTGAATATTAAAGATGAAGAATTCTTCATATTCCCCCTACCCCAAATTGATTGTAAGATTTATTTTGAGTACTTGAATATGAAATTCATTAATTCTAAGGCTTGATTTTGATTCTTAAATTCTGAAATCAATAAGGTGGAAACCCTAATTCGAAGTTGTGATCGGAAGCCGGAAGCCCCAATTCTTAATTTGATTTATTTGGTGCTAAGGCTTGACTACCATTCCTACTGACCTGATTTTGAAGCCTTAAAGGTACGCAACCTACTAATCTCTATTTTGAATTCGTTTATAATTTGTGCATAGTTCCTGATTTTTGCTACTTAGACCTTCTGTGAATTTCATGCTATTTGTTGGTACTTAAAATTTTAGATTATTTATATTCGATACTTAGATTTTTTAAAATGTCAAACAAAATTTGAAAGTTTGAATCAGATCATTCTAAAAGGTTAAAGAAATAGAAAATAGAAGCTGATTATGAATATTTTTTTGGAAAACTTGATTATGAATATTTAATTAAATAGTTTGCATCAAATAAAGCAAGAAAAGTAAATTTCATATAAATATATTTACATACAAAAATTTTATTTAAAAAAAAAATTTTAACTCCGCCAACTATAAACTTAATAGTTTATTATCGCCGGTCCCAAGCCCGGGTAAAGGTGGAGGGTTTATATCAAATTGTTTTTTTAAAAAAGGCCTCAACATTTTAGTTCGCTTTAGACCTTTAAAAGCGATGAGACGGCCCTGAGTAACGTGACTTATAAATTTTAGCTGTAAATTTATAGTGGCTTAAAAGAAATATTGGTATGTATGAGCGTATATAGGTTTTGAAAAACATATAAACCACTTAAAAGGGTTATTATGAAAACGTCCATTTGGACAGATAGACATAGTTATAAAGTATAAATATTTGTAGAAGAATTAGTTAAAGACATTTGAAAATACACATTTATATTTTTTAACGTCACAGATAAACGTGTTCGGATATGAAAACCCTACATGGTGCTACTAGACGACAAAGATATTTTAATATTTATATAGATTTATATGAATAAGAATCATAAAACCTATCACCAACAGGTCATTAAATCACATTCAGTAAGATGATACATTTTTCAAACACTTTTAACTAGTTGGGTGAAACACGATCATGAAACACTTAAGTGTTGGAAATGAAACATAAGACCTAAATTGTTCTTGTAACATTATAGGATACTTGTAGGACGAGACTTGGATTTTTAATTATCTAGCATATGTTCGAGAATCAGGTGAGTCTCACAACCCCTTTTAAAAATGTTTTGAAACTTTTTTTTTGGGGGGGGGGGGGGAATCCATGGAGAAACACATGTTCGGAAACGAGTAGAAACACGGTCTCATTTTGTTACATGGGTTGGAAACAATAATGCACCGAAAGTCCCCTAGAATCTATGATCATTAACTATTGTAGACGTGGCCAATGTGAATAGTACTATTCGGGGTTAACACACCCCACCCGTGGTTAGTCGCACTAACTGATATTGGAGATCTAGCGGGTGATATTTGTCCAACAGATGACATCGATGTTTTCGCATTAGAGCATCAAGACGGGCGCACATAGAAACGCTGTTAGGTCTTGATCATAGAGCTCATGGTAACTGTCCGAGAAAATGGTTGACTCGTTGTCCAAGAAACACATATTTTTATATGTCATATAAACATGTGAAACTCACCAACAAATTTTTGTTGACGTTTTTATACATGCATTCTCACGTAATTGAAGCATTGGAAACGCATATGGAGTCACACGCATGTAGAGGCATTTTAATGAAGTATTTATCGTATAATCTATAAATAGTGACTATGATCCATGACGTCATCACGCCCTCGCGTTTCCGCCGTCGGTGGGGGTGTGACAGATTGGTATCAGAGCCACTGGTTATAGCGAATTATGTCTACATTAGTAGGTCTAGGCTATATCCACCGCTCGCGGCACAATCATTTTGCATTGCATCGCATGACTCATATATATATATATATATATACTATTTCTTTTAGTATTATTATTGTTGTACGTATATTAGTGACGCATAAATTTTGTTAAGTGATGTATGATAAATGATAAATAAAGAATATGTGAACGATAGGGATAGGATTAATTGATTGTTTTTGATTGCCTAACTGTTTAAAGTAGAAACTAGCACAAGTGAAGTCATAAAGGGAAGTGTGTAGAACCTGAGGAATAATGCAAATAGTTAATTATACTTGGCCACTGTCATTAACTACTTACCTTACGAATCATGTGCTAAATAATTCCTAGAGTGATAACGTTTGTGTTTCCTTAGAGATAAGATATATGACTTACAAAGGGACGAGCGTGAGGAGATCGTACTGGACGCTGTGGTAAGACACGTGCGAACCAGAAACCTGTTGAAGAAGGTATGACAAAGCGATATGCGAAAGCAGTAGGACTTCGACTTTAGGAAGTAATGAAGAAGGATCACGCTTGGAGCTTGTAGTCATGTACACTAAGGGAGTTGCTCAATTGTTTCTAAATACAATGCCAACAATGTTCGATGAAGCATCAAAGGAAGCCTGAACTAGAGAATCCAGGTGGAAGCAACATGAAAGAAACGGAGATAAGCCAACTATAATGAGTCAAGACATGTAGTATGCCTGCAATAGTTAACTCCATAAGGGAACTTGCTTGGATCCGGGATAACGAAGTGAACGATGAGGAAGCGGAGATGATCGAGAAGGACCGGTGATTGTCAAGATATCCTAATTGAACATGCATAAAAGGATGTGGCTACCTAGTGTAGCGAATATGAAGGAAGACGGTAAGAAGAATGTAGTTGGGTACCTGAAACTTTATGGAAGAGACCACTAGCGATACTTTCGTTAAAGTATGAGAATGGTTAAGAATTGTAAGATAGAACTAGAGGGACACGAGTTCCTTGCTACCCTTTATGATTGACCTTAAGAGAGTTTGATGTCGTTTGGAAATGGATTTGACGTTTGAGTTTAAAGATCGTATAGCATGTAAAAGTAAGTTGATAAGGTTTATGTCATTGGATGGAGGTACAGTGACGGATTATAGTAATAAGGAAAGTTCAAGGCTTAACGTCATTCCGATGATTAAGCTGAAGGTTTGTTAAGGCGGTGCAGTGCCTACCTGGCGTATGTTGTCAAAGCTACGGCCGACATGAAAAAATGAAAGATATTCATGTAGTGTGTGACTAACCAGAAGCGTTCCCATAGGACCTTCTGGGGTTACCACTGGATCAAAAGGTAGAATTCCAGATAGAGTTAATACCAGGAGCACAACCCGTCGCGAAAACACCTTACCGTCTGATTCCGTCCAAAATGAAAGAGTTAATGCCCAAACTGCAAGAACTCCTCGACAACGGTGCTTTAATGTAGAATGTTTTCCCGCGTGGTGTACCGACGATGTTCATGAAGGAAAAAGATGGAAGTATGAGAATGTGTATAGATTTCTACGAGTTGAACAAGCTTACTGTGAAGAATAGATATTGCCACAAATGGATATTTTTTTAATCAAATGCAAGGTGCGAGTTGGTCCTCGAAAATAGACCTCAGAGCAGGCTATCATCAGTTGAAAGTGAAAGAGGCAGACATCCCTAAGACAACATTTCATAAACAATATGAATACTACGAGTTTCTCGTGATACCATTTGGATAGACGAATGCTCAAGCATCATTTATGGTTATGAAGAATACGGAATGTCATCCGATATTAGGACAAATATGTCGTTGCTTTCACAATCGATAGTTTTGATTATTCAAGGGATAAGTCCGACCATGCTGAACACTTGAGAGAAGTGTTGGAAACGCTGAAGAAAAAGTAATTGTATGCTAAGTTTTCAAGGTGTACCATTGACACATGTCATAAGAAGTAGAAGGAACGGAATACGAGGCCAGAAGATAAGTGAGGCTGGTAAAGGATTATGATTGTGGAATCAATTATTGTCCTGGTGAGGCTAATATGGTTGCTGACAGCAAGTATGTGGAGAAGATATCACAAAATTTAAGTAGTATAAATTAGTTAGTACTCTGGATTGCATTAGCGAGATCCTCGAGGTACAGTTAAAAGTTATAAAGGATGAGAGCAAGACGAAAAATAAATGAGTTCTCTAGTTACACCGAAAGTTGAAAGATAATACTTATGATGTGAAAATCAGATTTCGTCGCCTGAGGATTTCACGTCATGGATATCTTTGAGGCCAAACCTAGATGAAGGTCATAAGTCTAGATGTCGGTTATAATGAAGGCATATACTAATAGAAGTGAAACGCTTTAGTAGAAGTCAAATGAAGTTGAGTCCATGGTATGTGACAGTTGTGGATAGACATGATACTTGGCCAACACGGATAAGAACAACCACAAGTGTTATGAATGTGGAGTCGAATGTCACACTGCAAGAGAATGCTAGAAACCAAGGACAAAAGGTTGAGAGAGATGCAAGGAATGCGTAGATAGGGTTTAGATTTATTGAGTCTTGACACAAATGATTAGTGAGTAATTGATAATCATGTGATCATGAAAGGGAAGTCCTCTGGAACGGAAAGGATAGAATGGTATTATAAAAGAAAGTCAAGACATAACGGAAAGTAAGTCGGTTAAGGTAACTGGTTACGATAGATCAGCCAGCCTGATATGCAACGGCAAACATCAATGGATTCATAGGACAACGTGAGGCTTGATTAGTCAAGAAAAAGGGAGATGTATCATCATGGACTTCATGATCAAGCTACCTTGGGCAGCTATAACTCATGAACCATACATGTTGATGCAGAGCTGAGAATGAAAGAAAGTATAAGTGGTAACTTAAAGAGTTCTCCGACAAGTTATGCAATGGATGCGCTCAAGAATTTCAAGAAGTGTTCTCTCTCAAGGAATAGACAAAGGGATTTTAAGAAGTAACCATTAAGGAGAAACTAGAAAGGTTTCCTTTTTTTTTGAAATTAATATGTTTGAACGTATTGCAAAATAGTATATTTGCTAAAGGTTGTAATTGGGCGGAATGGTCATTCAGTGCTAATTTAAAGGACAAGAAAGGAGACCATACTTGTGGAAGTAATATGCACTTGTAAAGTCTGGAAAAGGAAACGTATCGTAGATGACTTCATGGACAAGCTACCTAAGAAAGCTAAAACTAATTGACATCACTCGATGATTGTGAGACGAAACCGGTTCAAGAAAGAATGTGAATACAGCAAGTATTCCTTTTACTGGGACTAAGCAGGTTTCGAGGACGAAACCTCTTATAAGGTGGGTAGACTTGTAACATCCTGAATTTTCTAAGAATAATATTTAATATATTATTTATTTATGGTGGAAAAGTTTACTTAAGTTAGTAGAGAAATAAAATAATAAAGATGGAAGGATAAGTAGGCTAATTAGATGAAATTAATTATGGACCAAAAAGGAAAGATGGGCTTAAGGTCCATGGGCTTAAGGGAGTATAAATACCAATCCTTTCCATTTTCATACATCTCCACACCATAGCCTACACCATCAAAACACACACTTAACCCAATTCCGGTTTTTGATAAAACCAACCATAAAGACACAAAGATTCCAGGAGATCTAGCCATCAGATCGGTCTCAAATTTTAACTGAGTGTTCATGGTATATAAATCAATATTTCCACCGATTAGATCTTCGATCAGAGGTCGGGAAGTCCGATATTTATCAGAAAAACCATAGCAGCTCAAAAGTGAAGATTCCGGCAACTGTTCAGCTGTTCCAGCGACTGTAGAGGCGGTTTCCGGCGATGGTGAGCTGATGGGTTTGTAGATCGGGATGGGAGGGTTCCGTGGCAGCTTGAAACACTCAAATCGGAGTTCGTTTCATACAAAAACCTCAAAGGTACATTTTTGTTGAAAAGGCTTACTTTTCATGAACGGATATTTACGTGAAAATTGTTAGGATAATAGATCGGGTCATGATTATTGAGTAATGAACTTAATAATAAACGGGTTAGTTGGTTCATTTCAGGTAAAACGAGTGTTCGGTTTGTGAAAAGGAAGGGTAAACGAAGTCGGTTTTGCATTAAACTTTGTAGGATAGTAAATCGAGTATAGCTATACCATAAAAATGCGAACGTGATGATTAAAATGGACAAAATGAACTCATGGGTATAAACGGTTCTTAAAGGAAACCCTAGATCTAACCTAGAACGTTTTAAATCTATAAAGTTCTAAGCTTTATGCCTAAAACGGGTTAGATCTAAATGATGATATAGTGACGGGTGTAAAACGGTTATGAATGATGATGAAAAGGGGTTAAAATGGACGAAATGAACTCACGGGTTAGATCTCATGATTTGAACCATAGAACAGTTAATTGAGCAAAATAGAAACCTAAAGATAGATAGATGAGCTGAACTGGGGGTTCTCGGCCAAGACTGAGGATTCTCGACCAACCCATGCGTTCGGCCAGATATGGGATCTCGGTCAATACAGGTTCTCGGTCAATGCTAGAACTCGGTCAACACGAGTTTTCGGTCCATTGGAGTTCTCGGTGACCAAAGGTTCTCGGTCAAACCTGAGACTTTGGTCAAACCGGAGTTCTCGGTCAGACTGGAGTTCTCGGCTAGAACAGGTTCTCGGCCGACAAAGCACCCTGTTGACTTTGGGCCTGGTCAGTTGGGCTCAAAGGCTACACTGGACAGTGGGCTTGATCTACTTGATGGGCCCATATGTGAGAACTAAACAAACAGGACCAACTTAGGAAGCACGTTGGTAAACTAAAATACCAACTTAATTAGTTATACGGTTAATTAACAAATATATATTTTACAGTTAGTCGAGATCAGTTAAGGAAAGGAATTACGATAAATGGAGAGCGCAACAGGATCCAGGTGAGTTTCTAGCCCCATTTCCTTTTTATGATTTCGGGGCTGTGTGCATACTCGATGTGATAGTTAATACACTTACCTTAAATGGTAAGTGTATGCCATGTATGATTTATGTGATAGATAAAATGTTATGATTGTGAATGAAAGCTTGTCGGTACGTGAACGATCTTCAGATATTACACGTATTGACAAGGGAGATATGTATATGAAAGATGAATGTGTATGATATATATATATATATATATATATATACATGTACAACATACGAATATGTATAAATGATTAAAGAAAGAATATGTATGGTATTGGTATGTAAAGACAGTATGTGCGAAGATGAAGAAAGAGGGATCAGACCCTAATAATATCTGAGATAGAGAAGAAAGGGATAAGATCCTAATAATATCTGAGATAGAGAAGTAAAAAGGGATCAGACCCTAACATATCTGAAATAGACAAGAAAGGGATCAGACCCTAAAATATCTGAGATAGACAAAGGAAAGAGGGATCAGACCCTAATAATATCTGAGATAGACAAAGGAAAGAGGGATCAGACCCTAATAATATCTGAGATAGAATGAATAGTAATTATATAGTATGAAAATAATAAAGTATTAACGTATGAATGAAATTATGTAATGAAAGTAAATGAGTAAAGTAATTATTATGTATCTTTGGATGCGTTATTTAAGGTAAGTAAAGGTATTGTATGATGTATGATTAACTAGAACTCACTCAGCGTAGCTGACTTTTAGTATGCACGCAGGTTAGTAGAATGAGACAACTGGCTTGAGCGGGGGCACATGACAGAAGAATAAGAGTCTGGCATCTGAAGACATAAGACGTTTTTAATTAATGTTTTAATTTGAAAGAAAATGTGTTCGTTAAAGACAAAGTTATGGATTTGATTGTGATGTTTATGAAAGTTTTTAATATTTCACGAATGTTTTAATTAACTCTGATGTTTAGAACTGCGTTTATGAGTAAATCCAACGACCAAATGTGAGGCACCGGTAACGGGGCCTTACACGTTAAAAGGTCCAATTCGTTTAATAACCAGTTTGTTAAAGGGTTCAATTCGTTACAAGGACCAGTTCGCTAAGATAAGCCAATTCGTTAAGAGCAATGTAACGAACTAGGAGTTTAACAAAAGGACAGAATGGTCCCTAAACTTAGAAAAAGAATGATTTAATTACAAAGAAGCCCTTGAACTTTTAAGTAGCAAATTAATTAATGATTCAAAATGCTAATGAAAAATGTGATAAGACAGTTTATAGAAATAAAATTTTTCCAAGCTGACCTGGCAGCTTGACCCCAACTAGGGGCTTTGCCCCTTGAACCCTGCTAGGGGTTGCCGCCCCTAGACCCCGCTGCCAGGGGCACTGCCTTTAGACCCCAATTCGTTGAGGGTTATAACTAAACTTGAAACGCGATGTGAGTAGTGATAGTTTAATTGATACGTTTAATTGTTATACAGTTAGTCGAGCACAGCTAAGGAAAGGAATAACAATTAACGATGAATATAATCGAGTTCAGGTGAGTTTCTAGCCCCACTTCCTTGGTATGTTTTCGGGGCTGTGTGCATACTCGATATGATAGTTAATACACTTACCTTAAGTGGTAAGTGTAAGCCTTGTATGATTTATGTATGATGATTGCTTGATGGTGCGTGAACGATCTTCGAATATTGCATGTACCGTCAGGTGGTAGTTAAAGATATGATTGATATGTATGATGTAAGATACGATGTATGTATGAATATATATGATGTATGCATAATGTATGTATGATATGTTGATGGTACGTGAACGCACTTCGGAGATTGCACGCATTGTTAAGGAAAGTATGTAAGAACAGGTATGGTACAGTTGCATGAAACAAAGGGACCAGACCCTAATAATATATGTGATGGTAGGGACCAGACCCTAAAAATATCTGTGATGCTGGGGACCAGACCCTTTATAATATCTGTGATGTTAGGGACCAGACCCTTATAATATCTGTGAGGTTATAGGGCGGAGGGCTCTTTAAATAGGATTGATAGTTATAAATGAAGAGTAAGTATGATTAATGTACACCCCTTCGGTCACGTGTGCAAGTATGAGAACATATTGTATGGTGTATGATTAACTAGAACTCACTCAGCGTAGCTGACTTTTAGTATGCACGCAGGTGAGTAGATTTAGGCAGCTTGCATAAGGGAAAGCACATGGCATGATCTTGAAGAAGCTGGCATCTCAAGAAATGTTATGTTGTTTTAAAGACAATGTTTTATGTTTAAATGTTTTGAATGCCGATAAAGACAAGAATGGATGGTTATGTAATATAATGGTTTGAATGTTTTAATATTCCGTGAATGTTTTTATTAACTTTGATGATTAGAACTATGTTGATGAGTAAATCTAACAACCAAATGTAGGGCACCGGTAACGGGGCCTTACTGATCTGTTGTAATAGACGAAATTTTTGTTGTTGATGTCGATGTTGTTGCTGTTGAAGTAGTGGGTTTTGGAGTGTGAGAGGTTGATATGATAGGTGGATGAGTGGTAGTTTCCGGTGAACAGATGGTGTTGGGGGGATGAATAGAGAGATTGAATTTATTACATTTGTTTATTATTTATTAAATCTTTTTAATCAAATAGATAAAATGACTAATTTGCCCTTATGTATAAGGCATATGATCTAATTTAACAAGAAAAACTAACTGTGTCAGGTCCCCGATTTCAGCTGGATCTTACTCGAATCATGTCATAACTTACACAAATAGATGTGTCGACAAGGGAGTTAATGACGGGTTGCTATATTTAGAAAGATTACTGTTTATTAAAGGCGGAATTAATAATAAACATGGTAGTTGCAATCAATAATCAAAGATAACCAACACAAACAAGAATCACTCAAAAGATTTCCATCTTATATATGGTTAATCATACAAAGAGGAAAATCGATTTAGGGTTTCTTGAAGGAAAACGACAGTTGCTCAATAAATATTCTATCGTATTCAGCCGCCTTGTTTTCCGTGTGTCTTATCCTCAGGTGTGCCATAATTATTCCTTTTATAGGCTTAACACCTTTGGACAACTGTCATTCCTTCTAGAAACCCTAAATACAACGTACATATTCAAATTACATATTCAAAATAATCCTAAGTGTAAAACAAGTCTTCAGGGTAGGCTCTGGATAAGTAAACTTCTCCGAGTAGACTGTGTGCTCTGCCTGCCTTAGACTTGGTAACATAGAAGTGTGCCTGGGATCGGTTTCCGTTAGACTTTACTTGAAGAGTATTTTACCAAGTAAAATACTCACCGGGTAGACTTCAATCTTCTTGAGTTTGCCAGACTTTGCCCGACAAACAATTACGAGCAACCTTGTTCTTCGATGGTCCATACAACTCTTTGCTAGAAAATAGCTTATTAGCAAAGTGTACTCGGTGGCACTGTTCCTTGCTTGAGTTGAACCTTGCCCGATATTACTTAAAGATATTCTATTAAATCATCAGCTTGCTTGGACCACTATTATTAATGAATACCTTGCCCGATATTACTTAAAGATATTCTATTAAACCATCAAGCTTGCTTGGACCACTATTATTAATGAATACCTTGCCCGGTCTTCCAATCACTTGGCTTCATGAGCTTGGTTAGCCAAAAGCTTATACGGGAGTGAACTTTACCTGGCTATGAAGAACAAACCTGCTTGATAAAATGAACCTTATCCGGATTTGCATAAACTAGTGAACCTTGCCTGGCAATGCACTAATTTGCAAACCCTGCTCGGATATCCACTAAAGAAGACTATTTCAAGATAACCTTGCCCGATAGACAAAATATTGTACCTGGCTAAGTAAAACGCTTGCTCGAAGGTGTTCCCGGATCCATACTTAGCGAATTCTGAGGAGGTTGAGAAGATTCCAATCTTCCATATAACTCTCTTTGGTCAAATCTTTGACTCAACAATCTCCCCCTAGATTGGAACACCTCAGATGACCCAAAACATCTCTATAGTTACTTACATATGGATGAAAATACATATCAAATTTAAAATCAAATTACGTATTCAACTATCATAAGCAATTACATATTCAAAAGTCTGTCCGAAGACATTACATGACAAAGCCTAATTTATGAATCTTGTCTCTTCCTTGCATTATGAGCAGCTTGTCTTCTGTTTACTATCACTGATGCAGCTCTCAGCCTAAAGATATCAAGGATTTGGTAGTGAGTATGACTTTCTGGTATTACCAAATCCCTTATATCCATCAGATCTTCTTTATGCAAGTAAGTCAAGTCTTCATCCTTCTTGATAATCCCTAGTACTTTTCCATCAGAATTCTTCAGCAAGTAATGGCCAACATTTTCTTTGTATTCAACTTCAGTTATGACGCCATTTCTTTGGATTGTATAGTTAGGGCGTGTCATTCTTCTTTCCAGACTTACGCATGTGTTCATTTTTGACAAAGGATTTCTATCTCTTACATTCATCTTGTAGTATAGCTCAGCACTATCCATTTTCTTCAACTTTTCTGTCCTTCTTGATCTGTGACGTTGAATAGATGCCCAGTTTCTTTTCTCTTTTAAGAACCGGAATCCTCTGTCAGCTTCATCCTTCAGAAATTTTGAGAGTTCATTCATTTGCCTTCCTGCCAACTTGTTTTTGTCTCTATAGTCATACAGGTTGAGTGTGGCCATTCTTTCCATTTGTTCTTAAGTGTACTCATAAAAGTCCCCTCTCACAACTATGTCTCTCAATTTTCTGCTTTCCATAATTATTCTCAAGCATTCAGATACAGAATCATAGTAGAGTTCTCTTGGAAGATCCACATCTGATTGTGGTCTTGTTGTTCTTTGTTGTACAGACCTACTTGATTCTCCTCTTCCACCTTGTTGATATCTTCTTGAAATTGGAGGCCTGAATGGAATAGATTTTTTGGGTTTTTCAGGCCTTAGGTTGAAAGTTTTGATGTAGATTGCCGCTACCATCTCAGGTGGAAGGTTAGCTAGTTCAACAACATCCTTTCCTGCTTGTTCTTTAAGAGCTAGCAACATCTTTGCCATACTAGGACTATTTGATAGTCCTGCATGAACAAATCTTCCTTCAACAAAGCTTCTAGGGTTATCATCCTCCCTCAAAGCTTTCTCCCAATCAGCCTTTTGTATATAGAAAAGATTTTTCAAGTCTTGCTTTTCCAAGGAATTGAATGAGGCTTCATCCATCCCCCTTTGATTAATCATTATGCCTCTCAGAATGTTGATCATCTCTTCATTTTCCCAAGGGATAATAGGTTCATCTTCTAGTTCAGGTTTGACTTCTTGTGGGGTTGGGGTTTCATCTGATCTGACCTGTTCTTTCATTTTCTCCCTCAAAGTCTGAATTCTTCTTTTCTTTGCTGGAGGTTCAACAGATGTTTCAGATTCTTTGGTAGACTTCTCAGTTTGTGCCCTTTTCAGTTTTTCTTTTCTTTTCAACTTATTGTATTGATCCTGCACAGATTCTCTTGACAGGCTTTCTACAACATCAGGCTTCAACCCTCTTTCCAGTAGATAACCACACATACCTCCATACTTCCTTTTCAATGCCTCAATCTTTTCAATCTCATCATTTTCTTTGATATATTTTTCTTTTACTTTCTCTCCTTCACTTTTGTAGAGTTCTTGAAGTTGGTCAAATTTGAAGTGAGACAGATCCTTCTCTGAATAATTATGCCTTCTGAGATATTCTCTGTATTTCTGGCTGTCTCTGTTCGTTTGTTCCATCTTTTTTTTAAATCATCTCTCTCCTTGTCAAGTCTCTTTTGCAACTGATCATCATCAAGATCAGCCAAAGTTTCAAAACTTATTCCATACTTTCTCAGCTTTACAACCAAAGGATGTTTCCTTTTGGCTTCCCTCATACTCAACTCAATGTTTGCTCTCTGCTCATCAGTCATTACAACTTGTGGAGATTCAACATTGGCAGCTTTAACACTTTCACCTTGATTATCATCAGGATTATCATCCTTATCAGACTCCTCAGACTCATCCTCCTCTTCAGTTGAATCATTTAGAGCATCAATCTTGGTTTCATTAGAGGGTGGATGATTTGGATTTTGTTCAGTTCTATTAGGCACATCAGGAACACCTTGAACCCTTTCACCTGGTTGCAAGGTTTGTAGTGGGACTGCCCTGATAGGACTTGCATCATCATTTGTAGTTTCAACAATGTATTTGTTCTTATCATCCCACTTGCCTTTCTTAGCAGGTCTTTCATGCTCAGACTGCTCAAATGCCCTCTTCCTTCTCATGTAGGTCTTAGCAAACCTATTGACTTTCTCAACAAATTCTTCATGTAGTTTTGAAAGTTTTTCTCGTTTCTGTTGAAGTGTTTCATGAGGTTGAGTTACATTCTCCCTTTCAGACCAGCTGTCATTTGGGTTCTTTCTTAAGTCTTCTTTCACCTGCTCAGCCCATTTCTTGGTAGCCATAGAAGCAATAGACTCACCAATATCTTCTTCAATTATCATTTCAGTATTCAGATTGGTTGGTTCAGCAGTTTCTATTGACTTACTTTCCGGCTGACTTTGAGATTGAAACTTGCTAACCACCATAGCTAAGGAATTGTCAGCTTCCTCTTGCTTGTTTAACTTAATCAAGGCTTCAATCACCTCTTGATCAGCCACTTCTTCAATAATTTCTTTTGCAAACTTGGCTTGGTTGATCAAGGCTTCATTCTCTGTAAACTCTACAGGGTCCATGGTTTGGGCCTGTATTTCTCTGTCCCTTGTTTCTCTTAAAATATTCTCTTGTTCTCTTAAGGCAGCAGCATCAGCAATAGCATCATATTTAAACAAAACATCTTTTTCTGGATATGCCTTAACAGGCTCTTCTTCTGTAACCTTTTCTTTGCCTTTATCCATTCTTTTATGCACTTCTTCCTCATATTCATCAGATTGTCTATAATCATCAATCTCCTTCTCAAGTGCTTCTAATTCAGGGTCATACTCTAACCTCTTGGAGCTTTCAGGTTGTTCATCTTCTGGTTCAGTGAGTATCAGCTCCTCAGTAGTAGTATCTCCATCATTCATTACTTTAGTTTGTACATCAGTCTTTATGTCAGTTAAGACATCAGTTGCTGCATCAGTCAAAATATCAGTACCCACATCAGTGGTAGCTACATTTTCTTCTGCATTTGTCTTTTCAACTACATCCTCTGTCTCATCATTCTCTTCATCCCTTTCCACATTCACTATTTTATCATTATAATCATAGTCCTGTTCTCCAACATCTGATCTATCACCTTCATACTCATCATCATCAATTCTCCTTTCCTCACTAATCTCCTCTCCATTATCATAAATATTCATAATCAATTTCAAACTGTCTGCAGTCTCTACAACTGTTACAGTTTCAATTTCAACATTTACACCAGAGTCAGTTGGCATATTTTCATTCTCCCCCTGTTTTGGGGCAGCTGAGGTCTTCTCAACCTCCTGCTCCAGGGCTTGAATTCTCACATTTGCCCTTACCAACTGATCTAATAACATGACATTCTCCATTGTCACCTCCTCATTCGTTCTCTTCAGTTCAGCATTTTCTTTTACCAAGGTCAACAAGTCAGTGTCAGTGGGTGGTGTTGGTGGTGGTGATGTAGAAAATTGTTCATATTCAGGTTGTTCTTGGGTTGTGGTGTGTGTTTGGAAAATGGATTGTGGTGGTGATTGTGTATGAGGTGGGCTTGGAATAAATGGATCAAAGTGAATTGGGCTAGATGTTGGTGGTGTTTGGGATATATGTGTTGATGTTTCAGGTTGGCTTATTGTTAGGGTTTGGGGTGGGGATTGAGTGGTTTGATGTGGTGGTGATGGAATAATGGGTTGGTCAATGGGTAAGGGTGATTGTGGTGGTGTTGGAATAGGCTGTTCTGGTTCCTCAGGTTGCTCCCCCTGATCAGGTACATCAACATCCATAGCTACTCCAGCCCCTCCTTCATCTCCATCAATATCATCAGAACCATCATCATCAACTTCAACATCATCTTCATCTCCTTCCTCCTCTCAGCTCAACTCAGGCACCGGCATCACATCCAAGTCATGGTCCAACAACCATGTAAAAATCTCAAACGGAATGTTTGGATTAAATCTATTGGCAACACCTGGAATTCTGATTCGTCTGTATGTGTTATGATTCTGCAGTAGGTGTGTAATGCCAATAGTGGGTAGATCTTGTAATTCACAGTTAAAGATTATCTGTAGGAATCTTGGGTAGTGCAGAAATCTATCTACTTCGGCCTTCTTCAAATTTCTAACCATGCCATCAAAAATCATCTTAGAAAAATTGAAAGGCAAATCATATAAAATACCAACATTGGCATTTGCTAAATCACGATTCATCAGAGTCCATGATCCTTTACGTGGAGCAAACCCCTGTATCACATGATGAATATGGAATCTATACAGCATCGGAAACATCCCATTTTGAAATTGCCTATCATGTAAAGTTCCCTGATAACCCATCATCTACTCAAATATTCTCATCAAGTGAGCTGTATTGAAGTTTGTTAGGTTATGATCATCATCATTCAACCGCAAGCATCTTCTAATCATTCTCTCTGTCACATGTATCTCATGTCTTGCAACTGTTGCTTTGATTCTTTTCCCATTAATGTCATCAACAAATCTTGCAGATCTCCAGAAATCGAATGAATGATTTCTGTAGATGATTGGACATTCAGTAAAGGCAAAACTAACATTTGATCGAGCCATCCAAGTAATCATTCTCGCCACCGGCTCGTTATCAGGTGTGACTTGTAATAGTGCACACATGTTATGCTTCTTTTCAAAGAAGTACTTGGGTTGTTCTTTTGCCATATTTGAACAACACAATCAAACATATTCAAAGTGAATTTAGCATAAAGTTCAGTACTTTAAGTAATTTCAAGTTATAAAAATGAGGAAGAAAGAGAGAAAAATCATCAAGAACCTGTTCTTTGACAAGTTTATAACCTAAACACATAAACAGAGTATTAGTAATCAGATACATAATCAAATCCCATTATAGTCTAATCGTGAACGGAAAACACATTATTATTGCTTACCGAGTCGGAATTAGAGGGCTGGTAAAGTTAGGGTTAGGAATAATAGAATGCGATGAATCGGTTTGGGTTTCTTTGTGAGTAAACAGTTGCAGTGGAAGGAGAGAGAGAGGGAAAATGTTGAAAATTATGCCTAACTCCCTCTTATATACCTTTTGAAAGTGGGTTTTAAATGCTTTTTGTCATTTAGTGAATTATTAGCTGTCAAACAGTAACATTATCCACTGGATATTTTAAAAGTATTTGTAAAAACATACAACTCTTTATCATTTAGGTTTAGCAGACCTTACTCGGAAAAGTAAATCTTTGCAAAGTCTACTCGGTATATTTCCACTTACACAAAGCTTACCCGATAAAATATCAAACCTTGCTTGGTAACATTTTCATTTAAATTTACAAGGTTTGCCTGATCCGTTTAACTCACAAACATTGCTTGGTCAAGCTAGATAATTTAAAGTCAAGACACTATGAAGAAAGCTTACCCGAAAAATATCAGATTTCTTGAGAATTTAATCACAAGACAATTAATCAAGTATAAAAATATCAAATAAACATCCTTGCTAGGAATCAATGAAGACACCCATAAAAATTTCTCAAATTTAAATTAAAAAGCTTAATCTAGCATAACTCTATCATAATAAGAAACATATTCAACTAATCATACCTAATACATATTCAATCAAGCATAATTTAAAATCAAATTTTTGAAATTACCAAGTATATTGAGGGAACAAAAGTGTACCCGGAATATAAAGTGTGCTCGAAAAACAAGGTTTACCCGAAAACACTTGTAATTTCAAAGAGAACATATTCAAATATCACAGAGCATGATAGGAATGAAATTTAAGCATATAAACATTTAAATGTGCCATAGTCTAAAATTTCAAAGAGCTTACCTGAAAATCCTATGTTAGCACTAAGCTTACTAGGATACACATATTCAATCAGCAGGTATGCCTGAAAACTACACAGTTTAGTCTACTCGAGATACTTCAACATATCAAACCATACTCGAAAATAACAAACTTAAATAATAATATCTAACTGTGCCCGGAAAGGTTAACAAACCTTACCTGAAATCATATTTACAAAAATCGCAAAGCTTACTTGGTGTACTAAACTAAGTTCACAAAGTCTGCTTGGAATAGCAATCAACAATTAGAATGCAAAGCTTGCCCGAAACAATAATTTCTTGTTAAAAGCTAGCTATAATACATATTCATCTCAATACTTCAAGCTTGCTCGGGAAATAAATACAATAGTGTACTCTACCCGAAAAGTGTAAACACTTCAAAGCATGCCCGAAAATCATAAACTTAGTCCAAAAAGACAAAGTTTGCTCGGAAAGGTTATAAAGCAACAAACCTTACCCGAAAATACTTATTCAAACATATACAATTGTTTTTTACCCGGAAAGGTTAGAAAACTTCAAACCTTACCCGAAAATACATATTCAAACAGTTTTGTCAAATAAAATTTTTCTTTAAAGATCATAGTTTAAAAGCAAATGGTGCATTTAGAGATCAAATTTCAGTTGTTTTTCACTTCAAAACAATTTCTTTCTTTATTTGAAAAGATCTCAAGAATGGGATCATATTGACTAAGTAGCTTTCTCAATACTTCATGGTCAGCTTTATTATGACAGTATAGACAGGTTAACAATAGGTATGAACTTAATATGATAATCATTTCTTTGGTGATAAGATTAAGGTTCAATTAGAGCATAATTCAATAATGGTCAACACTGTTCTATGATGCCTCATATCTCTTCTCAAAACTTATTTGGCTTTCCCCAGATCACCCCAATTTGACTCCAACCTCCTTTATTTGGTCAAAAATTTGTTTTTATATGCCAGAACTTATTGGATCTTTTTGTAGTTTGGATATTCAAACATATATAGACGTTGAACGTTGGACTTAATGTTAAATAACAGGCCTTTCATTCAAGATGAGACTAATTTTGTCACCATCTCTGTAGTTCTAATGTTAACCCTCTTGTTTGATAAAATATTTAAAACACTTATCAACTTTGGTTGATTTATTCATTCTTCCCCTTGTTTTTGATATTTTTTCAAATTTTCTTAAAGCATGTTTTTTGTCATATTTAAAGATGTTTCATTTTTGGTTGACCAAATAACAACAGGCTTGTTTATGACTGGGTAATCACTTTTTTGCCTATCATTTGGAGAGATTTATCTTGAGACATGCAAAGACACTATGTATCTCCACATATAGATTAACATATTCATTATGTTTATATCACCTTAGAGTTTACACATCATTAGAAAGCAACCATACATGTTAATGACTATACTAAGTGACCTTTTAGCCTATAAAATCCATATGATTGGCTAAGTAGTCAATATACTATCATTTCCCAAACATATTCAGTTTAATATTCAATCACCCCAATTTCTCTTTATTGACAGCTAAATGGCTATCCTGTTTCACCAGAAGTGGTCAACAGGACCAAACATACATGTTAATATATGTCATTTCAAAGTCATAGCTATTGACATATTTTTAAGTGAAGGAATAGAAAACAAGTCATAATTGCCCCAAATGCATTCAGTTTTCAGGTTAATGGCTATCCTTTGAATCTGTAGAGATTTAAGGACCAAACATACATAAGTGCATGACCTTCCAACTGGGCAAATGACATAATTTTCAGCAAGGATAACTACTTGAGACTTTTCATTGAAAATTCCTTCTTTTAAGCTTCTATAAAGCTTGAACTGAATAGTATTATCATATCTCAGCACCATTAACAACATGCTCATGTTTTGATTCAAAATAAAGTATTTATGCAAAATTCATTAGAAAATTCATTTTATCATTTAATTTTGACATAAAACATATTTTGACATAAACAATAGCAACATAATCAAATCTTAATCAAACATAACATCATCAAGACAAGTAGACAGTATTAACATTCAAGGTCTATCCTATCTTAATAACATCAGAAGATCAGATAAAGCACATATTCTAGCATTTAAGCAGTGATGTTAGATAAGCTTATACTGACAAGTAACTCATAACAAGAACACTTATCCTAATATCACACATGCACATTAACTGATAAACATGTAAACATATTAATCAAATCAATCATGTCAAATTTTTCACACATAATCAGTCAAAGCACATAACAGTTAACATATTCAGTAACATAATCAAGTATATTCACTTAACATTCATTATGTGTAACCTCTAACAAAATAATCAGTTAGCACAGAGAGATACACAACTAGGCACACATCATTAATCAGACATCATCAGATTTGATCATTCCCATGGCTTTCAAAAGAAAGTTGAACCTGGTTCTATCAAGTGGTTTGTTGAATAGGTCTGCCAAATTGTCACTTGTATCAACTCTTTGCATATCAATCAAACCTTTTTCACTACAATCTCTAATGAAGTGATGTCTGATTTCAATGTGCTTAGTTTTAGAATGTTGCACTGGATTCTTAACAATAAAGTATGCAGCAGTATTGTCAATGAGAATAGGGGTGTTCAGAAAATTCAAACCATAATACAACATCTGATTTTGAATCCACAGAACTTGTGCACAGCATGCAGATGCAGCAACATATTCTGTTTCTGCAGTTGAGATTGAGACTGTTGTCTGCTTCTTGCATTGCCAGGACACTAGCCTTTCACCCAAAAATTGACATCCACCTGAGGTTGACTTCCTGTTCATGTTACATCCATCATATTCACTGTCAGTGTAGGCAATCAGATCAAAATATTGGTTCTTTGGATACCAAATTTCTAAGTCTGGTCTTCCCTTCAAATACCTAAATATTCTTTTAACAGTATTCACGTGGGAGACTTTTGGATTTGATTGGAATCTTTCATAGACACACACAACAAACATAATGTCAGGTCTTGTAGCAGTCAGATACATTAGAGATCCAATTTTGGCTCTATATTCATGTTCATCTACAGGCTCCCCCTGTTCATCAGCAATCATCTTTTCTTTGATGTCCATTGGAGTTGTAGCAGTTTTGTATTAATGACAGTTGAACTTGTTCAAGATGTTCTATACATATTTAGTTTGGTGAATGAAGATCCCTTCAGCCTTTTGTTGAACTTGCAATCCAAGAAAGAAGTTCATTTCTCCCATAGAGCTCATGCTGTATTTGGATTTCATCACCCCTTAAAACTCCAAACACATTTGTTCATTGGTTGAACCAAAGATGATATCATCAACATAGACTTGTAACAGCAACAAGTCTGATCCCTTTCTTTTGTAGAAGAGTGTCTTGTCAATGGCTCCCCTTAGAAAAACATTTTCAATAAGATGATTTGACAGCTCATCATACCATGCTCTAGGAGCCTGATGCAATCCATATAGGGCTTTGTTCAACTTATACACCCTGTTTGGATACAGAGGATCCTCAAAACCTGGAGGTTGATCAACATACACCTCTTCATCAATATTTCCATTTAGGAATGCAGACTTAACATCAAGCTGGAACACTCTAATGTTCTTTGAGGCAGCATATACAAGATAAATCCTGATAGCTTCAAGTCTTGCTAAAGGAGCAAAGACTTCCTCAAAGTCTATTCCTTCCTCTTGAAGGCATCCTAGTGCCACAAGCCTAGCTTTATTCTTAATCACCAAACCTCTTCATCCCTTTTGTTTCTTAAAACCCATTTTGTGCCAATTGCTGATCTGTTTCTTGGCCTGTCAACCAGATCCCAAACATGGAGATCTCTGAACTGTGCCAATTCTTCCTACATTGCCTCTACCCAACTGTTGTCCTTTAGTGCCTGAACAATGTTCTTTGGTTCTATTTGGGATAGAAAGCAGGAATATAAACAGATGTTTGAAATTTCAGATTGGCTTCTTGTTACTCTTTCATGTAAATCTCCAATGATGTTTTCAGAAGGATGATTCTTTTCTACAAAGGGAGTTTGAACAATCATATCAACAGACACAGATGTGTCAAGATTTGATTCATTGAGATCTGGTTCTTCAATGATCAAATCAGCTGTTTCACTGTCATTACTTGGTGTTTCTTCATGATTTTGTCTTGAAGTAGATGCAACAGAGTTTTCCAAGTTCATCCTTTCAAATAAATCTTGAAATCTTGCATTAGTCACTGCTTCGTCAGTTGATTGGTTGCTTGTGTTTCCCTCATTATGAATTTGATCATTTTATACTTCTTGATTGTCTTTATTAGTCTCAGTGTGATCAGTTTCAGTACTGGGATTGTTTTCTTGATTGTTCTCTTCATCTTGTCCAATAGTAATACTTGAGGAATTCTTTACAAAAGTATATTTTTCTCTTCAATTACACTGGTCTTGTAGAATGAGTCATCAAAGTCTTCAGGATAAATCTTGAAAGATCTTATCAACTTTTCATGATCAAACAGCCATGATGCACCATCAACATTGTTGAATTGATTCTCATTAAAAATGATGTCATATGATTCTATAACATTCAAATGGTCTCTCACATACACTATGTAAGCTTTTAAGTGTGTAGAATATCCAACAATGAAACAATCCAGGGATTTTGTTTGAAACTTGTTCAAAAAATCCCTTGTGTTTAAAAGAAAACATTTGCATCCAAAGGGCTTGAAAAACTTAATATAAGGCTTTCTATTGTTGAATATTTCATATGGAGTCTTGTTATGCCTTTTGTTGACAAGTACCCTGTTGTGAACATAGCATGCAGTGTTTATGGCTTCAGCCCAAAATGTCACTGGTAAATTTGCATCGGCTATCATGGATCTTGCAGCTTCAATAAGTGTTCTGTTTCTTCTCTCTGCTACACCATTTTGTTCAGGAGTTCTAGGAGCTGAGAATTGTTAAAGTATTCCCTTTTCTGCACAGAATTCTTGCATAACTCCATTTTTGAACTCAGTACCATTGTCACTTCTCATCATTTTAACCTTCTTATTCAATCTGTTTTCAATCATTGTTACACATCCCTTAATCAACTCTGCAGTCTCATCCTTGGTACTTAGGAAATAAACCCAAGTATATCTTGAATAGTCATCAATGATCACAAGAAAGTATCTTTTCTTTCCTATACTTGGCACACTCACAGGACCAAAAAGATCCATATGAAGTAACTCAAGTAATTGATCAATTGAGTTGATGAGTTTTGTCTTATAAGCAGATTTGTGTTGCTTCCCTTTATGGCATGAACTGCAAAGATCATCTAGTTTGAACTCCCTTGTAGGTAAGCCAATAACATGCTCACCCTAACAAGTTTGTTCATATTCTTCAGATTCACATGGCATAGCTTCCTGTGCCACAATTTTGAATCATTTTCAATGGCTTTGGAAACAAAACAAGCACCTCCCCTTGAAACAGCTTCTTTCAAATTCAATTCATATAAGTAGACATTTCTTGGTGCCATCATCATAATCATTTCAGGTACGATTACAAACTCAGGTTTTAGGATGAAACAGTGGGAATCATCAAAACTGACTTTGTAACCCTTATCACACATTTGTGAAATACTCAGTAGGTTATACTGAAGACCTTCAACATGAAATACATTATCAAATGAAACTTTTTCATTTGTTAAGATTCCTTTTCCAACAATCTTTCCACCATTTTCATCACTCTGAAAATCTACAGGACCTTCATACTTCTCTTCATAATTAACAAGTGACCTTCTGTCACAAGTCATGTGCCTAGAACAACCACTATCCATATACCATATGTCATTCAGAGGAGTGGACTGTTCCTGCACAAAAGAAATAGCTTGATTAGTTAGGTGATGAAGTGTAGGCTATTTCAGCTTGCAACTCATCATTTTCAATTTCAGTGGTAGCTTGAGAAGTGAGTGTTGTTGGTTTAGGATCTTCATGAGTGATTTCTAAGTTGTTTGAATTGTCTGTTTCATAACCACACTCTCTTGGAGTTTTAACTAATGAGATTGAGCTCTGGCATTTTGCTGAGTCAGATGCATACTCCTTTATCACATAGTCCTTCTTTTCAGAGTAGTTTCTCACATCAGCAACTGTCTCAACCTTACTTTCAATCTTAGGTTTCCATAGGAAACCTTGTGGTTCATATCCATGTTTTAACAAGAACTTCTCATCACCTGTCAGTTCTGTTGATTTCTTCCTTGCAAAGACACCTTTGTTTCTTGTCTTTTCATTGCTAGGTGAAACTTGAGATTCATCAGATTTTGACTGATTGACTATCTTGTTTGATTCTTAAAGGCTGATAGTTCTTTTTGGTCACATTTTCATACTTCTTAGGAGACACACTTCTTCTTACTAATTTAGTCACTTGTTTCTTTGTTTTGACATCAGTTTTCTTCTCAATTCTTGTCTCCTTTGCTGATTTCATTTCATCTTTGTTCATGGTTTCATTTCCTCACACCTTTCCTTTTCCCAGATATATATCATACTTTTGTTTGTACAGGACAAAGTCTTGGCCATACTTTGTTCCATCTGGAACATGGAAAGGATGAAATTTCAATCTTTCATTACATGAGTCTGTGTGATGACCATATTCATCACACTTCTTACACCATACATTGCCTTTGAATATTTCATGCTCTTTTGGTTTCTTGAACCTTTCACTTGGCTTAAGTGACTTGACTCCTAGAGTCTTTTGATTCTTTAAACTATCAAAGTTAATTGAGAATGGCACAATTTTGTCCAAAATCATAGGATCCTCATCACTGCTTTCTTTAATTCTTTACTGTCTCTTTTCATATTCTTCCATAGTTTCTACTTCTCCAACATCCAACACCTCAAGACTAGAAAAAACTGGATAAACTGGGATAAAATTTTCTGTATCAACTTCTTCAGTCACTTTCTCCTTTTTGTTCCGTTTTATCCTTTCCAATACAGCCTTGCTTGGTGGACTGACTGCATTGTAGCTTATCTTCTTCCTTTCACAAATGTCAAAAGAAACATGTTCTCTTTTCATTTTATCATTCTGTTTCTTCATTCTTGGTGTGTCAGGTGGATACTTTGGAAGTTTATCAACAGTTTCTGGTTTCTTGTATTTTCTTCCTCTCTCAGCAGCTTTGATTTCCTCCTCATAAGTGATTTGATCACTTAAATCACTTAAATCATCTTGATTCAATTCAACAGAATCAAAGTCATCCTCAGAGACTTGAACTCCAATTAACTTATCTTCTTTTACTTCTTTAATCACAAACTCTCCTTCTTCATTCACTTCTACCTTCTTATACAGATCAACAAATTCTTCTTTGTCTTGAAAGACATCTCTGAATTGCTGTAGGTATGCATCTCTTTTCTCTTTGTCAACTTTTGGCATGAAGTTGTTGTTGAATGGAGGTGGAACTGCTTTGTATTTGTCTTGGTCTTTTACATGGTTTGAATACCACATATGTTACCTGTGAAGACCAAGTTCTTTAAAAAATTCAATTTTCAACTTGCAGTTTAGTGTTCTTCACTTTTTCTTCAACTAACATCTTTTTTAGCCCATCAATCTCAGTTGTGTATCTGTTTTGAGCTCTGTAACTGATCATACAATCATCTTCCAAGCTTTTAATCTTTTTTTCACTGATCAGCTCACTAGCCTCATAACCATTGATGATACTTTGTTTCCTAAAACAGTCACTTTCCAGCTTGCGTAGTTTTGTTTTCAATTCATTGATAATTTCATTTAAGTCAATAGTAGGAGCATAGTGTACCTGAGATGATGAACCAACTTCTTTTTCAATCAATGCCATGAATGCCACATTTGCCCTCTTGATATCATCAGCAATGTCTTCTTCATGATTGCCCCAATCAAAATTTCCCTCATGTTGTGTAGTCACTGCCACGTTTCCTTGATTTATGGGTTGATTTTGGTTGGTTGGTGATGCGTGCGTGCGTGATATATAAAATATAGAAGGATAGGATGATTTGCTTTTGCACAAGATCGTGTTTTAAATTTATAAAAATGATTTCTACAAAGACTAAACACACACAAAATAGGCAAGTGTACCTATCGTATATGTAGAATAGTATTGGTAAGAACCAAGTATCGATCCGTGGACACAAATGTTTCTAATGATAAATCGTCGTTTTATTTTAATCGGAGGTTTTAATCATTTTGGGATTTATTTTTGAACTTTTTATAAAATTAAAATACTTATATATAATATATAGGTGACCAAGACAAGAAATTCTAAACGAGTTGTTCAATTATGCGAAGGTTACCATCTAATATCTAGAATCCACTCCATTGTTCCTTGATGATTAATAGTTAAACATGTGATAGACTTGTCCTAATAATATATGATAGAATTATGATCCTCATTTTGGTGTGAACACATTCTATGACATAATGAATAATAGCATGCATATTTTCAAGTCCATCCAATGTTTAATAGCACGCTATCCCGAGAATGTCAATTTAAGTAGACAAGCAGTTGGTAAAGTAGAATGATTAGAATTGTAGTTAACTCACACAACCTCCCCTTGGTTGTAGTTAAATCAAACAACCTCCCCTTGGTTGATTTATGTAGGTTATAATTACACATTCCGTTAACATATGATTTCTTTAACTAGCATGATATCCTAAGCAAAGCCATTTTTGGATTACCAAGACTTAGAGAAATGCATCATAACTTATATCTCATCATTTCTAAGTACAATATAAGGATCCATGTTTCGATAATGTATCATAGTATTTCTATCTTTCAAGAACATGAATCGATCTTGAACGATTGCCAATATAATTGACAATTACCAACTTTGAATTAGTATTTTAAGATGGTGAAACATTTCTCATCAAAAGATAATTGTAAGATAACCATGTACTTTACCAAACTAAATCACATGTTTTATATAATCATCAAGTAAAACAAAGCTTCTTCATAGATTTTAGATGGTAAATGGAGTTTAGCTCATAATGAGCATAATGATAAACATTAAGATGAATGATGATAACAAATACATGATTAAACTTGGAATGATCTAACCAAATGTAGATGAATTTTCCTTCTTAATGATGGTGATGATGGTTGATGGTGATGACCTCCAAGCCTTCAAACTCTTCACTAAATCTTATTTGTGAGTGTTAGTGTGTGTTTTTATAAGAGAGAACCGGATAGAATTCTTTTCAAGGCACACCCTTCAAATGGCACAAGAGCCACTATTTGTAGGCAATCTGGAGTATGAAGCACGGCCTCGTGCTTAATCTGCACGCCTCCGTGCATTTTTATGACATGTGCCAGATTTGTTTTGTCGTTTCTGAAAGGTAAGCACGGCCCCGTGCTTCCTGAGCCACGCCCCCATGCTTTTTAGTGACATGTGCTAACTCTTTTTGTCGTTTCTAAAAGGTAAGCACGGCCCCGTGCTTACGTAGGCACGCCCCCGTGCTTTTTAGTGACATGTGCTAATTCTTTTTGTCGTTTCTGAAAGGTTAGCACGGCCCCGTGCTTCCAATAGCACGGCCCCGTGTCCAGCGGTTCACTATTTTGTCTTTTCTTGTAGATTTTTTTGTCTTTTCTGAAAAGTGACCAGAAGCATGGCCCCGTGTTTCCAAAAGCACAGCCCCGTGTTTCTAAAAGCACAGCCCCGTGTTTCTAAAAGCACAACCCCATGTTTCCTAAAAGCACAACCCCATGTTTCCTGAAGCACAGCCCCATGTTTCCTGAAACATAACCCCATGTTTTGCTGTTTTCTTTGGTTTTTCTTTGGCTTTTCATTCGTTTCTTCGTTTGAGGCTTGGATTCACCTGAAAATACATTTTAACATGATAAGTAGTAATTTTAACTATATTATACGATAGAAGTTACAGTTTAGAGAGATTGTTTGAAGCTAAAAAGATGTATATTTTTATATACATCAAACATCCCCAACTTGAACCTTGCTTGTCCTCAAGCAAGCTACCTATAAATATTCTCTAAAAATAGCAAGTTAGGACCATAGCTTAAACATCCCCAAAAGAGTTCCAATAAAATGGGAACAAAATAACCAACATTAAATCATAGGAATATATGTAGTGATATATAAAATGTGATTTTGTTTTTATGAGTTTCCGTTTATGCAAAACGTCACGTTCTCACAATGTTCACTCACACTCGGTTTTATATCTTTTCATACCTGTGATGTATGTATGTGAACACTCTTAGTCAAAAAATGAAACATGTGAAAAATAAGCTTGTAGCAATTTCAAATATCCACCTTTGTGAAGGGTTGCATAGATTAGAAGGTAATATGGGTTGGTTTTGAGTAGGGATTTGGTATTTGGTGGTGGTTCAAAGGTTTTAGGTTAATGAGGATGGTAAATACAACTCTGCAAAATTTCGAGAGTCTTAAGATGTCTTCAATGGTTAGCTCCTTTCTCCCAATTGCTAATAATAATTTTTTTTACTAGTGACTCATTTAAGGTGAGATCGTCAAGACCAGTTTTGTCGAGAATGTAGATCAGTTCTTCCTAAATCCTGCTGTGAACATAACTCCCAACTCTAATGGATCGTTCTACTTTGAGCCTAATAGCCCCCACCCTCATTAGTTCGGTATATTCATGTGAGACTGAGTTTGACTTTTTCTACATCTTTCTTCGTAGGATCAGTTTTCTTATCCTAAGCATCGTTCATATATTTTTGCTCATCTTTTCATTGCGCTTTTGGAAACTCCACAAAATGGTGGCTTTTGTTCGCCTTGGCGCCACTTTTTCTTCATCTCATTGCTAAAGAGAAATATTCTCTCCCTAACTTCTGGAGGCAACCTAGGTTTTTACGTAATCAATGCAACAAAAGAAATTGAAATAGAAAGAATGCATTTCCAGTTCTTTAGGGTTTGCCGGTAAAAGACTAGTGTTGTATTTTACCGGTGAGAGGGATAAAGTGGTATGATAAGGTTTTGTAAGGTTTTTGGTTTTGTGATTTGAAGAATGGTTCGATGGGATTGTGATAATATTACCTTCTTCCTTATACAACGCTTTGTGCGGTCTTGAAATGAATAATTGCGACAAGTTCTAAATCACACGAAACATGTGACTCACTCAAAGCTTCCGAAAAAATATTTATATGGCATGAGGTTTATCTCACAGTAACGGAGGAATTGGGTATAAACGCCATATTTTGCATAAATTTCTTCTCAATATTACAAAACTTCTTTTTACTTTTTCACCTTTTTGGTTATAATAGATTTGCAGTTGGTTATTTGCAAAAATATTCTCTTGAATTTTCATTTGGTTTTGTTATAAAAATAGTCTTTATTTGCTACAAAAATTTTGTTATTAGAGAATCTTATAACTAGTTGAGTAAGCAATTGGTCAAGTAATTCCCCTCCCCACACTTGAATCTCACATTGTCCTCAATATGAAAAGATTCATAAAAAGATTAATAATAAGATTCATACGAAGTATGGAGGGTAAAATGGAAAGGAACTTCCATACGAGCTAACGAAATATCGACAGAGCGTCCCCTGTTTTTCGTCCGTTTTCCTGTATTGTACCTGAATCATAAAAAACTGCCTACAACCAAAAACATCATAATAATACTGAAAATAATTATTATTATTATTATTATTATTATTATTATTATTATTTATTTTTATTTTTATTTTTATTTTTATTTCTATTTACAATGCCTAGTTTAATCAGGGTCTTGGCCAGACCCTAATTCAAATATGTTCATCGGTTTTGGTGGAGGATTAGTACCTCCGAGACGTTCTTGAATGGACCATCGATATATGGTTTTAGTCGATGTCATTAACTTTGAACTTGTGGCCGTCAGAATTTGAAATCTCAACTGCCCCATAGTCAAAAACTGATTCAACTATGTGTGGACCTGTCCAACGAGATTTCAATTTTCCTGGAAAAAGACGTAAACGTGTGTTATATAACAGTACACGGTCGCCAACTTGAAATTTCTTGTTTCCTTTTAAATGGGCGTCGTGTAAACGTTTAGTCTTTTCTTTCTAAGACCAGGAATTTTCATATGCCAGTGCTCTTAGTTCTTCGAGCTCGTGAATTTGATTTTCTCGGTTTTAACCGGCGGACATTATATCAAAATTCACTGCTCTCAGAGCCCAATACGCTTTGTGTTTCAGTTCTACAGGTATATGACATGCCTTCCCATAAACAAGTTTGAATGGTGTTGTTCCTATGGGGGTTTTGTAAGCTGTCCTGAGGGCCCACATAGCGTCATCTAACTTTTCTGCCCAATTTTTGCGATTCATTCCTATAGTTCTTTCTAAAATCCGTTTAATTCCTCGATTCGAGACCTCTACTTGCCCACTAGTCTGAGGGTGATATGGTGTTGCCAGTCGGTGGTGAACCCCATATCGTGCTAAGACTTTGTCCATCAGAGCATTATAGAAGTGGGTACCTCTGTCGCTGATTAGAGCCATTGGAGTGCCGAATCGTGAAAATAACTTTTTCAGAAATCTTACTACAAACCGAGCATCATTAGTGGGGAGAGCTTGAGCTTCTACCCATTTAGACACATAGTCGACTGCTACTAGGATGTACTTATTTCAGGATGAGTTAGGAAAAGGGCCCATGAAATCTATTCCCCATACATCAAAGACCTTACAAAATTGAATGCCTTTTTGAGCCATCTCATTCTTGGCTGAGATGTTCCCGACTCTTTGACAAGCATTTCATGCTTGGATCAAAGCATATGTGTCTTTATATATGGTGGGCCAGAAGAATCCTGCATCAAACACTTTTCTGACCGTAGTGGCGGTACCGTGGTGCCCACTAGTTGGTCTTTCATGACAGTGTTTGAGAATATCTTAGGTTTCCTTCCCTGCTACACACCTACGAATAACCTGATCGGCACCTATCCTAAACAAGTACGGATCTTCCCAGAAGTAGAACTTAAGTTCTGAGAAGAATTTCTTCCGTTGTTGATGAGTTAGACCTTTTCTTAGGATTCTACAAGCCAGATAGTTTGCGAAGTCGGCAAACCAAAGACTTTCATCCTTTTCCTACATGACTGCTTGGATATGCATGAGAATTTCGTGTGAAATTTATCATTGATAATTTCTTTGTGAAGTCCTTCTGAAGATGGGCATTCTAAGCATGAAAGATGGTCTGCGGCTATATTATCTGCTCCCTTTTTGTCTTTGACTTCTATGTCGAATTCTTGGAGTAGTAGAATCCATCTGATAAGTCTGGGTTTGTCATCCTGCTTGTTGAATAGGTAACGTATGGCGGCATGGTCGGTGTAAACTATGGTTTTGGAAAGAACCAGGTAGGATCTAAACTTTTCCAAGGCGAAAACTACTGCTAATAACTATTTTTCTGTTGTGGTGTAGTTTTCTTGTGCATCATTAAGAGTTTTACATGCATAGTAAATTGGGTGAAAGTGTTTTTCTTTGCGTTGTACGAGTAGGGCTCCAACTGCAAAGTCACTTGCATCGCACATGATCTCGAATGGAAGGGTCCAATCGGGTGTAGTCATGATTGGTGCGTTGACAAGTTTGTCCTTCAATATGTTAAATGATTCAACACATTCTTCAGAGAAGACGAAGGGTGCGTCTTTCTGCAGAAGTTTGGTCATAGGTCTAGCAATTTTGGAAAATTCTTTTATGAAGTGGTGGTAGAATCCTGCGTGACCTAGAAAACTTCTAATGGCTCTGATTGAAGTTGGTGGTGGAAGTTTGGATATTGTTTCTATTTTTGCCTTATCAACTTCTAGTCCTGCTCGGGATATCTTATGACCGAGAACAATGTCCTCTCTGACCATAAAGTGGCATTTTTCCCAGTTGAGTACTAAGTTTACTTCTTCACACCTAGCCAACATTTTGTCTAGGTTTTTCAGACAATGATCGAAGGAATCTCCAAACACTGAGAAGTCGTCCATGAAGACTTCCATCGAGTTTTCGATCATTTCATGAAAGATGGCCACCATACAATGTTGGAAGGTGGCAGGAGCATTACATAATCCAAATGGCATTCTTCGGTAAGCGAAGGTTCCATATGGACATGTGAAAGTGTTTTTCTCCTGATCTTCAGGAGCGATGGGAATTTGAGAATATCTGGAGAATCCGTCAAGAAAACAGTAGAACATTTTTCCAGATAATCGCTCAAGCATTTGATCGATAAAAGGAAGTGGAAAATGATCTTTTCTTGTGGCGTCATTAAGCTTCCGGTAATCAATGCAAACTCGCCAGCCTGTGATGATCCTCATTGGTATCAGCTCGTCCTTCTCGTTCATTACGACCGTCATTCCTCCCTTCTTGGGTAGTACTTGAACGGGACTTACCCAAGGTGAATCCGAGATCGGGTATATTAATCCGGCATCAAGCAGTTTGATTACTTCCTTCTTCACCACATCTTGCATGTTGGGATTGAGACTTCTTTGATGTTGTACCACGGGTTTGTATTCCTCCTCCATGAGAATTTTGTGAGTACAAAAGGAGGGACTGATGCCCTTGATATCCATGATCTTCCATGCGATAGCCTTCTTATGGTTTTTAAGAACCTTAAGAAGTTCGTCTTTCTCTTCTTTAGAAAGGTGACATGAAATAATTACTGGGAGTTGAGAATCTTTTTCTAGAAAGGCATATTCGAGATGTTTTGGTAGTTGTTTTAATTCTAAGGCTGGTGGTTCTTCGATTGATGGCTTTGATTTTTCATTGCATTCAGTGATCTCATATACTATTTCTGATATATCCTGATAGTTATTCACAGTATTGAGATTATCGTATTCTAAAATGGGTTTGGTAATAGTGTCCGTTAAGATTTGTGTTTCTAATGAGGTATTAAGCGAAGATTTCCGCATATAGCAACTCACGGTAGAATCGATGATGTCAACACAGTATAATGTGTCATCGTGATGTTGCAGATTTTGCATAGATTTTCCTATGTCGAAAGTGATTGCCTCGTCATTGACCCTGAGAGTGAGTTTGTCGATGCAAACATCAATAATAGCCTTTGCGGTGGCTAAAAAGGGTTTTCCTAAAATCAGAGGTACACTTTTATCTTCATCCATATCTAGAATAACAAATCTACTGGGAAAACAAACTTGTCAATTTTGACGAGCATTTTTTACAATGCCCCGAGGATATTTATTAGATCGGTCAGCTAATTGAATGCTCATGCGGGTGGGTTTTGGTTCTCCTATCCCTAGTTTTGCAAATACCGCATAAGGCATTAAATTAACACTAGCTCCTAGGTCAGCCAGGGCATTGCTAACAGACAAATTTCCTATGAGACAAGGGATACTAAAACTCCCTGGATCGGTCATTTTCGGTGGCAGCTTGCTTTGGAGGACAGCAGAACATTCTTCACTTAGGGTGACATGCGAGAGCTCCTCCAGCTTCCTCTTGTTGGTCAGCACTTCTTTGAGAAACTTTGCATATGTTGGCATTTGAGCAATGGCTTCGACGAAAGGGATGTTGATGTGGAGTTGTTGGAAGAGTTCTAAAAACATCCCGTACTAAGCTTCCAATCCCTCCTGTTTCAGCCGTCCAGGGTATGGAATAGGTGGAATATAAGTTCGGACTGGCTCCTTGGGTTGTACGGTGCCCGTTGGAATCAGTGTTTCTTGTGGCTTTAGCGGTTTCCTTTTTCGTAACTGGTTCTGAAGTTGGTGAGGCAACAGTGGTGAGTCAGCCAGGGCATTGCTAACAGACAAATTTCCTATGAGACAAGGGATAGTAAAACACCCTGGATCGGTCATTTTCGGTGGCAGCTTGCGTTGGAGGACAGCAGAACATTCTTCACTTAGGGTGACATGCAAGAGCTCCTCCAGCTTCCTCTTGTTGGTAAGCACTTCTTTGAGAAACTTTGTATATGTTGGCATTTTAGCAATGGCTTCGACGAAAGGGATGTTGATGTGGAGTTGTTGGAAGAGTTCTAAAAACTTCCCGTACTAAGCTTCCAATCTCTCCTGTTTCAGCCGTCTAGGGTATGGAATAGGTGGAATATAAGTTCGGTCTGGCTCCTTAGGTTGTACGGTGCCCGTTGGAATCAGTGTTTCTTGTGGTTTTAGCGGTTTCCTTTTCCGTAACTGGTTCTGAAGTTAGTGAGGCAACAGTGGTTGCACCACTTCTGAGTGTAACAGCGTTAGCTGCTGCATTGGGGTTAGTGATTGTGTCGGGTGGCCTTTCTGACAATTGCTAGGAAATCTGTCCAATCTGAGTTTCTAGATACTGCAATGATGCTTGTTGATTTTGTAGATCAGCTTCATGTTTTAACAATACACGGCTAATATCAACAGATCTTGAGTCGGCCTTCTTTTCTGCTTCAATTTTCTTGGTCATGATTTGGATCAACATTTTTTCGACCTTCGAGTAGCTTGGGTTTTGGTGGCTACTAGAACTTTGATCTTGAAATTGAGGTTTAGGCTAGAAGGGTTGATTCATCGGTCTTTTTTCGAATCCGGGTATGGTTTGAGTGTTACCTCCGTCTTTCAAGCTGAAATTCGGGCGGTTTCCCCATCCTGGATTGTAGTTGTTGCTGAAAGCATTGTTCTGTTGTGCGATGAAATCGACTTCTTCCATGGCCATGATGACTTGTTTACAGTCACTCGTCTTATGATTTCCTCCACAAGTGTCATAAGTGAGTCTGGTTTTGAATAGTTCGGCTTGAAGTTTTTCGAATTTTTTAGAAAGGGCTTCAAGCTGTGCTATGACAAGAGTGTTGGAATCAACGTGGTGTATTCGTTTATGGGTAGGTTTAGATCTTGATAGGTTATAAGCGAAACTATTCTTTGCGGCTTTCTCCAGGACTTCAAATGCTTCGTTAGGTGATTTGGATCCCAGGTCTCCACCAACGATCTGATTGATGGCCTGCTTGTTTTCACTGGATTGTGTGTCGAAGAATGTTTGAACTTGTAACCACACGCTCAGTACATGATGTGGACATCTTCTTAGAAGACTTTTGTATCTTTCCCATGCTGCGTGTAACGACTCATCATCATCGGTCTGGAATCCGGTAATGCTGGCTCGGTATTTGGCAGTTTTATCGGGCGAAAAATATTTGAGTAGAAACTTTTCAACCATCTGGTCCCAAATGGTGATGGAACCAGAGGAAAGAGATTCTATCCATTCTAGGTCTTGGCCCCTTAGAGAGAAAGGAAAGAGTTTAAGCTTGATTTGATCTTCTGAACAGTTTTGAATTTTAAAGGTTCCGCAAATTCGTAGAAATCGAGATATGTGAGACAGAGGGTCTTCGTCGAGGAGACCATGAAATTGACCTGAATTTTCCACCATATGAATGGTGCTAGATTTGATTCCGAAATTTTCGGTAATTTCAGGTGGAGCCAATCCATTGTCGTAGCCTTCGAGAGTTGGCTTGGCATACTGGCTCATATTCGGCTCATTGTTCTGGGCCGCAATCATTTCTTCGGTTTGATTTTCTCCTGATGTGGTGGCGTCTACTAATTCGTCTTTGATTGCTTCTACGGTTTCTGTAGTCCATTTACGAGTTCGTCGATGAAAGAGTCGTTCCGGTTCAGAAATTGGTGAAACAAGCTCGGGCTCAAAAGTAAAGGACATACATGGGACTAAATCATAATTAAACTAAAGTAAAAGTTAGCTAAAGTTAGTCTAAATTAAACTATGAGTTAGGCTAAGCTATTTTAAACTAAACTAATGTCTAAGTTAATTAAAGTAAAAGTAATGTAAATAAAGGTTAAAAATTAGGCTAGCCGTAAAATTATATCTTTTAGTATTTTTTTTTAAAAAATTTAAAGATAAAATAAAATAGAAGTTAAAAATTTGTACAATTATAGACAATGATTAAATTAAAACTTGGATCGTTCTTAGAAACGTACCATGTCCCCGGCAACGGAGCCAAAAACTTGATGCGTGCGTGCGTGCGTGTGGTATAAAATATAGAAGGATAGGATGATTTGCTTTTGCACAAAATCGTGTTTTAAATTTATAAAAGTGATTTCTACAAAGACTAAACACACACAAAATAGGCAAGTGTACCTATCGTATATGTAGAATAGTATTGATAAGAACCAAGTATCGATCCGTGGACACAAATGTTTCTAATGATAAATCGTTGTTTTACTTTAATAGAAGGTTTTAATCATTTTGGGGTTTATTTTTGAACTTTTTATAAAATGTAAATACTTATATACAATATATAGGTGACCAAAACAAGAAATTCTAAAGGAGTTGTTCAATTATGCGAAGGTTATCATCTAATATCTAGAATCCACTCCATTGTTCCTTGATGATTAATAGTTAAACATGTGATAGACTTGTCCAAATAATATATGATAGAATTATGATCCTCATTTTGGAGTGAACACATTCTATGACATAATGAATAATAGCATGCATATTTTCAAGTCCATTCTATGCTTAATAGCACGCTACCCCGAGAATGTCAATTTAAGTAGACAAGCAGTTGGTAAAGTAGAATGATTAGAATTAACTTCGATTTCACAAATACCAATCCTAACAACTTCGAGTGGTTGTAGTTAACTCACACAACCTCCCGTTGGTTGATTTATGTAGGTTATAATTACACATTCCGTTAACATATGATTTCTTTAACTAGTATGATATCCTAAGCAAAGCCATTTTCGGATTACCAAGACTTAGAGAAATACATAATAACTTATATCTCATCATTTCTAAGTACAATATAAGGATCCATTTTTCGATAATGTATCAAAGTATTTCTATCTTTCAAGAACATGAATCGATCATGAACGATTGCCAATATAATTGACAATCACCAACTTTGAATTAGTATTTTAAGATGGTTAAACATTTCTCATCAAAAGATAATTGTAAGATAACCATGTACTTTACAAACTAAACCACATGATTTATATAATCATCAAGTAAAACAAAGCTTCTTCATAGATTTTAGATGGTAAATGGAGTTTAGCTCATAATGAGCATAATGATAACATTAAGATGAATGATGATAACAAATACATGATTAAACATGGAATGATCTAACCAAATGTAGATGAATCTTCCTTCTTAATGATGGTGATGATGGTTGATGATGATGGTTGATCTTGATGACCTCCAAGCCTTCAAACTCTTCACTAAATCTTCTTTGTGAATGTTAGTGTGTGTTTTTATAAGAGAGAACCGGATAGGATTCTTTTCAAGGCACACCTTTCAAATGGCACAAGAGCCACTATTTATAGGCAATCTGGAGTATGAAGCACGGCCCCATGCTTAGTGGGCACGCCCCCGTGCATTTTTATGACATGTGCCAGATTTGTTTTGTCGTTTCTGAAAGGTAAGCACGGCCCCGTGCTTCCTGAGGCACTATAACATCCTACCTTTGGTTATAATAATAAAATAAATTTCGTCTATTTTATAGTGGGTCGTTACCGAATTAGATAAATAGATTACGAGTTGAGCTAGTGTTGGGTAAATGGATATGGGTTATGGACTTGGGTTAGGAAAGAAAGAAGGAAAGACCATGGGCTTAATCCCATGATCTATAAATATATAAACCCTTAATCACCATTTAATTTCATTTCACACATATTCCATACACCACCCAAAACACACACTTAAGTTTCTCTCTAGTTCTCTCTTTTCTCTCAAGCCAAAATCACCAAGGAAACGAGCACCGACCCAAGGTAATAATAGTATGATGTTTAATATAAGTGTCTATCCGGAACTTCGTTTACGTCAATTTTACCAGTTTCACTATAACCGTAAAAAGGTTTTACCAGTTTCACTTTAACCGTAAACAACGAATACAACATTAGTTTTGTACATATTGTAAACGGTTATATGGTTACTATACACAAAAATTAACAATATCTAATTGTAATATTTAAATAATTTATACAGGTAAGTATAATGTATAAATTTAATATTGATGTGATGATTGATAAGGCTAATAAGAAATTTTTTAAATCTTAATTAAAATTGTGATTTAAATAATAAATTTAATTAGAAATTACATGAGTGTGCCACTTATCAAAAGATTAGGCCAACTAAGGTTCTGTTCAAAAGCTTCAAACGCATGTTTATGAGTCATAGATGTCTCATCCCATATAAATAACTTTGTTTTCTTTAATAAATGGGCAGCATTAATGTTTTTTTAATGCTATAAGATGAAACCTCAGTAAGATTTATAGAAACTCCAAACCTTGAATGTGTTGTTCTTCCTCCCGACAATAATAAAGATGCAATGCCGTTTGAAGCAACATTCAAGAAGCAGAAAATGTCTTCCACAAAAAGGTTTTACCAGTTTCACCATAACCGTAAACAAAATGTACAACATTTGTTTTGTACATATTGTAAACGGTTATATGGTTACTATACACTAAAATTAACAATATCTAAAACTGTAATATTTAAATAATTTATGTAGGTAAGTATACAGTGTAAATTTAATATTGATGTGATGATTGATAAGGCTAATAAGGAATATTTTAAATCTTAATTAAAATTTTATTTTAAATAATAAATTTAATTTGAAATTACATGAGTGTGCCACTTGTCAAAATATTAGGCCAACTAAGGGGTTTGTGGTTCAACCAAATTTTTGTTTATTATAATAGTATATATTATTTATTATAAAAAAGGTAAATAGTTTATGTTACTTGAATTATGAAAAATAAAATTAAATGTCATATGTGTTAATAGTTACTTGAAAACGTGGGTTCCCTTTTTTTAGTGTGTTGCTTCAATATAGTGAATGTAACTCTAACCTCCTTTTTGATCTGCTTAAACTCTCAAAATTCGTATTCACTCTAAATTCACAGTTTTCAACAAGTTCTTACATTGATATGGATGCAATGTATATATTATTTTAGTATTCCCTATATCAATTTCTTATATTCTCTTTTATTGTGATTGCATTTTTTGGTTTAATCCCCTGCAAATCATTTTAAACTATGAACATGCCTTACATTCTCAGATTCCTTCAAGTTCTCTCCGTGAAAGCTTGAAGAATTTTGAATATACTCTCAAAAGTACTTTCAAATGTACGTTCTTTATTTCTTTTATAATTTCTCCCACTTTATATAAATTTTATAAAATAACCCACATTATTGTGTTTTATATGTTTTAGTTTGGTATGTGTTTCTATGTTTAATTTAGTTATATTGATTGATGTGTTTCATCTGTTTGATAGATTGTTTTTTATCAAATGTTCTTATTATAACGTAGTTATTTGATATTTAACGGAACCTTATTGCAAAATAAATGTAATTAAACAATATAAAATAGACACACAAAGACAACAAAAGTAGTTTATTATAAACAAGCTTACTAGCATTGTTTCCAATATATGACACCCCTGCCGTTCTTATAAATGGACTTGTCCTCTATTCAAGTTGAAATGGCTAGAAAGCACTTTAAGTTCTCGTAAATTCTGCCAAAAAAATTAACTACATATTAGGTATTCCCTCATGGTTCATTTAATACATCTCACATGTTTAATAAATAAATGTACCTAAGTGTGGCAAAGTCTAACATAGGATCCGGATTCATCAATAAAATCGATTGCCTTATCGGGTAGAAACCGATCAATGCACCATATAAATTAGCTCACCAAAGAAAAAATAATAATCTTATAATTTACATATGTCATACCTAATTGCCTTATATATCAATGTGATTAGTCAACAACACCAACCGCAGCTTCATCAGTTGTACGGCCCTATTACCGGTGCCTCGCATTTGGACATTGGATTTACTCATCAACATAGTTCAATTCATCAGAGTTAATAAAAACATACGCGGAATATAGAAACTTTCATAAACATTACATTAATCCATAACTTGTCTTAGAATAAACACCTTGTCATTCAAAATATCAAATATTAAAAATAAACGTCTTCCGATGCCAGTGTCTTATTCAATGTCACGTGTTCCCCTCAAGCGCGTTGTCTCATTCTACTCACCTGCGTGCATACTAAATGTCAGCTACGCTGAGTGAGTTCTAGTTAATAACATAACATACTTTACATACATACATACGTACTTTCATTCATACTTTCATAAATCAAATTCTACTTTACTCTATTCTATTCTGCCTCGGATATTATTAGGCCTGGTCCCTTTTTTCTGCCTTGGATATTATTAGGGTCCAGTCCCTTTTCTGCCTCGGAAGTTATCAGGGTCCGGTCCCATTTATGCCTCGAGATTATTAAAGGGTTCGGTCCCTTTTCTGCGTTGGATATTATTAGGGTCCAGTCCATTTTCTACCGTTCTATCTCTTACATTCATAACATGCATACATATCATTTATATCTCATACATAGCATTACCACTTGACAGCATGTGCAATATCCGAAGATCGTTCACGTACCGACAGGCAATCGTTCTTACAATTCACATAATCGCATAAGGAATACACTTATCATTTAGGATAAATGTATTAATAATCACACCGAGTATGCACACAACCCCGAAAACATAACACATAAATGGGGCTAGAAAGTCACCTGAATGCGGTTACGTTCACCGTTAATAGTTATTCCCTTCTTGAGCTGTGCACGGCTAACTGCATAATATTTACATGTATCAATTAACTATTGCTACTCATAACTTATTTCTATGTAAGGCCCTGTTACCAGTGCCTCACATTTGGACATTGGATTTACTCATCGACATAGTTCTAGTAATCAGAGTTAAATAAAACATTCGCGGAATAAAAACTTTCAATAAAACATACATATTAATCCATGACTTGTCTTAGAATAAACACCTTGTCATTCAAAATAACATAATATTAAACATAACGTCTTCCAATGCCAGCCTCTTATTCAATGCCATGTGTTCCTCTCAAGCGAGCTGTCTCATTCTACTCACCTGCGTGCATACTAAAAGTCAGCTACGCTGAGTGAGTTCTAGTTAATAACATATCATACTTTACATACATACAAACATACTTACATTCATACCTTGATAGTTCAAATTCTACTTTACTTTATTCTATTCTGCCTCGGATATTATTAGGGTCCGGTCCCTTTTTTCTGCCTTCTGCCTCGGATAAAAACATACGCGGAATATAGAAACTTTCATAAACATTACATTAATCCATAACTTGTCTTAGAATAAACACCTTGTCATTCAAAATATCAAATATTAAAAATAAACGTCTTCCGATGCCAGTGTCTTATTCAATGTCACGTGTTCCCCTCAAGCGCGTTGTCTCATTCTACTCACCTGCGTGCATACTAAATGTCAGCTACGCTGAGTGAGTTCTAGTTAATAACATAACATACTTTACATACATACATACGTACTTTCATTCATACTTTCATAAATCAAATTCTACTTTACTCTATTCTATTCTGCCTCGGATATTATTAGGCCTGGTCCCTTTTTTCTGCCTTGGATATTATTAGGGTCCAGTCCCTTTTCTGCCTCGAAAGTTATCAGGGTCCGGTCCCATTTATGCCTCGAGATTATTAAAGGGTTCGGTCCCTTTTCTGCGTTGGATATTATTAGGGTCCAGTCCATTTTCTACCGTTCTATCTCTTACATTCATAACATGCATACATATCATTTATATCTCATACATAGCATTACCACTTGACAGCATGTGCAATATCCGAAGATCGTTCACGTACCGACAGGCAATCGTTCTTACAATTCACATAATCGCATAAGGAATACACTTATCATTTAGGATAAATGTATTAATAATCACACCGAGTATGCACACAACCCCGAAAACATAACACATAAATGGGGCTAGAAAGTCACCTGAATGCGGTTACGTTCACCGTTAATAGTTATTCCCTTCTTGAGCTGTGCACGGCTAACTGCATAATATTTACATGTATCAATTAACTATTGCTACTCATAACTTATTTCTATGTAAGGCCCTGTTACCAGTGCCTCACATTTGGACATTGGATTTACTCATCGACATAGTTCTAGTAATCAGAGTTAAATAAAACATTCGCGGAATAAAAACTTTCAATAAAACATACATATTAATCCATGACTTGTCTTAGAATAAACACCTTGTCATTCAAAATAACATAATATTAAACATAACGTCTTCCAATGCCAGCCTCTTATTCAATGCCATGTGTTCCTCTCAAGCGAGCTGTCTCATTCTACTCACCTGCGTGCATACTAAAAGTCAGCTACGCTGAGTGAGTTCTAGTTAATAACATATCATACTTTACATACATACAAACATACTTACATTCATACCTTGATAGTTCAAATTCTACTTTACTTTATTCTATTCTGCCTCGGATATTATTAGGGTCCGGTCCCTTTTTTCTGCCTTGGATATTATTAGGGTCCAGTCCTTTTCTGCCTCGAAAGTTATCAGGGTCCGGTCCCATTTCTGCCTCGAGATTATTAAAGGACTCGGTCCCTTTTCTGCCTTGGATATTATTAGGGTCCAGTCCATTTTCTACCTTTCTATTTCTTACATTCATTCATAACATACATACATATCATTCATAGCTTATACATAACATTATTTCTTGACAGTAAGTGCAATATCCAAAGATCGTTCACGTATCGACAAACCATCATTCTTACCTTTCACATAATCACATAAGGCATACACTTATCACTTAGGATAAATGAATTAACAGTCACATCGAGTATGCACACAGCCCGGAAAACATAACACATAATTGGGGCTAGAAACTCACCTAAATGCGGTTACGTTCACCGTTAATAGTTATTCCCTTATTGAGCTGTGCACGGCTAACTGTATAATATTTACACGTATCAATTAACTATTGCTACTCATAACGTATTTCTATCTTTACATAACCCACAACGAACGGGGGTTCGGGGGCAGCGCCCCAGGCATCGGGGTTCAAGGGGCAGAGCCCCGGCTGGGGTTAAGCTGCCAGGTCAGCTTGGAAAAAAATTATTTTCATTAACTGCCTAAACATATTTTCCATTAACATTTTAAATCATTTTCTAAGTCGGGCTTGTTTCTTAGATGGGTTATGGGCTTAAAGTTTGTGGGTTTAGTTAGGCCAGGCCCAACTGTTCATTGGAGCACCTAGGCCCAACTGACTCAGGCCCAACAAGAACTATAGGAACTGGGTCGGGCGAGAACTCTTGGTAGAGAACCACGATGGCCGAGAACCTTGGTTTGACCGAGAACCCATCCCTTTGATCGAAAATGCATTTTGACCGAAAACTCATTTTGGCCGAAAATTGAACTCGTTAACCTCATGGCTTCAAGATCTAACTCATCCTAGTCATAAAGATTGAACCTTTAATCCTAAAACGTTCTTTAAGCTAGTTCTAGGGTTTCATTCATGAACCGTGTCTAACCATGAGCCCTTTACGTCCATATTAATAATCAAGTTTGAAGCTTTATGATTTATCTAGACCCGATCTAGTCTATGTTCAATTTTCATGGCTAACCGTTCATAAAACGTAACCTTTAAGATTAAGAACATACCTTTATGATGTTCCTAGGTTACGGCTTGACTTGTTTGTAATTCTTTATCTTGTATCAAGCTTGCGTATCAAAGATCTATCCGGATTTAGGTTGGTTCGATCTTGGATTCTCGTCTTGCTCCCTTGCGGCCGAAAATGGAAGGGGTTGTGTGTGTTATGGAGGTGTAGGGAGAATAAGATGGATAAGATGGATGGAAATGGAAAGATTTAGGGTTTAAGGGGTATTTATACTCCCTTAAGCCCATGGACTTAAGGCCTATCGTTCCTGTCTAGTCCATGATTAATCCCTCTAATCTAACCTACTTATCTTTCCCCCTATTATTATTATTATTATTATTATTATTATTTTATTTACCATCTTAAGTAAACTTGTCCACCATAAGAGATAATATATAAAATATTATTTATTAAAATTTTGGGATGTTACAAGTCTTCCCTCCTTAAAGAGGTTTCGTCCCCGAAACCTAACTATTACATAAATAGATTAGAGTAAAACTTGCACATCTCATCCTCAGCTTCCCAAGTAGCATCCGATCCCTTACGATGCTTCCATATCACTTTCACCAAGGGTATAACTTTGCGACGAAGTTGCTTCTCCTTGTGATCGACGATCTCTATCGGTTGCTCAATGTAGTTCAGCTACTCATCAACTTCGATATCCATCAATGGCACACAGCTAGACATTTCCTCAAGTGAGAAACATGGAAGGTTGAATGAATTCCTTCTAACTCATTAGGTAAATCTAGCTTATAAGCTACTTCGCCCACACGATCTATGATTTTGAATGGTCCAATGTATCTCGGACTCAACTTTCCCCTCTTTCTAAAATGAATGATTCCTTTCCAAGGCGAGACCTTGAGCATCACGTTGTCACCAACGTTAAACTCGATCGGTCGTCACCGTTTATCAGCATACGACTTCTGTCTGTCTTGAGCAGCCTTCATTCTTGCTTTGATCTGATCAAATTTTGAAGAAGTTTCTTGCACAACTTCTAAACTTCCCATCTGTTTCTGACCAATCTCTCCCCAACACACGGGAGTTCTACACCGTCTACCATAAAGCATTTCGAATGGTGGCATACCAATACTCGACTGGTAACTGTTGTTATAGGAGAACTCTGCCAGATGCAGATGATCATCCCAACTCCCACCAAAATCTAAAACACAATAACGTAGCATATCCTCAAGGGTTTGGATCGTCCTCTCGGACTGTCCATCGGTTTGAGGATGATACGCCCTACTGATGTTCAATCTCGTTCCCATAGCTTCATGGAACTTCTTCCAAAATCTCGAAGTAAACCGTGTATCTCTATCAGACACGATTGATAACGGTACTCCATGTTTAGATACAACCTCTTTTATGAACAAGCTCGCTCACGTTTCTAGCGAGATAGCCTCTCGTATGGGCAGAAAGTGAGCACTCTTGGTCAAATGGTCCATAATCACCCAGATGGTATCATGATTCTTAGCTGTACGAGGTAGCTTAGTTATGAAATCCATGGTGATGTGTTCCCATTTCCACTCAGGAATCTCGAGCGGTTGCATTTTTCCATAAGGCTTCTGATATTCGGCTTTGACTTGTAAACAAGTTAAGCACTTACTGACATAATCTACTACATCATTCTTCGTTCCTGGCCACTAGTAGTCTCTTTTCTAATCTTGGTACATCTTCGTAGCTCCTGGATGAATCGAATACCTTGACTTACTAGCTTCATTTAAGATTCGACCTCTGAGATCTCCATTGCGTGGGATCCACATATGGTCAACCTAGTCTTAACACCATGAGTGTTTTCCGTTTGCTCATCTTGCTGGCCATAAATCCTTTCTTTCTTTACTAACCCTTCATCTAGTAACACCTCTAACTGCACCTTGATAATTTCTTCAAAATGACTGTGGCTCATAATCAGCTGGTATGACTTCACTGTTGCAAGGACTTCCTCATTCTTATGACTTAGCGCATTGGCAACCATATTAGCTTTACCAGGATAGTACTTAATATCGCAGTCGTAATCCTTAATCAACTCCAACCATCTCCTCTGCCTCATGTTCAATTCCTTCTGTTCGAAGAAGTACTTTAGACTCTTATGATCGGTGTAGATGGTACACCTAGTACCATACAGATATTGCCTCCATATCTTGAGAGCATGCACTACTGCTGCTAGCTCCAAATCATGCGTCGGATAGGTACTCTCATAGACTTTCAACTGCCTAGACGCATACGCTATCACTCTTCCTCGTTGCATCAACACGCAACCTAACCCACGATGCGAAGCATCGGTACAAACAACCAAATCCTCGTCACCATCGGTTAAAGCAAGGATGGGAGCTTGTGTGAGTCTTTTCTTTAACTCCTGAAAAGCTTCTTCTTGAAACTTCCCCCAACCGAATACTATCGTCTTTCGGGTCATACCGGTCAATGGTGCGGCTATCTTGGAGAAACCTTCGATGAATCTTCTATAGTAGCCAGCTAACCCTAAGAAGCTTCGTATATCAGTCGGATTCTGCGGAGTCTTCCAATTCGTTATCGCTTCAATCTTAGCCGGGTCCACGGTAATCCCTTCAGGATTAATCACGTGACCTAGAAATTGCACTTCTCGCAACCAGAACGCGCATTTCGAAAACTTAGCATACAACTTCTCTTTCTTTAGAGTCTCCAATTCCTCTCTCAAATGCTCCGTATGATCAGTCTTGTTCTTTGAATAAATCAATATATCGTCGATGAAGACAATAACTGTCTTATCCAACATTGGCCGACACACCCTATTCATCATGTCCATAAATGTTGTAGGAGCATTTGTTAGACCGAATGACATCACGAGGAACTCGTAGTGTCCATACCGTGTTCGGAACGCTGTCTTAGGGATGTCTGCCTCCTTCACCTTCAGCTGATGATAGCCTGATCTAAGATCTATTCGTGAGAAACAGCTTGAACCTTGCAGTTGGTCAAACAGATCATCAATCCTTGGCAAAGGGTATCTATTCTTTACCGTAAGCTTATTCAACTCACAATAGTCTATGCACATTCTCATACTTCCATCCTTCTTCTTCACGAACAACACTGGTGCACCCCACGGAGAAACACTCGGTCTAATAAAACCCTTGTCGAGGAGTTCTTGCAGTTGGGACATCAATTCTTTCATCTCGGACGGTGCTAGACGGTAAGGTGCTTTCGCGACAGGTTGGGCTCCTGGTACTAGATCTATCTGGAATTCTATCTCTCGCTCCGGTGGCAACCCCGGAAGATCCTCTAGGAATACTTCTGGGTAGTCGCGCACGATAGGAACATCTTTCATTTCTTTCGTCTCGGCCGTAGCATTGACGACATACGCCAGATAGGCACCGCACCCTCACCTAAACAAGCCCTCGGCTTTTATCATCGAAATGACATTAAGCCTCGAACTTTCCTTATCACCATAAACCGTCACCGAACTACCATCCAAGGACTTCAACCTGATCATCCTACTCTTACACACTATCTGAGCTTCGTACTCAGACAGCCAATCCCAAAACCACATCGAACCATCCTAAGGTCATAACGTACAAGGTAACGGGGAACTCGTATCGCTCTAACTCTATCTTACAGTCCTTAACCATTTTCATTATTTTAACCGAAGTGTCACTAGCGGTTTCTACTATAAAAGTTTCGGACACACGGAAACATTTCATTTTAGCTAATTTACTAAAGGGCATGGCTACGAAACTTTTGTTCGCACCCGAATCAAATAATACTGAAGCGGAAATACCGTTTACTAGAAACGTACATGTGACAGCATCTGGAATCTACTTGGCTTGTTCTTGAGTCACGATGTAGGCCTGGTTCTTGGCCTAGCTTGTTCAATATCCTTCTTCCCACTTCGTCCAGCTTCATTCTCAGTACATTCTCTGGCAAAGTGACCCGTCTTGCCGCACTTATAACATGCAGACTTCGCGGTACAATCTGGAGTGTAATGCCCCACCTTTCCGCACTTGTAGCAAGCATTCCTACCGAACTTGCACTCACCAGCATGACTCTTCCCACACTTATAACAAACATCCGTACCCTTACCCCACCTGCACTAACCACTGTGTGCCTTGCCACATGTCTTGCACGACCTGTTCCCCCAAACTCTAGGTTGCTTGTTCTTAGGGTTCCACATTTGGGTACCAGGTCGTTTAATAGGAGCGACCCATTTCTTCTCTTTCTTCTCGTCTTCCACCACTACATCATCCGCAGCCAGGTCTGCATAAACCATCTCTGCGAGTTCGACAGCAGAGTCAAAGGTAGCAGGTTTACTTGCCCGGACTAGTATACGGACTTTTTGTGGCAACCCCCTCACATAGCATTTGATTCTCTTATCTTCGGTGTTAACCATATCAGGTACCAACCTAGACATTTGGTTGAACTCGGTGGTATACTCATGATGAGTCATCGTCCCAGCTTTCAAGTTCAGGAATTTCATCTCCGCCCTCTCAACTTCTGCGTCAGCGCAGAACCTCTTCATTACCAACTCTTGCAGATCCCCATACTTCATTGCCTTGATCTCCTCTGGGCTCTTCCTATGCTCAATCGATTCCCACCAATACATAGCCTCATCGCCAAACGATTGGGTGGCATAACCAACAGCTTGGTCGGGACGGCACTCGCTGATTCGGATAATTTTATCCATGGCGGTTATCCATTGAAGATTAGCGATTGCGTCACCCAACCCAGTCAGCTTCGGTGGGTCACACCCTTTGAAGGACTTAGAGTTAATCCCGCCTCGGCCTCTCTTCCTGCTATCAACCTTCACAGATCGAACTTCACTCGAGTCACCCTTCTCTTCTTCATCATCCTTCTTACTCTTTTCCCCAGACTTCTCAGCAGACCTATCAGGATTCAGGCTCTTCACAGCAGTGGCTACAGCTTGAACAATAGTTGCTTGAATTGCGGGATCCAGTTGAAACCCTTCGTTGTTGTTCGGGTCTCTTCCAGCTGCGCTTCCTTCATCTCCGGTGTTGGAAGCAGTCTTAACCGAAGGTTGTTGGGCACAACGAGGCCTGCCACGACGTCTAGTGCGGCCTTCAGTTCTCGCAATTACTCCAGCTCCTACATTTACTCCTGTTCCAGCCATCGTATTCTAAAAGGGAAAAAAAAACGTCATCACTCAAAGAACTATATAGTACAAGGATAGTAAGGATAACAGGTACTAACGGTGGCCAGCTGTGATTAGCTGATCACGTTACTTTCCGTGTCATATACACTTCCCTTTATGAGTCTATTTGTGCCGGTTCTACTGTAAACAGTTAGTCAATCAAAGAAATCAATTAATCCTATTTGTATCGTTCACATATCCTTTCTTTATCATTTAACATACATCATTCAATCATACATCTTACCTTTACTGAGCTTGCTTGAGCGACACATGGCATTCTTGAACTGGCATCTCCTTTCTTTTCTTACTTAAATCTCATTCTCTGTTCGAGTCTAAGCATGTAGGATAACTTTGCTCTGATACTAATTTGTAAGGCCCCGTTACCGGTGCCTCACATTTGGACGTTGGATTTACTCATCGACATAGTTCTAATAATCAGAGTTAAATAAAACATTCGCGGAATATAAAAACTTTCAATAAAACATACATATTAATCCATGACTTGTCTTAGAATAAACACCTTGTCTTTCAAAAAAACATAATATTAAACATAATGTCTTCTAATGCCAGCCTCTTATTCAATGCCACGTGTTCCTCTCAAGTGAGCTGTCTCATTCTACTCACCTGCGTGCATACTAAAAGTCAGCTACGATGAGTGAGTCTAGTTAATAACATATCATACATACATACATACATACATACATACATACATACATACATACATACATACATACATACATACATACATACATACATACATACATACTTACATTCATACCTTCATAGTTCAAATTCTACTTTACTATATTCTATTCTGCCTCGGATATTGTTAGGGTCCGGTGACTTTTTTCTGCCTTGGATATTATTATGGTCCAGTCCCTTTTCTGCCTCGGAAGTTATCAGGGTCCGGTCCCATTTCTACCTCGAGATTATTAAAGGGCTCAGTCCCTTTTCTGCCTTGGATATTATTAGGGTCCAGTCCCTTTTCTACCTTTCTATTTCTTACATTCATTCATAACATATATACATATCATTCATAGCTTATACATAACATTATATCTTGACAGTACGTGCAATATCCGAAGATCGTTCACGTACCGACAAGCCATCATTCTTACCTTTCACATAACCACATAAAGCATATACTTATCACTTAGGATGAATGTATTAATAGTCACATCGAGTATGCACACAGCCCCAAAAACATTTTCTAAGTTGGGGTTGTTTCTTAGATGGGTTATGAGCTTAAAGTTTGTGGGTTTAGTTAGGCCAGGCCCAACTGTTCATTGGAGCACCTAGGCCCAACTGACTCAGGCCCAACAGGAACTGGGTCTGCCGAGAACTCTTGGTAGAGAACCACGATGGCCGAGAACCTTGGTTTGACCGAGAACCTATCCCTTTAACCGAAAATGCATTTTGACCGAAAACATATTTTGGCCAAAAACTCGTTTTGGCCGAAAACTCGTTTTGGCCGAAAACCCATTTTGGCCGAAAAATCATTTTGGCCGAAAACCCATCTTAACCAAAAACCCATGGTCAGATGCTTCCAGTTCATACTATTTTATCTAATTAGTCATTTAGGCTCAATAACGGTTAATCGGTCTATGATTTCCTCACTTAAACCCAAACCACCTTAACCGTTTTACGTTCGCTAACAAACCGTTAACCTCATGGCTTCAAGATCTAACTCATCCTAGTCAAAAAGATTCAACCTTTAATCCTAATACGTTCTATCATGAACCGTCTCTAACCATGAGCCCTTTACGTCCATATTAATCATCAAGTTTGAAGCTTTATGATTTATCTAGACCCGATCTAGTCTATGTTCAATTTTCATGGCTAACCGCTCATAAAAATGTAACCTTTAAGATTAAGAACATATCTTTATGATGTTCCTAGGTTACGGCTTGACTTGTTTGTAATTCTTTATCTTGTATCAAGCTTGCGTATCAAAGATCTATCCGGATTTAGCTTGGTTCGATCTTGGATTCTCGTCTTGCTCCCTTGCGGCCGAAAATGGAAAGGGTTGTTTGTGTTATGGATGTGTAGGGAGAATAAGATGGATGGAAATGGAAAGATTTAGGGTTTAAGGGGTATTTATACTCCCTTAAGCCCATGGACCTAAGGCCTATCTTTCCTTTCTAGTCCATGATTATTCCCTCTAATCTAGCCTACTTATCTTTCCCCCTATTATTATTATTTTATGTACCATCTTAAGTAAACTTGTCCACCATAAAAGATAATATATAAAATATTATTTATTGAAATTTTGGGATGTTACATTCTATCTTTACATAACCTACAACGAACGTGGTCCGGGGGCAGCGCCCCTGGCAGCGGGGTTCTAGGGGCGGCAGCCCCTAGCGCGGTCCAAGGGGCAGAGCCCGTGGCTGGAGTTAAGCTGCCAGGTCAGCTTGAAAAAAATTTATTCTTATTAACTGTCAACACATTTTCCATTAATATTTTAAATTATTTTCTATGTTGGGCTTGTTTGTTAAGTTTAATATAATGGGCTAGTTTGTCTAAATTAGATATGGGCTTAGCATTTGTGGACTTAGTTAAATCAGGCCCAATCTGTCCACTATTGCATCTAGGGCCAACTAGGTTCAGGCCCAACAGAACTGGATGGCCGAGAACCTTGATTTGACCGAAAACCTATTCTGGCCGAGAACCCATCACTTTGACCAAAAACCCATTTTAACCGAAAACCCCTTACAACCGAAAACTCGAGTTGGCCATGAATTTGACCGAAAACTCGTGGTCTGATTCTTCCAGTTCATAGTTTCTATTTTTAATTCCATATTAGGCTCCATAACGGTCAATCGGTCCATGTCTACACTTTTAATCACCTAAATCCCAACCCCTTAACCGTTTTACGTTTGTTATCATCCCATCGCCAATACCTAACCTGTTTCTAGCATAAAGCTTGAACCTTTAAGCATAGAAACGTCCATTAAGCTAGATCTAGGGTTTTCTTGATGAACCTTTCATAAGCATAAGTTTGTTAAGTCCATTTTAATCATCAAGTTTGCAACTTTATGATTTATCTAAACCCGATCTACTCTAGGTTTGAGTTTCATGATTATTCATTCATAAAAACGTAACCTTTAAGGTCAAGAACATACCTTTATACGGTTTTTTGGTCACGGCTAGCTTTGGTTATGGACTTGAGTCCTGTATCTTGTTTTTATATCAAGGATCTATCAATATTTAGCTTGATTTGGCCTTGGATTCTTCCCCTCTAGCTCGCAGCCGTATATGGAGGCGTGTATGTGTGTCTTTGAGTATGTAGGGAATATTATGGATAAGATGGATGGAAATGGAAAGATTCACTGCAACAAAAAGGGCTTTTTAGTGTTTGAACCTCTGAATTAACACTTAACAATAAACAGATCACAGATCTGATGTATACGATTAATTCTTAACTCAGATCTAGCTCATTATCACGACTGATTATATGTTATCTATGTGTATTATATTATCAGTATTATATATATATATATAAAGTTAATATTATAAGTATGAAGATTGAGAGAGATCGGACAAAGTTTCGTTAATTAACTATCAAAACTTAACATTAAAATGTGAATTGTGTTCACTATAAATTGACGATGTAGTTCGTTAACACCCCCTAACGAACTAATCTCCAATTCGTCACATACATTAAATAAAACAATTTACCTAACGAATCACCCCTGATTCGTTAAACATCCTTAACGAATCAGGAGGGAAATAACTTAAGTCTTAGTTCGCTAAACATCCTCAACGAACTAGACATTTCTTTTAACGAACTACAAGATAACTTAATTGTTTATTACATTAAACAAAAACGACAAATACGTTAACTTTAAATACAAAGACTCGAGACGAAAAACAGTGCACTAACAGACACCCTCTCGTCTTGAGCTCTTTTTCTTTGATCTTCACTTGAAACTCTTGTACCGCCAGTCTCTGCAGATATGAATCTCGTTTTCATAACAAACACGCACAACGCGTTGGAATTGCATAGCCAGATCATAGTCTTCATTGCGTTCAATCAAAATCTTGTTCTTGAGCAGCACGTCATTATCGGTCTCGGTTAAATTAACCAACCACATTGGGTTGATAATCTTAATAAGCTCAGTCTTCAGACCTTTACCCAACACAATGACGGCCTCGCCAGTACGATTGTCGTAGTACCAGCGGTCGAACGACAGACGCATGTGTTGGTTCATTGTCTTCATCGGCACACGTTTCATCGTCTTCGGCGGCTTTACCTTAAGAACAAGCTTCCTCCAGCCCTTCCTTGGATCAATTTCATCAATACGTTTACGTGTGGGGACCTGGGGCTTGAAAAACTTGAATCCATGATTGACCTCGAATAGCAAGTGTTGATGAAACCACTCAACTATCCGGTCACCACCATGATTAATAATCGGACGACATGCGGGGGTACAAACATCTTTGCAATGTCAGCATCTTCTTTAAGCTCTTTATCAACATACCGATACGCCCCGATACTCTTACTCGCCGCCTTGTAGCTGAACCACTTTGCAATGTCAGCATCAGTTGGGTTCATAATCGAGTTGAAACGAGTATCCACAACCTTCTTTCCCTTAGACAACTTCTCAAGATCATCCTCTGCTGCTTTAGAAATCTGCTCATTAAATACCGGAGCACCTTGATCAACGTTTGTGTGTTGATACAAGTCAGGATACTCCTCCGCAGTGACATCTTCGACTTCTACATCCTCATTTTCATAAATAAAATCCGTATTCATTTGAATAGATGGATCATTTATTATACCTTCCTCATTCACCACCTCAACGTCAGGCTCTGTCTCTAACGCAATTAATTGTTCATCATTCAACCCTAGCATTATAGAAATCTGTTCTCGTGTTAGAAATCTTTCGACGAACTCACCAACCTCTATCTCATCTCTGTTCACCACACTCCTAATCATTCCCGATCCATCCATAAATATGAGCGTGTTGGCTTGTTAGCCCATAAGGATCGGACACCCATATACCAGGACCATACAAGCCTGTTACATGAAATGCACCAAAACCAAAGCAATTTTTCTCACTCTATTTCAGAGTATCCATTCACGCAAAACTCATCTACTTCTATTTCTACTTTCCGTAAGCGAGCCCGGGCTTTTTCCAGCTGTTCTATGGCCCCTTCGCGCAATTCTTCTGAATTTCTAATAGTATTCAAGATTCTCTTTCAATTGGTTTAACAGCAGTTGAATCATGATACACAATAATCTACTTACCCGAGTCATCACCACCACTCGTTCCTGCACCTGCACCTTTAGATGAGTCGTGAGCTTGTTTCGTCTCACCACTAGCACCAAACTCATCAGGGTCATCATCGTCATTCTTGAGTCTTTTCAGTGCATCATCTTCACACGTTAATTGTAGAATAAGTTCTTCATGCTCTTTTAATTTCACCCCCTGAGACGTAACAATCTCACGTAGGGCTTTCGTTTCTTTCTGGCAGAAAGAGACATATCCCATTAGTCTCTTTTGATTCTCCATGAGACGTTCCTGATTCAGACGGTCAGCAGACATATGATTTTCATACAAATGAAGGAGATTCAACAACATGTCTGTTTGACGGTTCGGTGGCATAGCATACAAAGATGGATGAACAGGATGGATTGGTCCCTGAGGCATTGTAATTCTCATAAATGAGACATCACTAGGTGGAGGAGGCCTCATGGATGGTGTTGGAAGAACAGTGGAAGGTGTAGCAGAAGACATTGGTAGTTCAACTAATGACATCTGTGGAATCATACCCAGCTGCTCATGAGGGACCATCGTTGTTGTCAATGTAAGCGCCGGAATGCTAGTAGTAAGCGGCAATGTCGGGCGTTGAGAAATAGTTGTACGAGGCGGTGGAACACTAATGATTACACCAGCTCTAGTAGATACACGTCTCTTTTGCTGGAGTTTCAGAAGCTGGTGCTTTACCCTTTCGTTTCCTTTTACGTTGAGCTGCAATAGTAGCAGCTAACGCAGCATAGACTACATCTTGTTGCTCTTGAAGAGCTGCATCACCAGCACCACCACTACCACCATCTCCACCATCATTACCATCATCATCGTTCCCACCTTCTCCTCCCTCACGCTCGGAATCCAAGTCATTGTGAATCCAGCTTTCATTGGGAGGACATACATAATTAGGATTAATGATATGACTAATCATCCGTTTGTCCCGTGGCCTTTCCTTTCGATTAATCGTCATTCTACGCACCGTGTCAGCCTTACACGCTTTAGGTATAAGGAAGATGAAGGAACAGTGAAGGACAGTTCGTTTCACACCTGTCCTTTATACCCGGTCCTTACACGCTTCCCAATGTATGAATTGGCCTAATTCGTGTGAGTTGTGACATAACGAATCGGCTGATTCGTTATCCAAACTGAACACGTGAGATGAAGAATTAGCCTTGATTCGTGCTTGATTCGTTAAATATGCATAACGAACTAAATTTGTTTCGTTACAGAATGCGGAAGCGAACTAGTTGAACGAACTAGAGTGTAGTTCGTTAAAAACAATCCAATTCATTATCCATAACTACCGAATCATAGTTTATTTAAATTTAACTTAAATAATTGAATAAATAAATAAATGAATTAAATAAAATAAATATCTTTATCCAATTAACTTACACGAATTACCGAGGTCGTTTATCTCAATAATCAAATAACTTGAAGCGTTTTACGTTCATTTAAAAACATACTTTAAGGCAGTACATATTTTTGTGTTTTTGTCGAGTTTGAGAAGAGAATCATATTGACCAAAATGCACTTCCATCACAGTTTTATATTTCAGCGATATTATGACTGACATTAAGTCGGTCATTGATATTGTTGTCCACTTAAATCTTATAACAAACCTTCGGGTATTTTTGTGATATGATTTTAAGGTTCAATTAGCGCACAGAATATCAGAAACTATCAGCCCCTAATCTCGGTTCAAGATTAATTTGATTTTTGCCAAATCACCCCAACTTGAGTTAAACCATTATAGTGTTGATCAAAATTTTGAATACGATACTAGTTGTTGAGAATTTTATAATTTTTGAGCAATGCATCTGGTTTCCTTTACTGTGAGTAAGTATGCACGAGTCCATCTGTCGGATTACATACATTGTGTCCCCTGGGGTCCGTTTCTTAATGGTATTAAGACGCGCGCAAGGGAGGAACAAATGTATGACTAACAACGGATTTTGATCAAGTCAGTAATTTGGATTGTACGAATTACAACAGTGATCAAGTTTAATGACTTTGGGTTTGCTCTAAAAGCGAATGAAATATTCATGTTTATGAATACCCAGATGATTAAGCCGCATAAAGACTCACAGTGTCCAGAATCCTAACGCTTGTTATTTGCTTTATTATATTTTTGGTGATCAAACAACTATAAGGCTTGAGTATGACCAGCTATTACATTTCTGCCATCCTCACCGAGACTTTTGCTAGAGACTAACACCTCTTTTAATTTGGCTTTTCTTTATGTTTATATCACTTCCACTTTACTCTAACAGCTTGTTTAAGACCTATCAATGCACCAATGATTAAGCACTCAGTCTTTTAAGCTTATTTCTTTTTGGATTTGGGGTCAAATAATCAATGTACATCATTTTCTCTTTTTGCTTCAAAAAACTCAAAATTTTGAGGAGCATAAACAAAATAAATTTTATCGCCCTAGTTAATTTAAGCTCATAAATTAATGTCTATCCTGTCCATCAAGAAGAAGATAACAGGACTAAAATATGCAAGCATGCTTCACAAACTTAAATAACTGACATAATTTTTCAGCGAGAAAATAAAATAGAAAGCTTCACGAACACCCCAAATACTTTCCATTGTCTGGTAAATGGCTATCCCAAATATTTCAAAGAAATTATCAGTACCAAACATATACAAGTATATGTCCTTCAACAAGAAGTAATTGACATAGTTTTCAGCGAACGTAAGCAAAAATTTTTTTGGTTTTTCTCTTTACATACATAAAACACAATCTTTTTGTCTTTTTCGGATTTTTCTATATAAACAAGAAATTCACAATATTTTTGATTTTTCAAATTTTAAGATGTTTTTGGATTTTTCAAAAATTTTGAAAACATAATGGCATGAAAATTAAAGACATGAAAACACACTATTTTTGATATTTTAAATATTTTTAATGTTTTTGGATTTTATCTATACAAATAAAAATCACAATCTTTTTTTTATTTTGCATTTTCACCCCCTAAAAACCAAAAATAAACAAATAAAAATACTGAAAAGAAAGATAGTTATCCTTGTTTTAGAATGTCAGTAAGGGTCATCAATCCATTTAAACCAAGCAAAAATTGAAAATGCGTTTTATCAAAGGCTTTAGTAAATAGATCGGCTTTTTAAAAGTCAGTATGTACTTTCTCAAGGTCGATTAGTTTCTTCTCAAAGCAATCCCGTATAAAATGATATCGAATTTCGATATGTTTTGTTTTGGAATGTTGTACGGGATTCTTTGTGATACTAATGGCAGCAGAATTATCAATTAAAATGGGAGTAGTAAGAAACTTCAAACCGTAATCCCGAAGATGTTGAATCCACAAAACCTGGGAACAGCAACACAAGGCTGCAACATACTCAGCTTCGGCGGTTGAAGTGGAGACCGTTGTCTGCTTCTTACACTGCCAGGAAACAAGCCGGTTTCCTAAAAAATTGACATCCTGCCATGGTTGATTTGAAGTTGATCTTGCAACCTCCACAGTCTGAGTCTGAATAAGCAGTAAGATCGAAAGTATCATCCTTGGGGTACCACAACCCGATGTCTGGATTTCCCCTCTAATACTGAAGAATTCTCTTGACCACAGCTAGGTGAGTCACTCGTGGACTTGCTTGAAACCTAGCACAAAGACAATCAGCAAACATAATATCAGGATGAGAAGCCGTTAAATACATTAAAGAACCGATTATGGCACGATAGAGGGTAGGATCAACAGTATCCTCAAATTCATCCGGTGATAAATTGTGACCCACGGGAAGAGGAGTAGAAGAGATTTTTCTGACAATAATCTTGAATCGGCTCAAGACGTCGTTTACATATTTTGTCTGGTGAATAAAGATTCCTTTCGCAGACTGATGAACCTGCAACCCTAAAAAGAAATTCATCTCTCCCATCGAGCTCATCTCGAACTTAGTTTGCATGGACTTCTTAAATTCCTTACATAAAGTGTCGTTTGTAGACCCAAAGATAATGTCGTCGACATATATCTGAACAAGGAGAAGATCACCACCAACAATCTTATGAAATAAAGTGCAGTTGATAGTTCCTCGTTTGAAGCCATTATTAGTCAAATGGTCAGCGAGCGTGCCATACCAAGCTCTCGGGGCTTGATGTAGACCATATAGGGCCTTGTTTAATCGGTAAACACGGTCCGGATAATCAGGATCTTCAAAGCCAGGAGGCTGTAGAACAAACACTTCCTCGTGAAGTTCACCATTGAGAAAAACACTTTTCACATCCATTTGATATACCTTGATATTTTTATAAGCAGCATATGCCAGGAAGATTCGAATCGACTCTTGTGGAAACCTTCCAAGGATCTAGCCGCTAATACGATACATCAATTATATACAAGATCTAAACGTTAGATTATTACTTTATTGATAAATATGGAGAGAATATATTATGGTGGATGGAAATAACTTATAGAGAGCATAATTTAGATCTAGATCTCTCTCTATGTATGTACACCTACAAATGAGCATGGATATGCCTATTTATAGGCCAAGGCACCAATTCGTTAAGTTAACTCTAATTCGTTATGCCTCCATAACGAATTAGACTCCATTCGTCAACATTCCATGACGAATGGTAATAACTTAATGAACTAGCTCTCATTCGTTATGCTTCCATAACGAATGGACTTATATGTTAACCAACTACCCTAGATCACTAACGAATGGACCTCATTCGCTATACAAACCATAGCGAATGGGCCATTTACAATAAATATTCAATCTAGACTATGTATAAATTATTCGAATGCTACGGATAATAATTTTGTGCACTAACAGACACCCTCTTTTCCGTAGCTATCGGATACTTTAATCTTGAATACTTTAACTGCAAATCACCAGTCACAAAACGAGCACTAACAGACACCCCCTTGACTGATGATTTTCGGGCTTGTGCAGACAGACAATCTTTAAATCTTTTCAGCAAACCAGCAACTTGTAGCCTCTCATATCAGATTACCCCTTCAAAGTGAGCAACTCTTGGAGATCATCCCGATCATCCATTGGTGTATGATATGTTTCAATCTTTCAACAATCAGCAACAAGTCATCAGCTATCCGTCAACACCGGTAAAGAAAAACATATCTTTACGGTTAACCTCTTCACACATCTTCATGAAAAACCCGATCATTCAACATCTTTCACTTCGGTATACAAAGTTCCAACCTACATGAATAAACCCCAAATGATCAAATTCAAAAAAATATCCAATTACAAGACTCGTATATTCTTCAATAAGATCAACCAGTTCGAGAATCGTCCCCCTTAACAGAAGTAATCCGCCATTTACTCGTAGCCAACATAGTCAGGATCAAAGTCCCTCAGAAAGAAGTAAACGGACAGACACTCGTATCCCACATAGTCAGGTTTCAATCTTGAACAAATCAATCACCAATCGAAAAACAATTGCAGTCTTGAACTCAGTCAAACGTAGCTTTGTCGCCATGAATTACCACCCGAATTGCAGTAATTATTCAAGAAACCTTGCAAACGTAGGAAGCCAAATAATCTCAAATGAAAGTTGTATCTCCCCCTTTCTTGACAAATTTGGCAAGGTCTTAAATAATCTTCAAGGTTCACAAACTAACACACTCCTCCTTATATTACACGAGATCTCCCCCTCGGCCAGCCGAAACACGTAAACAGTCGCCTGAATAATATATTACCACAATTTGAGAGAAGAGTACCCAATACATTAGGAACATCCCAGAAAAATTTCGATTAATAAAATTTTTCCCGATTTTTCCGCCAAAAATTCACCGAAAATTTTCGAAAAATAAATATTATCGCAAAAATTTTCAAGAATAAAAACTCACTTATGAGGAGTATTCAGGAAAAAATTCGCACAAGAAAATTTTTCTTGCCATTTTACTTTTTCTTTTAACGAATCATCTCTCCAATTCGTCATAAATATCCATCTCCAATTACTTTATCAGGTAACGAATCTGATGGTTAACGTATCGGATGGTCAACGAATGAGTCCAACTAGCAAATTGACTAAGCGAATCACTAAGTACAAGCTTAGGGAATTAGAGAGTTTTCTGTAATGATTCACTAAGATAAACTTAACGAATAATATGACGACCCAGCGAAAGTTGATAGCGAATCAACCTATAGCGAATCAGGTTGTTACAACCGTTTGTAACAAACTCTGACACCTAATGCCACGTGGCAAAGGTTGTTATAACACAATTTCCAAGGTATGACACGTGTCACACGAATCAGTAGACACGAATCCGAACTTGTAATGAATTGATTAACGAATCAATCAGTTCCCATAACGAATGAGCTAAAAAATTAACGAATCAACCAACGAATTAATGAACAGTGTATAACGATTTAGTCAGATATTGATGAATCTTTAAATTCGTTTGAAGATCTTCAAATCTTCAAATGTGATTTCCAGAAATCTGGAAATCGTATGTGTCACAACCCAACCTACGGCGGAAATGCGAATTTAAAGATTTGAACTGATTTATACAGCGACAAGGTTACTATCGTGGAATTTATAAAGCGACAATATCTAATTAATTTATTTATTATCAAACATTTATATACAACAAATTAAAAATAATTACAAATATAAAACCAACTATTCTTGTATATGTTTTATCCTAAAGTCATCTCTATGTGAGCTTCAGTTCGATAAGCAATCCAAATATATAACCTGCAAATGCTTACGAAGTATATGTTTGTCAACAACACATGTTGAGTGAGTAGTTCACCAGTTTTGACACAAAAAAAAATGATAGTAATATATAATGATATAAAATAATTAAAATAGGCAAAACTTTTATCTGTGAGTATAAACAATGAAATCGTTAAGCAAGTAATGAGATGTCGGTGAAACAATTGCCAATGCGATCGGGCGCCGGCCACTACGACGGTCGTATGATCATACTATAATGAGACTATGTTGGACCTCTCCGAATGCGATTCAAGTAAGCAAGTAAGCAAATAACATGTAACATGTAGTCATTCAATTGATACACAACACAAATATCACAGTTTGCGTTTGAGAAATAATAAGATAATTAATTTGATAAATGGTACGCAAATGTCCCCAAAACATTTGAAAACAAGTAAAATAGGGGAGTGATTACTCACCTTGATCGGATGAACGGATTAAGGATTGATGAGGAAAGTAAACCCTTCGGGATATACCGTCAATGATTCCTAGTTAGATAATGATAATATGAATTAATTATAAAAATGTGTCTTGAATTATGTTTGTGATTAGAATTTATTGATTGAACGATTTATTTTTTATATGGATTATTATTGTAAGGATTAATATTATCGTTTCACGTTTATTCATTAGAGTCATTATTTTTAATAATTATAAAACTAATCCCGTTTATTTGATATGATAAATATATAATTAAATTTATAAATTAATAACTCAAGTAACTAAATTTGATACAAAATGTACTTATAATTATCCCCATAGACAAAATACGACTATATTAGTAAACAATCATAATAAAAGTGGAAAATCATTTCGATATAATATAAGTAAATATCTTATTTAAATCCCTTAATAAGAAACTATTTTACATGTTTATTATATAATATATATAAACATAAACAACTTTATAAAAACATTCAACGATGAGGAACATGAAACAAAGTGTCGGGTTTCAAATAAATAAGAATAATATCTACTATCAATACATACTTTTAATACATACATATATATATACGTAAACAAAAGATTTTAACGTGATTTGACAAGAAACAATGACTTAATGGTGTCGGTTTAAATAAAATAATGCTATTTGATCATTAATACTAATTATATTTAATTTATAAAACTAGAATCAATATGTCAATTGAAAACCAAGAAAATCAAATAATTAAAAAGGTTGTGCGCTGGCCGGGGATTGAACTCGCGCCCTGGCCGGCTTACAGTGATAGCACCAACACAAGCAACCAGTTGGTCTAGCTGGTCTGATGGTTAAAGATTAAGAACAATAATTTAAATATAACAACCCAGATTAACCCCAAATTGATATAAACCCTAGAGTTCTACATTCGTTCAATCCATTTCTTTTGATCCAATTAACATTAGGGTTAATAATCAGTGATGAAAAACGATCATACAACATATAACAATTACCAGAAATAGTGATTGATTGATGGTGAACGATGACTAGATAGCCGCGGCTCAAACGACGACTGTAGGGATCATTGCAGGCCACAATAACACAGTTGAGTAGAGGGGTTAGGCTCACGACGGCTTAAGGAGGGCGCAGGGAGGAGTAATTGAAGAAACATCGATGTTTAATATGTTTATGGTTTACGAGTTAAAACCGATATCGTAAATAAGTAATTTCGAATCATAATGGTCATAGTTTCCTAATTATTTACGTCGGTGAGGTTCATTTTACGCGTATAAATGATCAAAACAAATCAAATCCTAATATACAACGAAGATTATTGATCAAGGCATCGATTTGGGTCGCGGGTTGGTTCAAAAACGGATCTGGGCTGCTGTGTTTTGAATGGGAATATAATATTCTTTTGGTTAATTACATATTAGTCCCTGAGTTTTATGTATTGATACAAAAATGATATTGAAGCTTAGTTTAGGGTAGTTTATGCCATATCTTGAAAGGTATAAATATATATATATATATATATATATATATATATATATATATATATATATATATATATATATATATATATCTTACATAAGTATATAAAATAATATTATAATGATTAGTTTACTCGATAAATGCGGTAATCTTATTGATAAAAATTTTACCGAACATATATACGGGCCCGGTAAAGGTTATTAAAATAATAATAAAAATCCGATTTGATACTATCTCCCCTACTTTAGGGAATTTCGTCACGAAATTAAGGAATACTATAATAACACCATTAAAGTTTGAGGAAAGGAAAATTTAAAAATTTATCATAACACCAAACTTTGAACAGGTAAAATAACGCTTCAAATGCATATCCGATAAGGGCACTTATATATAGGATGTACCAGCGGCGTATCCACCGTATCCTTATCATCTTTACATTTGTACCGTTATTCCAACCACTTTCAATTCTATATTATGACACAAATTGCACGTATTATGATTTCCATGCGAGGACTTCGATAATTATGTAGGCCTCCATAATTACTTAGGTCGTCGGATGGTCCACATAACTCGTCCAATCATGTGGTTTATAAAATATTTGAAAGACATGATTTTGTGAGAAAAGTTATTAATTTATTATAAATATGAGAAAAGTGTTAACATATTATAAGACCATTAGGAGTTGATTATTATAAGTGTAAAATCAGAAGATTTTATAAAATATTTCTATTAACGCAATTTAGGTGAACTTTCAAGTTTGATTAATGAAATTAGTGAAAATTTTAAAGTAACTTAAAAGTTAAGAGAAACGAAACATTGAAGTTGGGATATATGATGCGTCGACAAGGTCGATTGTGAAGAAACAGAGTGGGGATACAAGCCAATTAACAAATTTACGTGAACTTACCAAAGATTCTATGATTGCAAGGATAACATCAACAAAAGTTTATGAATGAATGAATTGATAATTGTAGACGAATAATAACATGTGAAATTTTTAAATATTGCAACATTCAAGGTAGAATTCATACGACCGTGAGTACAAATTTGAACAAGATTAAACGAAGACTTTGAGGGGTTTTGTTTAGTTATATGAGAAACTCATGAAATTTAAAGAGAACTTTATACAACACTGAAATGTCGCAATTGTGTATTAAGATGAGGTAAATTAAAATATTAAAGTACTGGTAGTAGTAATTGAGAATGCAAAAATTTATGTATACAAACAAACTGTAAATAGATGAAATTGGGAACCGGATATTCACGAATCACCGCAGGTTTTCGACAACAATCGTGCATATGTCATTAGATAATTGTGAAATTAATAATAAAATTCCAATTAAATCACCGTGGGAATTCAAAGAAATTCTTTTTTTAAGTGAAATTAACTTAAAGAATAGAAAATAAAATTCTATAGCGGAAATAAATTTGTTTAAATAATGACAAGTTCAATTGATAATAGAACTATAACAATTCAATTTCAACGATATAAAAAAGTTTATAAGTTGAAAGGTAAATTGTAATGCATGAGATCAATAAATACACGACGTACAAAAATGTTAAAAATCAAAGTTGAGAGTAGAAATTGAAACGTTGTCAATAATTTAATAAGCAAACAAGGTAAATGAGAAAAGACAAATTGAATAATATGGTCAACTAATAACTGACTGTAAAATTGTGTCTTTTATAATTGGAAAAAAAATTGTTTCGATTTATGAGAATCTAAATATTTTGATCAGTTGACGAAATTTTAATGAACCAAATCCTATAATTTTTTTATTAAGTAAAACCAAACGTATAGATAAGTACGGCAACCAACGATATTGATCTTTGGAAAGATAATAAAATTTTATTGTATGCGAAAAAAGATACTTAAAATGATAGGTTTTCCAAGTTGGGTGTGTTTCAACATAACTAATTTAGACAAATAATCGTTTAAGGTATAATTGAATACAAAATACGTTTAGACGAAAATGATGAAGACCAAAAAAATCCTCTTTGTGAAAACATAACTACGATTGGTTTAATTCAAAACACCTTTTTTTATTGAGCTTATGAAAACTTAAATAATTGAGATCGAATGATTTGGGGTACCTCGAATAGGTTTGGGAAAACGAGGTTTGACTAAGGTAAGCTTGATGAAATTAAGTCTTGCGGGTCTAGAATCGAGTAAGCGAGAACGACCTTGTTACATGAAGAAAGCCTGAAAGGCATAGAGTTGGTTGGTTTAAGCTAAATGAGCATGGGTAGTATGGTACGGTGCCGGTATAATTTGAACTCGGCGTGAATTTGTAAGGAATAATGCATTGCGTAGATGATTAGGGCCTCTATAATTGTAGAAGGCACGTGTAGCAGGTGTATAAAGCTAATTCGACGACATAGAACATTGTGGGATGTCTTTGTGTCGTAGGCAGCGTACCGACGAGTGTTAACGGGATAACCATAACTGTTATAGTGAGTGTAAGAATAACACAAGAATTGAGTTGGATGACGAATGTTGCGAATAAGACGTAACGAGCGTATTCCGGTGTAAGGTTTCTTGTTTGGGACACTATGATTTCGTTGAGATTGATAATTCGTTTACTTAATAACCTAAACTCGATTATTAAGCTTGTGTTTGTTATTATCGTTATTATCGTTGTTATAAGGGTGAGTAACGGTAAATGAATCGAAATTTCTCTGAAATAAATTAGTGAACAAGATTAAATTGATTGCATTAGTGTTTTGAGATAGAATTTATATCCTAGAAATTGTAGGAGCTATCTCTTTGACAGTACTTGTGGTCATAAAGCGGGTGTAGGAATATATGACCTGTATTGTTTGATGTAGAAATAATTCTATAATTATGTAAATTGAGATTAAATGAGTATAAATAATAAGTTGTGTAAATTTCTTATTAGTTATTAAGGAAATAGTGATATTCGACATAAGTTGTGCTAGCGTTAATCATGACTTAATGATAAGTCAGAATTTAAATGAGATAATCTATACGACAATTTGTTAAATAGCTGATATAATCAATGAGGTGATTTGATATGAGATTTTTTTGTCGACGCATAACAAATTTAAATGTTAATACATAAAATTTGAGGGTGATAACTGAGATGTAGTTGATAGTTATTGGGGGTATTGAGTTACTTGCGATAAGTTCGTTAATTGATAACGTGATAATCGTGATCATGAGGGATATTGTTCAAATATTAAGGTATTTAATAATACTTTTATTATATTTGATAGTTTGATGATGTTGTAATATGCGTATGAGAAAATAGTTATTAACTGCTCTTGATAATTTGTGAATGTGATAATATGAGTGCGAGATAACCGATTAGTAATTAAAAGTAGGTTGTTTAGATGGACTTGTGATAACAGAGTTCCAGTGAGTGAATGATTTGTGCTCCATTAAGGAAATAAAAATATTTGTGAGTATGTGAATGAATTGAATCAGTAAGTCTTGGTTTGATGTAATTTAATAATTAAGTAATTGGGTCAAATCGTAACTTGTTTCAAATAAAATAAAATACATACAAAAATAATAATAATAAAATAATGTAAGTTTCTTGATATATTGGGTTTCCCATGAGCTTGTCCGTGGTATTTTGTTGGCCCATGAGTGTTACGTGCCGTTTTAACCGACCAAACTAAATAACGAATGACAAATGTAAGTATGAGCAGTTGATATATCTCGTGTATCACCTACGCGTGATAATGCTCCAACCAAATATCGTAAATATAATAATTGTGAAAATGAATAGTTGGCGTGTCCATGGTGTCCCATGGATTTTTCACCCGACTAGACATTTTTAAAAAAATAATAAAACACAATAAATGGTGTAACCGTTTATCCGGTTACGTTTAACGTTTAATGTGTCGGTCGCATAACAATTCCCACAATGGCGGGGAATCTTGTCACACTCCCTAGTTCTAAGCTAAAAACAGAAAATACAAAGGTTTGAAATTCTCAAGAAAATTTCTGACAATAAAAGACAATTTAATAAAATTTAATAGAAATATTTTGAGGTTTAGGCGTAGCCTCAGAGTTATAAAAATATTTTGAGAATGAGACGTAGTCTCGAAGTAATAAAATATTTTGAAAGTGAAGCATAGGTTCGGAGTTGTGTGTGTGCACGACAATAAAATAAACAATTAGCTAAGCAATTAATAAGTATTTAATCTAACAAGTAGTTATGTAAGCTGTAAACAATCAAATAGAACACCTCAGGTAAAAAAATAAGCACGTATGGGGTTCCTAAGCATGTTACTAAGGCACTACTAACAACCTATCTTAAACCTTCGGCTCTGATACCAATCTGTCACACCCCAACCTACAGCGGAAATGCCGGGGCATGAACTGATTGTCACATCTCACAAGGTTACTATCGTGGAATTTATAAAGCGACAATATCTAATTAATTTATTTATTATCAAACATTTATATACAACAAATTAAAAATAATTACAAATATAAAACCAACTATTCTTGTATATGTTTTATCCTAAAGTCATCTCTATGTGAGCTTCAGTTCGATAAGCAATCCAAATATATAACCTGCAAATGCTTACGAAGTATATGTTTGTCAACAACACATGTTGAGTGAGTAGTTCACCAGTTTTGACACAAAAAAAAATGATAGTAATATATAATGATATAAAATAATTAAAATAGGCAAAACTTTTATCTGTGAGTATAAAAAATGAAATCGTTAAACAAGTAATGAGATGTCGGTGAAACCATTGCCAATGCGATCGGGCGCCGGCCACTACGACGGTCGTATGATCATACTATAATGAGACTATGTTGGACCTCTCCGAATGCGATTCAAGTAAGCAAGTAAGCAAATAACATGTAACATGTAGTCATTGAATTGATACACAACACAAATATCACAGTTTGCGTTTGAGAAATAATAAGATAATTAATTTGATAAATGGTACGCAAGTGTCCCCAAAACATTTGAAAACAAGTAAAATAGGGGAGTGATTACTCACCTTGATCGGATGAACGGATTAAGGATTGATGAGGAAAGTAAACCCTTCGGGATATACCATCAATGATTCCTAGTTAGATAATGACAATATGAATTAATTATAAAAATGTGTCTTGAATTATGTTTGTGATTAGAATTTATTGATTGAACGATTTATTTTCTATATGGATTATTATTGTAAGGATTAATATTATCGTTTCACGTTTATTCATTAGAGTCATTATTTTTAATAATTATAAAACTAATCCCGTTTATTTGATATGATAAATATATAATTAAATTTATAAATTAATAACTCAAGTAACTAAATTTGATACAAAATGTACTTATAATTATCCCCATAGACAAAATACGACTATATTAGTAAACAATCATAATAAAAGTGGAAAATCATTTCGATATAATATAAGTAAATATCTTATTTAAATCCCTTAATAAGAAACTATTCTATATGTTTATTATATAATATATATAAACATAAACAACTTTATAAAAACATTCAACGACGAGGAACATGAAACAAAGTGTCGGGTTTCAAATAAATAAGAATAATATCTACTATCAATACATACTTTTAATACATACATATATATATATATATACGTAAACAAAAGATTTTAACGTGATTTGACAAGAAACAATGACTTAATGGTGTCGTTTAAATAAAATAATGCTATTTGATCATTAATACTAATTATATTTAATTTATAAAACTAGAATCAATATGTCAATTGAAAACCAAGAAAATCAAATAATTAAAAAGGTTGTGCGCTGGCCGGGGCTTGAACTCGCGCCCTGGCCGGCTCACAGTGATAGCACCAACACAAGCAACCAGTTGATCTAGCTGGTCTGATGGTTAAAGATTAAGAACAATAATTTAAATCTAACAACCCAGATTAACCCCAAATTGATATAAACCCTAGAGTTCTACATTCGTTCAATCCATTGCTTTTGATCCAATTAACGTTAGGGTTAATAATCAGTGATGAAAAACGATCATACAACATATAACAATTACCAGAAATAGTGATTGATTGATGGTGAACGATGACTAGATAGCCGCGGCTCAAACGACGACTGTAGGTATCATTGCAGGCCACAATAACACAGTTGAGTAGAGGGGTTAGGCTCGCGACTGCTTAAGGAGGGCTCAGGGATGATTAATTGAAGAAAAATTGATGTTTAATATGTTTTTCGTTTACGAGTTAAACCCGATTTCGTAAATAAGTAAATTCGAATCATATTGGTCATAGCTTTCTAATTATTTACGTCGGTGAGGTTCATTTTACGCGTATAAATGATCTAAACAAATCAAATCCTAATATACAACGAAGATTATTGATCAAGGCATCGATTTGGGTCGCGGGTTGGTTCAAAAACGGATCTGGGCTGCTGTGTTTTGAATGGGAATATAATATTCTTTTGGTTAATTACATATTAGTCCCTGAGTTTTATGTATTGATACAAAAATGATATTGAAGCTTAGTTTAGGGTAGTTTATGCCATATCTTGAAAGGTATAAATATATATATATATATATATATATATATATATATATATATATCTTACATAAGTATATAAAATAATAGTATAATGATTAGTTTACTCGATAAATGCGGTAATCTTATTGATAAAAATTTTACCGAACATATATACGGGCCCGGTAAAGATTATTAAAATAATAATAAAAATCCGATTTGTTACTGTGTGAACACAAACCCAGAACAAAATCTATTATACTTAATCACTACTCAACCAAATCGCACACTTAAACCATCAAATTTCTCGTAACCACATCGTGAATCCATTCGCATCATACAGTAAATCAAATAACCTTTAACTCGTAACCGATTTGACCAAAACCAAACCCCTGTTTTCGATCAAAACAGATCCAAAACTAATTCAATCCAAAACCAAACCAATCTCCAATTCAAATCACAATAACCTCCAATACCTTAATAACCATAGATCTAATCCAGACATTCCATAATTCAACCAATTAATCTCAATTTTATCCAAATTTAATCAAACAGAAACTTAACAATACGTAAAACCAATTAACAGTCTTATAACCCAAATTAACAACCATATCAAGCGTAATTGAGCACCGAAAGCTCTGATACCACTTGTTTGAACCTCTAAATTAGCACTTAACAATAAACGGATCACATATCTGATGTATACGATTAATTCTTAACTCGGATCTAGCTCATTATCACAATTGGTTATATGTTATGTATGTGTATTATGTTATCAGTATTATATATATATATATATATATATTATATAAAGTTAATATTATAAGTATGAAGATTGAGAGAGATCGGACAGGGTTTCGTTAATTAACTCTCAAAACTTAACATTAAAATGTGAATTGTGTTCACTATAAATAGACGATGGATTAGTTCGTTAACATCCCCTAACGAACTAATCTCCAATTCATCACATACATTAAACAAAACAATTTACCTAAAGAATCACCCCCTGATTCGTTAAACATCCTTAACGAATCAGGAGGGAAATAACTTAAGTCTTAGTTCGCTAAACATCCTTAGCCAACTAGACATTACTTTTAACGAACTACAAGAAAACTTAATTGTTTATTACATTAAACAAAAACGACAAATACGTTAACTTTAAATACAAAGACTCGAGACACAAAACCGTGCACTAACATTTAGTACGCACAAAAGCGTCCAAAAATGATATTTTATAGGACCTTTCATTTAATAGGACCAACGAGAAAAGCGTTTCATGTAAAGGGGTCGTAATAAGTCTCGGAACTCAAAAAGCGTCCTGATATCCCAAATAAGATTATGAAACCAATTTTATAGTCGCATAATATATTTATTAACAACCCAAAAAGCGTCCCGATAAAAACATATTAGGACACCTTTACAATGTTGTGACATGTGCTTACCTAATTGTAAACTTTTGATACACATACAAGTCTCTTTAAAAATTAATTTATAGGACCCTTATGATGGAACATTATAATACTAAGAAAAGGTGCCTAAAATCCCAAACATGATTATGAAACTAAATTTTATGGTCGCATAATATGTCGATGAACAATTTAAACAACGTCCTAAAAAAACATATTATGACACTTTTACATTGTTCTAATGTTTAATAGGATAAAAATTAGAAGTCCTAACAAATCATATTATACAACACTTTTTTAAACGTCCACACACACAATTTTACTACACGGTTATGGACATCTAAATATTGTAAGAAATAAAACTTCATTATATTAAATAAGCTTGTTCATAACAAAAAAGCTAAACATAAATAAGTTAACATTATCCAACATAAGCTCTTGTAACATTCAATAAAAAAATTAAAAGCAATAAAAGAAATCAGCACCATAAAATCCCGAGTCATAATGCGTACGTCCTCAATCCTCACGGACTACCTACAAATAAAGCATCCATGTATAAGCATTAAGTTCCATGTTATTAAAATTATTCGTGTCACAAGTTTAACAAATACATACCGAGATGAATGGACAAGGCCATGTACCGAATTTTCTAACTTGCAATAAGTTTTCTAACTTTGTCAAAATTGTAACAGTTCAAACATAAACGATACATTAGCTATAGACCGAGTGTCTATATTGTACACACACACACACACATGTATATATATAAACATTCGCCTGCTAAGATAAACGAATGACACTTATTTGCAAGTTTTGAGAGGATAAGATGGCATGGCATCCTTACATTATAATGATATGTGTGATAAAGATATACATATGGAAGCATTACTCGATCCGTAATGGTATCCCGTTAAACAGAATAGTTAGGAATCACAACGAGCTTACCATCAAGACCCGATCTACCCGATGTAAATCTTATATCTACAATTTAAAAAAGTCCTTTGTTTCATTTTGTTTTATGTAGTTTTCATACATCGGTATTATTATTCACAAAATGAATTATTTATATATCGTATCATTAACTAAAAGTAAAACCTAACACTAACGCATCTATATCGATATATGAGTAGAGAATACTTACATGCATTTGTTATTCAGTTGACCTCTGATCCAGAACCTAGAAGCTAAACAAAAAGAATCAAAATCAGCAGCTAACAACTGCGCATACATAATCACAGAATGCATATAATTAGGGGTGTTCAAAACCAAATATCTGAAGTTTCGGATATCCGAACTTCGAATATCCGAAGGTTTCGGATAGTCGATTTCAATGTCCGAATCCGTATCTAAACTTTCGGATATCCGAAATATCGGATACCCGTTCGGATAGTGAAACGGATATCCGAAAGAGAAAAAAAAGCTCTTGTATCAATCTCTAACAATTAACATTAAGATATCTTTTAATAATTAAGCTAATAAATCCATAACATACTTCAACATTTTAATTGATATGTGGTAACCAATCTCTGGTAACCAACCAGATTAGACATGTGAATGGTTCTAATCGAATGGTGAATCTAGTGAGTCGATTATAAAACAATAACGCTATATCACATGAATCTTAAAACCAGTTAAAGTTAAGTTGGTGATATTAGCACTATAAAAGCTTCATAAATAGTTTCTGATCATTAAACTTTCCGTATTAAAAGAGGCTTTATTTAGCTGTTCTGAAAGGTAGGCTTGGTGGTAGTTCTTTTAAGTAGCTTCCTTTATGAGTGCCCCCAATCTATTAAGACAAGAATGGCAAACGTTTGTAACATGCATTTTAACACAAATGTAAATTAAACTTATCACAGAAACCTACTCACATTAAGTTCTTAAAAACCTCACCCCTTCATCTCACATGCACATATTTAACATCAATTCAGCAATTCAGGAATATATACACCAAAAAACCACATATAAAATAAGTTGTGATATTATTTAAATACATAGCATTACCATTTTAACCAGAATGATTAAGCATTGAAGGATCCGACTACCACAGTTGGGATTGCAGCATGTCCCTAAAAATGGTATTTTTGACTCATTTACTAAAATTGATTGTGACCCGTTTTCACTAACATGGTTACTCAAAATGGTAGCCTTGATCGATTTACTAAATATGCTAATCTTATCCACATCCAAAAAAAGAAGAAGCTAATTTGACCCATTTAGAAAATGGTAATCCGACCCGGTTAACAAAAATGATAATTTAATCATGATACTAAATTGGTAATCTTGATCAATTTACAAAATGGTAATTTTACCCGTATAATAAAAATGGTGTAACCTTAAATCGTTTACTAAAAAAGATGATCTTGACCAGTTTACTGAAAATGGTAAAGTTGACATGTTCAGTTTTACTAAAAATTCTAATTTTTTGTTGCGCATCTTTGTTAAAAGCCTTACATATTTAGCGTGCATACTAACTCCAAAACCACATCCCATAATGTTAAAAACACTATTAATAATTTTGGTGTTTTCTTATATATATTAGTACAACAATATGATGATAAATAAATAGATTCATGAAATCCTTTGGCCTTCAGTTCACTTTTCACACAGGGGATGAACACAAGTGGTGTGAACTCAACTCTACAAAATTGGAGGAATTGTTTTTTTAAGTGGCCCATTTTGACCCGAACCAATTTGGCTTTTTTAAGTGGCACGTCTTGACCCGAACTCATTTCACATTTTCACTCAAACCTGTTTTGACCCGACACCCAATCCAACGTGCCTATTTTGACCCGAATAAAAAAAACGTTTAATGCTTCGTCTTGACATGAAGTAAATTGATTTTTATAAAAGTGGCCCGTTTTGACTTGAGCTCATTTTCACTCGAACTCGCTTGACCAATTCAGGTGTGACTCGAACCTGTTTTGACCCGTCACCTGCCGACCAGCCCGTTTTACCAAACTTATGTTGTGTTGGTACATGCCCCAATTAAAAACACAATACTAATTTAATATTAGTGATTGAAACAGAAAAACGAAAGAAACTTAATTTGCTACTATACATCAATATTTATTAAAAAAACACAATGAAAATTGAAACACATTAGTTGAAAATTAGCCATTTGACCAAAAAAGTCATAAACCATTATTTTTATACCTGTCGCTACATATATCAGAGAAGCCTAAGCGTTGGTCCTAAATACCCGAGTCGAGCCTGTGTGTTATCTCCTATAGGCGCGTTCCTTGCTAACGCGAAAGTCATGCTGCAAATTCTTGTATTTTCAATGAAGTGGAACATCATAATAGTTTTGTGGCTGTCAACAGAAAAGCAATGAAGATCAAACTAAATAATAAACAATACCAACATAAAATATTAACAAAAGCTTCAAATAGAGTTACAAAAACAGTGTACCTTTAAACAGAACGACTTCAGTTGACTCAGTTGAATATCCGTTGTTGGGTCCATATTTATTTGGTTTGTACTTATTTCACTTATATTGGGCTTGGGTTAAAGTTCTTATGTAAACCGAGAACACTAAGGTGTTCTCGGTAGGCTTTGGGATTTGCTTGGGCTTGGTTGTTAGTTTTCCAATAAATAGATATTATTTGTTGGGTCAAGAAATTGACCTAAGGGGAGATTGTTGAGTCAAAGATTTGACCTAAATGAAGTACATGGAAGATTGGAATCTTCTCAACCTTATCTGAATTTGCTAAGTAATGGATCCGAGCACACCTTAGACCTCCGAGCAAACTTTTACTTAGCCGAGTACGATATTTTGCCTACCGGGCAAGGTTTACTTCAAATAGTCTTCTTAAGTGGTTATCCGAGCAGGATTTGCAAATTAGTGTGTTTCCGAGTAGGGTTCACTAGTTTATGTAAATCCGGGCAAGGCTCACTTTATCAAGCAAGTCTGTTCTTCAGAACCAAGTATTTTACTCTTTCGAGTAGGGTTTGGTTAACCAAGTCCAAGAAGCCAAGTGATTGGAAGACCGGGCAAGGTATTCATTAATAAGTATGATCCGAGTATGCTTGATAATCTAAAGGAATATTTCTAAGTAATATCGAGTAAGGTTCAGCTCGAGCAAGGAACAGTACTCCCGAGTACACTTTGCTAATAAGTTATTTTATAGCAAAGAGCTGAAATGGATCATTGAAGAACAAGGTTGCTCGTATGGAGTTGTCGGGCAAATTCAATAAGACTGAATCGGTGAGTATTTTACTTAGTGAAATACTCTTTAAGTAAAGTCTACCCGGAAACTGATCCCGAGCACACTTCTATGTTACCAAGTTATGATGGATGGCCGAGCATACTCGGAAAGACAAGATTGACGCAAAGCCTACCCGGAAGACTTGTTTTACACTTAGTTTATTTTGAATATGTAATCTGAGTATGTATGATTGTATTTGGGGGTTTCTAGAATGAATGACAGCTGTCCTAGGTTGGCAGGCCTATAAATAGAATATTTAGGGCACGCCGCCAAGAGGGGAAGACAGTGCACAATACGGATAAGACCGACACAATTAATTGAGAGAATATTGTGTGACGGATGTCTTAGGATTCCGAGAAAACCCTAAATCGATTATCCTTTTGTATGATTAATATTATATAAATGGAAATCTTTTGAGTGAATCCTGAGTGTGCTTTCTATCTTTGAGTATTCATTGCAACCGTATGTTTGCTATTGATTCCGCCTTTAACAAACAGATATCTTTCTAAATATAGCAACCCGTCATTAACTATCTTGTTGACACATCAATCTGTGTGAGTTATGACATGATTAATTATGATCCAGGTGAAATCGAGGGGACCGACAAGTGGTATCAGAGCTGTATTACTGCTATTTTAGAAAGATTGTTGCTGATTGAAGATTTGAAGAAGAATGACGTAAGCAGACCACTGTTCGATTGATTTGTGACGTCAGCAGCCCTGTTTTTCATTTTTCTTCCAGATCTACAATCAACCGGTGTTTTCTCTTACTTATTTCAATTAAAGTTTTAATCTTTATATCTAAATCATGTTCTAATCACATCAGACACATCAGATCTGAGCATTCTGTTTTCAGATCTGATTATTTTGAATTTTTTTAAGGGAACTGATTTTTAATTTTTTTTAATTTCTCAAAATGTCTGGATATGAGGAACAAGAGGTGTCTACTAACAAGATATCAAGGTTGTATGGACAGGAAAACTTTATCAAATGGAAAGTACTCTTTGAAGCAGCCGTATGCTACAATGATATTAATATGTGGAATTCCATCAAGAATGGTCCACAAACTGCTGTTGAAGAAGGTGAAAATGCTACTGCAACTGCTGCTGTAAAAGAAAAAATGAGAAAGGTGGATGACAAAGCCTTAGCTATGATTAAGCTAGGTTTGTCTTGGGAGATTCTGACCAAGGTGGCTCATCACACAACTGCCAAGCAAATGTATGATGCCATCCTTGAAATGTATGAAGGGAATACTGAACTAAAGAACATAAAGAAGCAAAGATTGAAGCAACAGTTGGAAAGGTTCAAGTATAGGGATGGAGAAAGGTTGAAATCAATACTAGAATGTTTTCTAAGTATTGTGAATGAGTTGAGGACAACTGATTATGTAATGACTGAATTTGATTTGATTACAAAGTTACTCAACTCAACGCCAAAAGAATGGTATACTGCTTGCAAATTCATCCTTCAGAAGCAAAATTTCAATGAATTGAAATTGGATGATGTGGTATGCTTTCTTCGTGCTGCAGAACTTGAAATGATAGAGAATGAGATGATTAAGGAAGATAGACCCTGCTTCAATGTTTCAAATGCATTGATTGCCCCCATGGGAAATCTGTCTACCAAGAATCAACAACAAATTCCCATTATTGAAGAACCAGCTGAACATAATGTTGTTACTCCAAAATCTTTCATTGGAGGTAGTACAAGTAATCAAGGAAATCAGCAGAGGTTCAATGTGCAACTGATTGATGATACTGATTCTACCTCCAAGCCAAGTGGAAATGTTCCTAATACTGGCATAGGACATGGTCAAAGCAATGAAACACAAGCTTTGTTGTCTATGTTTACTGAGTCATATAATGCATTTGTTGCAAAGAATATAATTCATACAAGTGTTGTACAAGATGATTTAGAACAAATTGATGCATATGACTTGGAAGACATGGATTTAAAGTGGCAAGCTGCCATGTTAGGTTTGAGAAGTAAGAGACTGTATAACAGAACTGTAGGTCTCTGGTTTCTGGTCCTAATGTCATGATTGGATTTGACAAGTCAAAAGCAATATGCTACAATTGTCAGCAACCTGGTCATTTTGCAAGAGAATGCAATCAACCAAGAAATTTTCAAATGAATCAATTCCTGAATCAACAACCAGGAGGTCAACATCAATATCAACAAAATCAACCAAGAGGTCAACAGCATTACAAACAAAATCAGCCAAGATTCAACAACAACAGTCAAATGAACAACTTTAACAACAACAACTTCAATCCCAACAACAATTACAACCCCAAATTCAATAAATTTCAGCCTCAAATGAATAATCAACAACAAAGTATGCAACAGACTCAAGGTTTTCAAATGAATAACAATCAAAACCTTCAAGCAGCTCAAAATGTTCCAAACAAAACTGTTCCAGCAAATCAAAATCAGATCAGAAATCAAGGAAATGTGGCAGTGACTACACAGCATGAAGAAAATTTTGATTGGAGCAATCATGAGGAGGACATTGCAGATGATATCAGGAAAGCAAATGTGGCATTCATGGCCATAATTGAGAAAGAAAAAGGATCATCATCTCAGGTACACTATGCTCCTACAATTGATTTAAATGAACTTATCATTGAATTGAAAACAAAAGTAGGGAAACTGGAAAGTGAGTGTTTTAGAAAACAAAGCATCATCAATGAGTATGAGGCAAGTGAGTTGATCAGTGATGAAAAGATTAAAATCCTTGAAGATGATTGCATGATCATTTACAGAACTCAAACTAGATACACCACTGAGATTGATGGATTAAAGAAGATGTTGGTTGAAGAAAAGGTGCAAAACACAAGACCGAAGGTTGAAACTGAATTTTTGAAGAATTTGATCTCAACAGGCAACATATGTGGTATACTGAACCAGGTGAAGGAACAAGACAAATACAAAACAGTACCAACTCCATTCAACAACAACTTCATGCCAAAAGTTGACAAAGAGAAAAGAAATGCATACTTGCAACAATTCAGAGATGTCTTTCAAGACAAGGAAGAATTTGTTAATTTGTACAACGAGGTAGAAGTGAATGAAGAAGGAGAATTTGTGATTAAGAAAGAAGTAAAAGAGAATAAGTCAATTGGAGTTCAAGTCTCTGAGGATGACCTTGATTTAGTTGAGTTGGATCAAGATGATTTGAGTGATTTGAGTGATCAAATTACTGAAAAGGAGATCAAAGCTGCTGAAAGAGGAAGAAAATATAAGAAACCTGAATCTGTTGATAAACTTCCAAAGTATCCACCAGTCCCACCAAGATTGAAGAAACAGAATGATAAAATGAAAAGAGAACATGTTTCTTTTGATATTTGTGAAAGGAGGAAGATAAACTACAATGCAGTCAGACCACCAAGAAAGGTTGTATTGGGTAAGATAAAGCAGAACAACAAAAAGAAGATGGTGACTGAAAAAGTTGATACAGAAAATTTTATCCCAGTTTATCCAATCTTTTCTAGTCATGAGGTGTTGGATGTTGGAGAAGTGGAAACTATGGAAGAGTATGAAAAAAGACAGTCAAGGGTTAGAGAAAGCAGTGATGAAGAACCTATGATTATGGAGAAGATTGTCTTTATCAAAAGCAAACTTGAAAGACAAGACATCAAGATTGAGGAATTTGTTCATTTTTCAATTGATTTTGATGGTTTAAAGAATCAGAAGACTCTAGGAGTCAAGACACCTAAGCCAAGTGAACGATACAAGAAACCGAAAGAACATGAAATATTCAAAGGCAAGGTTTGGTGCAAAAGGTGTGATGAATATGGACACCACACAGATTCGTGTAATGAAAGATTCAAATTCAAACCGTTTCATGTACGAGATGAAACAAAGTATGGGCAAGATTTTGTCCTGTACAAAGAGAAGTATGATGAATATCTGGGAAAAGGAAAGGTGTGTGGAAATGAAACCATGAACAAAGATGAGAAGAAATCCGAAAAGGAGACTAGGATTGAAAAGAAAGTGGCTGAACTAGCAAGAAGAAGTAAATCTCCTAAGAATAATGAGAAATTGACCAAAAAGAACTATCAGTCTGTGAAAATCAAGCAAGATACTCAGTCAGTCAAATCTGATAGGTCTCAAGGATCACCAAGCAGTGAGAAGACAAGAAGAAAAGACGCACATACCAGAAATAAACCAACAGAACTCACTGGTGATGAGAAGTTTCTACTAAGACATGGATATGAACCACATGGTTTCCTTTGGAAACCTAAGACTGAGAGTAAGGTTGAGCAAGTTGCTGATGTGAGAGACTACTCTGAGAAAAAGGACTATGTGATAAAGGAGTATGCCACTGACTCAGATGAATACCATTGCCCAACCTCACTTGTCAAAAATCCAAGAGATTGTGGTTATGAAACTGATCATTCAGACAACTTAGAATTGGCTCATGAAGATCCTAAACCAACAACACTCACTTCCCAAGCTGTGTCTGAAACTGAATCTGATGAACTGCAAGTTGATAAGGCTTGCACTTCAACACTTAACTAATCAAATTTTCTTTGTATGTGCTGGAACAGTCCACTCCTCTAAATGACATATGGTATATGGATAGTGGTTGTTCTAGGCACATGACTTGTGACAAGAGATCTCTTGTCAATTATGAAGAGAAGTATGAAGGTCCAGTAGCGTTTGGGAGTGATGAGAATGGTGGAAAGATTGTTGGAAAAGGAATCTTAACAAATGGGAAAGTCTCAATTGATAATGTATTTCATGTTGAAGGTCTTCAGTACAATCTGCTGAGTATATCACAAATGTGTGATAAGGGTTACAAAGTCAGTTTTGATGATTCACACTGTTTCATTTTAAAACCTGAGTTTGTAATTCCACCTGAAATGATTATGATGATGGCACCAAGAAATGGTAACTTGTATGAATTGAATATGAAAGAAGCTATTTCAAGAGGAGGTGCATGTTTTGTTTCCAAAGCCACTGAAAATGAGTCAAAATTGTGGCATAGGAAACTGTGTCATGTGAACTTGAAGAACATGAATAGACTTGTCAAAGGTGAGCATGTCATAGGCTTACCTACAAGAGAATTCAAGTTGGAAGATCATTGTGATTCATGCCAAAAGGGAAAACAACACAAATCTACTCATAAGCCAAAGCTCATCAACTCAATTGATCAAGTACTTAAATTACTTCACATGGATCTCTTTGGTCCTGTGAGTGTACCAAGTATTGGGAAGAAAAGATATTGTCTGGTGATCATTGATGACTTTTCAAGATACACTTGGGTTTATTTCCTAAGTACCAAGGATGAGACTGCAGAGTTGATTAAAGGTTGTGTAACAATGATTGAGAACAAGTTCAACTGTCATGAGTACAAGACTGCTTCAACTCTAATGGACACCAAAGAAAAGATGTCTGCAGATGAAAGGGGGGAGCCTATAGATGAACATGAATATAGAGCCAAAATTGGATCTCTGATGTATCTGACTGCAACAAGACCAGATATCATGTTTGTTGTATGTGTGTGTGCAAGATTTCAATCAAGTCCAAAAGTCTCCCACATGAATGCTGTTAAAAGAATATTCAGATATTTGAAGGGAAGACCAGACTTAGGGATTTGGTATCCAAAGAACCAAGCTTTTGATCTGATTGCATGTACAGACAGTGACTATGATGGCTGCAACATGAGTAGAAAGTCAACCTCAGGTGGATGTCAATTTTTGGGTGAAAGGCTAGTGTCATGGCAATGTAAAAAGTAGACTATAGTTTCAATCTCTACTGCAGAAGCTGAATATGTTGCTGCATCTGCCTGCTGTGCACAAGTTCTATGGATTCAAAATCAGATGCTGGACTATGGTTTGAATTTCTTGAACACCCCTATTTTTATTGACAATAATGTTGCATATTTTACTGTTAAAAATCCAGTTCAACATTCCAGAACTAAGTACATTGAAATCAGACATCATTTCATCAGAGACTGCAGTGAAAAAGGTTTGATTGAAATGCAAAGGGTTGATACAAGTGACAATTTGGCTGACCTATTCACCAAACCACTTGATAGAACCAGGTTCAACTTTCTTCTGAAAGCCCTGGGAATGATCAACTCTGATGAAATCTGATTAAGGATGTGTGCCTGGTTGTGTGTCTCTCTGTGCTAACTGATTAGTTTATTAGAGATTACACATATTGAATGTTGATTGAATATGTTTTGAATATGTTTCAACTGAATGTTGATTGAATATGTTTTGAATATGTTTCAACTGAATGTTGATTGAATATGTTTTGAATATGTTTCAACTGAATGTTGATTGAATATGTTTTGAATATGTTTCAACTGAATGTTGATTGAATATGTTTCAACTGAATGTTGATTGAATATGTTTTGAATATGTTTCAACTGAATGTTGATTGAATATGTTTCAACTGAATGTTGATTGAATATGTTTTGAATGTGTTTCAACTGAATGTTGATTGAATATGTTTTGAGTATGTCACTGGTATGAAGTTAACTGATAGGTGCTTAAGTAATTATCTGTGCAATTTGTTTGAAATTAATGATAATTATTGACTATCAAGTTAACTGATCTGATGTTATGATAAGTAGTTTGATCTGTTTGGGTGAAATTGAATGCTTATCTGATGTCATGAGTAATCACATGTTTATAGTTACTTGAATATGTTCTTTATCTGATCTTCTAATGTTGTTAAGATAGGATAGACATTGAATGTTAGTACAGTCTGTTTTTCTTGATGATGTTAAGAATGATTAAGATTTGATTAAGTGATGCAACTGTTTATGTCAAAATGTATTTTATGTCAAAATTAAGTGATTTAATGAATTTTATAATGAATTTTGCATAAATACTTTATTTTGGTCAAAGCATGAGCAAGTTGATTAATAGTGTAGAGATATGATAAGATTATTCAGTTCAAGCTTTTAAGAAGCTTAAAAGAAGGATTTTTTTTGAATAGTCTCAAATAGTTGTTCTTGCTGAAAACTATGTCATTTGCCCAGTTGGAAGGACATGCACTTGTGTATGTTTGGTCCTTAAATATCTATAGATTCAAAGGATAGCCATTGACCTGAAAACTGAATGCATTTGGGGCAATTATGACTTGTTTCTTATTCCTTCACTTAAAACTATGTCAATAGCTCTGACTTTGAAAGGACATATATTCACATGTATGTTTGGTCCTATTGACCACTTTTGGTCAAACAGGATAGCCATTAACCTGACAATTAAGAGATATTGGGGTGATTGAATATTAAACTGTGTTTTCTTGGGAAATGACAGTACATTGACTACTTAGCTGATCATATGGAATTAATAGGCTAAAAAGATCTTAGTATAGTCATTAACATGTACGGTTTCTTTCCCATGATGATGTAAAATCTAAGGTGATATAAACATAATGAATATGCTAATCTTTATGTGGAGATGCATAGTTGTCTTTGCATGTCTCAAGATAAATCTCTCCAAATGATAGGCAGAAAAGTGATTACCCAGTCATACACGAGCCTGTTGTTATTTGGTCAACCAAAAATGAATCATCTTTAAATATGACAAAGAACATGCTTTAAGAAAATTTGAGAAAATATCAAAAACAAGGGGAAGAATGAATAAATCAACCAAAAGTTGATAAGTGTTTTAAATATTTTATCAAACAAGAGGGTTACAACAAGAACTACAAAGATGTTGGCAAAATCTGTCTCATCTTGAATGAAAGGCATGTTGCTAACTGTAAGTCCAACGTTCAACCTCTATATATGTTTGAATCTAAAAAAATACAAAAATACAATAAGTTCTGTCATACAAAAACAATTTTTTTTTTACTAAATACAGGAGGTTGGAGTCAAATTGGGGTGATCTGAGGAAAGCCAAATAAGCTTTGAGAAGAGATATGAGGCATCATAGCACAGTGTTGACCATTAATGCGTTATGCTTTAAATGAACCTAAATCATGTCACCAAAGAGATGAAATTCATGCTAAGTTTATACCTGCTGTTAACCTATCTATGTTGTCATAATAATGCTGAGAGTGAAGTATTGAGATAGCTACTTAGTCAATATGATCCCATTCTTGAGATCTTTTCAGTAAATGGAAGAAACTGTTTTGAAGAGAATTATAACTGAAATTTGATCTCTAAATGCACCATTTGCTCTTAAACTGTGATCTAAAAGGAAAAATATATTTTGACAAAGTGGTTGAAGTCAAAAAGTGTTGCATTTTAACTAAAATAGGTTGAATATGTAATTTCGGGTAAGGTTTGATAATTTTCAACATTTCTCAGTAAGCTTAGTCATGTTTGACTTGATTATGTGTGAATATGTTGTTTCGGGTAAGGTTTGATAATTTTCAACCTTTCCGAGTAAGCTTAGTCATTTTTGACTTGATTATGTGTGAATATGTTGTTTCGGGTAAGGTTTGATAATTTTCAACCTTTCTGAGTAAGCTTAGTCATTTTTGACTTGATTATGTGTGAATATGTTGTTTCGGGTAAGGTTTGATAATTTTCAACCTTTCCGAGTAAGTTTAGTCATGTTTGACTTGATTATGTGTGAATATGTTGTTTCGGGTAAGGTTTGATGATTTTTAACCTTTCCGAGTAAGCTTTGTCATTTTTGACTTGATTATATGTGAATATGTTGTTTCGGGTAAGGTTTGATAATTTTCAACCTTTCCGAGTAAGCTTAGTCATGTTTGACTTGATTATGTGTGAATATGTTGTTTCGGGTAAGGTTTGATAATTTTCAACCTTTCAGAGTAAGCTTAGTCATGTTTGACTTGATTATGTGTGAATATGTTGTTTCGGGTAAGGTTTGATAATTTTCAAACTTTTCGAGTACGCTTAGTCATTTTTGACTTGATTATGTGTGAATATGTTGTTTCGGGTAAGGTTTGAAAATTTTCAACCTTTCCGAGTAAGCTTAGTCATGTTTGACTTGATTATGTGTGAATATGTTGTTTCGGGTAAGGTTTGATAATTTTCCAACTTTCCAAGTAAGCTTAGTCATTTTTGACTTGATTATGTGTGAATATGTTGTTTCGGGTAAGGTTTGATAATTTTCAAACTTTCCGAGTAAGCTTAGTCATTTTTGACTAACTTTATGATTTTCGGGCATGCTTTGAAGTGTTTACACTTTCCAGGTAGAGTACAATGTTGTACTCATTTCCCGAGCAAGCTTGAATTCTTGAGATGATTATGTGTTGTTATAGCTAGCTTTTAACAAGAAATTCTTGTTTCGGGCAAACTATGCATGTTATATGCTGATTGTGATTCCAAGTGAACTTTATGAACTTAGTCAAGTACATCAAGTAAGCTTTGTGATTTGTGTGAATATGTCATTAGGAAAGGTTTGTTAATCTTTGTTAGTGCACGGTTTTGCGTCTAGAGTCTTTGTATTTATCGTTAATGTTTATTTATCAATTAATGTAATATTTAATGTTTATATTTATCTAATTCGTTATAGTTATGTCTAGTTCGCTAGGAATGTTAGCGAACTAAGACTAGTTCGTTAAGGTTAAGTCTAGTTCGCTATGGATGTTAGCGAACTAAGACATTATAATGTATTCCCTCCTGATTCGTTAGGGGATGTTAACGAATCAGGGGGAGGTTCGTTATGATAAATTATGTAATGAAGGGGAAGCTGGTTCGCTAGGGGATGTTAGCGAACCAGGTCGTCCTCTATTTATAGTGAACCACTGTTCACCTTAAGTTAAGTTTTTAAGAAAAATTTCAGAGAGTAATATAAAGTTATTTTAGAAAAGCAATTACTCTCTCTCAAGCTTCATATTAATGTTATTGATAATATATACACATATACAAAACACTAAATCAAGGTTTATTATGAGATAGATCTTTAACAGTATAATCCACAGATCTGAGATCTGTGTCATTGTTATTAACTGTTAATCCGGGATCAAACAAGTGGTATCAGAGCTGTTGGTGCTTTTTACACTTGATTTGGTGTTTTAATTGGTATTATTATTGAGTTTTTCGATTTTTGTTTGATTTTAAATCAATTGGTATTTGATTTGGATGAATTATGGACGAATTTGAGTGAATTTGTGTTCATTAAGTTATTGTTTAGGTTTGGTTAAGAGGAATTGAGGTTTGATTTGGATTTGAGTTATTTGGTTTTGATTTGGGTTTAAGTCCGAAACAGGGGTGTGATTGTTGGTTAATTTGGTTTGGTTAAGGTGTTAATTGGTTACGAGGTTTTGTGTTTTGGATTCGGAATTGGTTTACGAGTATTTTGGTAGTTTACTTGTGCAATTTGATTGAGTAACGAAGGTGTATTACAGATTTGGTATTATTGAGTTTCTGGGTTTAATCTTCATAATTTCTGGAATTTAGTTTGAAGGTTTGAAGATTTGAAGACGAATGTGATTCGCTATCTTCTTCCTGGTGATTCGCTATATTTTTATCTGTGATTCATTATCAACAGTGCTAATTCGCTACCTTGTTCGTTAGCCAGTTCGTGTAAGTTATTGATTCGTGTTATCTAGTTCGTTAACTAGATTAACTGATTCGTGTGACACGTGTTCTTCTTGGGATTTGTGTCATAACAACCTTTGCCATGTGGCATAAGGTGTCAGAGTTTGTTACAAACGGTTGTAACAACCTGATTCGTTATAGTATAATTCGCTACAGTGTTGATTCGCTATCAACTGTAGCTTATTCGTTATCTTAATTCGCTAAGTTTATGTTGGCGATTCGTTATTGATTATCATATGATTCGCTAAACTAATCCTGTGCAATTCGTTTAGTCAATTCGTTAAGTTGACTTGGTCAATTCGTTTGGTCAATTCGTTAAGTTGACTTGGTCAACTCGTTTGGTCAATTCGTTAAGTTGACTTGTGATTCGTTAAACCTTCATCACATTCGTTATCTGTTTCGCCATTTGGGTGATTCGTTAACCTTATTTGTGATTCGTTAACCTTACTTGTGATTCGTTAAGTTGACTCGTTAAGTTGACTTTTGATTCGTTAAGATACTTCGTTATTGATCAGTCTTAATTTTATTAAGGATTGATTCGCTACAACTGTTCACAGTTCGCTACAACTGTTCACAGTTCGTTATAGCTATTCGTTGATTCGTTAAGATATTTCATTATTTGATTCAATTTTCAAAGATGGCTGGTATGTATGCATTAGCGTCTCAAAATATATTGATGCAACAGATGTTGCAACTTGATACCGAGATAGGTTCACATTCTAAATGTCCAAGATTAATGAAGTTCAGTGACTTCCCCAAGTGGGAACCTCGGTTTCGTGCACATTTGGGATCTGTTCATCCTGACTACTCATATTGTCTTGATGAGGTTTATGTTGCACCAATGATTGGTGATGATACTATTGGGTATACTCCTAAAGTTGTTTCTCAATACTCACAAGAAGATAAGAAAGCTTTAGAAATCGAGATAAAAGCATATTCTACTTTGACTATGGCATTACCAGAAAATATCTTTCATCAAGTTGGTAGTATCAAAAGATGTACATCTTTATTTCAACATCTGCGTATGAGAAGCATGGGAAACACAGCTGAGAGTAAGAAAGTGATGCTAAAGTTTCAATTTTGAAACTTTAATTTATTGAAAGGAGAAACAGTTGAAGAGATGACTACAAGATTTAGTCATTTAATTGCTGAAATGGACAAGATGAAAATGGAAATTTCTGAAAGAGATAAAATTGACACTATCAAGAGTGTGCTTCCAAGTTCCTACTCAACATTTCTAATGGTTTTGAAAGAAAATGACTATTTTCTGAATGAAGACTTGATGGCACTTGAATTTCTACAAAAGATCGAAGCTAGAGAATATGATCTTAAGTGTCAAAAATCCTCCAAAGAAAATCAAGAGCCAGCTTTTTATGGTGGAAGTATGCCTCTCAGTTCAACAATCTCTCTAATCACTGCTTTTCTTACTCATGCGGCAAGTGAAAAAGAATCAACAATGTTTAATGATCCAAAAGCTTGTTGTTGGTACATGATGTCAGTAGTTCAGTGTCTAGTGTCTGTAATCGAGTTAGTTGGATTTGTGTTTTGAATGTAAGCGAAGTTCTCACAAGTTCGCTGATATAGGCGAACTTGTGGAACAAGCGAAGTTAGGAACAACTTCGCCTAAACATGCTAGTCGAAGTTGTCGTCTGTTATAAGTCTAGGTTACGGCTAGGTTTGAAGTAATTCATAGATCGAGTTGTAACGAGTTGTCCAGTGTTTGTGATTGATATCACGTGTTTTCGGTTGCAATACAACGTGTCTTTGTTTATTGTAACGGGTGTTTGATCGTGTTAACTCGTATCGTCTTCTACGCTCGTACCGTCTTACGTAGGGATTCCGCACCTACGTAGAACGAGATATTCCGTGTAGATCCGGCTGGGAACCTACAATTGGTATCAGAGCTTTTGCTCGTGATTGTGTGGTTCGGGATTATCACGCGGGTGTAGAAATCGTTCCGTTCGAATATTCGCGGGACGAGTTTATCGAGTTTTTGTGTCCTACTCACCTCCCACCATCAAAAACAATCCATAACACCTTCGCATACCTCGCAAAATCCAGAAATCAAACCTGTAAAATCATCGTGTTCATCAGGCGAAGTTGCCGCTACTGTTTGTAGGGTTTAGGCGAAGATATAAGGTTAAGCGAAGTTATCCACAACTTCGCCTTCCACAAAAGTTCGCTTATCTCAAGCGAAGTTACCCACAACTTCGCCTACCTCATAAGTTCGCTTAACTTAAGCGAAGTTATCCACAACTTCGCCAAATCAGGCGAATTTTGAAAAGAGAGCGAAGTTACGAATTCAAGCGAAGTTCAGACTTAAGCGAAGTTAACTTCAACTTCGCCTACAGTACTGTTAAGAATAAAATTTTTATTTTTCGGGTTTCTTTGTGTTTCGTGAAAGATGACTTCTATAAACATTACGGAACTGGTGAAGATGGAAGTGGAAGCGGGTTCAGCTACTAAGGCACCGAAGATGCTTAAGGGAACCGATTTCGTGGCGTGGAAGGATCGGTTTAAACAATATGTCAAATACCAAGATGCTAAGATGTGGGTATGCATACAAGATGGATACATTCCACCAACTGCTGAGTATGAGGGTCGTGATCAGATTAAGAAATACAACAAGATGGAAGAGGAAGAAAAGAAAATGTATGAGGCTGAAAGCAAAGCTCATGCAGCGATAACAATGGCTCTTCCACAAGAGATTCTTCACACCTTCAGGAAGTATAAAACTGCTAGAGAACTTTGGGAAGCGCTTGAAAACCAATTTGAGGGTAATGTGGGGATTCGTGCATCAAAGATAAAACAACTTAAAACCCAATTCTCGGTGTTCAAGTACTTGAAGAATAAATCACTTGATGATATCATCACGAGATATTATCATCTGATGATCGAACTCAGCAATTATTCCATTGCTTACAAAGAAGATGAGATCGTGGAAAAGCTTCTTGATGCTCTCCCACCGAAATGGGAGATGTACACTGTCTTGATGAGAGAAGATAAAGTGTTTGCCGACTATGACTTGGAAACAGCAGTCAACAAACTACGAACGTTTGAACTTAACATGGTTCGAAAAGAGACACCAACTGATCAGGTTCAAGATCCGGGAATGTATGGTGCAAAAGTTAATACATGTTCAAGTTCGAAGTCTGAATCATCTGCTTACTACTCAAAAGGAGACTCGGGCGCTAACTCAACACATGAAGGTCATGTATCCCTCAACATGAATGGTGATGTGTGTTTTGTAGCTGGTGGATCAAATACTTCTAAACCTCAAGCAACCAAGGGTAGTTTTTCCTCAAGTGTTCCTAACAACAACTACTCTAAGATGCCCATGAGTGTTAAATCTGCCGAACAGCAGTTTGCTCTCTATGCATCTTTCATTGCTTCGTATGAAAATTACATTAAAGGCTAGATTGTTGATCCTGCAACGCTAGACGAAGACTATGATCAGATCGATGCTGATGATCTGGAAGAGATGGATCTGCAGTGGCAGATGGCGATGATTGTGAGAAGAGCTAAGAGGTTTATGAAGAAGACAGGTAGAAAGTTTGTTGGTGAAAGACCAGGTTTTGACAAGTCAAAGGTGCGATGTTATAACTGTCAACAAAATGGACACTTTGCGAAGGAGTGCACAAATGAATGTGTAGAACGCAGTCAGAACAGGTCTACACAACAGAGTGGTGGAAGTAGTGAGAATAGGGCGATGATATCCAGACAAGACGGGGAGTACAACTGGAATCTGCATGTTGAGGAAGTATTCGAACAGGCCAATTTAGTGACCATCGAAACTGCAGGAAGTGAGAAAGTGATTGGCGAAAATGAAGCTTACATGGCAGAAGTGACAGACCAGCTCTCCGAGGTAAGTACTAAACTCCCTTGTACGAAATGTGAAAATCTGTCTGAACAATTGACAACTAGAACTGATCAGTTTGTTAGTTTGGATGCTCAATTTAAAACATTAAAAGAAAATCATCATTTCACTAAAGCTAGAGAAAATAGTTATAAGGTAAAAATAAAAGCTAGTGAGAAAGATATTAGAAGTCTTAAAGCAAATCTAGCTGAAAAAATTCAAGTAATTGATCTTAGCTATGAAGTGTTAGAAGAGAAAACCAAACTAATAGCTGAAAGGGATAAACAGATAGCTGATCACCAGGTGAAAGTGGTGGAACTTAACAGAAAGCTTGAGCAATTTAGAAATTCCTCCGCTATACTTGATCACCTCGTTAGTGATCAAAGTTCCCCAGTTAAAAGAGGAGGAATTGGATATCATGAAGTTCCACCACCTTACAATCATAACTATACTTATGATCCTACTAATCAGAAATCTGTTGATGTTGATTTTGGTCAGACAGTTCCGGTTAAGGTTACAATTAAAGATCCAGTAGTTAGTAAAGGCGAAACATGTAAGCCTGTTTCTAATGTTAAGATTTCTGCTCCTAGTCCTGTCTCATCAAATTCGGACAAGACATCCGAGTCTAGTGAGACAAAAGAAGAGGCAGTGTTACCAAAAAGTGGAGAGAAACATAAAACAACTGAAAAGAATTCTCCACTAAACCCGTATGTCCCACCATATGTGAGACAAACGGGCAGTAATGCAGCCTCAACATCTAAAACAACTATTGAAAAGAAAGTTGAACACAGGAGTTGTTTCAGATGCAATCAATTAGGACACCTAATTGCTGATTGCCCTCTGAAGCAGAGATTCAGAGGTATGAGGCCTTCAAAAACTGAGAACAGAACTAACAGTAAGTACAATAATGGTAAGAATGAAAACTCATCAAAGTTCAGAAATTGGACTAATCCAGGTTTTCAAAGAAATCGATCTCAGTTTTTCCCTGTTAACAACCAAATCATGAGTAATAATTCATTTAATTCACGAAGGTTTGGATGGCCTTATAGTCAATCTACAAGATGGTATCCTTTTAGGACTTTCAGAAATCATACTGATACTAACTTTGGACAGCCAAAGTACGGGATGTATCGACCCAAGACCAATAGGTCTTGGGTCCCCAGATTTTAATCCTCTGCTTTAATCGTGCAGGAACAGTTGAACAGAGCTGCAAACAATCTATGGGTTGTGGATAGCGGCTGTTCCTGGCACATGACGGGTAACAAGAATTTGTTACACGAATGGAAACCTGTTCAGGGAGGAAGAGTGAGTTTTGCTGGAGAGAGCGGTGGAAGGATTACTGGAATTGGGACGGTGACTAATGGAAAAATGACTTTAGAGAAAGTGAATTTCGTTGAAGAACTGAAGCATAATCTGCTGAGTGTATCGCAGATCTGTGACAAAGATTACACAGTGCACTTTACCAAGAATGAAGCGATCGTGCTGTATCCTGGTTTCAAGATACCAGATGAATGGATAGTAATGAAGGCTCCAAGGGAAAAGAATACATATATTATGGACATGAGGTCGACTGAGATGGCAACAGAAGAATCGTGTCTTCTGTCAAAAGCAACTGAATCGGAGTCCGAGTTATGGCATCGAAGAATGGGGCATATTCATCTTCGAAAAATGAACTACATTGTCAAGAATGGACTGGTGCTGGGTGTTCCCTTGAAGAATTTCAACTTTGAAGACCAATGCTTATCGTGCAAAAAGGGAAAGCAACACAAGAAATCCCATCACACCAAGAAGGTTAATTCAATAGTCAGTACCCTAGACATACTTCACATGGATCTCTTCGGTCACGTGAATGTAAAAAGCCTAGGTGGAACATCATACTTCTTGGTGATCACTGATGATTTCTCTCGATACTCTTGGGTATATTTCCTGAAGTCAAAGGATGAAACGGTTCAGATGGTAATAAATTTGATTACCAAAGTTGAGAATATTATGGGGAAAAGAGTTAAATACATCAGGAGTGACAATGGGACTGAGTTCAAAAACTATCAGATGGAGATCTTCTGCTTACAGAAAGGGATAGAACACCAGTACAGCGCTCCGTATACTCCGCAACAAAATGGAGTGGCTGAGAGGAAGAACAGAACGTTAATTGAAGGAGCCAGAACCATGCTGGCTGATTCGAAACTTCCTGTGGTGTTTTGGGCTGAAGCTGTTGCTACAGCCTGTTATATCCTTAATAGAGTGTTAACTGTTAAAAGATTGAATAAAACATGTTATGAACTTATGCATGGGAGAAAGCCCAACTTGAGTGGTCTCGAACCATTCGGGTCCCCGTGTTCGATATTAAAGACAAATTCTAAATTTGGTGAAATAGCCGACGAAGGTATTTTAGTCGGATATGTTGTTGGGACTCTCAACAGACGAGTCTTTAATACATCGACCAGCAAGGTTGAGGTGGTGTGTAACACTGATATCACAAGTTACAAATCACCAAAACCAAGCACGGGACCCGCTGGGGTTTTCGACTATGATAGGCTTTTTAAATCTTTTAACATGCCTTACTTGGATTGTGCAGAAGTTGATGAGAGAATAGCTACGAAGATGCTTTACGATGAGGAAGACAATTTTGTGCAACGACCGCAGTACGATGAATGTCAGCCTTCCTCGTCAAATGCTGTCGATACCCCTGCTGCCTCTACAGAAGAGGAATTCTTCAATCCGTTTCACTCTCAACAACAACAATCACCCATTGATGAGCTACCTTCGAACTTGGAAGACAATCTACAAGTCAGTTCGGTTCCGACTACGAGAGTTCACAAAAATCACCCTTTGGAGAACGTGATAGGTGATCTGTCCGACGGTGTACAAACAAGACAAAGCTTGAATGAGCACACCTGTGTTTATACAAGCATTAAAGATACAGGCATAATTAACGAATGCTTGTACACCTGCTTCATCAGCCAGATTGAACCAAAGAACTATCAAATGGCTCTCAAGGACAGCTCGTGGGTCGAAGCCATGCAAGAAGAGTTAGCCCAGTTCAAGAAGATGGAGGTTTGGAATTTGGTTGCAAAACCGAAAAATGTGCATGCGATTGGCACAAAATGGGTTTTCAAATGCAAGAGAGATGAAAAAGGGATAATTATCAGGAACAAGGCGAGGCTGGTTGTAAAAGGTTTTAATCAGCAAGAGGGGATCGACTACAATGAAGTGTTTGCTCATGTGGCGAGATTGGAAGCGATTAGATTGTTTTTGGCATTTGCTGCACACAAGGAGATGAAGGTGTTCCAGTTAGACGTGAAGAGTGCGTTTCTTAGCGGTAAAGTCGATGAGGTAGTGTACGTTAAGCAACCTCCGGGTTTTACTGACCCAGACTTTCCTGATCACGTGTACAAGCTAAGTAAAACGCTATATGGGCTACATCAGGCCCCTCGTGCCTGTACTCAACTTTATCCGATTACTTGCTTGAGAATGAATTTGAAAGGGGAAGGATATATTGTACACTGTTCGTTAAGAGAAATGGAAGAGACTTTCTTCTGGTTCAAGTCTACGTGGACGACATCATCTTTGCTGCATCAAAAGTCGCCATGTGTCAGGAGTTTGAAGCCATCATGAAACAGAGGTTTGAAATGAGTGCTATGGGTGAACTAACTTTCTTTTTAGGATTGCAGGTTGATCAGAAGAAAGATGGGATGTTCATTCATCAGACTAAGTATGTCCAAGACGTTCTCAAACGCTTCAAGATGGAGGACAACACTCCATTTGATACTCCAGTTTGCGTCAACCATAAACTGGGTGCTGATTCAGATAGCGATGCAGACGTGGACCCCACCCAATATCGGGCAATCATAGGTTCTTTAATGTACTTAACTGCTTCTAGACCTGATATTATGTTTGCAGTTTGTCTTTGTGCTCGCTTTCAGGCAAACCCAAAGGAATCTCACTTGAAGGGTGCAAAGAGGATATTGCGGTATCTCAAAGGCAAACCTAAGCTAGGGTTGTGGTACACGAGAGGAGGAGACTGGAGCTAGTCGCCTACACGGATTCTGATTATGGAGGATGCAATCAGAGTCGGAAGTCAACAACAGGTGGATGTCAGTTTCTTGGAGGCAGATTAGTGTCATGGCAGTGCAAGAAGCAGACCTCAGTCGCCATTTCAACCTGTGAAGCAGAATACATGGCAGCATCGAACTGCTGCTCCCAGGTTCTTTGGATTCAACAGCAATTGCGCGATTATGGTCTGAATTTCACTCATACTCCTATTTGCATTGATAACACTGCTGCTATCTCGGTAACTAACAATCCCGTAAAGCATAGCAAAACTAAACATATTGACATCCGTCATCATTTTATACGGGATTTTGCTGAGAAGAAACTGATTGTGCTCGAAAAGGTTGATACGTTAGATAATTTCGCTGACTTGTTTACTAAAGCGTTTGACAAAACTCGTTTTCAAAACCTTGTTGAGCTGAATGGGATGATCAATCCCGAGTAACCGTGTTTTTCGTTTTTGTTTAAAAAAAAAAAAAAACATCACTATCGCTTAGAATTATGTCGGTTGCCTCAGTTTGAAGGACATATTTTCGGATATGTTTGGTCCTTATTTCTACTTGTAGAATATGAGGATAGCCATTAACCAGAAAACTGAAAGTGACCGGGGCGGTTTATGATGTGTTTTTATTCTTTCGCTGAAAATTAGTCGATCATACGTAGTTAGAAGGACACATACTTGTATGTGGTCGGTCCAGCTGATCCATTGGATCTTCAGGATAGCCGTTTACCTGAAAACTTCAATTTGATCGGGGCGATTGAAGTTTAAATTTTTCGGGAGATGAAATTATTTTTCAAGTCTACTACTTCGTAAGAAGTTCCTTTACCATGTTTAACAGAAAATTGATCCAACCTTGGAAAGTGATAGATATATTGATTCTGTGTGCTTAACTAGTGAAGTTATTAGGCCTAACAGACTTTAGAACAGTCATTGTATGTCATGGTAGCTTTTTATGGTGCGTAAAAGTAGAAGTGATACTAACTAAATCTATTCGATTTTACGTGGAAACTCCTTAAGAGTTATGCATGTCTCCATATATATCTTTCCGAATGATTGGCAGAAAAGCGATTACCCAGTCATACACGAGCCCGTGAGTGTTCTGATTCCCGTGAAGATAGCGTGTCAAGAAACTGCAGTGATCCAGATTCGGGACTTGCAGTTGTTTACTACTCTGAAGTTGTGTAAATACTTAAAAAAAAAATTATGTTATTGAGACATTCTAGAGTTCATAATGTTAATACTTCTCAATCAAGATGTAAGAAAGAGAACGGGAAGAAGACTCTACAGAGATGTGTACTTACTATTTAATCAGACACTAGGGGTCGATGTAAACTCGGGGTGACTTGGGGAAAGCCAAATACGCTTTGAGAATAGATAGGAGGCATCATACTCTCTGAATTGTTGCCCACTTAAGTTTTGAGCTTAATTGAACCTAACCCGTATCACAGAAGCGATGAAAACCTTCTTAAGTTATTTACCTGCTAACAACCTGTTTCTTTATGTCATAATACAGCTGAACGTGGATCTGTGTGACAGTCACTTAATTAGTATGATTCCTGTTCGGATCTTTTCTAAAACATGGTAGTCCCTGTCGAGACTGAAATTTGATCCCGTGTACTTTATTTTTAAAAGTTTTTCTACTTATGTAGTTGTATGATTTTATACCTGGTTACTTGGTCTTGATCGTATCATTTAACGCTTTAAAGGTTGTTTTAAAACTTAATTGCAAATTGTTCAAATTATGGGGTTTGTTTTGTAAAATTCTATACCGGCGAACTTATCCATAACTTCGCCTGCAATAGGCGAAGTTATCCATAACTTCGCCTGTATAACCTTGACCCTATATAAAGGATTTTTAAGGTCAAACTGTTCATTATTTACAAAATCCAGCGAACTTATACAGCGAACCCTAAGCGAACTTATCTTACTGTTAACCCTACGCGAACTTATAGCGTCGATCCAATCTGTGTTAATTTCATTCTCGATTTCAATCCGATTAAAGGTGTGTAGTGTTGATATATAGTATATTCACTAACAATTGATGTTATTCAGAGGTAGTATTGACCCGATTCGCGACCCCGTTTTGTCGAAACCTAAAAACCCGATTTTCAAACGTGTTATTACGTGGTCGTAATCAACTTGATCGTCTAGATTGTCATAAAAACACGTTTTACGAGATCCTCAATCTCAAAATTCACCAACTACACGTCGATTGAACAACCTTAACTGTTGCCGATTCATATTCGGCAAAGTTACAGTTTAGGCGAAGTTATCCGTAACTTCGCCTGAGGTTTAACTTCGCCTGATAATTAATTATGAAACAGTATTTGAGGCGATGTTGTGGTTAGGTGAAGTTATCATTAACTTCGCCTGGCCCTTTTTAATTAACTGTTAACAACGAAGTTCAAGTTGAAGCAAAGTTGTTCCCAACTTCGCCCCACCTCTAACTTCGCCTATACGGAATAAATCATAACTTCGCTCATGGTAACAGGCGAACTTGTGATTTGCCTCGACTATTCTCTAACTTAGCCTGATTGTTGCAGAAATGGCTGCTGTAGCTGGAGTAGGTGGTGCAGGTGGTGATGAAGGTGGAGACAACAACCGACAGTTTTTCCCGGGGCATAACATGTACATCACATTGGACCCGGATGCGAGTGGTGTTGATGATTTCCGCGAGATCATCACATTTCTACTACGCTCGCGTATATTCCACGCGATTACCACAACACTGCCGATATCTTTGCCAAACATTGAAGATTTCTGGCAGACAGTGGAATATGACTGTCGAGTCGAGCCCCCGGTTATGCGTGCAACGGTCAATAATCAGATAGTTCAGTTCTCATCTGAACAGATCCGGGTGGCTTTGCAGTTCGGAGATGAAACGAGAGACGATCCGACAGATTTCATGGCTCCATTCCGAGATGGTGCGTTTCTGAGGATGGGATATTCTGGTCCCTTGGGAGATACTCAGAGACGCAAGGGGTTCTTGCTAGACCAGTGGCGCTTTCTCATGCACGTCATGATCGTGTGTATGTCAGGGAAAAAGGCTGGTACTGATGGGATGGGTGCGACCATGCAGTCGGCGATGTCTGCTCTGACTTACAATAAGCGTTACAGCTTTAGTCAGATGGTCTTCTACGAGATAGATCAACAAAGAAGAGGGGTGGCGCGTGAGAGATTTCTTATGTATCCAAGATTCATCCAAATGATCTTGAATCATGTTGCTCCCACGTTACCTCAGCGTCGCCCGATTCGATACGTGGAAAGTGTAAGTAAAAGGATCTTCGCCCAGTGCAGATCTTCCAGTGCGAGGAGTAAACCTGAGGTCCGTCCTCGACATACTCCATTATTCGGGTACTTGTTCAACCCAGAGTATGTTCCAGCTCGTGGGGACGAGTTTCGGGATCCTCAACCACAACAGGCTGGAGCACCTCAAGCTATACCTGCTGCTCCTGTTGTGTCACCGGAGGAGAATGTAGACCTTGATGCGGCATTTGGTGGTCAAGGTTTCTTTGATATGGATCGTGTTGATCCTGAAGAAAATGTACATGTCTCGTTTGCAAGAGTTTCGAGTGTGAATGTGACTAGGGCAGCTACGACGGTGGCTGATTCTGATTCAGATGATGATGTGGCCGAAGCGAGACGGATCTTAGTAACTCAAGAACGAATTCATGGGAAAAGAAAAAGAGCTGATGATGACAGTGAGTCAGATTTTGTGGAAGAAGTACATCAGTTGGTCCGTAGATCAAGAAGGGAATGGACACGTGCAGGTTCGGGAGCTGGTGAGAGCTCAAGGGTGGTACGTTTCACTCCACCCGCACTGTCCGGTATGACCATGGTTCCTACACCATTGCAAGTTACAAGGCCAAGCGCCACGGACGTTCCCGTGGTGGCTACCTCATCCTCATTCGGCCTCCCACCCACTACATTCCATCTATCGACTCCGGAGATTGTATCTTTGCCACCTCCAACTCTTACTCCAACGGAGGTTGTGGCAAGATTTATTGAGTCGACAGTTGTAGCTACTGCAGGGTTGTCAGTTACGATACCACCTGCGGTTACGTTTACGCCTACTTCTGAGGTCCCGGTTAAATTGGAAATCCCTCCTCAGTACACTCAAGATATATCACATCTGAGGTTTGATTTCGATGCAACCTTATCCGATTCGGAACGAATAGCAGCGCTTGAAAGGGTCGTGGCAGAACAATCAAGGGTAAATCTTATCCAGACCCATGCTATTCAGCGCCTCGTTGCAGAGAATCAGATACAGTCGTCCCTGCTGATCGAACATGGCAAAATCATTGATGCTTTGAAACTGTTCTTGGCATCTCAGGGGGAGACGAGCTGTAAGGGTGATGAGCTGAGGACGAAGAAGCGTAATGATCGAGACGATGATCCCAATGCATCGAAAGGTGCAGGTGGAGAGTTGCCAAGAACTGAACAAGCTCTTGGGACTTCCACATCTCAGGGGAGTCAACAAGTATAACGGGCGGTACAGGTGATGATGTGGTGGTCGTGGATGCTGAGGTGGATGATGATTTTATAGGTGATGATGATGTATTACCAGTTGAAGAGATAGAGAAGATTGGTGCAGAGATTGTTATTGACAATGATATTGAAGAGGGAGAGATTATAGAAGAGAATATTGAGCATGAGATTCCGGATGTTGATAAGGCAGATATGAGTAAAGATATGGGAAGTGATGAGACGGAATGGGAAGAGCAGCCAAGATGGAAAGAAGGCTATGCTCAGTGGTTCGTAAAAACGAAGAAACCGGCGGTCCTACTATGTTCAAGAAGAGTTACAACATTAGAGGTTATGCTGAATCGAGAAAGGGGATTATTTGCTGGATATATGATGAGCAGTTGAGGCTCTTTGTGATTAAAATATATTTTATATTCCTTCTTGGAAAGACGAAGCGAAGAAATATCAAAGAGTTGTTTCGGTATGTGTACGAGAGGGAGTTCATGCTTGAAGATGAAAGATACAAGATTGTTGAAGATTACAAGACACGTGCTTGAAGATAGAGAGATGAAGCTACTGCCAAGGGGGAGTCTGTTGGTACATGATGTCAGTAGTTCAGTGTCTGGTGTCTGTAATCGAGTTAGTTGGATTTGTGTTTTGGATGTAAGCGAAGTTCTCACAAGTTCGCTAATATAGGCGAACTTGTGGAACAAGCGAAGTTAGGAACAACTTCGCCTAAACATGCTAGGCGAAGTTGTCGTCTGTTATAAGTCTAGGTTACGGCTAGGTTTGAAGTAATTCATAGATCGAGTTGTAACGAGTTGTCGAGTGTTTGTGATTGATATCACGTGTTTTCGGTTGCAATACAACGTGTCTTTGTTTATTGTAACGTGTGTTTGATCGTGTTAACTCGTATCGTCTTCTACGCTCGTAACGTCTTACATAGGGATTCCGCACCTACGTAGAACGAGATATTCCGTGTAGATCCGGCTGGGAACCTACACTTGTTTTTACTCTGCTGGTAATTCGGGTGGTTCTGGAAGTTCGACAAGTACAAATCCATTTGCTACACCACCTAGTGTTGATATGAAGGAAGCTGAGCAAAACTTTGCTTTTCTGACAGCTTTTATGTCTTCATATGAAAACTTAGCGAGTAGAAAAATTGCCACAAGTGATTTAACAGATGAGGATTATGATCAGATAGATCCAGATGATCTAGAAATCATGGATTTAAAATGGAATAGGGCTATGATTGTTCATAAAGTTAAAAGATTCATGCAGAGAACTGGAAAAGATCTTCCAGCTTTAAACAAGAAGTTGGGTTTTGACAAATTAAAAGTAAAGTGTTACAATTGTCAAGAATTCGGACATTTCGCGAAAGAGTGTGACAAACCAAGGAAAGAATACACTGGACCTCGTGGTCAAAGTCAAATGCTTCTCCACCACGAGGAAGTGATGCTGAAAAGAAACCATCTTCTGCTACAACACAAGCAATGTTAGCAGATGGTAATGATTGGTCACAACGGCTACTATGCAATGATGTTCAAGCAAATTTGGCTATGTTTGGGTTACATGAAGATTGTCAAGATGCTACTGGTAGTGAGATGTCTTCCGATAATGATATTGGATCTGCATCTGACGACTCTTGCGACAAGCCTTCTGAATCAATGTTTGCTTGCATGGCCAAGATCAATGAGGTTAGTAATTCTATTTCTACTACTTCATTTGTTAAAGCATCATGTGTTGACTGTGAATCTAACAACTCTAAGTTAGAAGCTTTGAAAAATCAAAATTATAATCTTATAAGAGAAATTGTTCTCTTAAGGATACTTATCGACAATCTCTTGAGTCTCAAATGAGATCTCGAGAAAAGATTGACGCATTGTCGACAAGTAATCACGATCTCAAAGCTGAGTTATCTGTGAAAATGACCATTAATGATCAAAAGTTTCAAGAAATCTTAGAACATCGTTCTAAGATAACTGAGCTTGAGAATGAGGTTCTTGAGTTGAAGAACAAATTGGGGAAATTTAGGAATTCATCTTTTCTGTTGAATGAAATTATTGAAGTATCTGGAAAACAAAAAGATTCTAAGAAAGGTATTGGTTTTGTTGAAATTCCACCACCTTTTCATAATGATTATAAAATTATTCCGTTTGCAAGAAAAGAAGATGATTTGAGTCAAAAAGAATCTGTGATTCCTGAAAAATCTAAAATGGTTAAACCTGAAATTGTCAAACCCCAAGTTGCTCCTCAAAAACCTCATGTGGAAAGTAAAAAGGTCTTTGTTGAAAATTTTGACAAAGTGATTATTGAGGATGTGTTTGAACCTGAGATTATACACAAAAATAAGAACATTCCTAGTTCTAATCATATTCTTTGCGAACCTCAAGAGTTTGAGGAAGCTGTGTATGGTTCATTCAAGTCTCAGATAAACAAGGAAGAAACTGTGAAAACTAAACCAGTAAGAACAAAGAAGTCAGTTAAACCAAAGATTTTTGACGAGGAATTAATGCGTTTCATTAATCCTCCGAGTTCTAAGTCTTCTTCGGCTAGAGTTTTTAAGTTAAAGGGAATGTACACAATGTTCACTGAACAAGATATTCCAATAAGTATTATCAAACCTGAACTTATTGAGAGTGTTTTTGTCAATGAAACTTCAAAAATTCAAGAACTTGAACGTGTGTATGCTCAAACAAAAACATCAGTTCATTCTGATCCATTGACTAAGGCAAAACAATTTCTAAAACAAGATAAGAAGATTAACTTTGTTAAGTCAACTGGAACAGATACACTAAGAAGTTTTTCAAACAGTTCTAATTTAGATTTTTATTTAAAGAAGAAATCTGACTTATCTGATGAGTTTGCTAAGAGCATGAATAAATGTGAGTCATCATCAATCATCTGCTTCATTTATTCCAATTACTTCTAAACATCATCGTGTAGACATGCGAACTTGTTTTTTATGCGGTCAACAAGGTCATGTTGTGAAGAATTGTAGTCAACAGAACTATCAGAATCTTCATCCTTTTATCAAGGACAAATCTAAGCCAATTCCAGTGGTCAAGGAGATTCTGAAACGACCTGTGTCGTATGCTGATGATACTCATATTTTGTTCTCCGATGTGAATCCACGGAAGGTTTTTCATGTCAATGAGACACACGGTCAAGTGAAACCAAAATTCATTCCAACTGAACCTATATGTCAAAACAAGAATTCAAATATTGTTCAGGCAACTTATTTAAGACGAAAGTCTAGGAAGCCGGTAACTTATTCACAGGTGGCTGAACAACAATTGAAATCGGTTAAGATTAATGATCAAAGAGAAAACCAAAAGGTGCCCAAGACTGAGGCCTGGGCTGCCTTTTTGAACTAATCACTTTTGTTTGTGTGTAGGGTTCATCCAAGACCATTTCTGGTGAAAACTGGATCATGGATAGCGTATGTTCTCGTCATATCACTGGGAATCTCAACCTATTAACCAACGTAAGAAATATTCAAGGGGGTTATGTAGCGTTTGCTGGGAATTCTGGGGGCATGATCACACAAGAGGGTGAAGTTTCAAATGGTCATATTACATTTGAGAAAGTGAATTATTGCGACAAGGTTGATCATAACTTATTGAGTGTATCGCAGATTTGTGATAAAAAATACACTACGATATTTACTGACAAAGAGTGTCTTATCTTGAAACCGGGTTATGTTATTCCCGAGGACATGGTTGTCATGCGATCACCACGATCAAATGATATTTATGTTTTAAATATGAATTCTAAGATATCAACATCAATTGAAACATGTTTTGTCTCGAAAGCAACCGAGAAAGACTCGATTCTATGGTATCGTAGAATGGTTCATATACATGTCAGAAAGATGAATTATTTAATGGCAAATGACTTAGTTGAGGGTGTCTCGTTAAAGAACTTTAAGTTATCTGATCACTGCGTTGCATGTAAAAAGGGCAAGCAAAAGAAGATGACACATCCCTCTAAGTTATTGAATTCCATTGATACTCCTCTTGAACGACTTCATATGGATTTGTTTGGTCCTGTGAATCGTGCGAGTAATTCTGGAGACTGGTATTGTCTGGTAGTGACAGATGATTATTCAAGATATTCATGGGTGTTATTTATGAGTTCAAAAGATCAAACACCGGTTTTGGTACAAAACCTTATTACTAAGATCGAATCACTGTATAAAGAAAACGTGAGGAGAATCCGAAGTGATAATGGTACTGAATTCAAAAACACTATTTTGGATTTCTTTTATAGTCAAAAGGGAATTCACCGAGAATATATTGAACCTTATGTACCTCAACAAAATGGTGTTGCTGAAAGAAAAAATAGAACTCTGATTGAAGCTGCATTTACAATGCTCGCTGATTCAAAGCTTCCGGTTCAATTTTTGAATGAGGCAGTGAATACAGCTTGTTATACGCCTAATCGGGTTCTAACAGTGAAACGACTCAAGAAAACAAGCTACGAGATCTTAAATAATAGAAAACCTAATTTAAAGTACCTGGAACCATTTGGGAGTCCATGTACAATGTTGAAGAAGGATTCGGGTAAATTTGAAGAAAAAGCTATCGAAGGGTATTTCTTGGGATATGCATCTCCAAAGAAAAGGGTTTTTAATTTCACATCTGGCTGTGTTGAAGAATGGTACCATGTGGACTGTCAAAAGTACACAACCCCTCCTCAAGGAAAAGGTCCAGACTGGATGTTTGACTACGATAGTTTATTTAATTCTTTTATTCCTTCGACTGAAAACATCGATGAAGATCTGGTTAGAGCTTACTTTGAAGAACATTTGAATATTCCAGGATCTTCAAGTTATAATACAGTTGAAGCTCAACCAGATGCTCCATTTGAAGAATCTCCAGTTGTTTCTCCAGTTGCTATTGATACTGTTTCTACTTCTTCTGATGATGATCAAGCTGAAGTTCAAGTTATTGATCTTGACAGTGATAATGTTTCATCTCCCGAGTTGGGTGAACATTACACTAACTTATTTGATAATGTTATTGTTCCTGAGAATCCCACTCTTCGGATTCATGGATATCATCCACAGGAAAACATCATCGGAGAACTTGATGTGGGTGTTCGTACACGTTATCAAGTTGCTTCGTCAAGTGATAATAACACATTGTGTGCTTACACTAACTTACATTCTTCAGGAATTGTGAATCTTGCTAGGTTCAATTTCTTTCTATCTCAAGTTGAGCCAACGACAGCTCGTAAGGCACTTGAAGATCCTTCTTGGGTAGAAGCTATGCAAGAGGAATTACAGCAGTTTTCACGATTGGGTGTTTGGGATTTAATAGACAAACCTGCTAGAGTTAAGAAAGCCATTCCGACTAAGTGGGTATTTAAGTGTAAGATGGACGATCGAGGGGTGATTGTCAGAAACAAAGCACGTTTAGTGGTGCAAGGTTTTTATCAGCAAGAGGGTATTGATTACACAGAGGTATATGCTCCAGTTGCAAAATTAGAGTCGATTCGAATCTTCCTGGCTTATGCAGCTTATAAGAATATCAAGGTTTATCAAATGAATGTTAAGAGTGCTTTTCTCAATGGTGAATTACACGAGGAAGTGTTTGTCCAACAACCACCTGGTTTTGAAGATCCTGATTATCCAGACTGTGTTTACCGTTTAAACAAGGCTCTGTATGGTCTACATCAAGCCCCGAGAGCTTGGTATGGCACGCTCGCCGACCATCTGACTGATAATGGCTTCAAACGAGGAACTGTTGACTGCACTTTATTTCATAAAACTGTTGGTGATGATCTTCTTCTAGTCCAGATTTATGTTGACGACATTATTTTTGGGTCTACAAACGACACATTGTGTAAGGAGTTCGAGAAGTCCATGCAAACAAAGTTCGAGATGAGTTCGATGGGAGAGATGAATTTCTTTTAAGGGTTGCAGGTTCACCAGTCTGCTCACGGAATTTTTATTCACCAGACTAAGTATGTGAATGACGTCTTGAGCCGATTCAAGATTTCTGCCGGAAAAAATCCCTTCTACTCTCTTCCAGTAGGGCACACTTTGTCACCAGATGAATTGGAGGATTCTGTTGATCCAACCTTTTATCGTGCTATGATTGGTTCTCTAATGTATTTAACGGCTTCTCGCCCTGATATTATGTTTGCTGTTTGTCTTTCTGCTAGGTATCAAGCAAGTCCACGAGTGACTCACCTAGCTGCAGTCAAGAGAATTCTTCAGTATTTGAGGGGAAATCCAGACATCGGGTTGTGGTACCCCAAGTATGATACTTTCGTTCTTACTGCCTACTCAGACTCAGATTATGGAGGATGCAAGATCAACTTCAAATCAACGACTGCGGGATGTCAATTTTTAGGAAACCGACTTGTTTCCTGGCAGTGTAAGAAGCAGACAACGGTCCCCACTTCAACCGCCGAAGCTGAGTATGTTGCAGCCTCGAGTTGCTGTTCCCAGGTTTTGTGGATACAACAATATCTTCGCGACTACGGTTTGAAGTTTCTTACTACTCCTATTTTGATTGATAATTCTGCTGCTATTAGTATCACCAAGAATCCCGTACAACATTCTAAAACGAAACATATCGAAATTCAATATCATTTTATACGGGATTGCTATGAAAAGAAATTAATTGATCTTGAGAAAGTACATACTGATTTTCAAAAAGCCGATCTGTTTACTAAAGCTTTTGACAAAACGCGTTTTAACTTTTTTGCTTGATTTAAACGGATTGAAGACCCTCGCTGATATCCTTAAACAAGGATGACTATCTTTATTTTCTGTCATTTTTTTTTAAATTTATTTTGGTTTTGGGGGTGAAAATCTAGAAAATACAAAAAGAGTGTGGTTTCGTTTGTATAGATAAAATCCAAAAACATTAAAAATTTCAAAATTCAAAAATATTGTGTTTTCTGTTCTTTAATGTTTTTCCTTTAAATATTTAGAAAAACCAATAAACATTTTTAAAAAATAAAATTTGAAAAACCAAAAAGAATGTGATTTAAGTTTTGTACAGAAAAATCCGAAAATCCAAAAATATTGTGAAGTTTATTTCGTTTATAAGAAATTTGAAAAAGACAAAAATATTATGTTTTAATGTTCGTACAGAGAAAAATCAAAAAGATTTTTAGATTATTTTTCGCTGAAAATTATGTCGGTTATTTAAGTTTGTGAAGCATGCTTGCATGTCTTGGTCCTATGATTCACTCGTGAATTGATGGTTAGCCATTTATTATTAATTTAAATGAGGCGATTAAATTTATCTTTATCTTGTTTTTATGCTCCTCAAAATTTTGAGTTTTTGAAGCAAAAAGAAAAAATGATAGTACATTGATTTTCTTGACCCCAAGTTCAGCAAAAAGTAAGCTTAAAAGACTGTGTGCTTAATTGCGTTGGTGTATTGGTAGGTCTTAAAACAACCCAGTAGAGTAAAGTATGTGATATAAACATAAAGAAACGCCAAATTGAAAGGGGTGTTAGTCTCTAGTAAAAGTCTCGGTGAGGATTGCAGAAATGTAATAACCAGTCATACTCAAGCCTTATATTTGTTGATCACCCAAAAATCAAATAAAGCAAATAACAAGCGTTAAGATTCTGGACACTGTGAGTCTTTATGCAGCTTAATCATCTGGGTATTCATAAGCATGAATATTTCACTCGCTTTCTAGAGCAAACCCAAAGTCATTAAACTTGATCACCGCTGTAGTTCGTACAATTTAAATTACTGACTTGATCAAAATCCGCTGTTAGTCATACAATTGTTCCTCCCTTGTGTGCGTCTTAATACCATTAAGAAACGGACCCCAGGGGATACAATGTATGTAACCCGACAGATGGACTCGTGCATACTCACTCACAGTAAAGGAAACTTGATGCATTGCTCAAAATTTCTACAATTGGTATCAAAATTTTTGATCAACAATATAATGGTTTAAGTCAAGTTGGGGTGATTTGGCAAAAATCAAATTAAGCTTGAACTGAGATTAGAGACTGATAGTTTCTGATATTCTGTGCTTTAATTGAACTATTTAATCATATCACAAAAATACTTGAATGTGTGTTATTAGATTTATGTGGACAACAATACCAATGACCGACTTATCGCCAGTCATAATATCGCTGAAATATAAAACTGTGATGGAAGGGCAATTTGGTCAATATGATTCTCTGCTCAAATTCAACAAAAATACAAAAATATGTACTGTTTTTGATAAATCATTAAAAAACACAAAAAGATGGTCTATTTTAAAGGATTGGATATTCTTCTGTAAATACATTCTTTAATTCTTCAAATTTTTTACAAAATACCAAAAATATTTTCATCTTCTTTATACAATATACTTAAATAATTTTTTCAGTTATGTTTCGGAAATCTGAAACATTTTTAACGTAATTAGTTGTCGGGATAAAAGGGTTTCTCGATAACCTAATTTATTAATTTATTTAATACTTTATTTAATACTTTATTTAATACATTAATTTATTTATTTAATTAAATAAATGAATTTAATTCGTTAATCTCCCATTCGTTATGTATGGATAACGAACTAGGTGATTCATAGCGAACTAGCTTCTGGTTCGCTAACCTAATTCGCTTCCGCACTCTGTAACGAATCATCCCTTCGTTATACATATTTAACGAATCATGACACGAATCATGTCTTGATTCGCCACCTTTAATTTAACGAATCAAGTAGCGATTCGCCCACTTAAGGTAACGAATTGAGTTAGCGAATGGGCTAATTCGCTAATTTTAAGTTAAACGAATCGTCTGATTCGTGCAAGTTGTGCCTAGGGTTTCGTGCACTGATATATAAGACAAGAAAACGAATAGTATTCCACTGTTCTTCTTCTTTCTTCATCTTTAAGAAACCTATTCAAATTCTCTCTGAAAATTCGACCTTTCCGTTTGAATACTTCAAAGATCGATTTGAGTTACTAAGGTATAGCCGATCTTGGCGATATCATTTTCGTCAATAATGGCTGTGTGTTGATAGTTAAATTATGAAATTTCAGGGGTTTAAGGGTTTTGAACTTTTGAAACTCATTTGTGTATAATTTATGTTCATAATTGTATGATTTTGATATCATTATGATCGGAATCACTTTCCGATACCCTTGGTAGACTCTAATCAACATTTGATTATTGTTTGCTTGGTTAATTATTGTTTGTGTTGTTGATGATTACTGTTGGTTCGTTTGATCCTTAGTACATTTAGGTATTGAGTCTCAATCTCATTCACCTACATTCACTAGTGTGGTTCCGAGCTCAACGAGCTGATAATCTTGATGGTTCAACGATAGTTATGGCCTACTTGAATATGGGTTTAAGATGTTGACTATTGTTGTTCATGTTAATTTTGACCTTGACTTTGTGAAGTCAAAGATTAAGTCTTATTTATGACAATTCGTTAGTCTTAGCGAATTGGAACTGTTTCGTGTCCAATTCGTTAAGATTTCACACGAACCAGCTTAGCGAATAAGATGTTACACGAATCAGATTTTGATTCGCTTAAAATATAACGAACTAGAGTTTTGTTCGTTAAAATTCATTAGTGATTCGCTAGGTTTAGTTCGTTAAGATATTTACTTGATAGCGAATCGCCTGATTCGTTATCTTTGTATAATGAATCAGTGTGATTCTTAACGAATGACATTTAAAAAAAAAAAGAAAAAAAGAAAAAAAATTTCTTTTAATTAATTAATTAACTAAATTTATGATTCATTTAATTTAATTAAAGGATTTAAATCGTCTAATACGCGTAACTAGATTAATTACACATATCTTTTGATTATATATGGTGATATCTATTCTCATATTAGGTTTTATTTATACAGTAAATCATGGCTGAACAAGAACAACAACAACAACCTCAACAAAGACAACCACAACAACAAGATCAACAAGTCGAAATGATTTTATTACCGTTTGATAAGAAGCACAACATCTGTGCTTATGTTGATCACGACGTGACTGATTTAAGGACGTTCGGAGCTATGTTGACTTTCTTACGCCGTTCGAAGATACATTATGCAATCACTGCTAAACCTAAGGTGTATCTTAGTACAATCAGGCAGTTCTGGATAACGGCGGTATATGTTGAGGAAAATAATTGGGTTCAAGCTATAATCAATCAGATTCCTATTACGATTGATGTTGAGGTCATTCGTCGGGTACTTCAATTTGACGATAGTGATGATTACCCGAGTGAATTTGACAGGACGTTGGTCAGGGGTCTATTCACAAGATTAAATTATGGTGGTGATATTCTTCGATCTATGTTGAACAAGAATGGGCTATGTCCACCATACAAGTATCTGCTGCATGTTTTGCTTCACTGTATGAGTGGACGTCGAGGTGGTTTTAATGAATGTAGACTAAGTTTACAATCGGCGTTTGTTGCCCTAATCCTGAACAAGCCATTCAACTACTCAGAACTTATCTTTGATCATCTGAAGGAGCAAGTTCAGCAAACTCTACAGACGAAGAAGTTCTTAATGTATCCACGCTTTTTACAGCTAATTATTCAGGATCTGATACCGAATTTGGTGATTGATCGATCGTTGGTGAACGATGTTCTGGATATGGAACATATGAAAGCTGAAACGGTGCATCGTATGTTAATCTATCGAAAAGTCAAGCCACAGGATAAACGGATGATTGGTCAGATAATCAATCCGGATTATGTATTTCCTCCTAATGAGCGCTGGATCCATGATGATTCGGATTCCGAGCGTGAAGGGGGAGAAGGTGGGAACAATGATGGTGGAGATGATGATGGTGACAATGATGATAATAATGGTGATGGTGGGGCTAGTGAACGTGCTCTGAAAGAATAACAAGATGCAGTCGATGCTGCCCTCGCTGCCACCATGAAAGCTCAGCTAGAACGAAAACGAAAGGGCAAAGCTGTAGTTACTGTTGAACCATCAAAGAAACCCCGTGTGTCTGCTGGGGCTGCGGTAATTATTGGAACTCCACCACCACGTCAATCAACTCCTCAAAGCTCGGCGGTGCCGCTAACTACTAGCACTCCGATGCTCACCTTGACAACGACGATGGTGTCACATGAGAGGCTCGGTCTTATTCCTCAAATGGCGTTGACCGAGATACCGAGGCCTCCCGCTGTGATGTCTACAGTCTCTTCCACCACATCAATGAGACCTCCTCCTCTGCCAACAACTACTCTTCCTCCACCTCCACCAAGTGATGTATCTCTTATGAGGATTACTCGACCTCAAGGACCTGTTCAACCTGTTCATCCATCCGTATACAACTTGCCACCAGGTCGTCAAATTGAAATGCTGCTAAATCTGCTACACTTATATGAAAATCAAATGGCAGCTGATCGACAAACTCAAGAACGACTCATGGAGAATCAACGAAAAATGACGAGTTATATTTCGTTCTGTCAGAAGGAGACTAAGTCCTTGCGTACGATTGTTGAGTCTCAGGGGGTGGAAGTAAAGGAACAAGAAGACTTAATTTTACAATTAACTTGTAAAGAAGATGCCCTCAAGAAACTCAAAAATGACGATGATGATCCTGACGAATCTGATGCAGGAGGTGAGCCTAAACAATCGCATGGTTCATCCTCTGGTGCAGGTGTCAGTGGCGCTGATGATTTGAATAAGCAGATAATTATCTATCAAGATCCAACAGTTGCTAAGCCAATTGAAATGATTGAGGCTAACACGGTGATATTTATTGATGGGTCAGGAGTGGTTAGAAGTGTGGTGAACAGAGATGAGATAGAGGTCGGTGAATTTACTGTTAGATCTTTGACGCGGGAGCATATTTCAATTCTGCTTGGGCTGAATGACGATCAGTTGACTGCTTTAGAGACTGAGCCCGATGTCGAAGTGATCGATGAGGATGAGATGGATGTTGATCCGCTATTTTTGAATACGGATTTTATTTACGAGAACGAGGAGATTGAGATGGAGGATGTGACAGCTGAAGAGTACCCGGACTTGTTTCAACACGTAAACGTTGATCAAGGTGCTCCGGTATTTCATGAAGACGTAATTAAAGAGACTGAGGATGAACTGGAGAAGATTGTGCAGGGAACTGTTCCCTCACTCAAAGAAGTGACTAATGATGAAATAGAAAGATGGTTCAAACGTCAGAAAGTGGGAAAAGGGTGTCCAGTATTACGAGAGGATAATGGATGTTTTAACTCTACCGCTTTGGGATGTACGTACCCTCGCGAGACGTCCATTTATAAATCGTGGGGGTCACCGAACGGCTGAGTGGTTTCATCAACACTTACTGTTCTAGGTCAATCATGGCTTCAAATTTTTCAAGCCCCAGGTCCCAAGACGTAAGCGCACTGATGAGATTGATCCAAGGACCGGCTGGAAGAAACTTGTCTTGAAAGTGAAGCCGCCAAAGACAATGAAAAGGGTTCCTGTGAAGACAATGCCTCGAGATATTTATATGTCTTTCAACCGTTTGTGCTATGACAATCGTACTGGCGAGGCCGTTATTGTTCGTGGTCAAGGACTGCAGACCGAGCTCATCAAGATAATCGACCCGATGTGGTTGGTTAATTTATCAGAGACCGACAACGACGTGCTATACAGGAAGCAGATTTTGTTTGAACGACAAGAAGATTACGACCTGGCTATGCAATTCCAACGAGTCGTTCGTGTGTGTCATGAACATGGAATTCATAGTTGTAGAGACTGGCAGTCCAAGCGCTTCAAATAAGTTAAAGACAAAGAGCTCAAGACGAGGGGGTGTCTGTTAGTGCACAGTTTTGCGTCTAGAGTCTTTGTATTTATCGTTAATGTTTATTTATCAATTAATGTAATATTTAATGTTTATATTTAACTAATTCATTATAGTTATGTCTAGTTCGCTAGGAATGTTAGCTAACTAAGACTAGTTCGTTAAGGTTAAGTCTAGTTCGCTAGGGATGTTAGCGAACTAATACATTATAATGTATTCCCTCCTGATTCGTTAGGGGATGTTAACGAATCAGGGGGGGTTCGTTATGATAAATTATGTAACGAAGGGGAAGCTGGTTCGCTAGGGGATGTTAGCGAACCAGGTCGTCCTCTATTTATAGTGAACCACTGTTCACTTTAAGTTATGTTTTTGAGAAAAATTTCAGAGAGTAATATAAAATTATTTTGGAAAAGCAATTACTCTCTCTCAAGATTCATATTAACGTTATTGATAATATATACACATATACAAAACACTAAATCAAGGTTTATTATGAGATAGATCTTTAACAGTATAATCAACAGATCTGAGATATGTGTCATTGTTATTAACTGTTAATCCGGGATCAAACAATCTTTCCGGGCATGCTTAGATATTACTGTTTAAGTTTGTCATTTTTCGGGTATGGTTTGACATGTTGAAATCCCTCGGGTAAGGGCATACCTGATGATTGAATGTGTTTATCCTAGCAAGCTTAGTGCTAACATAGGATTTTCGGGCAAGCTCTATGAAATTTTATACTATAGCACACTTAAATGTCTATATGTTTTAATTTCATTCCAAGCATGTTCTGTGATAATGTGTGTGTATGATTTCTTTGAAATTACAAGTGTTTTCAGGCAAACTTTGTTTTCCGGGCACACTTTATATTTTGGGTACACTTGTGTTCCTTCAATATACTTGGTAATTTCAAAAGTTAACCTTCCGAGTACACTTTGCTTCCAAGCACACTTTGCTTCCGAGCACAGTTTGTCTTCCGAGCACACTTTGTACTATATGAAGGTTATTCGGGTATACTTTGCATAAGTTTGTTGTTCGGGCACACTTTACATCAGAAAGGTTGCTCAGGCACATTATATTTTCAAGCATACTTGAATGAATGTGTTACTTGATTTAATATGTTAGTTAGTATGATAAAATTGATTATGATCCTTATGAGGGTTCATGCTAGATAAGTTTTAATTTGAAATTGAGAAATCTATGTGGGAATCTTAATTGATTCTTAGTAAGGATGTTTATTTGATGATTATACTTGATTATTTGCCTTGTGATTAATTTCTCAAGAAATCTAGTATTTCGGGTAAGCTTTCTTCATCATGTTTTAACTTTAAATTAATTTACTTGATCGAGCAAGGTTTATAAATAGACAAATACGGGCAAACTTTGTATATTCAAAATGAAAATTTTCCAAGCAAAGTTTGACCGGGTAAGGTTTGTATGTGGAAGTATATCGAGTAGACTTTGGATATATTAATCTTTCGAGTAAGGTCTTAGGAACTTAAATGAAATTAAATGTTTTTAATATCTCAAGTGGATAAGGTTACTGGTTGACAGCTAATATTTCACAAAATGACAAAAAGCATTTTAAACCCACTTTCAAAAGGTATAAAAGAAGGAGTTAGGCAAATTTTTCAACATTATTTCCCTCTCTCTCCTTCCACTGCAAATCTAGTATCACAAAGCAAACCATTCTTGAAATAGATAAGAAATTTATGAGATAAAAGACAAAACACTTTTAAAGATTCTTTCTTTATCTGACATGCTGAAGAAAAGCAAAATATTCAGACCTTTATTCATAACTCTTTTCTGATAAAGCTAAAAATATGTACCTTACATTTGCCTTAACTCTCATTAAAAGAAGACCTGTATATGCTATTCAAAATTGAAACTTCACACTTCAAGAGTAACTCACATTTGTGTTTTCTTTGTGCAGATTTCTATATCACTCAAGACAACGGTTTGAATTGAAATATCATTTATACCTTAATTTTTTTACTTACTTTGAGATCTAACTGATAATTGTGTGTTCATTGATATAACAGAAAATCAGCAATGGATTCAACTCCAAGTAATTCCAATTCCTACAAATATCATCTTTCTGGAGAACTGAAGAAAGCATTGCAATGAGTTCAAACCCTAATGTCTGAGGTTGAGAAGATCTCAGCTGCCCCAAAATAGGGGGAGAAATCACCAAAACAGGGGGAGAAATTACTGAATCAGGGGGGAGAATTCGCTGAAGCTTCTCTCAATTTATGAAAAGAACCGCTTAGATGATGAAGATGACAATGTTCCAGAAGATGAAAAGAAAGATCTTGAGGAAAGAAAGAAATTAAACGGGAAAGAAATTTCTCAAGTGGATGATGAAATTCAGACTTTAAATTCTCACAAGGAAAATACAATGGACTCAGAAGTGAATGAATCTGAATCAGAAGCCAAAAGAGTCTATGTGCAAAGAATGGCAGAAATTTATGACTGAGAATTTCTGACTCAAATGATGTCTGATAAAGACTTTGAAGAACAAGAAAACTTGATGAAGCTGTTTGAAGATGAGAGAAAGCTAAAAGATGAAGTGAAGAATAATCAGAGAGAAGTTCCTCAAGAACTGATTGAAAAATGCTTGAATGATCAAGAAATTCCAAATGGTGTGCTAGTATCTCTACTCAAACTAATTAAGCAAGAAGAACCAAAGAAAGAGATAAAGGAGAAACTAGACACTGTCATTGACAAGATTTCAAAGGCTTTAAGTAAAGAAAATAATACTCACGACAATGAACTAAAAGGCTTGAAATTGAAAGATGATTTGGATCAAGAATTGGAAATTCAAAAATTCTTAAGCAAATATGGTGATAAACCAAAATTTTTGGTTAAGAATGGAATTCCTTTTGATTATGTAAAAGTAATGACAAGAAAAGAGATTTTGAGCAACTTCAAGAAAATGAAAGGACAACAATTGAAATTGAAGGAGGGAGCCGCTCAGTCTCTGATTGGTAAGAACAAAGGAATATTCAAGAAAATGGTTGATCTACCAAGGATGACAATGAAGGGGAAATCCAAAGTAGAGAAATTCTGCAAACAGACAACATCCTTGCTCTCAAAACAGAACAATACAAAGAAAAGGAAGATGTCTGTGACTACTCAGGAAAAACCAAAGCAGATGCACTTTAAGATGGATAAACCCTTTTTCAAGGTTGCTGTAAAAGCCAAAAACCATTCAGTCAACCACAATGTTATGCCAAGTGGAATATTGTATGATTCCAGGACTGAACATCTGAATGTTATGATTGAAAATGGAGAGATTATGAAGATCTTCTCTAAAAATGACTTCAGAAAATTCAATCTATTGCAATTGAAGGTAATTGCAGCACTGTATCTCTCTGATTACAAAGAAAGGCAAAGGCCTACAAGTGCTAAGCAATCAGAACTGTTAAGATTCTTGGTTGAGCAAGAAAATTAAACAAGCATCTCTGGCTGAAATGAAGAATTTCAAGATTAGGCTTTGTTTTGTAATGTCTTCGGAAAATTTTCTGATTATGTAATTTTGTTTATGTTATTTGAATATGTAATTTTGATTTTTGATTTGATGTGTATTTTTGCTGTGTGTAAGTAACCATAGAAATGTTTTGGGTCAGCTGAGGTGTTCCAATGTAGGGGGAGATTGTTGGGTCAAGAAATTGACCTAAGGGGAGATTGTTGAGTCAAAGATTTGACCTAAATGAAGTACATGGAAGATTGAAATCTTCTCAACCTCCTCTGAATTTGCTATGTAATGGATCCGAGCACACCTTAGACCTACGAGCAAACTTTTACTTAGCCGAGTACAATATTTTGCCTACCGGGCAAGGTTTACTTCAAATAGTCTTCTTAAGTGGTTATCCGAGCAGGGTTTGCAAATTAGTGTGTTTCCGAGTAGGGTTCACTAGTTTATGTAAATCCGAGCAAGGCTCACTTTATCAAGCAAGTCTGTTCTTCAGAACCAAGTATTTTACTCTTCCGAGTAGGGTTTGGTTAACCAAGTCCAAGAAGCCAAGTGATTGGAAGACCGGGCAAGGTATTCATTAATAAATATCGAGTAAGGTTCAGCTCGAGCAAGGAACAGTACTCCCGAGTACACTTTGCTAATAAGTTATTGTATAGCAAAGAGCTGAAATGGATCATTGAAGAACAAGGTTGCTCGTAAGGAGTTGTCGGGAAAAGTCGGGCAAATTCAAGAAGACTGAAGTCTACTCGGTGAGTATTTTACTTAGTGAAATACTCTTTAAGTAAAGTCTACCCAGAAACTGATCCCGAGCACACTTCTATGTTACCAAGTTATGAAGGATGGCCGAGCATACTCGGAAAGACAAGATTGATGCAAAGCCTACCCGGAAGACTTGTTTTACTCTTAGTTTATTTTGAATATGTAATCTAAGTATGTATGATTGTATTTGGGGGTTTCTAGAAGGAATGACAGCTGTCCTAGGTTGGCAGGCCTATAAATAGAATATTTAGGGCACGCCGCCAAGAGGGGGAGACAGTGCACAATACGGATAACACCGACACAATTAATTGAGAGAATATTGTGTGACGGCTGTCTTAGGATTCCGAGAAAACCCTAAATCGATTATCCTTTTGTATGATTAATATTATATAAATGGAAATCTTTTGAGTGAATCCTGAGTGTGCTTTCTATCTTTGAGTATTCATTGCAACCGTATGTTTGTTATTGATTCCGCCTTTAACAAACGGATATCTTTCTAAATATAGCAACCCGTCATTAACTCTCTTGTCGACACATCAATCTGTGTGAGTTATGACATGATTAATTAAGATCCAGGTGAATCGAGGGGACCGACATTATTTTATAGTGTTTAAAGGTTGTTCACATTAAGAGAGTTGGTGAGTAGAACTAAGGGTTGTTCATTCCTAGTTTGTGATCGATCATTGTAAGTGCTTAAGCACCCGAGGTATTCAATAATATACGTGTGCTTTGAAGCAATATCGTGTTACTTTTACTATTCTTATTCTTGTTCTTGAATCACTAAGTGTTGGTATTCCGCACCAATACTCGTTTGGTTGATATCATATTGTAGTGATCCAGATTCGGGACTTACAATTGGTATCAGAGCCTTTGACGAATTCAGGCTCGTTATTGTGATATCAACGATTCAAGGATATTATTTACAAGGTTTGGTGTTTCTCCGGCAAATAGTTGATCGGAAAAGAAGGCTGAGCTAATTTTGGGGAAAGATTGGCCCTGACTTGGAAATAAATCAACATTCCCTAATTTTTGAAAGTTTGTTACAACAAAACTGGAAAGATTGGAGTATTCGGCCAAGATCATTTCAAATATAACTTTGGTTTTTGACTATAATTAGTTTTCGGCTAAAATTTTCCCAAAATCAGAGATTTCGGTCATTTTTGGTCAATATCTTGTTCTCGGTCAGTAGTTTTGGTCAACAAACCTAGTTTTCGATAAACAGCTTATCAACACATTGAGTTGTCGGCCAAAGAGTGGTTTTCGGTCAAAGAATTGGTCAACGTTGGTGTTTTCGGTCAATCGTGGTCAACCAACTGAGTTCTCGGTCAAACAACTGGGTTTTCGGTCAATCTTGGTCAATATTTTAGTTCTCGGTCATCGGGTTTTAGTGTGCTCAGCCCAGTCTGTTGGTTTGGGCTTGTCTTATTGGACATATAATTTATTGGACTTACAATTCTAAACAATCTTTAATCAAATTGCAATGGCCCAGTTAACCAATGGCAGCAATTCAACCAACTCGTCACTTCACCAAGAACTTGATTCCATCATGGGCACTGCTACTCGTATACCCCGTTTATTGTCCCACGAGCGGTTCAGTGAATGGAAATTCCGTTTCAAACACTATGCCAAAATGAAAGATGCGAAAATTTGGAGAATCATTGTAAGGGGACCTCAAAGGATTCTTTATCAAAGGGCTCGTTCTGATGAGGTTCTTGTGAAACCAGTTGCTCAATATGATGATGATGATTTTGCTAAAGTTTAAGAAGATGATAAATCCCTCTCTACTCTGACCATGGCACTTTCACCTGAGATTGCCCTTAAATTTAGAGAATTTCATTCTGCTAAAGAGCTGTGGGCTGCATTAATAGAAGTATATGAGGGAAATGAGGATATGAAAAGAAGCCGTCAAAATTTGTTGCGACAAAAGTTTAATATGTTCAATCATGTTCTGGGAGAGACATTGGAATCTCAACTTCAGAGGTTTATATCCCTTGTAACAGAAATGAGATCTGCTGGGATATTTCTGCAAACCTCATAAATTAACAACAAGTTAGTAAACTCTCTACCGAAAAATTGGGACATGACTGTTGCAGTCATTAAGAAGACCAAAGAACTTAACAGAATGAGCATGACTGAAACGATTGCCACCATTAAAGCCTGCGCCATGGATGATAAACAACGGGCAATAAATCATGCTAGCTCTTATAGTGCTGCTGGTTATAATGTTGCCTCAAACAGTGCTCTCATATCTCAAGACAGTTTTTCACTGTTCAAGCCCACTCAACAACCACCACAGGGAAACTTCCAGATGTTTTCATCCACCCTCGGTCAATCATCCTCATCAAATTCACCTAATCCAGCTCCAGTGTTTTTCACCAAATCTGGTCAGTCCACAAATGATTTTGGCAAAACCACTCCTAGTCTAAACCCCAGCCAGATTCCCACCATACCTAAACAAACTCAAGAGAATATCGCTTTAATGGCGGGATTCATGAATTGTATCACGCTTTTCTGGCCGGAGACTTAGTTCAACCGGTGGTCACTGCTGAACTAGATCAGATTCATCCAGACGATGTTGAAGAAATGGATATCTCTTGGCAAATTTCCATGGCAGTTTTCCGTGCCAAGAAGTTTACTAAGAGGACGGGTAGAAATAATTGGAACATTCCCAATAATCAAAAGGTGGGATTTAACAAAGAGACCCTCAGGTGTTACAACTGTCACGAGCCGGGTCATTTTGCTCGTGAATGCACTAATCCAGCTAAGGATGGAAATACGGAGAGGGCGTTTGTTCCAGTTGGAAATGCTCGGGGTGATGTTGGAGGGAGTTCGGGAAATGGTGAAAGAGGTATGGTTGCTCAAACGTTCTCGTGGGAAGATCAGATGGCTGAGCTTAACATTTTGAATCAAACTGCAAACTTCGCCACAGTTGAAGACTCTGAAGAGGAAAACACTGCTGAGGAGAAGGTCAAGGAACTCCAGTTTGCCTACATGGTGTTCATTTCTCCGGATTCATCTGAGGTACGTTTTCAACCTTGCTCATTAAATTGTGGGTGAGAAAATTGAAATGTATAAACTTCATAATGACAGTCTAAGCAGAAATATGGAAAGAATAAAATAAGAGAACTTTAAACTCAAGAAAAATGAAAAGAGTTTTCTGGACAAGGTAGAATCGCTTAACAAAGATATTAAAAAACTTATGTCCGATCTTAGTATAAAAGGCTGTCATTATTTAGATGCCCAACAAGAAATTACCGAGTTAATTGCTCAACTGGAAGCTTCCATGTTAGAAATTCTAAATCTAACTAATAAGTTTGAAAGGGCTGAACTTGATTTTAGAAAATTTGATGCTTCTAGTAATGTAGTTAACTCAATGATTGAGAACCAATTGTGGTGGAAGGAAAACAAAGGTGAGGGAATAGGATACAGTCAAGTTCCCCCACCTTACAACCATAATTATGTCCTTACCCATGTTACCAAAGAACAGGAGGAAAAGGTAAAAGACATGAAGTATGGTAAACAGGTTCAGTCTGAAGTTGTTGGATCAGGATCCCTAGAGGAAATCAAGCCTGTTTTTAAATGTGTGAACAATTTTTATGCTTCTACTTCATGAGCAGATATAGTGGATGGTATTGCTTCTGATAGTAAAGGGGTTCAGGCTAGTGAAAATGAATCTCACTCTAACGTGTCATCAAACTCAGATGACACCACAACTCAAAATTGTACCAATAATAATACACAGAGTTGTGGCAACAAAGAAAAGGCATGTAAGAAATCAGCACAACAAGGACAGTCTCATCCTCATAGATCCTCCGGATCTCCATGTGTTGATAAATCAATGGGTGCCACTTATTTTAAGAGGCAAACATGTTACCATTGTGGCACACCAAGACATATAGCCCGAAATTGTGTCCATCGTCTATATGTTCCCTATTACAAGCAAAATCAGAAGGCTGCGCCAAGGGGCAAGAAGAATGGAAAAACCTTTCATAAGAAGGAATTCCAACATGAGGCTAGTGCTTAGGTTGACATTAGAAGAAGGATGAAAGCTTTTTTCGTCCGTGGGAACGACATGCATTTGGCAAAGGAGTGTCACTAACGTCCTGTTAGTAGACAAGCCCCTCAGATGAAAGGTAACAAGTTTCAACCGAATCCAGTGGTTAAACAAAATTCTTATTTTAGAAAACCACGAGTATCTGTACAACGGGTCACAGATACTCAAGGATTCAAAGTTAATATGACAGGTTTGCACTCAAATGGTTAGAAACTGTTAAAAGAAAAATAAATTTTCAGAAATCAAAGAGTGTTGAGAGTTCTAAGAATTCGAATTCGAATTGCTCCATTCCGAAGTCTGTTCCTTTTAATTTCACTAAACCAAGACAGACTTGGAAACTTAAAACTCAGCAATCAGAATCTGTCATGACAAATGACTCTGTTAAAGATGGAAAAGATATGAGTTGGCAAGAGGTCACATATGTTGATGCTCAAGGGAACCCCAAGACATTTATGACTTGGGTTCCTATGTCCAACTGATCCCGCCATGTGTGTAGGAACAACCTCAAATTCATTGTTTATTAAATGGGTTGTTCCAGGCACATGACAGGGCAAATATCCATTGTTTTAAATCTTTAAACCATGAAATGGATTTTTGTTTCCAGGACGGGAAATTTAAGGTGGTAGAATGTTTTTAATCTGCTCTCTAAGTGTGTATGAACAAATCAGGGGATACATTGCATATTAAAAGGTTTGTTCCAGACATTCAACTCGAAAAGATGCTGAATCTCAAAACAAGCTTATTCCTAGGGGGAGATTCTCACAAATGAAAGATGATGTCTTGAAGATAAACAGGTAACCGTATCACTTTGGTATGAAAGATTGATCAATCAAAAAGATTTTAAAATTTTATATTTAAAAATTCAAAAATATCTTCACGTATAGTTTTTCAAGTATATTGTATTTTGTCCCTAAAAATGAGAAAATGACTTGAACGTGCATGAGAAATGATAGTACATCAGTTGGCTGACTCTCACACTTCATAAAATTTTTTTTATTAAATACTACGTTACGACGATTGAGTCTTTTTGAGGTTAAATTTATACATAAAAATTTCCCTTTCGGTCAAAATTTTTACACAAATTTAAGGGGGGGAGAAATTAAAAAATTCAAAAAGAGTGTGTGTGTGCGTTTATTAAAAAAATGTCTTTCAAACTTCACTCTCGCTTAATATTATGTCGGCTGGTCATGTTTGAAGAACATATACTTGTATATGTTTGGTCAGATGATCTACTTGTAGATTCACAGGATAGCCATTTTTCTAAAGACTGAAAGCATCCGGGGAGATTATGATGTATTTTTGTGTTTTGAATTCTTTCACTTAAAATTATGTTGGAGGGACACGTATTCTCATATGTGTTTGGTCCTATTAACCACTAGTGATTATCCGGGATAGCCATTTACCTGAAAACTGAAGAGTGACCGGGGTGACTGAGTTCTTAACATGTGTGTCTTTTGTAACTTTCTGGGAAGTGATATTACTATTCAGTCAACAGCTTTTCTGAAGTTTCAAAATATTTTAAATGAGAATGGATCCAACCTTTGGAAAGTGATAGATAAATTGTTTCTGTGTGCCTAACGGGTGAAGTTATTAAGCTTAAAAGGCTCTAGAACAGTCATTGATTTGTATGGTAGCTTTCCATGATGCTTAAAAGTTGAAGTGATATAAACTAAATATGCTAAACTTACTGTGGAGAGTCATTTTGAAGACATGTGCATGTCTCCATACATATCTCTCCGAATGATAGGCAGAAAAGCAATTACCCAGTCATACACGAGCCCGTTGGTATTTGGTCCCCAAAATGAAGTATCTTATTGAGAATGACAAAGAACAAATGTGAACAAAATTACTTTAAATATATAATCAAACGAAAGTTGATAAATGTTCACAAGCTCTTAAAAAAGACACAAACATGAGGGTTAATAACAGAACTACAGGGGTGGAGGCAATAATATAAGTCCTTTAACATCCCGAATGAAAGGCTTGTTAATTTAAACTGTAAGTCCAACGTTCAACCTCAAATATGTTTGCAAATTTGAAAAGAAAAATCAAATAAATAAGTTCTGTCATTAAAAGTCTTTAAACCAAATCCAGTGGGTCAAAGTCAAATTGAGGTGATCCGGGGACATCCAAATAAGCTTTGGGAAGAGATAAGAGGCATCAAAGGTCCATGAGTGATGTCCATCTAAGCTTTATGCCAAACTGAACCTAAATCATGTCACTGATGCAATGAAAATCATGCTAAGTTTGTTATACCTGCTATCAACCTGTTTCTTTATGTCATAATAACGCTGAACATGAATCTTTGTGAAAGCCTCTTAAACGAGACGATTTCATGTTCGGATCTTTTCATAAAAGGCGGCGTTTTTATCAAAACTGAAATTTGATCCCTAATTTTGCTAAGTTACAAGAAGACCGGGTGATTAAATGTGTTTTATTTGTTGTATTTTGGTTTAGTTTTAATTCATTTATTTTATCTTTACTTCTTGATTACTCTTGTCGAAAAAAATGTGTTAAGAAATAGTTTTGAATTTTTTTAGCTCATGAAATCTGATATCGGTTATTGTGTTATAGTTGGTTTAGCTGGTATGATCTTATTTCAAGTCTTTTCAAGAAAATCATTAAAAAAAACAGAAAAACATAAAAATTACAAAAGTATGTCTGTCTTATTTTGTTTTATTTAATTGTTTTCACAAATATTTTGGTTGATCTTTCTATCAAATTTGATTGTTCTTTCAAAACTGATTTCTTGCAACGGAAGCATATGAAGTATCTGAGATTCAAATTGGATGATGCTGTCAAAAAGGGGGAGATGATAGATTATTGGATGCAGATGCTGAAGTTGCTGATCACTGAAGTTGCTGATCATGTTCTAGTAAAGATGCTGAAGATCTTGAAAGCATTAGTCTAAGGGCAAGATTGTTTGGTCATAAATTGGTTACACTGACGCATATCAAAAGGCCACGACATGATCAAGACTAAAGTGATGTAAACGAATCCGAGTTGAAGAATTACATTGGTGCCATACTGAAATCCCTATGGATATAGGGATTTCGGTTAGGCTAGTCTGAAGTAAAATAAACAAGAACGAAGCTACAAACCAAGGGGGAGATTGTTGGGTCCATATTTATGTGGTTTGTACTTAGTTCACTTGTATTGGTCTTGGGTTAAAGTTGTTATGTAAACCGAGAACACTAAGGTGTTCTCGGTGGGCTTTGCTTGGGCTTGGTTGTTAGTTTCCCTATAAATAGATATTATTGTATAGGGTTTAAAGGTTGTTCACATTAAGAGCGTTGGTGAGTAGAACTAAGGGTTGTCCATTCCTAGTTTGTGTTGTTCATTCCTAGTTTGTGATCGATCATTGTAAGTGCTTAAGCACCCGACGTATTCAATAATATACGTGTGTTTTGAAGCAATTCTGTGATACTATTATTGTTCTTATTCTTGTTCTTGAATTACCGAGTGTTGGTATTCCGCACCAATACTCGTTTGGTTGATATCATATTGTAGTGATCCAGATTCGGGACTTACATCCGTCAAAGAAGGGGATCCACGAATGTGTTGCGGATGGCATTGTAAAACGTTAATATGAAATCAGAATCATCGTTGTTCGTCTGTCTCGTTATTCTTTCATTAGACTTCAGTTCCTGCATAACCACCAAGCGATCCAATTAAATATCAAAACATTAGATTCGGACATAATAATTATGCCTCTAACAACCAATTAAATATCTAAACCTATGGTTTGCAAGTAAATAAAATAATTACACAAATTCAAACTCACATCGAAGTTACCACTGCTTATAGAGGCGGAAACGGTGTCAGTGTGGTTTTGGTGTTGCTTCCATTGATTTGGCATTCATCGTCGTTTATGAAAATTCTTTAGTTACTAATGGGTGGTCATTAGATGAAATTATGGATAATTGAGCAGCGGCGATTATTAATTTGGAGGCCGCGATGGCCCATTACGCACCAGAGAACTAGTCTGATTATGTTGGCATCGCTAATTTCAATTACCTGAAATTAGGGCTCAAATACCTGAAACTATCAGTTTACTGAGATATAATAAAAAAGCAGTAGTAACTTCTCATACTCTTCTCTGGCCAATTAAGTAAAAATGCTCTAATGACAATAACAGTCCTTCAACTTCTTCTCTCTTAAAAGAAACAATTAAAACTAACTTTGCGTTCTTCCACTCAACACCAAGTTATTATTATCTCAAATAGACTTTTTAAATAAAATAACCACTATTTCATATACCATCCCTATTTAAAATACTTCAACGTATGTTTTATATAAGGGATGTCATAATATTTAAAAATGGTATTTTTTAACTAATATTTTAAACATAAATACATTTTGGATGTTGCATATAAAAGTTAAAGTTATAAGACTCAAGTGTCAAGTGTCGTGTCAAGTTATGTTATAATAATACTCTATCGAATAAGCGTCATATAAAAAACATATGTTTTATGACTCAAATACCAAATTTCCTATTACGATGTATTATAATAACACCATAATGATTTAGAGTCTTATAAAGGTTAAAATCGATAAGACCATAGTATAAAATGTCCTATTAAGTTATGTTCTTATATGACATCGACTAGAGAGGGTCCTATAACACCGAACATTTATGACTTAACTACAAATGTCCTATTAACTTATGTTATAATAAGACCTCCAGAGATCAAGTGTCCTATTACATTACTACATAATAAGACACTAACAACTACATGTCTTATAGGATACTTTATTAGGATTTAGATTTTAAGTGTCTTATAAAGTTATATGATAATACGACCCCAAAGAATCATTCATCCTATTACATAAATTTTTAGAACACTAGTTCTGCAACGTACATTTTAAAAGGACCTCAGATGTTCATTTGTCCTATTAAATAGATTTTAGGAGCCTATTTTACAAGCGTCCTACACAAAAGGTCCTAAAAGACCCTTTTTGTTGTAGTGATTTAGGGTTCAATGGGGTATTTATACTCCCTTAAGCCCATGGACTCTAGGCCCATCTTTCCTTTTTAGTCTATGATTACTTTCTTTTAATTAGCCTACTTATCTTTCCCTTTTACCATTTTACTATTTATTTATTAACTCAAGTAACTTTTCCGTCATAACGAGTCAATATTCATTATTATTATTCGAAATTTTGGGATGTTACATCAGTGTACCGAATGGATTTCATATATTTCTCTAAGCCCTCTTAAAATCTATATAATTAACCTAACAAATAATAAAAAAATTGTAATTATTATAATTAACAAAAACCACAAAGTTAGGTTTGCCTGAGTGAAAATGTTACCAAGGTCAACTCCTAAATTCTCCAAGATATAGTTGTGACCTGAAACCATTTAAATAATAAAAATAAACAACCGAATTCGAAGAAAAATCTGCCAAAAAATAAGTAAAAAGTACCAAGTAGACGGACTTCCTCCAAGGGGAGTTCCAAAACACGTTTAGCTTGAGGCGTGAACGAGATCTTAGAAACAACAAAACCACTATTCCTATAATGTTTAAAGTCAACCGCTGGCTAAACTTGTATAATAATTATATTAATTATCATTAATAACTTTATCTCTACATAGAAAATCATATAAATTTATATATTTACAACTCAATCTCAAAAAAACTATTATATGCATATGCCAAATCATTATTGAAATTATTTTTGGATTGCACCCGAAACAAAAGTGTTAACCAATATCCAATTAAAATCTTTCAATCACCTGGAATCTACAACATCCTTAGTAACAAATCCACTACCGACCCTAATTACTGAATTTAATCACACTTCTTTATTCATTGACAGAAGATACAATTAACCCCGTTATCATAAAACCAACATAAACTGATTTCTACAATCTAACCTCTAAATCAAAATAATCTGGACATATAATTAAAAAGAAATCATAGCTACAAAGGAATCAAATTAGGGATTTCACCATGGTTGAATGTGTTTGAGCGGCGGCGATCGAATGGTGGCCATGACTTCTAATTTGTTTGGAACGTGTTCAATGTGCAAACATGGGCGGATCTTTGTTGAGGTTTTTTAGTTAGAACAGTTTTACATAGCCATGGAGAAGAGAATGAAAGTGGTGTGGGGAAAAGGAAAAGTCCAGTGTACGAAACTTGAATGTTAACCTTTTTCAATTGTATATAAAATTAGAAATGTATCTTTTTAGTTTGCTTTGAATTTCAAAAAACCAAGAAAATTACACATTCGTACATAAGATATTAGTGTTAACAAACTAAATTAAGTAGATAATATATATTTCACAGTATTGAGATTAATCAAATTTATATAGTGAGAGATTATAATAGTTTAGTGATTTCATATTTTATTAAATATAATAAACAATAATATCAAGGTATACATATAATATTCATCTACCTATACTATTAAAACAATAGAATTTGTGTCTACATGTCCTCTTTCTATTGGTCTATTCCTAATCTTTCCATTTATATCAACCACCTCTCTATTTTTCTTGACAATAAAACAATTCTAAAACAAAATAAAATATTAGACAATCATTTGTATTAATTTCTATTAATTATATTATTGGATTTTCCATAAATAACTTGCAATCTTTGAATTTATTACTATTAAAATAATTCTATATTTAATTAAAAAGGACCTCGTGTTGAATGCACCTCTTATTATATCTTATAACTCATGACTCATTTAATCTAAATATTTCATGACCCGTTTGTTAGTTATATTTATATGAGATAATTGATAAAATTGATAATTGATAATTCATGTTTTTATTGTATGATTTTATAAATGGTGACATTCGTCAATTTTTGAACCCGAAACCTTACCCTTTCTGATTTTTGGAAAACCCTAAAATTTTATGTTTTTATACGATTATTTAGATAGTAAAATGTTTTTTCAAATTTTGTAAAATTAATTTTCTTTAATGAGAGGCTATTTAAACTTGTGATTATGACGTAATAATAGCATATTAATTGTTAATAACAGTTTAAATTATTATTCTTTCTATATCCTAATAAATGGTTAAATAAGCAAATAATTAGAAAATATGTTTTTCAATTAAATAATTCAAAAATAAATTAAAATGATATTTATTTTAAAATAAAAATCAATAAATTCATAATTATGATCATTGGTCAACGATTTATTAATTAACATTGAATTCTACGTTTTGTATGAATTAATGCTTGATTTTGTAATATATTTTGACTCATTCGGCTCCTTCCTTTTAGGTTTCTCAACCAAGAAAGAAATCATGATTTGAATTAAATTATTTTAAACCGTTTATAAATATTTGGATTCCTACACATGGTTTTAAATACGTTAGAAGCCTTTGTGTTATCCACATGTCATTCTATAAGGCCCTGATCCCGGTAGCCCTACTTTTGCGTCGGATTTACTCATAAACATAGTTCTTACAAATCAGAGTTAATTAAAACTTTCACGGAATATAAAACTTTAACTGTTTATTACAAAACATTTAATCTTTTCTTTAAAACCATAACATAAAATAGCATATTTAAAACATCTTTTCTTCTTTCTTCAGATGCCAGCCGTTCAATCAATGCCACGTGCCATCCTCATGCTAACTCTTTGGTCAAATCACCTGCGTGGATACTAAAAGTCTGCTACGCTGAGTGAGTTCTAGTTAATCAAGCAACTTATCATACAACTATTACATGCATCGTATAAGTATCCGAAAGCACGTAGCCCACTATCTGACCTGCTCACCATACCACTCAACCTCTTATTTACCCCTACCGCTTAGCCACTTTAATAACGAATGACTTTAGGCCACTTTGCCACTTTAATAACGAATAACATTATGCCACTTTGCCACTTTAACACTCTTACTAGACCCCTATCCACTTCTATCACACTCTACCTCTACTTGTCTACGACACACTTTATATCATTCACATAATAAGCAAGTCACAACATAGCATTCATAGACACTAACAACCACTTGGCAATCACTATCCTTGGCGATGCATGCAATATCCGAAGATTGTTCACGCACCGACAAGCATTATATAATAGCTAACTTGTATATCATCTATAGCATACACTTACCACTTAAGGTAAGTGTATTCACACTTCACATAAAGTATGCACACAACCCCGAAAATATAACAAGGATATGGGGCTAGAAACTCACCTGAACTCGGTTACGTTCATCGTTAATCGTAATCCCTTTCTTGAGCTGTGCACGGCTAACTGTATAATATTTTCATGTATCAATTAACTATTTCTATGCATATCGTATTTTCTAGTTCAACTACAACCCATATCAACGGGGTCCGGGGGTAGCGCCCCTGGCAGCGGGGTCTAGAGGCGGCAGCCCCTAGCAGGGTACAAGGGGCAGAGCCACTGGCTGGGGTCGAGCTGACCTGGCCTAATTCGTTAGAAAAAAAATTTATTTCTATTAGCTGGCTTATCACATTTTCCACTACGATTTTAAATTATTATTTAATTCGCCCACTTGTTTGCTATAACGAATTAAGCCTAATTCGTTATCACAACACTGCCTAGTTCATTATCTTTCATAACGAATTGGACCTTATAGCGAACTGGTCTTTTAACGAACTGAACCCTTAACGAACTAGGGGTTCATTCGTCAGTTCTTCCTTAACAAACTACTTAACGAATTGGAGTTAGTTCATTATCTTTCTCCTTAACGAATTCGATACGAACTAAGGCTAGTTCGTTAAGCTTTCGTTAGCGAATCACCTTGACGAATTACTTCTAATTCATTAACTCTCCGTTAACGAATTAACTCTAGTTCGTTAACTTCCCGTTAACGAATTAGGGTTAGGTCAGAATGTCAGACTATTCTGACATCCTCGTACAAACATTCTCCGGTGCTGCCATTCTGGCGCTGCCGTTGCCGAAATAACGGGATCTCGCCGGAAAAGCGATATCTCGCTTATTTCACCACCATTTTCACCGTTTTTCCTCCCGTTCGATCAAGATCTGAGCTAGGGTGATCCTTAAGCTCATCTTAGGTTTGGTTTATTCCCGAACCCACCCGGATCTCGTGACTTTAACGGTTTAAAGGTGTCGGCTCGTCGTTTCGTGACTAAATCTAATGGGATTGGGTTTAAAAAACATCATACTATCATTACCTCGGGTCGGAAACCGATTCTCCTTCTTCTTCTTCTTGGTTTCGGCTAGAGAGAGAGTAGGATGAGAGAGATAAGTGTGTATTTTGGTGGTTTATGGAATATGTGTAATGAAATGATTACAGGGTGATTTAAGGCTTAAATATTGTGGATCATGGGCTTGAGCCCATGGTCCATCTTCCTTCCTTATTAACCCAAGTCCATAACCCATATTTAACACCCAACACTAGCCCGACCCATACTAACTCCTACTTTATTTATTATTTATCTGCTAACCCGAGTAAACTTTCTCACCAAAATAAATAATATAAATAATATTATTTTAGAAATTTCGGGATGTTACACATTCTCCTAGACTATCCACATATGCATCCATGTCATTCACTTCCATACTTACAATTTCCACATATTCACAATAAATTTTAAATCAATGATATTGGCTTTTATATGTTTGTAACTTATTTTAGTATTTTAATTTTAAATCAATGATATTGAGTTTTATATTTTTGTAACTAATTTATTTAATTATGATATTAATTATTTTAATTATTATTAGAACTGAAAAACTTACTAAATCATCTCATTCACATAATATAAACCTTAAGATTGGTAAACCTAATTATTTTAATTTATCTCTCTCTCTCTCTCTCTCTCTCTCTCATTCTCTCTGTTTCGGATTACTACATCCACCATCGCCTATTCCGGTAAGGGAGATTAATCATTTTCCGATAATGTTTTATTTGATACTATAATGACCGATTCTCACATTATTCATTATTTCATTGACAATTATTTTTCTTTTCCGTTTTTGTTTGTATTGATTTTAATTATTATATTATTTTTTATAATCTCTTTAGGTTGTATATTATAAATCTAAATCAAAACAACATTGGCTGGTAAATTGTTTGACTAATTTTATGAATATCAAAGTGATTATAATTATTTGACATAATTAGTTAAAAAAACATTTTTTAAAGTATGTAAGTAACAAATTAACTATAATAATATAAACACTCAATTTTGGCTAATTTAGAGGGATAGTAGTTTATAAATTTATTATGTTTTCATTAATTTCTTCAATTTGTTCCATATTTCAAGGCTTTCAAAATCCATAATTAATTTATATAATAATATTTTTTTTACATTCCTCTTTTATTTAATTATCAAAAAATATTACTCCTATTACCTATCTATACATATTGTCACCTTCATCCCAAAATTTTCACACCATCATACAAACTTTTGCAATATCCTGTTTGTTTCTTTGTAAGGTAGATATCTTTCGTCATACTTATGTAATTCATTTATTACATTATAAGCCTTATTCAAACATGTAAATATTATAAAATTAGTAGTTTGTTTGTATTCTTATTTTTTAACAATGTTAATGAGTATAACAAGGCAGACCTTTTTGGAAAGGAGCCGAACATGGCTATTGAAGATGAAAGCCAAAAGTTGATGTTTTGGCACGGGAGAAGAGGATAATGAATTGGTTTGAAAAACAAGTCGTTATCTTATTCAAACACTTTTATGTTATGACTTCTTCAAATGTTTTTTTATGTTATGGTTGGATTGTTATCATTAAAATAAAGTATTGAGTTTTAATTTCACATCATTTTAAAATATTTAAGTTTATGTAAATCATCAAATGCTTGGAATTTTTGGATTTTGGTGTTTGTGTACCACGATTTATGTTAGGAAATCATGTCATGTGTTTTAACAATCAAATTAGGTTAATATCTTAATTTATATTAAATCTCAAAATTTTTAACTACAAAAAACCTGTTGTAAATTAAAAATGGGGTTTCTATGTTAGAATAAACTATATTGCATATATTTTGTCATTTTGTTATTTATAACCTCCATTTTAATTTATAAGGTACAATAAATTTAATTATATTTACTTTTTAATAAGGTAATGTATTTTATTGCATCTTGATTCTTATTTACATTTAACATTTTGACCATTTTTTATATGGTACAATATATTTTATAATTCTTAATAATTACGTTATAAATTATATGTTCGACGTATATGTTACAAAACCTTTTTTGGGTAGATGATATGTTTTATTAAAGATCATATTTTTTCGACGTAATAATTTAATTTTATATTACAAAGTCATTTACATGTTATATTTTTCTTAAATTATGTGTTTGACGTTGTATAGTATTATTATGTTTTGATTTTATATTACAAAGTCAAACATTACATTTGGTTTCCAATATATATATATATATATATATATATATATATATATATATATCTTTCCAATAAAATTTTAATTTTAATTAACAAACTTTATTAAACGAAACAAGTAGACCTCAAAATTACCCGAATTTGATTCTTCTATTATTATACATACTTTTTTGGCGGGTTTAAAATTTTAATATTCGTCTTCTAATCATTTAAATTGGAGGCTTATATTTTGGCTGAATTATTTTTCTTCCGGTTATAATTCTAACTCTCATAAATGCCCTAATAATTTTTCCGTTTATGCAAGGATTGTGCGATTTGTATTAACAATTGTAATTCCGTTTTTATAAAACTCAAAACAATGTTTAGAAAATATAGATTTATTAAACCAATGTATGGTTTCGCTTATCAAGTGTCTACCAATAAACTTTTTGTATATTCTTACTATTTAAACTACCAAGATGTTTACATTTTTTGTAAACCCATTTTTCTTTCATATAAATTCACGACACACTAATAATATTGAATACAAAATATTGGTTGATTTAAATATATAGGGAGTTACCATAAATCCCAATATATATAGTTTGACATAATTCAATGAATTTAATGCATTATAATTTGTACGCTTCACCAACATGAAAACCATTTTTTATCTTGTACCGTATATTTTCGTACGTTCAATACTTTATAAATTATGTTTTCAGCATCTTTATTACAGAACTTAGTTTTGGTAGATGATTTGTTTTGTTAAGATTATATAATGTTTATTTTGATATGATTTATAATAGAAAGTCATAATTACATTTTCCTAAATATCTTTATTTATTACCATAAATCTTAGAATTTTAAATTAAAAAACCATTAAACAATTTATTACCCTAAATTAGAGGCTTATCTTTTTATATTTAACTAGTTTGAGCCCCGTGTATTACACGGGGAATTGATAAACCTTCTAAAATTTAAACATTAATCAAAATAAGATCGACAACAAAATTATCATATATTGTTAATAAAATTACAATTTATATTAAAATTATAGGAATTACTAAACAAACATTACGCAAATATTTACTAATAAGAAAAAATTACTTGTACAATACGTCTGCGGTTTTGTTGGTCAATATACCAAGTTTATCAATAATCAAAATTAGTCAATGCCTACCTGTAATTCTTGACAAAGCGATATAGATGTCCGTGATGGGTTCTTTCAAGTACAAGCCAACAATATATAATAAAACAAGTTTATGTATTAAATCTTAATCTTAAATATATATATAAACAAAATCTTCTTAAATTCTCTTAAACCACCAGATTGCTTTATTATAAATGAAGGTTTATCATGCATTTAAACTGAATTCACGGGTATGGGTCTCACCAAACCCAGGTAGCCTTTTAAACGGGTTATAACATCTCATTATATTAAAAATTAATCTCATCAAATATTTATATGAAAATCCTATAAAATAGGGATATGCTAAAAATTAGTATCCGTTTTTATTAAAGATATTATTTATAATTAAGAAACAATTTTATAGTAAAAAAAAATCGGGTCATAGGTCTCACCAAACCCATATAGCTTTTTAAAAAGGGTTATAACATCTCATTTATTTGTGAAATCATTTCATCATCAAATCATAATTATATTAATAACTTCCTTACAATAAATAAAATTAAAATCCAAAAAAAAATATATTAATATTAGAAATGAATAATATAAAACAATCCCGTATTACATGGAATAAAAGCTAGTTATATATATATATGATATCTAAGAAAAGAAGAATATGATTCTAGCCTTCCAAAACAAACCAAAACAATAAATTTAAATGGTTAGTATGTCGATAAACAAATTTTTGATATTGTAGTCAATGTATATAATGAAAATTTTTATAGAAGAAAGTATTTTAAGTGACTTTTATTTTATATACCAGAAAATACTAAAAAAAATAATAATAAAGCAATGTTCCGACCACTTCAATCCCATTTGGCATATTCTTTTATATAGCTAAATTGCTTCATTTTATTACTTAAGGATAAACATGACGTTAAAATATAAAAAGAAAAAAAACAAGAAATAAATAAACATTAACGCATTTGCTTTATATATAAATAATAATAAGGCTATTTTGGGTTGGGTAATGACAATAAAGGGATCCAAATAACAAAATGGGTTTAAAAATGTGAGTATGGTTGACAGAGTGACAAGTGGCATATAGTAGTATTATTTTATTAGAGTAGTAGATTTGTTAGTTAAATATTTGAAACATGTTTTTGGTAACTAATTATTTAAAGATGTTGAATTTGTGTATTACTAATAATCACTTTCTTATACAGAAATTTAGTCTAACCAATTACCCATGAACTTAGTCAATGTTTTGACTTAATCAAATGAACTTTATGAATCAAATTCGGCGATAGAGGAGCAAAACCAGCTATCCCATATAATTAGTTAAATTAGTTGATTTTTTTGTTAATGTAAAACATTATTTATGCCAAAGATTTAGTTTTGTATTTTCATAACATATGTTTGTCATAAAGTCACCAACTATAAGTTACCTATGAAAACTTAAATAGTTTTTCTAATTCTTCATGTCGTTTTAAGTTAAACGATATTCTTTGTTCGGAATAGATAAAAGTATTTTGGTTTTTTGTGGAGTAAAATCCTTTGTTATATTAATACAATCATATGCCACGTTATATGCGTTTTTATTGTGTACATTTTTAAGTTGTTCATATTTTTTATATGATAACCTTATTATATTATAGACAGAATTACAAATATTGTCCTTTATGTATGTACCAGATTTCACTCATTATCCTTTATCTTGAAAATTAACAAGATTTGTACTTTATGTTTCAAAATTCTACAACGTTTGTCCTTTAGACCTAACCCAGTTTGTTGAGTCAAATATTTGACCAAAGAGAGTTATATGGAAGATTGGAATCTTCTCAACCTCCTTAGAATTCGCTAAGTATCGATCCAGGCACACCTTGGACCTCCTAGCAAGCTTTTTACTTAGCCGGGTACGATATTTTGTCTATCGGGCAAGGTTATCTTGAAATAGTCTTCTTTAGTGGATATCCGAGCAGGGTTTGCAAATTAGTGCATTGCCGGGCAAGGTTCACTAGTTTATGCAAATCCGGGCAAGGTTCACTTTATCAAGCAGGTTTGTTCTTCATAGCCAAGTAAAGTTCACTCCCGAGTAAGCTTTTGGCTAACCAAGCTCATGAAGCCAAGTGATTGGAAGACCGGGCAAGGTATTCATTAATAATAGTAGTCCAAGCAATCTTGATGATTTAATAGAATATCTTTAAGTAATATCGGGCAAGGTTCAGCTCAAGCAAGGAACAGTGCTACCGAGTACACTTTGCTAATAAGCTATTTTCTAGCAAAGAGTTGTATGGACCATCGAAGAACAAGGTTGCTCGTAAGGGTTTGTCGGGCAAAGTCTGGCAAAGTCAAGAAGATTGGAGTCTACCCGGTGGGTAAAATACTCTTCAAGTAAAGTCTACCCGGAAACTGATCCCAGACACACTTCTATGTTACCAAGTCTAAGGCAGGCAGAGCACACAGTCTACTAGGTGAAGTTTACTTATCCAGAGCATACCCGGAATACTTGTTTTACACTTAGGATTATTTTGAATATGTAATTTGAATATGTACGTTGTATTTACGGTGTCTAGAAGGAATGACAGTTGTCCAAAGGTGTCAGGCCTATAAAAGGAATAATTAGGGCACACCTGAGGATAAGACACACAGAAAACAAGGCGGCTGAATACGATAGAATATTTATTGAGCAACTGTCGTTTTCCTTCAAGAAACCCAAAATAGATTTTCCTCTTTGTATGATTAACCTTATATAAGATGGAAATCTTTTGAGTGATTCTTGTTTGTGTTGGTTATCTTTGATTATTGATAGCAACTACCCGGTTTATTATTGATTCCACCTTTAATAAATAGTAATCTTTCTAAATATAGCAACCCGTCATTAACTCCCTTGTCGACACATCTATTTGTGTGAGTTATGACATGATTCGAGTACGATCCAGCTGAAATCGGGGACCTGATAAGTGGTATTAGAGCTTGTTGCTACTATTTTGGAAATATTTTTGTTACTGATTGAAGATTTGAAGAAAGATGACGTAAGCAGACCACTAGTCCATTGATTTGTGACGTCAGCAGCTCTGTTTCTTCATTTTTCTTCCAGATCTACAATTTATTGGTGTTTTCTCTTCCTTATTTAAGTTAAAGCTTTAATCTTTGTTTATAAAACTTGTTCTAATAATAACAGACTCATCAGATCTAAACAACCCGTTTTCAGATCTGATTATTTTTAAAACTCTGTTTTTTTTAAAGAAACTAATTTTTGATTTGTCAAAATGTCTGGATATGAGGAACAAGAAGTCTCTACTAACAAGATACCAAGATTGTATGGATAGGAAAACTTTACCAAGTGGAAAGTACTCTTTGAAGCAGCAGTATGCTATAATGATGTTGATATGTGGAACTCCATCAAGAATGGTCCACAAGCTGATGTTGAGGAAGGTGCAAATGCAAATGCAATTGCTGGTGTAAGAGAAAGATTGAGAAAGGTGGATGACAAGGCCTTAGCTATGATTAAGCTAGCTTTGTCTTGGGGATTTTGACCAAGGTGGCACATCACCAAACTTCCAAGGCAATGTATAATGCCATCCTTGAGATGTATGAAGGGAATACTGAGTTGAAGAACATCAAGAAGCAAAGATTGAAACAACAGTTGGAAATGTTCAAGTATAAGGAGGGAGAAAGATTAAAATCAATTCTATAACGATTTATAACTATTGTGAATGAGTTGAGGACAACTGATTATGTCATGACTGACTTTGATTTAAACACCAAGTTGCTCAACTCAATGCCAAAGGAATGGTACACTGCTTGCAAATTCATCCTTCAGAAGCACAACTTCAATGACCTGAAATTGGATGATGTAGTGTGATTCCTTCAGGCTGCAGAGCTTGAGACGATAGAGAATGAAATGATAAAAGAAGAGAAGCCTTGTTTCCAAGTCACTAATGCTCTCATTGCACCTATGGGGAACTTGTCAACCAAAAACCAACTACAGATTCCCATCATTGAAGAACCAAATGAGCATGATGTTGATACACCTAAGGCTTTTGTTGGTGGTAGTTCAAGCAACTCACAAAACCAAACAAGATTCAATGTCCAACTCCTGGAAGACAATGACTCAACTTCAACAGCTAGTGGACATGCACCTTTTGTTGGTAGCAATGGAAGTCATGGATCTGATTATCATAGTTTGCTCTCAATGTTCACTGAGTCTTACAATGCTTTTGTTGCAAAGAACATGGTTCATACAAGCATTTTTCAAGATGATTTGGAACAAATTGATGCAGATGACATGGATCTGAAATGGCAAGTTGCCATGTTATCTTTGAGAAGTAAAAGGCTATATAACAGAACTGGTAGGTCTCTAGTTTCTGGTCCTAATGACAGGATTGTCTTTGACAAGTCAAAAGCAATTTGCTACAATTTTCAACGGCCAGGACATTTTGCAAGAGAATGCAATCAACCAAGAAACTATCAGATGAATCAGTTCCAGAATCAACAGCCAAGAGGCCAGCAACAACAACAAAATCAGCCAAGATTCAACAATCACAATCCAAACTTCAACAATTACAATCCCAACTTCAATACCTTTCAACAACCTCAAAGGAACAATCAACAACAAGGTATGCAACAGAATCAAGGTGTTCAAAGGAACAACAACCAAAACCTTCAAACTGTTCAAAACAATTCAGTGCCAACTGATGTATATTAAAATATACATATTTTTAGCATCAAATAATCTCTAAAAACTGCAACTTCTATCGTATAATATAGTTAAAATAACTACTTATCATGTTAAAATGTATTTTCAGGTGAATCCAAGCCTCAAACGAAGAAACGAATGAAAAGCCAAAGAAAAACCAAAGAAAACAGCAAAACATGGGGCTGTGCTTCAGGAAACGTGGGGCTGTGCTTTCAGGAAACATGGGGCCGTGATTTTAGAAACACGGGGCTGTGCTTTTGGAAGCACGGGGCCATGCTTCTGGTCACTTTTCAGAAAAGACAAAAAAATCTACAAGAAAAGACAAAATAGTTAACCGCTGGACACGGGGCCGTGCTTTTGGAAGCACGGGGCCGTGCTTACCTTTCAGAAACAACAAAAAGAATTAGCACATGTCACTAAAAAGCACGGGGGCGTGCCTACGTAACCACGGGGCCGTGCTTACCTTTAAGAAACGACAAAAAGAGTTAGCACATGTCACTAAAAAGCACGGGGGCGTGCCTGTAAGGCTCCGTTACCGGTAGCCTTACTTTGGTGTTGGATTTACTAATAAACACAGTTCTAAATATCATAGTTAATTAAAACATTCGCGAAACATTAAAACTTAAACCATAATATGTTACATAACCTTCAAATCTTGTCTTATAAAACATTCATAGTCAATTGAATAAAACATAGTCTTTAAAACATCACAACATTTATTCGAGATGCCAGTATCTTCGATTCCATGCCATGTGTCTTCAATCACGCGAGCTGCCTCAACCTATTTTCTTGCGTGCATACTAAAAGTCATCTACGCTGAGTTAGTTCTAGTTAATCACATAACTTACTTTACATACACATATACGTGCCCGAAGGTACGCATTACATACTTAACATGTCCATCAATCTTTCATACACATTCATAACTAACCTTACGTTATAAAAAGCATTCGCCCTACATATCTCGAATATTATTAGGGTTCGGTACCCTCCATCCTCGGATATTATTAGGGTCCGGTACCCTTGATCCTCGGATATTATTAGTGTCCAGTCACCCTCCATCCTCGGATATTGTTAGGGTCCGGTACCCTTTCTTCCTTACCTCCTTAACATACTTTCTATATACATAATCGTAAGTTTCGCACATACATACATAATTCATTCTTTATCTTACAACATACATATAACATCAATCATTTCCTGGCAGTACATGCAATTCCGAAGATCGTTCATGTACCGGAAAGAAACCATTCATACATTTCACATAATACATATATGGCATACACTTATCACTTAGGATAAGTGTATTAGCTAATCACATCGAGTATGCACAGAGCCCAGAAAACATAACAAGGAAATGGGGCTAGAAACTCACCTGAAGTCGGTTACGTTCACCGTTAATAGTAATTCCTTTCTTCAGTTGGGCACGGCTAACTGTATAATAATTACACGTATCAGTTATCTATCACTATCTATAACGTCTTTCTAGTCTACTTATGACCCACAACGAACGGGGGTCCGGGGGCAGCGCCCCTGGCAGCGGGGTCTAGGGGCGGCAGCTCTTAGCAGGGTCCAAGGGGCAGAGCCCCTGGCTGGGGTCGAGGGCCTATTATATTCGCTAACTCAAAGTTCAAGGGCCTATTTGTAATTAATTCATTCTTTTATAAGTGCAGGGATCAATCTGCCATTATATCAAAGTCTAGTTCGTTAATATGCCCTTTAACGAATTGGGGTTCGTTCGTTACTTCTGCCTTCCATAACGAATTGGCCTTTTTAGCGAATTGGTCCATATTCGTCTGGACTGTCTAACGAGTTGAACTCCTTGGCGAATTGAACCCTTATGACCAACCAGTCCTCATAATGAATTAAACCTTATAGCGAACTGGTCATCAGACGAACTGAACTTCACGAACTGAAGCTAGTTCGTCAGTCTTTCCTTAACGAATTAGTTCACGAATCAAAGCTAGTTCGTTAGACTTCCTTATGCGAATTAGCTAAAGAATCACCCTCCGATTCGCTAAGTTCCCATAGCGAACTAGGGTTTGGTTAGGGAATGTTAGAACATTCCCTGACACCCTCCTTAACCTCGTACCTACTTTTCCGGCTCGTTTTACCCCCGTTTTTCCCCATTTTTCGTCCTGTTCGTTCCAGATCTAAGCTAGGATGAACCCTAAGCTCATCTTAGGTTTGGTTTATACCCGATTATACCCGAATCTCATAACTTAACGATTTAAAGGTGTCGGCTCCTCATTTCGTGACTAAATCTAACGGGTTTAAGTTCATAAACATCATACTATTGTTACCTCGGGTCGGTGCTCGTTTCCTTAGTGATTTCGGCTTGAGAGAAAAGAGAGAACTAGAGAGAAGCTTAAGTGTGTGTTTTGGGTGGTGTATGGAATATGTGTGAAATGAAATTAAATGGTGATTAAGGGTTTATATATTTATAGATCATGGGATTAAGCCCATGGTCTTTCCTTCTTTCTTTCCTAACCCAAGTCCATAACCCATATCTATTTACCCAACACTAGCTCAACTCGTAATCTATTTATCAAACTCGGTAACGACCCACTATAAAATAGACGAAATTTATTTTATTATTATAACCAAAGGTAGAATGTTACAAGTCTTCCCTCCTTAAAGAGGTTTCGTCTCCGAAACCTAACTATTACATAAACAGATTCAGGTAAAACATGTGCATCTCATCCTCCACTTCCCAAGTGGCATCTGAACCTTTGCGATGTTCCATATCAATTTCACTAAAGGTATAACCTTGTGACGAAGTTGTATCACCTTTCCACCGAATATCTCGATCGGTTGCTCAATGTAGTTCAATTGTTCATCAACCTCAATGTCCATCAATGGCACGTGAGACGTGTCATTAGCTAGGCATTTCCTTAGGTGAGAAACATGGAAGGTTGAATGAATTCCTTCTAACTCTTCGGGAAAATCCAGCTTATAAGCCACTTCACCCACACGATCCATAATCTTAAACGGTCCAATGTACCTTGGGCTCAACTTCCCTCTCTTTCTAAAACGGATAATTCCTTTCCAAGGCGACACCTTGAGCATCCCATTGTCACCAACGTTAAACTCAATCGGTCGTCGCCGCTTATCAGCATACGACTTCTGTCTGTCTTGAGCCGCTTTCATTCTTGCTTTGATCTGATCGAACTTTAAAGAAGTTTCTTGCACAACATCTAGGCTTCCCATCTCTTTCTGACCAATCTCCCCCCAACACACCGGGGTTCTACATCGTCTACTGTAAAGCATCTCAAACGGTGGCATACCAATACTTGAATAGTAGATGTTTTTATAGGAGAAATCTGCCAGATGCAGATGATCATCCCAACTTCCACCAAAATCCAGAACACAAGCACGTAGCATATCCTCAAGGGTTTGGATCGTCCTTTCAAACTGCCCATCGGTTTGAGGATGATACGCCGTACTGATGTCCAATCTTGTTCCCAAAGCTTCATGGAACTTCTTCCAAAACCTCGAAGTGAATCGAGTATCTCTATCAGACACGATCGATAATGGCACTCCATGCTTGGCCACAACCTCTTGTATGAACAAATTTGCTAACATTTCTGACGAGATGGCCTCTCGTATGGGCAGAAAGTGAGCACTTTTGGTCAAACGGTCCACTATCACCCAGATGGTATCATGATACTTAGCTGTACGAGGTAGCTTAGTTATGAAATCCATGGTGATGTGTTCCCTTTTCCATTCTTGTATTTTTAGAGGCTGCATCTTCCCATAAGGTTTCTGGTGCTCTGTCTTGACTTGCAAGAAAGTTAGGCACTTACTAATATAATCTACTACATCATTCTTCATGCCTGGCCACCAGTAATCTCTTTTCAAATCTTTGTACATCTTTGTAGTTCCTGGATGAATCGAATACCTTGACTTATGAGCTTTATCTAAGATTCGACCTCTGAGATCTCCATGGCGTGGGATCCACATACGGTCAAACCTAGTTTTAACACCATGAGTGTTTTCCATCAACTCGTCTTTCTGACCGAAAATTCTCTCCTTCTTCACTAGTCCTTCATCTAATAACACTTCAGACTGTACTTTGACGATTTCATCAAACAGACTTGAGTTCATAATCAACTGGTATGACTTCACTGTTGCAAGGACTTCCTCGTTCTTACGGCTTAGCGCGTCGGCGACCACATTAGATTTACCAGGGTAGTACTTAATATCACAGTCATAATCCTTTATCAATTCTAACCACCTTCTCTTCCTCATGTTCAGCTCTTTCTGCTCGAAGAAGTACTTTAAACTCTTATGATCTGTATAAATGGTACACTTAGTACCATACAGATAATGTCTCCATATCTTGAGAGCATGCACTACTGCTGCTAGCTCTAAATCATGCGTCAGATAAGTACTCTGATGGACTTTCAAATGTCTAGACGCGTAAGCTATCACCTTTCCTCGTTGCATCAACACACAACCTAACCCACGATGCGAAGCATCGGTACAAACAACCAAATCCTCGTCACCATCGGGTAGAGCAAGGATTGGAGCTTGCGTGAGTCTCTTCTTTAACTCCTGAGAAGCCTCTTCTTGAAACTTACCCCAACTGAATACTATCGACTTTCGGGTCATACCGGTCAACGGTGCAGCTATCTTGGAGAAACCTTCGATGAATCTCCTATAGTAGCCTGCTAATCCTAGGAAGCTCCGTATATCAGTCGGATTCTGTGGAGTCTTCCAGTTAGTTATCGCTTCAATCTTAGCTGGGTAAACGATAATCCTTTCAGGATTAATCATGTGACCTAGAAATTGCACTTCTCGCAACCAGAACGCGCATTTCGAAAACTTAGCATATAGCTTCTCTTTCTTCAAAGTCTCCAATACCTCTCTCAGATTCTCGGCATGATCAGACTCGCTCTTTAAATAAATCAATATATCATCAATGAATATGATAACTGACTTATCCAACATCGGCCGACACACCCTATTCATCATGTCCATAAACGCTGCAGGAGCATTTGTTAGACTGAATGACATCACAAGGAACTCGTAGTGTCCATACCGCGTTCGGAACGCTGTCTTAGGGATGTCTACCTCCTTCACCTTCAATTGATGGTAGCCTGATCTAAGATCTATTCGTGAGAACCAACTCGAACCTTGCAGTTGGTCAAATAGATCGTCAATCCTTGGCAAGGGATATCTATTTTTTACTATAAGCTTGTTCAACTCGCCATAGTCTATGCACATTCTCATACTTCCATCCTTCTTTTTCACGAACAACACTGGTGCGCCCCATGGGGAAACACTTGGTCTAATAAAATCTTTGTCAAGGAGCTCCTGCAGTTGGGATATCAATTCTTTCATCTCGGACGATGCTAGACAGTAAGGCGCATTCACGACGGGTTGGGCTCCTGGTACTAAATCTATCTGAAATTCTATCTCTCGCTCCGGTGGCAACCCCGGAAGATCCTCAGGGAATACTTCTGGGTAGTCGTACACGATTGGAACATTTTTCATCTCTTTCGTCTCGGCCGTAGCATTGACAACAAACGCCAGGTAGGCACCGCACCCTCGCCTTAACAATCCCTCGGCTTTCATCATCGAAATGACATTAAGCCCCGAACCTTCCTTATCACCATACACCGTCACCGCACTACCATCCAAAGACTTTAACCTTATTATCCTACTCTTACACACTATCTGATCTTCGTACTCAGACAACCAATCCATTCCCAAAACTACATCGAACCCTCCTAAGGTCATAACATACAAGGTAATCGGGAACTCATGTCCCTCTAACTCTATCTTACAGTTCTTAACCATTTTCATTATTTTTACCAAAGCGTCACTAGTGGTTTCTACTATAAAAGTTTCAGACACTCGGCAACATTTCATTTTTGCTAATTTACTAAATGGTGTAGCTACGAAACTCTTATTCGCACCCGAATCAAGTAATACTGAAGAAGAAATACCATTTACTAAAAACGTACCAGTTACAACATCCGAATCTGTTTAGCCTGTTCCTGGGTCAGCATGCAGGCTCTAGTCATTGGCCTAGCTTGATCGGTATCCTTCTTTCCACTACCTCCGGCTCCACCATTAGTACACTCCCTTGCCATATGACCGGTCTTACCACACTTGTAGCATGCGGGTCTCACATCACTCTCATTAGCATAGTGCCCCACCTTCCCACACTTATAACAGGCATTTGTCCCAAGCCTACACTTTCCTCATCCGAACCAGTGCTCTACTTGTACTCTCCACTGTGCACCTTCCCACACGTTTTGCACATCTTTCTCTCCCACACCTTCTGCTTCTTGTCCTTAGAGTTCAACAACTGGGTACCCGGTCATTTAACAGGAGCGGCCCACTTCTTGTCTTTCTTCTCTTCCCCCACCACAACATCGTCCACAGCAAGATCATCATAAACCATATCTGCGAGTTCGACAGCAGAGTCAAAAGTAGCAGGTTTATTCGCCCTGACCAGCATGCAAACCTTTTGTGGTATTCCCCTCACATAACACTCGATTCTCTTAGCCTCGGTGTTGACCATATCGAGTACCAACCTAGACATTCGGTTGAACTCGGTAGTATACTCACGATGTGTCATCATCCCAGCTTTAAAGTTCTGAAACTTCATCTCCGCCCTCTCAACTTCGGCGTCAGCACAGAACTTCTTTATAACTAACTCCTTCAGATCCTCCCACTTCATGGCCTTAATCTCGTCCCGAGTCTTCCTCTGCTCCACACTTTCTCACCAATACATCTTCTCTTCCTCAAACGATTGGGTGGCATAACCGACAGCTTGATCGGGGCGACACTCACTAATGCGCATAATTTTATCCATGGCGGTTATCCATTGAAGGGTAGCGATTGCGTCTCCCAAACCAGTCAGCTTCGGCGGGTCACAACCCTTAAAGGACTTATAGTTGCAACCACCTCGGCCCCTTTTCCTGTCATCCACCTTCACAGACTTAACATCACTCGAGGCCTCTCTTTCTCCTTCTTCGTCTTCCCTACCACCTCCTCCCGCTCCTTTAGCTGTTCTTTCACGGCTTCCAGCAGATCTCTCGGGATTCAGGTTCTTCACAGCAGTGGCTACTGCTTGGACAATAGGTGCTTAGATTAAGGGATCTAGCTGAACCCTTTCATTGTTGTCAAGGTTTCCTCCAGTTGCGCTTCCTTCTTCCTCGGTGTTGGAAGCTGTTTCTACTGAAGGTTGTTGGACACGTAGAGGCCTGCCAAGACGTCCAGTGCGGCCTCCTGCTCCATCAACTGCCCTAGATCCAGCCATCGTATTCTGGAAGGAAAACACAAATGTCATCACTCAAGGAACTATTTAGTACAAGGATAGTAAGGCTAACAGGTAATAACAGTGGCCAGCTGTGATTAGCTGATCACGTTACTTTCTGTGTCCTATACACTTCCTCTTATGAGTCTTATTTGTGCTGGTTCTACTCTAAACAGTTAACCAATCGAACAATCAATTAATCCTATCCCTATCATTCACATATTCTTTCTTTAGCAATTAAGCTAACATTTACGTACATATTTAATCATACACTTTACCGTTACTGAGCTTGCTTGAGTGACACATGGCTATCTCGAATTGGCATTATCTTTCCTTTCTTAAATCCCATTCTCTGTTCGAGTCTAAGAATGTAGGATGCTTAAATCTCTCGAACTTTGCTCTGATACCAACTTGTAAAGCCCCGTTACCGGTAGCCTTACATTGGTGTTGGATTTACTCATAAACACAGTTCTAAATATCAGAGTTAATTAAAACATTCGCGGAACATTAAAACTTCAACCATAATATGTTACATAACCTTCAAATCTTGTCTTATAAAACATTCATAGTCAATTGAATAAAACATAGTCTTTAAAACATCACAACATTTCTTCGAGATGACAGTATCTTCGATTCCATGCCATGTGTCATCAATCACGCGAGCTGCCTCAACCTATTTGCCTGCGTGCATACTAAAAGTCAGCTACGCTGAGTGAGTTCTAGTTAATCACATAAATTACTTTACATACAAATATACGTGCCCGAAGGTACACATTACATACTTAACCTATCCATCAATCTTTCATACACATTTATAACTAACCTTACGTTATGAAGAGCATTCACCTTACATACCTCGGATATTATTAGGGTCCGGTACCCTCCATCCTCGGATATTATTAGGGTCCGGTACCCTCCATCCTCGGATATTATTAGGGTCCGGTACCCTTGATCCTCGGATATTATTAAGGTCCGGTCACCCTCCATCCTCGGATATTATTAGGGTCCGGTACGCTTTCTTCCTTACCTCCTTAACATTCATTCTATATACATAATCGTAAGTTTCGCACATACATACATCATTCATTCTTTATCTTACAACATACATATAACATCAATCATTTCCTGGCAGTACATGCAATTCCGAAGATCGTTCATGTACCGGCAAGAAACCATTCATACATTTCACATAATACATATATGGCATACACTTATCACTTAGGATAAGTGTATTAGCTAATCACTTCGAGTATGCACACAGCCCCGAAAACATAACAAGGAAATGGGGCTAGAAACTCACCTGAGGTCGGTTACGTTCACCGTTAATAGTTATTCCTTTCTTCAGTTGGGCACGGCTAACTGTATAATAATTACACTTATCATTTATCTATCACTATCTATAATGTCTTTCTAGTCTACTTATGACCCACAACGAACGGGGGTCCGGGGCCAGCGCCCCTGGCAGCGAGGTCTAGGGGCGGCAGCACCTAGCAGGGTCCAAGGGGCAGATTGATCCATTAACTGTCGTAACACATTTTCCATTAGAATTCGTATCATTATTAAATTCGCTAACTCAAAGTTCAAGGGCCTATTTGTAATTAATTCATTCTTTTATAAGTCTAGGGATCAATCTGCTATTATTTTAAAGTCTAGTTCGTTAATATGCTCTTTAACGAATTGGGGTTCGTTCGTTACTCCTGTCTTCCATAACGAATTGGCTAATTCGTTATTTCATAATGAATTGGCCTTTTTAGCGAATTGGTCCATATTCGTCTGGTCTGTCTAACGAGTTGAACTCCTTGGCGAATTGAACCCTTATGACCAACCAGTCCTCATAACGAATTAAACCTTATAGCGAACTGGTCATCAGACGAATTGGACTTCACGAACTGAAGCTAGTTCGTCAGTCTTTCTTTAACGAATTAGTACACGAATCAAAGCTAGTTCGATAGACTTCTTTATGCGAATTAGCTAAAGAATCACCCTCCGATTCGCTAAGTTCCCATAGCGAACTAGGGTTAGGTCAGGGAATGTTAGAACATCCCTGACACCCTCCTTAACCTCGTACCTACTTTTCCAGCGCCGCCTTTTCGGCGCCGTCGCCGGAAAAACGCGTTTTCTCCAGAAAAACGAGATCCGGCTCGTTTTTCCACCGTTTTTCACCGTTTTTCGTCCCGTTCGTTCCAGATCTAAGCTAGGATGAACCCTAAGCTCATCTTAGGTTCGGTTTATACCCGATTATACCCGAATCTCATAACTTAACGGTTTAACGGTGTCGGCTCGTCGTTTAGTGACTAAATCTAACGGTTTTAAGTTCTTATAGTACATAAGACAAAGTGCACCGGAAGAGAACAAGAGTTATTATTAGGCATCTTCATACATTTATGGAGTGGCATCTTCATCTGCCATGGCATCACTGGTTTCTTCTTCTTCTTCCTCATCAAGATCCAATAAATTCTTTAACTGATCTATGGCATCCTCCTTGTCCACAAGCTCCGATATATGATCGGAAAGAGAGAATTTCAGAGTGTCATAGTCTTTGGTTTTCTCAATAAGGATAGAAGCAGTATCCACGCCAGCCAAAACATACTCCTCCGCCGGCTTACCTTCGGAAGCAAAATTATAGCCTTCCTCAAAACCCATCTGTCGGCCCGCTTGCTCGGAAGCACGGAGGAGTATTGCGACACAGTTTCCAAGATCATCATTGTTCCGAACGTCATTGATAACCTGTAAAAATAAAAAAAAACTATGTATGAACACATACACACGTAAATGAATTATGGCAGCAAAAGATTTAGTACCTTGGGAATTGCCGTCGACAGAAGCCATTTCTTATCCGTTTGAGCCCGGATAAGATCCATTTTATGCTTAGCACACTCCATAGCTTGGTCTCGACTCTTAGAATTAAGAGCAGATAAGCGCTCGTCTTTAGCTGCTGAGTCAGCTTGAAGGGTCTTTCTCAGCTCAGCTTGGTTATCCAGCTGTTTCTGGAGAGCAGCCCTAGCTTCCTCAACAGCAAGTTGTTCGGCCTTCGCCACTTTCTTGAGAGCCTCTTTCTTGGCATCAAGCAAGTTCCGAGCATTAGTCAATGCCTTGAGAGCCTCTTTCTTGGCATCAAGCAAGTTCCGCTCGGTTTCCTCCAACTCATCATTCATAGCTAACCAATCCCGGCGAAGTTCCTGGTTGGTAGACACAGCATTCGCCACATGATAAGAGTTGGAGTCGAACAGGTCTTTGCGGAAGCGGCAACGCTGTCGTTCCTTCTCTGCGGGAGGAAGGCTCTCGTCGAGATATTCCTGGCAAACTTTCGCATCATTCAGTACCGAGTTCCATCGTAACGTCCATCGGGGATGATGCGGAGCAGTATCCTCACCCACTTGAGAAGAGGAAGTTTGCCCTCTATGTTTAAACACATTAACCCAACCCTGATCTTGGAAGTCATGCTCATCATGGGGTGGAGATGTGTGGAATTAATCAGCCCCACCAACCTCTTTGTCCCTAATAGGAGAAGAATCCGACAAATTGATCGGTAAGGTTGGTGGAGTTGGGAGTTTGGTAGCAACAGAATCCTTGAAACCTGAAAGCTTCCAGAGCAAAAACTCCTTGAGGTGTATATAAAACAAAAAAAAAGATGAGAAAACAAGTACAGAATATAGTCATAACGGTCCAGAACGTACCTTTTGAAACGTCTTGAGCAGACAACTCTCGAAGACGAGCACCCAAGCCAAGGACTTTGGTTTTCTCCTTCTTCTTTTTCTTCTTCTTAGGAGCAGCATCGGAAAGTTGTGCTTTCCGCTTGCCAGCGGCCTTTGAAGTGCTCGCATCCACAGCCTGAGGTACACCCTCAACGGATCGAGGACCACCCTCCCCACCTGTTGATGGGTCGGCGGTGGTCTTCGAATCTTGCTTATAGGTTAAACCTACAGTCCAAGATGAAGGGTTAGCAGCACCAATTGATAACTTCTCTTCACAGAGTGATGATTCTTCTTTGGACGAAAGAAGAACTACCACTCCGCTTGAAGTAACGGCGGTTACAGGGCGAGGTTGAAAAATACCTTCGCATTTTCTAACAAACTCCTCAACTTGGGCATACATTGCTTCGGAGACAATCGGTTCCGGAGTAAGGGTGGTGGAAAAAAGAAATTCCTATCCGTACGATCCAAAAATGGTACGTCATGTTGAGTAATAGGGCGGCGTACCATCATGCCACCCGCCTTTTCCATAAGAGTGGAAAGAATTGAACCCTCGCCTGAAAAATAGAACGTGTCAAACAATGTAAGTTGAACACCCGGAAGGATATAAATGCAAACTTACTTCCATCCGGATTCTCGTAATACGGCTCCAGAGTCGGAAATGGCCACAAACGGCTCATCTTGGCATGAACCATCGCCCCTTCATGAATAGGGCGCATGGGTGTCGGAGTCTTGGTCAAAGTAAGATACCAAGCATGCCTTTTATACTCGGAAGCAAGAACTTTCGGCAGCTCATCTTTGGCCTTTCGACGCGTTATAGTGAACGAGATAACATCTTCCCGAATTCAGAAAAATTTGGATTTCCACCCATGAATGCTGCGAAGCCATTCAAAGCCAATAACCCCTTTCTCGGTGGTAGCAAAACTATACCAACCTTCCTGTAAAGTCATTTTGTAGAAAACGGCAAACATGCTGACAGAAGGGTCGTAGTTACGCGCCTGACATCAGAATTCGAAGTGTCGAATTCTAAGCATCCCAAATGGATGGATCTGAGATAAATAAATCGCATATGCTGTCAAGATCGATTGCACAAACTTGGTTACGGGTAACCGAAAGTTCCCGGTAGTGAAATGGTCCACATAGACGGCCATCTTCTTCGCCGGAGGGGCCGTCACAACAGCTCCCGCTGACGGACGTTCAGCTTCCCACTCTGAAGGAAAGCCGTATACGTTTTTAACATCATCGAAGTCCTTCTCCTTGATTTCACATACAACTTCGTTGATAGCAGGAGGATTTTTCTTCTAGGCAGCCATTTTTTGAAGAGAAATGCAACGGATATAAGAGAGAAAAAGTTTTATGATCAAAGCAAGAGAGAAAATATGAAAGTGATAAGAGTGGGTTGAAGACCTCAAGGCCTATTTATACCCATCGCAGTTAATTCGACCGTCTGACTAAAAGAGGAATGAGAAAAATCCGGGCCACAGGATGGCTGACACGTCAGGCGGGAGATTCGAAAAAGTGTATACAGGCTGTCAAGTGGACGATTTACATGTCTCGTCAACCGTCGCCTATACCTTATTTCTGCCACGTCATTAGCTCAATCCAAATTGCACAAGTTCCAAAAAAAGGATATTCCACAAGAGATACTATACATGAAATTCTTTTCATAAATATCCAAAAATGTTGATTACAAAAAGCATGAAAAGAAATTACAACTTCAGCTATAGTTATTACACCTATCCTATGAGTTAGGTGTTGAAGTGTCCTCCGGAGCATTGTGGGAAGCTTTCTCAGCCTTGTCATCATCAGATTTGTCATCTTCGGACTCTTCATCATCAATGTATACCCGCAATTACTTCACACCATCTTCGGATGTAGCAAATTCCGGAAGCATATGTTGCAGCGGGAAGGTCAGATCATCATACTCCTTCACCCGCATATCCAACTCCTGCTTCGCGTCGAGGCTATAGAGCGGGTGACTCTAAATAGGTTGTCCGGATTGGGCAAATGCCAATCCTTCATCAAAACCTTTCACCCGGCCAACGAATTCCGAAGCAGTAGTCAGGTTCACGAAGCAATCAGTAAGCTCTATGCTCCTCTTGATATGACGAATGACCTAATAACAAAAATCATAAAGAACACGCTAACACGAAATGCATAAACAAAGCAGCATACGAAGGTAATCTTACTGAGTCAAGGCCACGGTTGAGGAAGTACTGCCTCTCCCGTTCGGCACGTTCCGCCCTGTCATGGAGCTCCTGTAACTCAGCAGAAGCTTGGTTGCTCGTCCTAGTTTGAGACTGCAAGAGGGAGTCGTATGCAGATTGCATTTCAACAATAGTCTTATCCTTAAGCTCAGAATGCTCGCCTTGCAATCGCATCGCTTCCTCGACCTCTTGAATCCGAGCGTCCTGACGAGACACCTCGTCCTGTGCTCGCGCCAATTCGTCCTTCTTTCTTTGAGTTTTGGCTCGGGAAGCTTCAAGAGTGGCATTAGACCTTTCACAGACCTCTTTCCAACTCTTGGCAGAAGAAGCGCTTCGGTCTTTCTCTTGCTTGAGTGCAGCCTCAAAATCGACCTGCTTCCATTTTGCCGCGACTGCTGCCTTCCGCTGCTCCTCAGCTTCTCTTTCCGCAACCTTCACGGCCTCGGAATCCGCACCAAGCTTCCCACCCATCGTTCGCCATTCCCGCAGAATTTCTTGACTACAAGCTAAGTTGTTAGTCAAGGAAACAGCCAAATCAGTATGAAGGTCCTAGCGGGAGCGAGTCCGTTGATACGCCATTTCAGCAGGCGGCATGCAGTGTTCAATGAAGCTCATACAGGTCTTAGAGTTAGACACCCGAGACCTGTTGACAAGGTCCCAATATGGGACAAACAAATCGTAGTCTCCTCCCAACTGAACGTTCTCGAAGTACGGGGAACTAGAAGTCCCGACACGAACAGGAGTAGAAGAAGACTGTTGAGGTCCACCCTGTGAAGAAACCCCCCTGTCCCATGAACAGTCGGTCCCAAAAAGAAGTCAACTTCCCCACCCGATGCAAAGGGAGAGGAAACAGGGTTGAATTGAGGACTGGAGTGAGGAGGAGGTTCATCAACCCTGAAGTTTTCTTTAGTGACTTTAGGGTTATCTGGTTGAAAACTGGTGCCGTCCCCGCCTTCAAAAAGGTATTCCAATGATCCGGCGGTCATTGGTTGAACGTTAGACCCCTCCACAGTCATGTCAACAGGAGGGGTAACAGACTTCTCTGCCTCTTTCACCGGAGGAGGCAACGGTTGCTTTTCAACATTTGGTTTCGACGTTGATAGTCTACCAAATGTGTGACCCTTAACAATGGATGGATCTGCATAGCACAATCAAAGTCAGATCTCATTGTCTTATACAACAAAAAGCTAACATATACGAACATACCGGTCACTGTCCCCAGTCGTTCTGAAAGGTTGGGCGGTAGTGGTTTCCACGGACGATGGGTTCGGCGTTTCTTCGTTTTCGGTTCTTTCCCGGCGTGCAAAGCACTAGCACCCGCATCACTCGCCTGCGATGCTTGGAAAGGCCTCTTCCGGTAAAGCTCTACTAGTAAATGATAGACGGATGAAACCTCAGAAGCATCATCTGGCTTTCCTCCTCCAGGATGGCAGAGTCATCACTAGGAATGACGATCGTCCCGTCGGAGGTCAGCACATTAAGAGGAGGTGGGTTTAAGATGTACGCACCTGTTTCAAAGATAGTATCCGAGACAACTGGCTCGGCCCGCACATTCACAGGAAAGAGGAAATATTTAGCATTCCTTTCCATGACGGACACTTACTTAACATCGCGGATAGTTTTCCTAACTCACCCCTTGTCATCATACAAGGCGTTAAGCATAGATCCAAAATCTGAAAAACAAACGCAGGAATTAAAATAACAGAAACTTTGGAAGATCGCCCAAAGAAAACCAATAAAACTTACGGCCGTTCAGCTCAACGAAGAAAGGCTCCATATCGGGAGCAGGCCACAAGCGACTCATGCCTGCCCACACGAGAGCTTCTTCAGGAAGTGCTCGCATCGGTGTATGTAGAGTAGTAAGTTTACGAAACCAATCACGCTTCTCGTGAGCAGCCGGCGTGATGTCAATAAGACCGTCGTTCGGAGATCGACGAACCATGCCCTCCGGTATCACATCCTCGGAGATCCAAAAGAACTTCCTCTTCCAGTCCTTGGAAATTTCTTCAATAACGTTACCAATAGTCCTATCGGGCAAGCTATGACAAGTGAACCACCCATTCCGGTTAGCCATCTTATAGAATACAGCGAACCGATCTAACCGAGGTACCATGTCATGCGCCATACACATGAACTCGAAGTGACGTATCCGCATGATGGCACGAGGATGGAGTTGAGATAAGTGAATCCCAAATGCCTTGATCACTCGTTGAAAAAACTTTGTGATGGGAAGAAGGAAATTCCCATGAACAAAATAGTCGGCATATAAGGCCATCTTTCCTGGAGGTGGAAAGCTGGCTATAGAACCAGCAGAAGGGAATTCCGGTTCCCACTCTGGTGGAATACCATAAGTCGTAATAATCTTCTGGTATTCCCCTTGGTCCCAACAGACTACTATTTCGTCAACTTCAGATTGTACAGATGCCATTACAAGAAAACTTGTTACAGTATTAAAGTAAATCAAAGGAAAAATCAAAGGTTTCAAAGAATAAGAGCAAGTTAATATTTAGAAGGCAAAGTCGATAGAATTTCTAAAAGAAGTTAACTCTATCTATTTATACACATCGCAATTAATGCGATGGGATACAAACAGTAGAGAGAGAAAAAGCAATCCAGTAAATGATCGACACGTCACGCGGGAAATTCGAAATCCAGTAAAGCTGAACAGTCGGGTACAGTTACAGCCGTCATAAACGTCCTGTCACAGGCGCACGCGCCTGCGAGTGGTCAACTTGTCCTTTTTCATGATTATCCACAACAACAAAAGATATTTCTCACCAACTCGTAAAGTCAAAAACCCCCAAATCCACATTAAGTCCAGAATTTCACCCGCATAAAATACTTCACACGGAATGAAACACTGGACTGGGGGGACTTATAGAGGTAGGGTACCAAAAAGACCCAAATACCCTTAAGTAACACCCGCGGGTTAACTAAAAGTCCCTCATAAGGCACCCGCGGGACATATAAACCATCCGCATAATCAGTTGAGGAAGAAACACCTTCATAGCGCATGCGGAAGCATCATAGCACCCTCAAAGGTCATCCGCAATAAGAAATATCCCTCCGCATAGATGACCACGAGGTAATGCTCCGGGGCAGCTGTCAATAACCAATTATCTTCTAGAAGACTTGCCATGATGCTTTCTAGGGCAATACGTGATCTTTCGGCCAATCAACCAGTGACATCTTGCAAGGTCGTTATAACCGTGCACATGGCCAATATTCCCCCGTTAACCAATGATAAAGTGACACGTGTCCAGTTTGTTATAGATGCACATGCAACGTATAAACTAAACCAATCACATAAGGACATGCGTCCAGACGGTTATGCAGGCATCTTCTTAAGGGACAGCTGGCCCAATTACCTTCCCACGCCTTTCGGCTATAAATATCCTCTCAATCATCATGAGGTATTCATTCACTCCCACTGTACTCTCTCAATTTGCTTAAGTGCTTATCTTCTACAGAAGAGTACTTATTCTCACGCCGGAGGGTGGTTACGGGAAGACCCCCCCTCTTGTCCTTCCCGTAACGAGCTGACGGTGTCTGTTTTGCAGGTGTTCGTCATTGGACTTTAGGCAATTGGGTTCATATCGTGTTGGCAGTTAACCGTATCCTACCATGTTGACGCATTGGATCTAGGACCCATCAGTGGGGAGCAGATCCGTGTTTCTTCACATAGGTTATGGTCACCAGCCATCAGTGACATGCAGTTGTTTATGACATGTGTATTGTGTTGTCGAATCTGGCTGTTACCTGGTTCCGTTTTGGAACCCTAGGTGACGGCCACCGGCCAGAGGTGAAATGCAGTTGTTTATGGCGGTGGTGTATTGAGGTGGCGAAAGTAATATACTGACCAGTTTCGATTGTTAGTGTCGTGGCGATGTTTTGACCTACTGTTGTCGGGTTATGTTTGGAAACCCAAGGAGACAATGGTTGGTGGTGGCGGTGGTCTGGTGGCCTCCTTTTTGACGTCGTAGATGCTGAGCTTTTATTCTCTATTGATGCTTTGATTGCCTGCATAAGTTGTAAGGATTTTGGCTTGACCTTTGGTTTGTTCAAAAATTCTTATTTGTCTAAACCGATTAGTTATATAAGTTTTCAACACTAAAATGTGGATTATTGTTATGATGTAATCATGAGTTCTAAGAAGGGGATTTTGTTGGCTATGGTATACCTCTAATGCAGTAGTTTGTTAAAATATGATTTTCATGGTTATTATTTTGGACGTTGAAGGTTTACTCATCTTGAGTAAATGGTTGATTGTTCTAGACCGAGCTTATTTTATTTTTCGTAAGCAAATTTGCGTCTTGGTATGGATTGGAGTACTATGATGAGTGCTAGAAATTATCCTAGGCTGCGCTTTTTGTGCTACTATGTTGTAACCCTTTTATAAATTGAACTTTAATTTTGACTCTTTGTAATGACTTTGAATGAATATGATTATCATTCAAGAGTAGCTTCTTGAATAATTTGAAGGATTGGTTTTGATTCAGTATTGACGTGTATCTGAGCCTGTACTGTTTTGGATTGGTAATTGAGATGGCTTGATTGTCGATATGAAAGGAAGACAGCCTCATTACAAATCTAATGTCCATCGTTTATGGTTGTGATAATGTTTCGTTCATAGGCATGTCAACTTAAGTTGCATCTGTGGTGCGGAGCTGAACCTATTGTGTTCCCACCTTTTCAGATCGGTTTATGGCTATGATGATATTTGGTTTTTGGTGCAGCAATGTATTTTGCAGCCGTGATAGTGATCTGAGCCTCGGGTTGAAAAACTTGAGAACTTGATCAAAATTCTTATCCCTCAATAGACCATTTAAAGTGTACATGGTTAAGGCAAAGGCCAAGGGCATTTAAAGGCGAGGACGTGTTATGGCGTTATGTTTTGTAACTATGAAATACTTGCATAAAAATATAATCTTTTATCATAAACTGGATTGAAACAAAGCATTTTGGTAGAGGTTTATTATCTTCTTCAATCTCATGTGAGTGTCCAAAGCACAAACATATAACTATGTAGGTTGTTTACGTCCCCGCCGCATTGCGGCGGGTCGAATACTAGTTTATACTATTTGTACTAGATAAAATAACAGAGAGAGAAAAAATTTACATTGTTTGTATGTATAATGAATGGTTAAGTACTATTTATTATTTATGAAGTTAAAATAAAATAAAAGAAAATAAAGCAAACTAACACCGTAAACTTGTTTGCTATAAAATGGCTTTTTTTTAGGAATAAGAAAGCATAATAAAACCTATTTTGTTTTTAAAATCTCTCTTTTATGCAGTTTCTTGTATATATGCATTTTTAACCATTTATATAAAATGTATATTTTAAATTTCATAAACTATACCCTTTTGTTTATGTTATCAACCAGAATCACCATAGAAGAGGAGTTAAAATTAATTGATTATAATTTTGATTGAACCATTCTAGTAAAGATATTTGATGATTTATTAAGTTACGATTTGTGTATATATTATTAAAAAAAAAACAAGTAATCGTGAAAAAGCGAACTAGCCAAACCACCAAACATATCGGTTGTGTTAATATAAAAAAATCACAAGCAAAAACCAATTATAAAATATATGCCTAGTAATATTTGTAAATATATATCAGTATCTTTTTTTATCGTGTAATTAACTAGTTGGATTTATTCATTTAAATTATGAGAGAGAATCAAAGTTTTTAAAAAGGTTTCAATTTTGAAAAATAATTTTCTACTATACCAATTTTGTATACACTTTTCTCAAATATATTAATTTGTGAAAAGAGTATCTAATTATATCAATTTGGTATATTCTTTTAAAAAAATATCTACTCTAATATATCAATTTTGGAAAAAAACTATCAATGCTATATCAATTTGGTATATTCTTTAAAAAAATATTTACTCATCTATATCAATTCGGAAAAAGGGTATCTATCCTGCATCAATTTGGTATATTCATTTGGTATATTCTTTTTGAATGGTATCTATTGTTTTTAGTATCATACATTTATTTTTATTTAAATTCAAAATTTAATTTAAATAATGTTTTCAGTATAAAAGTAAAATTTAGAAGCATAATCCTTTTATTTCAATTCATCAAAATATCATAACTATGTCTTTCGTAAAGCTTTGTTTTACAGTATTTCTCATACTCGCAACTTTCGGTAACTTAAAGCTTTTATTACTTATCGTTGGTTCATTTTTTTATTTCTAATATATATATATATATATATATATATATATATATATATAGGGTTGATTTCTTATGAGAACCGCTTTGAGTTTTAAGAACTCGAAAGAACTCAACGTAACAACTTTTTTTTTTGAATTTTTAACACATGTGTAATACGTAAGTGTAAGTAACATACAAAAAATTACCGTAATTTTTTACACACCAAGTCGACTTTTTACACATGTGTAACTAAAGTTTAAACTTGTGTAATCAACAAAAATCTTTATTCTCTCTCCTGATTAATTTTTTAATCCAATTTAATTTCACCCACATATTCTAACTCATTTAATTAAATGTGTGGTCTAAAATTGAGTTCTTAAAGTTCTAACAACTCATCAAGTTCTCAAAATATCCCTACCTTATATATATATATATATATAAGTAACACTTTTGTGTGACATATTACTTACTTTAATTACTTTGTACTGTCTAATTAATTCAGTGAACATGGTGATGGTGTGCGGAGCATCTCAAGAACATTGGAAGCTTGATCCATGTGATGCTGATACTTGTTTCACTCAATGTGAAAAAGAAGAGGTGTGTCGGAGGGACAGTGCATGGCTGATGATACATGTTTATGTGCTTGGCCTTGTTAAGAGTTATGGGTTGTAAATAATTTTATTAAAATATAATATATGTTATCTTACTTAAGTGAGAAAATTACATTTTATGTTCTTTAAAATGATTCATTTTTTGGATTGAGTAAGTTAATATGTATAGTTTCACTCCCTGTCCTTTAAATAGAAAAATAACTTGGTTTTAGCCTTTACACTAACCGATGTTAAGTTTGTTAGTTAAGTCAACCCACCTAAGGGTGTTTAAGTTCGTTTTCCACTTAATGGACTATTTGCGTGATAACCATAAGTTTAAGACTAAAAAATAATAAATAAAAACTTATAACCATCTAGCTATACTATTAAAGCAATAGGCTTTATGTCAAAATTCCCCCTTCCTATTGGTTGTTTATTAGAGTTTTCATGTATATCAATAGCTTCTTCATTTTTCATCTTTTTTTTAATATAATTAAATTAGATACAATAAATGTCTTCAATTATTCTTTTTAATATTTAATTTTTTAATTTGACTTCGGCTAATTATATTTATTTATGGATATTTCTACGCAATTAATTATATTTTCAAAATTATCATTACTAAATTAGTTTAACATCTCTCTGAAATTAGTTTATTACCAGGAAAAAAAGAGTAATGTGACATTAACAAATAATTTTTAAAGATAATAGATACTTTTGATATTTTTTTGATATTTCATCAATATTATTCAATATACATATATTACAGATTTAAGTTTATAATAATTGGTTTTGATATTAGATTGAGTCAAGATTGACCGATTGAGTCACACAAATATAACATTTTACTTATAACTATTAAGCAAACCTTTAAGGAATAAAATAATAAGAACCATCCACAAATATCAATTTCTTCATATATACTGTTAAGAAAATTAAAATTTAAAACCTTTTAACAACCTAACAAAAGTACATTTTTAATTATGGAATTTGTATATTCTAATTAATTATTAATTATTATTTGATTAAGTATTTGACTAACCATCCATAAGGCTTACTATAAATATGGATTTTGACCTATTTATTTATTCTAAATTTAGCAGTTAATCAATTAAATATATTAGGTTGATTTTAAATTTAAATTTTGTTGATATATGTATTATAAAATTTAATTGATGTAATTGATATATGTTTTTTATATATTCATATAAATTTAGCATTTGAGAAATACAATTTTGACCCATTTGAGTATAAATTCTACGTTGATTCCGATTTATGTAAATTATGAATTAATCACTCTTTTGATTAAGGAATTATTTATTTATGGAAATTGTATTTTTTTAATTAAAGGTTGTATATTATTTGAATAATGATTTTAATATTTGATTAAGCATCCTTAATGTGTGCTTTAAGTGTTTACTATAAATACCGATGTTGACCCATTGAATGCTTCTAAATTAAGTAAATATTGATTTAAATATATGGTTTTGATTTGACTTTTAAATATTCAAATTCTAATTCATATTATTCTAATTGATAATTACACTTCAATTCTATTTAAAATCTTTTAATGTTAATAAATCAAAACCTTATTAGTAACTTATTTTTCCACACCTTATATGAAGTTTTGAATTATTTAAATGTTGATTTAATTATATTATTTTCAATAATTTTATAATTTTCAATCAGGAGATTCAGTATATAAATATATACCGTAATTTTATATTTTAGATATAACCTATTATATTTGATGGCATTGAAATACATAATTTTATTTATTGTAAATACATAAATTTAATTTATATTTATACATTAGTAAGTTTAATTCCCTATTTAAGTATAGTCTATATTTAAATATAGTATAGATTTATTTTATGAACATTACATTAAGGTTTTTCATCCTTGTTCCCTAATTTATGAACATTACATTCGAATTTTAAAAATTCATTAATCCTAATTCCCTAATGTTCGTCCTTATTTTAAGTTAACTGACTTTCTCTAATATATTCTTTCTAATTAAAATACGAAATTCGTGTATAAATACTTAACATCCATACGCTCATTCTTACACTATCAAAACTTCTTTAGAAAAAACGATTATCTTTCTTTTTAAGGTTTTTAATTTTTGTTGTTTTTATATCCTCCCATTTTGTGATGTATTTTTTGGCTTAAAAATCCTATTGTTCAATGAACTTTTTGTTTATTTTTATTTTTTAACCACTAGGAAAATAGAGCCAAAAGACATCACTATGTTGAACCAATTCCGGTAAGGGAGATTAATTATTTTCCGATAAGGTTTATTTGATACTTTAATGGCCGATTCTCATATTATTCATTATTTCATTAACAATTCTTTTTCTTTTCCCTTTTTTGTTTGTATTGATTTTAATTATTATATAATTTTCTTATAATCTTTTTAGGTTCTATATCAAAATCAAATATTTAATGGAGATGTTGAACTATTACGGGTTTCCGGAAGCGTATTATGGAAAATACTATAATTTCCGATTCTCATATTATTTATTATTTCATTGTTCATTCATTTCTTTGCCATTTCAATTATTGGTTTTATTATTTTTATTATTTCCGTTACATCAATTTGGAATTAAATTATTTTTGTTATTGTTAATTATTCAGGTTATAGTCATTGCAATATCAATTTTTCCAGCTATTGGTAATTATTCCGGCTATACATTATAACAACAATTTTACATTTGTTTACATAATTCAAATATTTCATAATTGGTAATGTTTACTATTATTTTACATTAATTGTTATTGTATTTAATTATGACTATTCCGGTTAATAACCAAAGTTCCGTTTAGTTAGAATAATATATTATTTAACATTTATTTAATTTTATCATTTCAGCTTATGGCTCCCAACTAGAAATGCTAATGTCATGGATGGAGTATTTGTTGTAAAAATGTCTTACTTTTTGTACAAGATTAGATGTATATATTTTTATTATTCATGTATTTTTGTATTATTCACAATTCATGTAATTTAATTGATTTTTATATAATTAATCTTATATTGTTGTTGGTCAAAGTCTATTTAATAAATTTCCATGAATTTGAATCATTTTCAAAATCGTTTTAATATATTTCTCCGGTTATCATTATTGGTCAAATTCTATTTAGTAGGTTTTCATATTTTTAATTTAAATTTAATATCATAGGCAATTAAATCACCAATGTCAACGAAATTTAATAAGTTTTTTTACTTTCCAATATTATCGAACTTTATATTTTAAAATAATACACATTTATGTGCTTATGTTTTTATTTAATACCTATTATTTTTTATTTATATTGATAACCTATTTAACAGTCATTTTATAAACAGATTTTCACTATTGTTTTTGGAAAGTTTTAATGTATTGATACTATTCATATCATTAACGTTTTCAATTCTAGTATTTGACTATTTTCTAATTAATCTAAAATTATTGATGGAGAGTGGGTTGATTATGTTTGTTTTGGTCATTACGAATGTATTTTAGTTATTAGTATTCTATCATTTTTTATTTTAGAGTTAATGGCCATTTTTGTCCCTGTGGTTTTCTACTTTCGTCACTTCAGTCCAAAATTTGTAATTTTGTCAATTTAGTCCTCAAAGTTTTAAATATTAGCCAATTACGTCCCATCCGTCTAACGACATCCAGCTATGCCGTTAGTTTAATGGTATTTTTGTCTTTCTCCTTTTAATTTAAAGTTATTGGTGATCTTAGTCCCTGTGGTTTGATACTTTTGCCAATTCAGTCCAAAATTTGAAAATTTGTCAATTTAATGTTCAGTTTAATTCAGTTATTTATTTTTTATTTTTTTTGTTTATAACCTTGAAGAGTATAATTCAAGTCCAAAACCATCGAGCAACCTCAAATACTGGTATGTATTTACTTTATTGACAACAGTAATCATACCCTCCCCCCGCCCTTATATTTAGTTTCTAGACATTTCCTAAAATTTTCTCCATGGTGGAATTCAATGGGAAAGTGGTCAATGTAATTCCCTGAAACCGAATTGTATAGAAAAAACTAAAAATCGTTTTGTTGATTAATGTATAATAGTTGATTACGACCCAGATTTTCGTTATGATATGTTAATCTCTAAACCCTAAATATTATGCATTCATCAAAGAAACGATTTTTGGTTTTTTCCATACAATTCGGTTTCACGGAATTGCTTTGACCACTTTACCATTGAATTCCACCATGGGGGAGAGTTTAGAAACCGTCTAGAAACTAAATACGAGAGGAGGGGGTATGATTAATGTTATCGACAAAGTAAATGCAGACCTGTTTTGAGCTTGGATAATGCCCTCTAGGGTTATAGACAAAAAAAAACTGACTTAAATTGACAAAATTTCAAACTTTGGACTGAATTGACAAAAGTATCAAACCACAGGGACGAAAATGACCAATAACTTAAAATAAAAAGTAGAAAGACAAAAATACCCTTAAACTAACGGCATAGCTGGATGCCGTTAGACGGATAGGACGTAATTGGCTAATATTTAAAACTATGAGGACTAAATTGATAAAAATACAAGTTATGGACTGAAGTGGCGAAAGTAGCAAACCACAAGGACGAAAATGACCATTAACTCTTTATTTTATATAGCTTAGACAATTCATGTAAATTAATTCATTTTTATATGAATAACAATCTTTATTTTTTACGTGTTAAAATTTTTGAATCGTATCTTGAAAGTCTTAATAACTAGTTATTGAACTTCCAAAAAAATGAAACGGTTTTTTTTGTAATAATATTTACAATTATTTATTTATGTTTTTAAAATTCAACATTTACCTCTATTGCAACAATCTTCTTAGTTTTTAGTAATATTCAATCTAAACAAAATTTCATCTTTTATATTTAAACAAATTTTAATTAACATAAATGACAAATTTAATTTATAATGGAAATTTTAAATAATTTACTTTTGATTATAGTCGAAAGTTAATAAGTTTTGTATAAAAACGCATCAATATTATTTGACCAAATTAATATGTGGTGTATTACATATTTCAAATTTATATTTAAAAAATCTTTGATATTTATTATAATTTCCTATTTATTTTATAATATTCATCATCTTTAATTTTAATTATACATTCCAATTATTTATAAATTAAGTTATTATATTTTTAAGAACCGAATTTGACCATTTTTTTTATTTTAATATTCTCCAATATCAATAAACTTTACATCTTTTATATTTGACCAATTTTTAATTAGGCATAAAAGTCAAGAATTACCAGTTCGTTTAAATTATCCCGGTCAAATTAAAAACTAAACTAAGAAACTAAATAAAAAATAAAAAGTTTTCATTTGTATATTAGACCAATTTTAATTAGGCATAAATGTTATTAATGTATAAAATTAAACAAAGAATTATCTAATGAAATTTATTGTTAAATAAAGTAAGAAAGTTAAAGTCTTGACAATAATTTTGTGATAATTAAAAAAATTAATATTATATTGTTTAGTTAGTAAACCTATGAAAAACTGAAAAGTTTTTTATGATAATATTTACATTTTTTTATTTCTATTTTTAAAAACCGAAATTGACCACTATTGCAACAATCTTTTGTAGGTTTTAATAGTCTTCAATGTCAACAAATTTTTCTTCTTTTATATTTGACCAGTTTTTTATTAGCATAAATGACAAATTTAATGTATACTGAAAATTTAAATATTTTACTTTTGATTATACTCGAAAGTTAATAAGTTTTGTATTAAATACACATTAATTTATTTGATCAATTTAATATGTTGTTTATTACTTATTTCAAATTTGTATTTAAAAAATCTTAGATATTCGCTATAATTACTTATTTATGCTAAATATTCATCATCTTTATTTTTAATGATACATTCCAATCATTTATAAATTTATTTATTTCTGTTTTTGAGAACCGAATATTGACCACTGTATTGTAGTTTTAATAGTCTCCAATCTCAATAAATTTTCCATCTTTTATATTTGAACAATTTTTAATTAGGCATAAATGTCAAGAATTTTCGATTTTTCTAAATTATTCTGGCTAAATTAAAAAAATACACTAATAAACTACATAAATAATAAAAACTTCCATCTTTTATAGTTGACCAATTTTTAATTAGGCATGAATGTCAAGATTAATGTATAAAACTGAAAAAAACAATTAGCTAATGAAATTTATTGTTAAATAAGGTAATGATTCTAAAGTGTTAACAATAATATCGTGATAATTAAAAAATTAATAGTATATTGTTTAGTTACTGGATTCCCAAGAAAAATGGAAAAATTTTATAATAATATTTACATTTATTTATTTATGTTTTTATAAAACCAAAGTTGACTTTTTTGCAACAATCTTTTGTAGTTTTTAATAATATAAATGTCATCAGACTTTCTATCATTTATATTTGACAAATTTTTAATTATTATAAATGACAAATTTAATGTATTCTGGAAGTTTAAATAATTTACTTTTTATTCTACTAGAAAGTTAATATGTTTTGTATTAAGTACACATTAATTTATTTGACTAATTTAATATTTTGTTTATTACTTTATTCAATTTTATATTTAAAAAGTCTTTGAAATGAATTATAATTGCTTATTTATGCTAAATAACCATCATCTTTAGTTTTAATGATACTTTCCAATCATTTATACTTTTATTTATTTCTGTTTTTAAAAATCGCATTTGACAATTCTTTTGTAGTTTTTAATAGTCTCCAATCTCAAACAAAGTTTCCATCTTTTATATTTGAACAATTTTTAATTACGCATAAATGCCAAGATTAATGTATACAACTGAAAAAAGAATTATATAATAAAATTAATTTTAAATAAAGTAATGATGTTAAATAGTTTGAAATAAACTTTAAGCAGATTGCAGTCACTTTAATAAAACTTTAATTAGGGAATGACTTCTATGTAATAAAATTAAAATTAATCGGTTTAATTTTAATTATCTCTATATTATTTTAATTATACTTAATTAGTGAAGTTAGTATAATAAAACTTTATTTCTTCGATTTAACGTAATACATTTAACTAAAAGGTCTTTGTATCGAAATAAAACTAAAGATTATTTACAAAATAATTTCTAATAAAATATACCTTTATTTATTTATTAATGTTGAAATGAAACTCATAATAACTTAAGACTTTAGTTGTATATTTAACCAGGCTGCTATTGTTAATTATTTTTTAGATTGTGAAGCAAAATGATTTTTTATGGTGAAATGTCGAAGAAGTTGATGGTGGGCTAATATGATTATAACAGTTTTCACATGAATAAATTTAATTATAGAACAAACTATACGTACGAACTTTCCAACACACCCATAACATGGAATGTCTCATATGTTGTGTTTTCACATGAATAATTTACTCTTAAACTTCGAAATAAAGTAACATAGCTGAATTCTTACATACCTAACATAGATAAAACTTGTCTCAATATTGAACATGACCAATTAAATTACTAAACTATGGATGTCGATATTCAAGTTTGAATAAACCTCTATGCCCCAGTGATCCTTATTCCTTCACAACAGAACTTCTTAAGTGAAACTGCTAACTATATGTGCATACAAAAAGTCAGCTACACGTTGAGTGACTTCTAGCTTTACACCACCTCACACTTGTTATATATATACAATAACAATTAACATGCAAAAGAACAAACACAACATAAATACGAAAGAACTGAACACTGCAGCTATGGCTCGCCATAAACAATACTTACATTTAGGAATGAGCGGTACTATACTAGAAAGCACCTATATTGAAAATCAATAAAACTGGTACCGAGTGTCGTATCATATTAAACGGTACCCAATTTTGACACCACTTTGTTTTTAATCTCCACTTTACTTGATATTGGCACTAGTACGTGCAACTGTTGATACATGTTTCTGCGTCTCGGTCTTTGTTTAACATTTTTGGTTATAATATAAAGTATAGGGGTATTTTGGTAAATTTATATGCACATTCGCTATAATTTAAGGCTTATTCGTTAGACTAGTTAATAATGAATGAGTCCCTGTGTTTATTTGTGTTCATTCGTTAGTGATTTTTTTGGTCAAAAATTAAATAAGGATAATGTAACCAAATTCGTAATTGTGGGACTTGGTGTTTGTGATTGTATATGTAATATGTCGATGAACACAAAGATTTATACGAGGAAACTCCCTTGTCTTTAGAGGATAGCCGGCATAAAACCTCGAGTGATGACAATTGTCTATCACCAATTTATTAATCAAGAAATCGGGTTACAAATGTTGGAATTTATGATCAATGATTACAAGATAGCTAAGTGTATGTGAACTGCTTAGAGAGAGTTCTGAGAGAGTGTTTATGAACATGAGCAGCAAGTGTGTGTGACCTAATTTGATCATAAACTCAATATATGTTGAGTCAAACAATTGACCTAGGGGGGGATTGTTGAGTAAAAGATTTGACCAGAATGAAGTATATGGAAGATTGGAATCTTCTCAACCTCCTCAGAATTCGCTAAGTATGGATCCGGGTACAACTTAGACATCCGAGCAAGGTTTTACTTAGCCGGGTATGATATTTTGTCTATCGGGCAAGGTTTACTTCAAGAAGTCTTCTTTAGTGGATATCCGAGCAGGGTTTGCAAATTAGTGCATTGCCGGGCAAGGTACACTAGCTTATGTAAATCCGGGCAAGGTTCACTTTATCAAGCAAGTTTGTTCTTCAGAGCCAAGTATATTACTCTTCCGAGTAAGGTTTGGTTAACCAAGTCCAATAAGCCAAATGATTGGAAGACCGGGCAAGGTATTCATTAATAAATATGGTCCAAGTAGGCTTGATGAAAATGGAATATCTCTAAGTAACATCGGGCAAGGTTCAACTCAAGCAAGGTATTATTCTCCCGAGTACACTTTGCTAATAAGTTATTTTAGCAAAAAGTTGAAATGGATCATTAAAGAACAAGGTTGCTCGTAAGGGTTTATCGGGCAAAGTCTGGCAAAGTCAAGAAGACTGAAGTCTATGTTACCCGGAAACTGATCCTAGGCATACTTCTATGTTACCAAGTCCTGAAGGATGGCAGAGTACACAGCGTACTCGGAAAATGAAGATTTATGAAAAGCCTACCCGGAAGACTTGTTTTACACTTAGTTTATTTTGAATATGTAATTTGAATATGTACGTTGTATTTAGGGTTTCTAGAAGGAATGACACTTGTCCTAGGTTGGCAGGCCTATAAATAGAATGTTTAGGGCAAGCTGCCAGAGACAGACAGAGAAAGACACTTACACACGAGACACGATATTCACGGATAAGGAAAGACATACACATTTATTGAGAGAGAATATCGTGTGACGGCTGTCCTAGGATTCCTAAAACCCTAAATCGATTATCCACTTTGTATGATGAAAATTATATAGATGGAAATCTTTTGAGTGAATCCTGTGTGTGCTTTGTACCTTTGATTATTCATTGCAACTACCCTGTTTGTTATTGATTCCGCCATTAACAAACATTAATCTTTCTAAATATAGCAACCCGTCATTAACTCTCTTGTCGGCACATTAATCTGTGTGAGTTATGACATGATTAAGTAAGATCCAGCTGAAATCGAGGGGCCTGACAAGTGGTATCAGAGCTTGTTACTGCTATTTTGGAAAGATAGTTGCTGATTGAAGATTTAAAGAAGAATGACGTAAGCTAACCATTGTTCCATTGATTTGTGACGTCAGCAGCCCTGTTTTCATTTTTCTTCCAGATCTACAATCTACCGGTGTTTTCTCTTCCTTATTTCAATTAAAGTTCTAATCTTTATATCTAAATCTTGTTCTAATCACATCAGACACATCAGATCTGAGCATTCTGTTTTCAGATCTGATTATTTTGAAACTCTGTTTTTTTTTAAAGAAACTGATTTTTGATTTCTCAAAATGTCTAGATATGAGGAACAAGAGGTGTCTACTAACAAGATACCAAGGTTGTATGGACAGGAAAACTTTACCAAATGGAAAGTACTCTTTGAAGCAGCCGTTTGCTACAATGATGTTGATATGTGAAATTCCATCAAGAATGGTCCACAAGCTACTGTTGAAGAAGGTGCAAATCCGCAAGCAACTGCTGTTGTGAGAGAAAGGATGAGAAAGGTTGATGACAAGGCTTTAGCTATGTTGAAGCTAGGTCTATCTTGGGAAATACTTACCAAAGTTTCCACATCATCCTAATGCCAAGGCAATGTATGATGCAATTCTTGAGATGTTTGAAGGAAATTTTGAACTCAAGAACATCAAGAAGCAGAGATTGAAGCAGCAACTAGAAATATTCAAGTATAAAGAAGGAGAAAGGTTGAAATCAATTCTGGAAAGGTTTCTGGGAATTGGGAATGAGCTCAGAACCACAGATTATGTAATGACTGATTTTGATCTCAACACCAAGCTTCTAAACTCTATGCCAAAGGAATGGTATACTGCCTGCAAGTTCATCCTCATAAAGCACAACTTCAATGAGCTAAAGGTAGATGATGTGGTGTGTTTTATTCAAGCTGCAGAGATAGAAATGATAGAAAATGAAATGATAAGGGAGGAAAGACCCTGCTTCAATGTTTCAAATGCATTGATTGCACCTATGGGTAATCTGACTACCAAGAATCAGCAACAGATTCCTATCATTGAAGAACCTATTGAGCATAATGCTGACAATACAAAGGCTTTCATTGGTGGTAGCACAAGTAATCAAGGAAACCAGCAAAGATTCAATTTGCAACTGATTGATGACACTGATTCTGTCTCTATGCCAAGTGGAAATGTTCCTCATACTGGTACAGGACATGGTCAAAGCAATGATACACAGGCTTTGCTGTCTATGTTTACTGAGTCATATAATGCATTTGTTGCAAAGAATTTGATTCACACAAGTGTAGTGCAAGATGATCTAGAGCAGATAGATGCTGATGATTTGGAGGACATGGATTTGAAGTGGCAAGCTGCAATGTTAGCTTTGAGAAGTAAGAGGTTGTATAATAGAACTGGTAGATCTCTAGTTTCTGGTCCAAATGAAAGAATTGGATTTGACAAGTCAAAGGCAATCTGCTATAATTGCCAACAGCCAGGACATTTTGCAAGAGAATGCAACTTGCCAAGGAACTATCAGATGAATCAATTCCCGAATCAACAGCCAAGAGGTCAACAACAATACCAGCAAAATCAGCAAAGAAACAACAACCAAAACTTCAATAACAACTTCAATCCCAACAACTATAATCCCAACTTCAACAACTTTCAGCCTCAAATGAGTAATCTGAATCAAAGTATGCATCAGAATCAAGGTTTTCAAATGAACAACAATCAAAACCTTCAAGTTGCTCAAAATGTTCCAAACAACACTGTTCCAGCCAACCAAAATCAACCAAGAAATCAAGGAAATGTGGCAGTGACTACACAACATGAAGGAAATTTTGATTGGAGTAATCATGAAGGAGACATTGAAGATGATATCAAGAGGGCAAATGTGGCATTCATGGCTATAATTGAGAAAGAAACTGGATCATCATCTCAGGTACACTTTGCTCCTACTGTTGATTTATATGAAATTATCAATGAATTGAAACCAAAAGTAGGCAAGCTGGAAAGTGAGTGTTTTAAGAAACAAAGTATCATCAATACATATGAGGCAAGTGAACTAGTGAGTGAAGAAAGAATGAAAAGTTTAGAGGAAGACTGTGTAAACAGTTACAGAGCTCATAAAAGATTCACCACTGAAATTGATGGGTTGAAGAAAATGATTATAGAAGATAAGTTGTTAAACACAAAACTGCAAGTTGACAATGAACTCTTGAAGAACTTGGTCTCCACTGGAAACATCTGTGGAATTCTGAACCAAGTTAAGGAAGAAGACAAATACAAAGCAGTACCTCCACCATTCAACAACAACTTTATGCCAAAAGTTGATAAAGAGAAAAGAAATGCATATCTACAACAATTCAAAGATGTCTTTCAAAACAAAGAAGAACTTGTAGATTTGTACAAGAATGTTGAAGTCAGTGAAGAAGGAGAGTTTGTTGTGAAGAAAGAACTGAAAGAAGAAAAGTCAATTGGTGTTCAAGTCTCTGAAGATGATCTTGAATCAATTGATTTGAATCAAGATGACTTGAGTGATTTGAGTGATCAAATTACTGAAGAGGAACTTAAAGCTGCTGAAAGAGGAAGAAGATACAAGAAGCCAGAATCAATTGATAAACTTCCAAAGTACCCACCAGTCACACCAAAAATGAAGAAACAGAATGAAAGAATGAAAAGAGAACATGTGTCTTTTGACTTATGTGAAAGAAATAAGGTGAATTACAATGCTGTAAGGCCTCCTAGCAAGGATGTATTGGATAAGATAAATCAAAACAGCAAGAAAAAGATAAAAGAAGATGTGAATGTTAAAAACTTTATTCCAGTTTACCGTATTTTCTCAAGCATTGAAGATTTTGACATTGGTGAAGTAGAAACAATGGAAGAATATGAAAAGAGGAAATTGAGAAAAAGGGAAAACATTAAGGAAGAATCCTTGAGTACAAGAGAAATTGTTTTTGTGAAAGGGAAAGTGGAAAGAAGTGACATAAGAATAGCTGAGTTTGTTCCCTTCATTTGACTTTGACAGTTTAAAGTCTAAAAGGACAATTGGAGTTGATCCACCGAGACCAAGTGAAAGGATCAAGAAACCAAAAGAACATGAAATATTCAAAGGAAAGGTTTGGTGCAAGAAATGTGATGAATATGGTCATCACACAGACTCATGTAATGAAAGATTGAAATTCCAACCTTTCCATGTACCAGATGGAACAAAGTATGGCCAAGACTTTGTTCTATACAAAAAGAAGTATGATATATATCTGGTAAAAGGAAAGGTGTGTGGATATGAAACTTTGAACAGAGAAGAAAAGAAATTTGCAAAAGAGACAAGGAGTGAAAAGAAAACTGATGTTAAAACAAAGAAACAAATGACTAAATCAGTAAGAAGATGTGTGTCTTCTAAGAAAAATGAGAAATTGGTGAAGAAGAATTATCAGCCTGTGGAAATCAGACAAGACAGTCAATCAGTCAAATCTGATGGCTCTCAAAGATCATCAAACAGTGAGATAACAAGAAGAAAAGATGCACATTCTAGAAAGAAACCAACAGAACTCACTGGTGATGAGAAGTTTCTACTAAAGCATGGATATGAACCACTTGGTTTCCTTTGGAAACCTAAGACTGAGAGTAAGGTTGAGCAAGTTGCTGACGTGAGAGACTACTCTGAGAAGAAGGACTATGTGATAAAGGAGTATGCCACTGACTCAGCTGAATACCAGTGTCCAACCTCACTTGTTAAAACTCCAAGAGAGAATGGTTATGAAACTGATAATTCAGACAACTTAGAATTGAATCATGAAGATCCTGAACCAACAACACTCACTTCCCAAGCTGTGTCTGAAACTGAATCTGATGAGCTGCAAGTTGATAAGGCTTGCACTTCATCACTCAACTAATCAAACTTTCTTTGTATGTGCAGGAACAGTCCACTCCTCTAAATGACATATGGTATATGGATAGTGGTTGTTCTAGGCACATGACTTGTGACAAGAGATCTCTTGTTAATTATGAAGAAAAGTATGAAGGTCCAGTAGCTTTTGGGAGTGATGAGAATGGTGGAAAGATTGTTGGAAAAGGAATCTTAACAAATGGGAAAGTCTCATTTGATAATGTATTTCATGTTGAAGGTCTTCAGTACAATCTGCTGAGTATATCACAAATGTGTGATAAGGGTTACAAAGTCAGTTTTGATGATTCACACTGTTTCATTTTAAAACCTGAGTTTGTAATTCCACCTGAAATGATTATGATGATGGTACCAAGAAATGGTAACTTGTATGAATTGAATATGAAAGAAGCTATTTCAAGAGTAGGTGCATGTTTTGTTCCCAAAGCCACTGAAAATGAGTCAAAACTGTGGCATAGGAAACTGTGTCATCTGAACTTGAAGAACATGAATAGACTTGTCAAAGGTGAGCATGTCATAGGCTTACCTACAAGAGAATTCAAGTTGGAAGATCATTGTGATTCATGTCAAAAGGGAAAACAACACAATCTACTCATAAGTCAAAACTCATCAATTCAATTGATCAAGTACTTGAATTACTTCACATGGATCTCTTTGGTCCTGTGAGTGTACCAAGTATTGTGAAGAAAAGATATTGTCTGGTAATCATTGATGACTATTCAAGATACACTTGGGTTTATTTCCTAAGTACCAAGGATGAGACTGCAGAATTGATTAAAGGTTGTGTAACAATGATTGAGAACAAGTTGAATAAGACAGTCAAGATGATGAGAAGTGACAATGGCACTGAGTTCAAGAATGGAGTTATGCAAGAATTCTGTGAAGCAAAAGGAATACAACAACAATTTTCAGCTCCTAGAACTCCTGAGTAAAATGGTGTAGCAGAAAGAAGAAACAGAAATTTAATTGAAGCTGCAAGAACCATGTTAGCAGATGCTAATCTGCCTATTACTTTTTGAGCTGAAGCCATAAATATAGCCTGCTATGTTCAGAACAGGGTACTTGTGAACAAAAGGCATAACAAAACTCCTTATGAAATATTTCACAACAGAAAACCTTACATCAAGTTTTTCAAGCCCTTTGGATGCAAATGTTTTATTTTGAATACAAGGGACTATTTGAACAAGTTTCAAAAAAAATCCCTGGATTGCTTCTTTGTTGGATATTCTACACACTCAAAAGCCTACAGAGTTTATGTGAAAGATCACTTGAGTGTTATAGAATCATCTGACATCATCTTTAATGAGAATCAATTAAATACAGTTGATGGTGCAGCATGGCTGTTTGATCATGAGAAGTTAATAAGGTCTTTCAAGATTTATCCTGAGGACTTTGATGACTCATTCTATAAGACCAGTATAATTGAAGAAAAGAAGAAGAAAACATTGGACTTGGAAGAATTATGGAAGAAGGTTGCTAGAAAAGAGAAAGAATATTCTTTTGTGAAGAATTCCTCATGGAACACTGATGAACTTGATCATGCTGAGCACAATCAAGACAATCCAGATGTACAGAATGATACAATTCAGCCTGTGGATGACACAAGCAACCATGCAAGTGAAAATGAAACTGCATCCACTGCAAGATCTCAAGATCTATTTCTAAGACTGCACTTAGAAAACAATGGTGCATCTACGTCAAGACAAAATAATGATGAAGCAACAGAATTTCATGATGCAGAAGCTGATTTGATCATTGAAGATCCAGAACTCAATGAAACAAATCTTGACAAAACATGTCTACAGATATGATTGTACAAACTCCTTATGTGGAAAAGAATCATCCTTCTGAAAACATCATTGGTGATTTGCATGAAAGAGTTACAAGAAGTCATTCCGAAATTGCAAACATCTGTCTTTACTCTTGTTTTCTGTCTCAAATAGAACCAAAGAACATAGCACAAGCATTAAAAGACAATAGTTGGGTGGAAGCAATGCAAGAGGAATTGGCACAATTTAGAGACCTGCATGTGTGGGATCTTGTTGATAAGCCATTTGACAGATATGCAATTGGAACCAAATGGGTTTTTAGAAACAAAAGGGATGAAAGGGGTTTGATGATTAAGAATAAAGCTAGACTTCAAGTACATCAAGTAAGCTTTGTGATTTGTGTGAATATGTTATTAGGAAAGTTTGTTAATCTTTCCGGGCATGCTTAGATATTACTATTTAAGTTTGTCGTTTTTCGGGTATAGTTTGGCATGTTGAAATCCCTCGGGTAAGGGCATACCTGATGATTGAATGTGTTTATCCTAGAAAGCTTAATGTTAACATAGGATTTTCGGGCAAACTCTTTGAAATTTTAGACTATAGCACACTTAAATGTTTATGTGTTTTAATTTCATTCCAAGCATGCTCTGTGATATGTGTGTTTATGATTTCTTTGAAATTACAAGTGTTTTCGGGCAAACTTTGTTTTCCGGGCACACTTTATATTTCGGATACACTTTTGTTCCCTCAATATACTTGGTAATTTCAAAACTTAACTTTCCGAGTACACTGTCTGCTAGAAATCCTTTTCCGGGCACACTTTGTACTATATGAAGGTTATTCGGGTTTACTTTGCATTAGAAAGGTGTTCGGGCACACTATTCTCTTGAATGGTTGCTCGGGCACACTATGTTTTCAAGTATGCTTGATTGAATATGTTATTTAGTATGATAAAATTGATTATGATTCTTATTAGGCTTTATGCTAGATAAGTTTTAATTTGAAATTGAGAAATCTATATGGGTGTCATGATTGATTCCTAGTAAGGATGTTTATTTGATGTTTATACTTGATTTTCTCTCTTTTCTTTCTTCATCATTTTTATACCTTGAAATTATCTAAAGTACTAAACTTTATGACTAATTTCACTTTGAATATGTTTTGATTGTGATGTTCAGATATGGCAGAAGAAGAATAGCCGAAGTACTTCTTTGAAAAGAAACATAATATGTGTGCACTTCTGCAAGTCACACCTGACAATGAGCCGGTGGCACCAATGATTAGATGGATGGCTCGTTCAAATGTCAGTTTTGCCTTAACTGAAAATCCAGTCCTCTACAGAAATCACTCACTTGATTTCTGGAGATCTGCAACACTGGTAGATGACATCAATGGCCGAAGAATTGAAGCCTCTGTTGCTGGCCATGAGATACATGTGACTAAAAGGATGATAAGAAGATGTCTACAGTTGAATGATGATGATCATAACCATATAGATTTCAATACAGCACACCTGATGAGAATATTTGAAGAGACTATGGGTTATCAGGGAACAGTCCATGATGGACAATGTCAGATGGGGATGTTCCCAATAATGTACAGATTTCTCATTCACCATGTGGTACAGGGGTTTGCTCCAAGAAAAGGATCATGGACTTTGATGAGTCATGATTAAGCAAATTCTACTGTTGGGATTATGTATGATCTACCCTTTATTTTTCAAAAATGATCTTTGATGGACTGGTTTCAAACTTGAAGAAGGCAGAGAAGGACAGATTCTTACAATATCCAAGGTTCCTGCAGATAATCTTTAACAGAGAATTACAGGATCTACCCACTATGGGAATTACACACCTACCGCAGAACCCTGACACTTACAAGAGAATTAAGAATCCAGGTGTTGCTAATAGATTCAATGTTGAAGCTCCATTTGAGATCTTTCCATCGCTGTTAAACCATGACTTGGAGATAATGCCAGTACCTGAGTTAAGCTCAGAGGAGGAAAGTGCTGATAATGATGACAGTGATGATGATGGAAATTCTGATGATGAAGATGGTAATGTTGATGGAGATGAAGGAGGAGCAGGAGTAGCTTTGGAAGTTGTTGCACCTGATCAGGGGGAGCAACTTGAGCAAATTGAACAAACTATTCCAACACCACCACAGTCACCACAACACATTGACCAATCCATTACACAATCACTACCACAATCTCCACCTCAAACACTAACCATAAGACAACCAGAAATCTCAACACATACATCACCAACACCACAAACACAACCAACAACTAGTCCAATCCAGTCTGATCCATTCATTTCTAGCCCACCTCATATACAATCACCACCACCATCCATTTTCCAAACTCATACCACAGAACAACCCGAGTTTGAACCTTTCTCTACATCACCACCTATAACTCCACATACAGACACCTTTCAAAGAAATTTGGACTTACTATTTGAAAATGCTGAGTTGAAAAGAAAAATTGAAGAGGTGAGAAGAAAAAAATGAGGAGGTAACAGATGAAAATGTGATGTTGATTCAGAATTTGGTAGAAGCTGAATTGAAAATTAAGTCCCTGGTGCATGAGGTTGAGAAGACCTCAGCTGCCCCAAAACAGAGGGAGAATGAAGAAAGGCCAACTGTCTCTAATGTGAATATTGAAGAAGCTGCAACAGTTGCAGAGACTGCTGATGCTTTAAAGTTGATTATGAATATGTATGATGATGAAGAGGAGAGCAGTGATGAAAGGAGGATTGATGATGATGAGTTTGAAGGTAATATGTCTGAGGGCGCAGAACAAGATTATGATTACATTGATGAAAGGAGGAATGAGGAGAATTTTGAGAGAATAAATGAGACTGAAATGACAAATGTTGAAGAGCATGTTGAGACTGAGGAAAGGATTGAAGAGATAAATACAGAAGAAAATGTGACTATCACTGATGTAGCTACTGATATTCCTACTGAAACTGCTACTGATGTCTTGACGACATACAGACAGAAGTAGAAACTGAAGTGATAAATGAAGAAGATTATGCTACTGAGGAGATTGTGCTCACTGAACCAGAAAATGAACAAGCAGAATGCTCCAAGAATGTAGAATGTGATGATGAGATGGATGAACTTGAAAAAGAAATTGATAATTTCCCTCCAGAAAGTGAAGAAGAGTTAAAGAAAAGGATGGACAAATGAAAAGCAAAAGTCACAGAAGAAGAGCCTGTTAAGGCATATCCTGAAAAGGATGTATTATTTAGAGATGATGCTATTGCTGCTGATGCTGCCTTAAGGGAACAAGAAAGAATTATCAGAGAATCAATGGAAAGGGAGAAAATAGCCAAATCCTTAACTCCTGAAGAAATGGCAGAGCAGGAGATCTTGATCAAACAAGCCAATCTTGCAAAAGAAATGATTGATGATGTGGCTGATCAGGAGATGATTGAAGAATTGATTATGATGAACAGAGCTGAGGAAGTTGACAACTCTCTAGCTATGGTGGTTAGCAAGTTCCAGTCTCAAAGTCAACAATCAGAAACTGCTAAACCAACCAACTTGAATACTGGTCTGATTATTGAAGAAGAAATTGGTGAGTCCATTGCTTCAATGGCTGCCAATAAATGGACTGAGCAAGTAAAAGAAGATCTGAAGAAGAATCCTACTGACAGCTGGTCAGAAAGGGTGAATGTTCCTGAGCCTCATGAAACACTTAACCAGAAAAGAGAAAGACTTTCTAAACTTCATGAAGAATTTGCTGAAAAGTCAATAGGTTTTGCCAAGACCTACATGAAGAGAAAGAGGACATATGAGCAACCTGAGCATGAAAAAGCTTTTAAGAGGGGCAAGTGGGATGATAAGAACAAGTATTCTGTTGAAACACCAGAAGATGAAGCTAGTCCTATAAGGGCTGTCCCACTACAACCTTGCAACCAGGTGAAAGAGTTCAAGGTGTCCCTGATGTGCCAAACAGAAGTGAACCAGATCATCCACCTTCTGATGAACCACAGATTGATGCAATGAATGATCTATCTGAAGGAGAGGATGAATCTGAGTATTCTAATGATGATGATGATGACCCTGAGAATGATCAAGGGAAAGTTGGTGCAGCTACTTTTGTTATGTCCCCACAAGTTGAATTGACTTATGAACATAGGGCAAACGTTGAGCTGAGTGTTCTGGAAGCTAAAAAGAAAAATCTATTGGTTGTAAAGCTGAGAAAGTATGGGATAAGTTTTGAATCTTTGACTGATCTTGATGATGATCAGTTGCAAAGAAGACTTGATAAAGAGAGAGATGCCTTGAAGAGAAAAAAATGGAGGAAAAGGATAGAGATGCCCAGAAATACAGAGATTATCTCAGAAGGCATGACTATTCAGATGAAGATCTATCTCACTTCACCTTTGACAAACTCCAAGATCTTTACAACTGTGAAAGGGAGAAGGTGATTGAAAAATGTGTAAAAGAGAATGAAAAGCTTGAGAAGATTGAGGAGTTGAAGAAAAAGTTTGGAGGCATGTGTGGTTATTTACTGCAGAGAGGTATGAAGCCTGAGATTGTTGAACATTTATCCAGAGAATCAGTGTTGGACCAATACAACAAACTTAAAAGAAAAGAAAAATTGAAAAGGTCCAAGCTGAGAGCTCTACCAAACAGGCTGAAGCAACTTATGAACCCCAAGCTAAAAGAAGAAGAATTCAAACTCTAAGGGAGAAGGAAAAAGAACAAGACAGATCAGCTGAAACCTCTACTTCTCCATATGCGAAACCTGAACCTGAGGATGAACCATTTGTTCCATGGGAAAATGAAGAAATGATAAATATACTGAGGAACATAATGATCAACCAAAGGGGAATGAGTGAAGCAGACTTCAATGTCTTGGAAAAGGAGGATTTGAAATACTCTTTTATATTAAAAAGGATGAATGGGAAAAAGCCCTAAGGGAAGGAGAGAACCCAAGATACTTTGCTGATGGTAGGTTTGTACCTGCTGGATTGGCAAGAACTCCTGGCATGGATAAAATGTTAAAAGAACTTAAAGCAGCAGGACACAATGTTGTTGAACTTGCCAATCTACCAACAGAGATGGTTGAGGCTGTATACATTAATGTCTTTAACTTGAGGCCTAGCAAACCAAAGAAGTCCATTCCCTTCAGGCCTCCTATTTCAAGAAGATTAAGAGGAGGAAGAGATCAAGGAGGAAGAGGTGAATCAAGCAGTTCAGCACAACAAAGAAAAAGACCACAATCTAATGTGGATCTACCAAGAGAACTGTACTTTGATTCTGTTACTCGGTGCATTAAAGGTGATCTATGAGAGAGTAGGCAATTGAGAGAAATTGTTGTGAGAAGTGACTTCCATGAATTCAATGAAGAACAATTGAGAAGGATGGCCACTCCCAGATTGTATGAATTACAGAAACAGAAGCAGATTGGCAGGTAGACAGATGAATGATTTGTCAAAATTTTTGTGGGAAGAAGCTAACAAAGGGTTCAAGTTCCTAAAAGAAAAGAGAAATTGGAGAACAACCCAAACTCACAAGTCAAGAAGGACTGCAAAGCTAAAAAGAATGGACATAGTTGAGAGAGACTTCCAGATGACTTTCAGAGATGAGAATCCATTGTCCAACATGAATACTTGTATAAGTATGGGAAGAAGAATGAGACGCCCCAACTACACAGTACAGAAGAATGGCATTATAACTGAAATTGAATACAAGGAATATGATGATCATTTTGTACTGAGAAACTCTGATGGAAAAATACTGGGGATCATTAAGAAAGATGAAGACTTGACATGCCTGCACAATGAAGACTTGATGGATATAAGGGATTTGGCTATACCAGAAAGTCACATTCACTACCAAGCCCTTAATATCTTCAAAATGAAAGCTTCTTCAGAGATAATCAATCGAAGACAAGCCATTCATAATGCAAGAAAGAGACAAGATCAATAGAATAGGCTTTGTTTTGTAATGTCTTCGGACAACTTTCTGATTATGTAATTTGCTTATGTTATTTGAATATGTAATTTTGATTTTTGATTTGATGTGTATTTTTGCTAAGTGTAAGTAACCATAGAAATGTTTTGGGTCAGCTGAGATGTTCCAATCTAGGGCGAGATTGTTGGGACAAACAATTGACCTGAGGGGGAGATTGTTGAGTCAAATATTTGACCAAAATGAAGTATATGGAAGATTGGAATCTTCTCAACCTCCTAATAAGTTATTTTAGCAAAAAGGGAGAAAATAAACTCAAGCAAGGTATTATTCTCTCGAGTACACTTCGCTAATAAGTTATTTTAGCAAAAAGTTGAAATGGATCATTAAAGAACAAGGTTGCTCGTAAGGGTTTGTCGGGCAAAGTCTGGCAAAGTCAAGAAGACTGAAGTCTACCCGGACTCTTCAAGCAAAGTCTACCCGGAAACTGATCCCAGGCATACTTATATGTTACCAAGTCCTGAAGGATGGCAGAGTACACAGCGTACTCGGAAAATGAAGATTTATGAAAAGCCTACCCGGAAGACTTGTTTTACACTTAGTTTATTTTGAATATGTAATTGGAATATGTACGTTGTATTTAGTGTTTCTAGAAGGAATGATAGTTGTCCTAGGTTGGCAGGCCTATAAATAGAATGTTTAGGGTAAGCCGCCAGAGACAGACAGAGAAAGACACATACACACGAGACACGATATTCACGGATAAGGATAGATAGACACATTTATTGAGAGAGAATATTGTGTGACGGCTGTCCTAGGATTCCTAAAACCCTAAATCGATTATCCACTTTGTGATGAAAATTATATAGATGAAAATCTTTTGAGTGAATCCTGTGTGTGCTTTCTACCTTTGATTATTCATTGCAACTACCCTGTTTGTTGTTGATTTCGCCTTTAACAAACATTAATCTTTCTAAATATAGAAACCCGTCATTAACTCTCTTGTCAGCACATTAATCTGGGTGAGTTATGACATGATTAAGTAAGATCCAGCTGAAATCAAGGAGCCTGACAATATATAACCAAAATAACAACAAACACAGATGTCCTATTAATCCGCCACCTTCCCATTATCTTCATTCACGCCTTTTGACCACGTGCTGAACAAGTCCAGTAGCGAAATATCAGGTAGAATAGGTCTTGTAGCCGTTATACTTATTAAATATCACCCTACACATAAGAAACAATCGTTAGGAATACCAAACACTGAGGATCCTTGATCCTGACAGAACTACGAAACTTTTCAGAAGGATAATTGATCCAGACTCGTCTTCAAGAATAACATATCCTCAGTACTTAATTATTTGTGACCTAACAATTGCCCAAAATTTGGAAGTTGGTGATAAGATTACAGCTGTCAAATTGGATTCAAATTTCAAAGGCTGCAAAAAATTAGATGAAAAGACACAAATAGGGGCTAAAGTTAAAAATAATTAGTAAACTTAGGGATCAAACATAAAACCCGGTTCCCTTCTTATTCTCTTCATTTTGGAACCTTCTCATCTACAATCCTCTATAGTTCAGGTAATCATTTATCCCTTTCTTTCTTTCTTTCTTTCTTTTATATTCTATGTCATTCGATGTAAATTGATTGTTGTTTCTTGAATTCGTCCAGCCATATGGAAGAAGATATGAAAAGTCAAGGTTTATTGCAAAACCCCTCGTCGAAAATTTGCAGATTTACCGACCCTGAAATAGACCAAATAGCATCCTTGTTCTCTTTCGGCACCATATTCAGACCATATGAATCTTCTACCCCAAGCGACCTATCATCAAAAGTATGTGTCTGCTTTTCGGCCTGCTCTTTCTTACTTGGTTACTCGTACCCATTCCCAGACTTTACCCAATGATTCTTCACCCTTACCGGCATTAGCTACATCCAAGCCATGCCAATGATTTGGTGAGCCTTGTTGACCCTTGAAGAAATCATAGCCGACCATGAGTTAGATTTTGGATTCTCCGAGCTCTCATATCTGTATTCCCTGTGCACTCATGGTTCCATCTGATTCCTGTTCAAATCCAAGCCTCACCAACCGATACCTCTCGATAAAGTGACCCAAAATGGCTCTTTCTGGAAAGGCCAATTTTTCTTCGTTAGACGGGTTTCGATTCCGAATGGGAATACACTTTCGAGTAGATGGATTGGGCGGGTAGGATCATTGTAATTTTAGCACTTTTTAAATTGAGGTTGAAACTTTAATGTTGACTCGCTTTTCTTTTCAGCAGTTGATAACTTTGCAAAGTTGGCTGAGCTTCTAGGAACCAAGAAGATAGTAGCTGCATTCCTTGCTTTTAGCCCCACAAGCCGGACTTTCAAAATCAGGATCCTTGATTCTGATTCAGAAACTAAACTGTTAAACGCCTCACTTCGCAGCAATATGTCAAGTAAGTAAAATTGTAGAGATAAGTATATTAATTTTGTAATAAAAAATGAAAACTTATCTGTTTTGTTGTTTTTGTAGAGACGCCTAAATCTTCTAACAAGACTGCTTCCCAATTCTCTCTTGATTATATTAACCACTTAATTTCTCCAAAGACAGTCAAGAAGGAACCTTCCAACTCCACCCTGGCTCATAGCCCTCATACTGTGACTACCAGAGCTAAGGCTCTGTCTGGGAAGAAGAGGAAGCTACTAGATCCACAAGTAGAAGTCCAGGAAATTGAGAAGCAGCTTCATGAAGTGGTCACTCAGGTAACGATCCTTTATTCTTATTGTCAATATTGTTAGATAATTGTTGTTGATCCCAGGCTTGTGGTATATAGGGCATCTAAGGTTTCAACTCTTACTACGGATCAGTCATCAAGGACCTTGAGGATGCTTTGTCGGGAATGAGGACTCTTGCTGCTGCCAAGGATAAGCTGGTTGCAAAGCTTACAAAGGAGAAGAAACAAGCTGACTCCCAAGTCCTCGCCATGGAAATAAAGATGAAGGATGGGATCAAGGCGACGACTGATGAAACAAAGATGTATGCGGCAAAGCTGATTCTGCAAGCAAGGATCTAATTTGTGTCTGAGACGAATGATCCTTCTGTGACAGGTGGGCAATGAAGGAAAATATAGACAAGGCCAGAGCCCGTTTTTTATTTGATTGTTTGTGTTTTCAAGGATATTATGGTTGTGTACTTTAAGACAATAGTAATCTAGGGTAAAGGATCTATGATCCTTAAGAAAATTTTCGGGGGTAGCAAAGGTGGAGGGATCCTTTGTTTGTGGGGATGAAGCCTTTTATGCCCCTGTTTTAATTTTCCTGCACTTTTGAACATTTAGTAACACCTGCTTAACCCAGGTGGATGGTCCATCTTTCGTATGGTGAAATCTGGGTTAAGGATTTTGGGTAAGTCCAGGCGACTTATTATTAATAACAACTTAACTTTTGTTCATATGAATGTTTTTTGTTATTCCCAAAGTTTGATATAGTCTTAGTCTTGTTGAAAGTATTAAATAATATTCTTGAGTAAAAAGCTTTAAGGATAGAATATCCTTGTAAAGATAAATTAAGGATTTTAAATCCTTACATAAATGAGCTTATAAAGATTCTAGCCAAGTAAATGTAAATTAATAAGTAGCAACCATACCATAAGATCTAAATAGACCTAAGTTACCATAAGCGTTGAACCTTCTATAATCCTTGTAAAAATAAATTAAGGATCTTGAATCCATAGATGTTGATCCTTCTGTGATCCTTATAATCGAACTTAGGATACCTGATGCAAACAACTTACGATATTAATTGGGATTAAACACAACAAACTTGGGGCAAGCCAAAATAAACTGGGGACAAGCCCAAATAAGCTAGGGGCAAGCCCAAATAAACTAGGGACTAGCCCAAATAAGCTGGGGACAAGCCCGAATAAACTGGGGATAAGCCCAAACCGAGGAAAACCCATATGAACGGATGTTAAACTGGGGACTCGCCCAAACCGGGATTTAGCCCAAATGTAATTGACGTGAAAACGCCAAAACCTTAGCTAACATAAAAATGTTAGAAACCTTTGTCTTAAGATAACATGAAATGTTATAAATCAGTGGTATGGTATGTCTACCATAAATCGTTGGATCCTCCGTATAGCCGAAAGCAACGAAATTGTCAGCCACTAAGCGTGTACTGGTCCCGCTGCCCCGAACTATACGTTGGATAACGTGCGCTCCAGGCGAGAGTGTAGAAACTGTAATTTATAAGAAAGGTGAAAACCATTAAACCTTGGAAAATATGACCATCGGGGGGTCACACTTTAATCGTGGGCTAGGCCAGGGGAAACACTGGTGTACCTTAAGGTTGATGGAGAGGTGGCCAACCTCTTAATCATTGAACCTCTTACTAGAATCATGCATCGTTATTTAAAACTTGGAAAAGACAAACGTTAAGAATATATTATCCTTAAATTAAGAAGAATCTGAAAAGAATAAGTGATCAGATAGATATTACCAATTTCAGGATCCTTAATTCTTTGAGGATACTTGATCCTCTGAGGATACTTGATCCTGACTAGAAAAAGTACTTCTTGAGATGGATAGCATTCCATGCTCTTGGTAGTCTGTCACCTTCCATGGTAAGTAAATGATATGCCCCCTTTCATGCTTCTGATTCAATTAAGTAAGGGCCTTCCCACTTAGGTGCTAACTTTCCATCTTCCGGATTAGTTGTATTTTGGAAGCGTTTCCTCAAGACAAGATCTCCTTCTTGGAATCTTCTGATCCTTATACTCTTGTTGTATGCCCCAGCTACCCTTTGTTGATATGCTGCCATCCTGATCTTGGCTAGGTCTCTAAGCTCTTCAACAATATCTAGGTCTTTGAGAAGGATTTCATTATTGACCTCAGGATCACTGATGCTTGTTCTGGCAGTAGGAACCACCATTTCTGTAGGGATTACGACTTCTTATCCAAACACCAATGAAAAGGGTGTTTGACCTATTGCATTCTTTGGTGTTGTTCTATCAACCCAAAGAACATAAGAAAGTTCCTCAACCCACTTGCCTTTTTTGAATCCTAGTTTCTTCTTTAAGTTGTTGATGATTATCTTGCTGCTTGATTCTGCTTGACCATTGGCTTGAGGTGAACTGGTGTAGAAGTGATCATCTTGATGCCCAACTGTCACAAAGGTTAGTGGCTCTTTTCCCGATAAACTGGGAACCATTATCTTAAATAATTTCTTAAGGGATACCAAATCTAGTAATAATATTTCTTTTAATAAAGGATATCACCTCTTTTTCACGGACTTGAACAAAAGCTTCTGCTTCTATCCACTTTGAAAAGTAATCAGTCATTGCAAGCATGAATACTTTTCTCCTAGCGCTTTAGGTAGCTACCCACGATATCCATGCCCCCACTTCATGAAAGGCCATGATGAGGATATAGGATACATAGGTTCCGCTGGCTGGTGCAGGATGTTGTCATGTCTTTGACAAGCATCACACTTCTTTGAATATTCCATGGCATCTATCTTCATGTGTAAGGCCCCGAACCCGGTAGCCCTACTTTAGCGTTGGATTTAATCATAAACACCGTTCTTACAATCAGAGTTAATTAAAACTTTCGCGGAAACGTTAACTTAAGTCATTCATTACAAAACATTAAATCTTTTCTTTGTTACCATAACACAAAACATTATATTTAAAACATCTTTTCTTCTATCTTCAGATGTCAGCCGTTCAATCCATGCCATATGCCAACCTCATGCTTGCTCTTTAATCTGCTCACCTGCGTGCTTACTAAAAGTCAGCTACGCTGAGTGAGTTCTAATTAATCAAGCAACTTACCATACAACCATTTCATGCAATATATATACGTATCCGAAGACACATATTCCATTGTCTAACCTGCTCAACTTACCACTAACCCCTTATTTACCCCTACAGCTTAGCCACTTAATAACGAAGGCACGCATAGACTTACTCTACCACGCACTCACGTTATGCCACTTTAATAACAAAGGCATGGATAGACTTACTCTACCACGCACTCACGTTATGCCACTTTAATAACGAAGGCACGAATAGACTTACTCTACCATGTACTATCTTCATGCCACTAACACCCTTACTAGACCCCTATCCACTTCTATCACACTCTACTTCTACTTGTCTATAACACACTCCCTATCAGTTCATTAACTACGTAATAAGCAAGTCACATCATAGCATTCATACACACTAATAACCACTTGGTAATCACTATCCTTGGCGATACATGCAATATACGAAGATCGTTCACGCAACGACAAGCATTATATAATAGCTACCTCGTATATCATCTATAGCATACACTTACCACTTAAGTTAAGTGTATTCACACTTCACATCAAGTATGCACACAACCCCAAAAACATAACAAGGAAAATGGGGCTAGAAACTCACCTGAACGCGGTTACGCTTGTCGTTAATAGTTTCCCTTTCTTGAGATGTGTGCGACTAACTGTTTAATGAACGCAATATTAAATACCACTCTAGATATTCTCATAGTTTACTTAATTAATCTTATGTGTCTAAGCCGGTTTTACTTCATTGAATCTTTACCCGGTTAGTTATCGTTACTCGTTAACCTTTAAAGGTATCTTTCATAAATTATCAAAGTCCAAGGGCTATTATGTAATTATCTCATTCTTTTCTAAGTCCAGGGACTGCTCTGTCGTTCTAATAAATTTTCAGTTCGTTACTCAATTCTTTAACTAATTGACTTATCATAACGAAATGGTCCTTGTAACGAATCAGTCCATGTAACGAATTGGACCTTTTAATTCGTTATCTCTTTTTAACGAACAGTCATAACGAATTGTGGCTAATTCGTTATCTTTTCCATAGCGAACTGGGACATGAACTAAGGCTAGTTCGTTAAGCTTCCATTAGCGAACCACGTGACGAATCACCCATAGTTCGTTAACTCCTCATTAACGAATTAGGGTTAGGTCAGAGAATGTCAGAAACATTCTCTGACATTCCCCTTACCTCGTATACACTTTCTGGCGCCGCCTTCACCGGAAAACCGGGATCTCACCGGAAAAACGAGATCTCAGCCGTTTCACCACCGTTGTCACCGTTTTTCGTCCCGTTCGATCCAGATCTGAGCTAGGGTGACCCCTAAGCTCATCCTAGGTTTGGTTTATACCCGATTCTACCCGGATCTCATGACTTTAACGATTTAAAGGTCTCGGCTCGTCATTTTGCGACTTAATCTAACAGGTTTGGATCTCTACAATATCATACTATCATTACCTCGGGTCCGGATCGGTTCTTCTTGGTTTCGACTAGAGAGAGATAGAATTATGAGAGAGAGCTAAGTGTGTGTTTTGGGTGATGTATGTAATATGTGAAAATGAAAGGATTAACGGGTGATTATGGTTTATATATTATGGGTCATGGGCTTGAGCCCATGGTCCATCTTCCTTCCTTTCTAATCCAAGTCCATTACCCATATTACCTAACCCAACACAAGCCCGACTCGTAACAACTCCTACTTTATTTTATTATTTCCCCACTAACCCGAGTAAACTTTTCCACCAATATTAAATAATATAATTAATATTACTTTTAGAAATTTTGGGATGTTACATCATGGTTGGCAAGAAGTACCCTGTTCTTAGAATCCTAGAGAATAAGGCTCTGCCTCCAGTGTGATTACCACAATCTCCTTCGTGAAAGTCTTTAAGCACCTCTTGAATTTCAGGATCTTCGATACACCTCAAGTTTGGACCTGCAAGAGATTTCCTATACATAATATCATGTAATAAAATGCATTGTGATACCTTAAGTTTGAATGATTTGTAATTCTCTGTCGCGCGAATCTCTCCATCTTGAATGAACTTCTTGATTGGGAGGATCCAAGTTCCTTTATTATTTGAGGGTAATGGATCCCAAAGCACAATCTCTTTGTTATTTGTTATCTACCCAACTTCTTACTCTCCTATTGCTGGTGAGAGTATATGGATGATTGGAATCTTCATGGCTTCCGGGATCTTCAAGGATGAAGCTATATTTGACATTTCTTTCCTGTAAAATACTAAAGAATCGAAGAAATTTGACAGATCTTTCACAATATCTAGATATTTGATTAGTTTTTCACCTTTAACAGCCTATGAGCCATTAAAGTGGTTAGCAATTAATAATGAATCTATATACACCTGAAGATACCTGATCCTCATGTGTTTAGCTAGTTGCAAACCTGCGGTTAAAGCTTCATATCATCTTTCATTGTTAGTGGCTTGAAACTCACAGGCTATAGACTGGGGTATTATATCCCCATTTGGAAATATTAGTAGGATACCTAATCCTTTTCCTCTAAGTTTGGATGCTCCATACGTGAACAAGATCCAAGGATCCTTGGTTTCCTCTAGCTGTTGGACCTCCAAGTTAGCTTTCTTTTGTAAATATCTACTGAAATCAGCCACAAAGTCAGCTAATGCTTGAGACTTTATAGCAGTCCTTGGCTCGTATTGGATATCATATGCACTCGGCTTTACAACCCATTTAGCCATCCTACCTGACATCTCTAGTTTTTTAAGAACATTCTTGATAGGATAGTGTTAGGGCATATAAATTATGCTAAGGATCCTCAATCCTTGAATACTTTATTGATCACTTATCCTTGTGATATATTCCAGATTGTCAAGGATCAAGGATTCTTGGTATTATCTGTTTCCTAATAATTGTATTTGAATGGTGTTGTGTTTGATAGATATAATGGATGGAAGACAAAGTCATCCTATTATTGCGCTAGTGGACAACTCCCGCACGTGGTCAAGAGAGAAGAAACGGCTAGTGGAGAAGATGGCGTAATTATAGGAAAATAGTTTGATATTATTTTGTATATAATAGAGTTATTGATCAACTAGGAACACACACTGATTAGCTGATACTCGCATACACTAGCTCATAGTTCTCTTTACTCACACACAAATAGCATTATTGTATTCGTTGATCATAAACTCCACCCATTGTAACCCGATTTTGATATTAATAAAGTGGTGATAGACGATTTGTCATCACACGGAGTTTTTTTCCTTTGATCTAATCAAGATCAACGGGTTTTTCCTCGCAACAAATCACGGTGTTCATCTCTATTTTGTTCATATATTCATTATTGTCACCTTAGCACTAAACCTCACAAAACTAATTTGGTTACAATATCCTTAGCCGATTTTTGACCAATACAATTTGGCGCCCACCTTGGGGCAATTGGTGCTATAATCCAGAAAATACCCAATCAATTTTCAAACTTTCTATCTACCACTCTCAATGGCCTCTCAACAATCTTCTGCTTCATCAACCATGCCATCATCCGTTTCTCACTCATCAAGGACCTTGCCACCGATGCCTCCCCCGCTAGCAGCAGCACCAAGGACAACCGCGGCTGGAAACAAGTCTCAAATACCAGTATTCAGAGCTCGAAAACCTCTACTACCACTTCGGTGATCAATACTAACAATGATTTTTCTGTTATGTTTTCACAGGTCAAAGCATACATGGAGCAGCAAAGCAAGACTAACCAAAGGATTCTTCGAGAGATAGAAGACTTGACGAAGACTAAGAGGCCGGTGGAGGATGAAACTCCTTTGATGCCTAGGATGCTGGATTTTAACACTCCAACACCCTTAGCTCAAACTACTCAAGGATCATCCATCCTTCAACCGGGAGCGATGAATCTGCAGACCAACGGACCCTCAATTTTCCAGAAAGGATCATCTATCCTTAACTCGGGCTCCATGGGTCAACAGGTTCAAGGATCTTCAACTTTTCCACAAGGATCATCCATCCTTCAGTTAGGATCAGTAGGTCAGCAGACACAAGGATCCTCGATCTTTCAGCAAGGATCATCGATCCTTCAACCAGGATCCTCTGGGTTATGCTACCAAGGATCCTATAACTTCCAGCCTCAAGTATCCTTCCTCCATAATCAAGGATCCTCCGGAATTCAGCATCAAAGATCTTTGGAAGTTCATGAAGGAGATATTATCCCCATGTAGACTATCGCTACTAGTGGACCAACTTCTGTAGAAGACAGTTCATACCTCAGCTACTTTTCTGGAATACCAACCTTTACCCAACAAGGAGGTAACACACATGATCCTATATCCTTAAATGCTAACCGTGGTTCCATGCAGGATGCAAGTATTAACCAGACTATGGCTAAGAAACTGCAAAAGCTCAAGGATATGATATCCAGCGTACAAGGGGTGGTCCATCCGATCCCTGAAATACCTGAAGGGAGTCATAAGTTATCCAGATTCGTTTCACCTATTTGTGATGCTGAAATTACAAAGCGATTTCAGACCACCAACATGAAGACTTATGATGGGACCACTGATTCTGAGGAGCATGTCACTCAATACAGGGAATGGATGGAAATCAATCCAATTCATGAGAGGCTCAAGGAGGCTTGTCTGTGCAAGGGTTTTGGATCCAAACTAACAAGATCTGAACTCAAATGGCTGCTAAGTCTTCCTCCTTACTTTGTTACTTCATTTTCTCACTTAGTTAACTTGTTCAACAGTTAATTTTATTGTAGTAGGAAATTTGAGAAGTTAACTAGTGATTTATACCGAGTTATCCAACCTTATGATGAATCCCTTAGGGATTTTGTTACAAGGTTCGGCAGGGAAGCTCTGAAAATCCCCAATCTTGATATGGCTACTACTGTTGAAGCGTTCAAGATGGGACTTCAGAGGGGCTCCCATTTTAAAATGATCTTGTGATGACTCCTTGCAGGTCTTTAGATGATGTATGGAACAGAGCACTGAGGTTCATACGGCTGGAAGATGACAAAAGGATCCAAGAATTGGGAGCTCAATCGAAGCAAGAATCTCCTGACAAAAAGCAAGGATCCTCATGCAGAAACAATAACTCGAAGCCATACACCAAATTCAACAATCAAAATGTCCGAGCGGTTGAAGAATGAGATGATGATGAAGATTACCCCAACATCTCTGTGGATACTCATGGCTTGATTTGTGCCTTGAAGGATCTAAGAGAGAAGGCAAGGTGGCCACGAAAGAACGAGAAGTCAACAGCCTTCAGAGACAAATCCAAATGGTGCGTCTTCCATGAGGATTTTGGCCATATGACGGACGAGTGCATTGGTTTGAGGAGAGAAATTGAATACCTCCTTAGAAAATGCCATTTTAAGGAACTGTTGGGAAGAAAAAAGTTGAGGATCCAGGATCCTGAAGAGGTTCCTCAAAAAGCGAATCCGCCCCCACCAAATGCTCAAGTGATCAACTTCATTTCTGGTGGCTCAGACATATGTGGAACTTACTTCTCCGCTGCTAAGAGGCTCTCCAAGAAGACCAAGTTGGATAACGGGGAACGACCGGTTATATCCACCACTTTGACCACTGACAAAAGGATTTTCTTCGTTTAAGAAGATAAATCAAACATCCAGGATCCACATCATGACGGTTTGATTGTTACTTTGTTTATTGCTAACCATTATGTACGCAGGATCCTAGACGACAGTGGAAGCTCGGTCAATATCATCCAACACGATGTGCTTCAGAAGATGAATATACCAGACTCGGAGATCATCCAAGGACGTTGATACTAGTCGGTTTCAGTGGCGAGACCAAGAAAACATTGGGGGACATCAATCTCCCGATATACATCAAAGGGTTAAATTCCTACCAAAAATTTTGTGTTATCGATAACCTATCTTGTTGCAATGTTATTTTAGGCAGGCCTTGGCTACATGGGATGAAGGCAGTAGCCTCTACTTACCATCAATGCATAACACTACCGACCCCTTGGGGAGTTGTGAGGATAGATGGTGATCAGGTGGAAGTCAAGAACTATTATTCTACATCAATGAAGCCAACAAACAAACAGACGATAGCATAGCAACCACAACAACATCCTAGGGACGTGCTGGAAGCTCGGGAGAAAGACATAAAAAAGGTGTCCTTGGATCCCGAGGATTTAGATGTGAAAGTGTTCCTAGGATCCGGTATCCCAAGTGAGATTGAGGAGGATATGATATCCGTCCTAAAGCAAAGAAAATCAATGTTTGCCTTCAAACATTCATACATGAAAGGTATTTCTAAGTAGGTAATTACTCACAAGTTAGGCCTGGATTTATCTGTTAAACCCGTCCATCAGAAGAAAAGAAAATTCGCTCCTGAGAGGAACACGATCATACAAGAAGAAGTTGAAAAACTTCTTAAGGCCGGTATGATCAGAGAGGTTAAGTATCCTCGATGGTTAGATAATGTGGTTCTTGTTTCTAAAATGAGTGGAAAGTGGAGGGTGTGTGTCGATTTTACTGATTTAAGCAAGGCATGCCCCAAGGATCCTTTCCCGTTACCACATATAGATTCCATGGTGGATGCAACGGCAAGACAAGAGATGCTCACCTTTATGGATGCCTCCTCTGGATTTCAAAAAATTCAGATGGAACCATCTGACCAAGAGGATACAACATTCATGACTCCTACTGGCATTCCTGTTATATTGCTATGCCATTCGGACTAAGAAATGCAGGGGCAACATATCAAATATTAGTCAACATGATGTTCAAGGATCAGTTAGGCAAGACTATGGAGGTCTACATAGACGACATGGTGGTGAAGTTAAAGAGGGCTGAGGATCATCTAAGAGATCTTGAAGAAGCATTTAATATCCTTGACCAGTATAACATGAAACTTAATCCGTCAAAATGCCATTTTGGTGTTAAGGATGTAAAGTTTCTAGGATACATGGCGACTAAAAGAGGAATAGAGGCAAGCCCCGAGCAAATCAAAGCCATCATCAACTTGAAGTCCCCTGTGAATGCTAAGGATGTCCAAATATTGACGGGGAGAATCGTTGCTCTCAACATATTCATTTCCAGATCCTCGGAGAAGTGTAAAGACTTCTATGACATCCTCTGGAAGAATAAGAAGTTCGAGTGGACGGAGAGGCATGAAGTTGCACTTAAAGCCTTAACGGATTACTTATCCTCAGCACCAGCCCTGATGAAGCATGTGGATTGAGAATCCTTATATCTATACCTAGCATTTTCAGGTAATGCAGTAAGTATCGTCCTCGTTAAGGATCATGAAGGTGAACAACACCCGGTATATTATGTAAGTAAAAGCCTCTTAGACGCAGAGGTCTGGTATTCTCAACTTGAAAACTTAATTCTTGCTTTGATTATGGCTTCTACTAAATTGAGACATTACTTTGAAACACATACTATTATTTTGAGAACTAATTATCCTGTTAAGAATGTGCTTAGAAAACCAGAGTTGTCACGAAGAACGGCCAAGTGGGTTGTGAAGCTGAGTGCATATGATATTCAGTATGAGCCTAGAACAGCCATCAAATCGCAAGCACTAGCATACTTTGGGCTGATTTCAGCAGTGATATGAAAAAGGAAGCTGATATAGATGTCCAACAACTAGAAGAAACCAAGGATCCTTGGATCCTTTCATAGATGGAGCATCCAACGTAAGAGGAACAGGATTAGGGGTCCAACTACTGAAATCGCCGCAGGGGGACATATTACCCCAGTCTATAGCCTGTGAATTCCAAGCAACAAACAACGAGGCAGAGTATGAAGCTCTGATCGCAGGTCTATAATTAGCTAAATGCATGAGGATCAGGTATCTTCAAGTATATATAGATTCATTGTTTATTGCTAACCACTTTAATGGCTTATATGTTGTTAAAGGAGAAAAACTAATCAAATATTTAGATGTTGTGAAGGAATTAGCAAAATCCTTCGAATTGTTTAGCATTGTACAAGTACCAAGGGAAAAGAACGCTGGGGCAGATGCGTTGGAAAATTTAGCCTCATCTTTGAAGATTCCAGAAGACACGAAGATCCCAATCATTCATATACTCTCGCTAGAAAGAGGAGAACAAGGAGTTAGGGAGATAACAGATGACAAACAAATCATACTTTGGGATCCCTCATCCTCAAACAACCAAAGATCCTGGATCCTCCCAATCAAAAAATACATTCAAGATGGAGAATCCCAACCACGGAGAATGCAAAATCCTTCAAACTCAAGGTATCACAATACATTTTATTACATGATATTCTGTATAGGAAATCTCTTGCAAGTCCATACTTGAGATGTATCGAGGATCCTGAAATTCAAGAGGTGCTCAAAGACTTTAACGAAGGAGATTGTGGTAATCACACTGGAGGTAGAGCTCTGTTTCTAGGATCCTAAGAACAGGATACTTCTGGCCAGGGAAGACGCCGTGGAGTATTCCAAGAAGTGTGATGCTTGTCAAAGGCACCCAAACATTCTTCATCAACTAGCAGAACCAATGTATCCTATATCCTCTTCATGGCCTTTTATGAAATGGGGAATGGATATTGTTGGCAAGCTACCAAAGGCACCAGGAAGAAAAGTATTCATGCTCGCAATGACTGACTAATTTTCAAAATGGATAGAAGCAGAAGCTTTTGTTCAAGTCCGCGAAAAAAAGGTGATATCCTTCATTAAAAGAAATATTATTACTAGATTTGGCATTCCTTCGAAAATTATTTGTGACAATGGTTCCCAGTTTATCGGGAAAAGAACCACTAACTTTTGTGACAGTTGGGGCATCAAGATGATTACCTCTACTCCAGTACATCCTCAAGCTAATGTCCAAGAAGAATCAAGTAACAAGATAATCATCAACAACTTGAAAAAGAAACTAGGATCCAAGAAAGGCAAGTGGGCTGAAGAGCTACCTTATGTTCTTTCGGCTGACAGGACAACACCCAAGAATGCAACAGGCTAAAAACCCTTCCCATTGGTGTTTGGGTCAGAAGCAGTAATCCCTACAGAGATGGTGGTTCCTACAGCCAGAACAAGCATCTGTGATCTTGAAGCCAATGACGGAATCCTTCTTGAAGACTTGGATACTGTTAAAGAACTCATAAAACCTAGCCAAGATCAAAATGGCGGCTTATCAACAAAGGGTAGCCGGGGCATACAACAAGAGTATAAGGATCAGAAGATTCCAAGAAGGAGATTTGGTCTTGAGGAAAGCCTTCCAGAATACAACCAATCCAGCAGATGGGAAGCTAGCTCCCAAGTGGGAAGGTCCTTATCTAATAGAGTCAGAAGCAGGAAAGGGGACATATCATTTGCTCACTATGGAAGGCAACAGGTTACCAAGAGCGTGGAATGCTATCCACCTCAAGAAGTACTTTTTCTGATCAGGATCAAATATCCTTAAAGGATCAAAGATCCTAAAATTGGTAATATCCATCTGATCAATTATTCTTTTCAATTTCTTATTATTAATTCAAGGATAATATATTCTTAACATTTTATTTTTTCCAAGATTTAAGTAACAATGTAGGGTTCTATTAATATGTTAGATGATCAAGAGGTTGGCCACTTCTCCTTTACATTTAAGGTACTAAACTATTTCCCTTGGCCTAGCCCACGATTGGATATGACCCCCGATGGTCATATCCTCCAAGGTTTAAAGGTTTTCACCTTTCTTACGAACTAGAGCTTCTACACTCTCGCCTGTAGCGCACGCTATTTAACGTATAGTCCGGGGCAGCGGGACCTGTACACGCTTAGTGGTTGAAAATGTCATTGTCTTCGGCTATATGGAGGATCCTACGATTTATGGTAGACGTACCATACCACCGGTTTATAACATTTTCATGTTATCTCACATTTGGGCTAAATCCTGGTTTGGGCGAGTCCCCAGTTAAGATCTGTTTATTGGCCATGTCCCTAGTTTGGGCTTGTCCCCAGTTTGGGCTTGTCCGCAGTTTTTGGGCTTGTCCCCAGTTTGGGCTTGTCCCCAGTTTTTGGGCTTGTCCCCAATTTTTGGGTTTGTCCCCAGTTCACGGGTTTGTACCCAGTTGCACGGGCTTGTCCTCAGTTTATTATTTGGGCTTGTCCCCAGCTTAACGGGTTTAACCCCAATTAATCTTATAAGTTCTTTGTAACAGATGTTCTAAGTCCAATAACAAAAATCAAGACTTATGGATTTAAAATCCTTAGCTTATTCCTACAAGGATCACCGAAGGTTCTATACTTATGGTAACTTAGGTCTACTTAGACCTTGTGGTATGATTTCTACTTTTAAATTTATATTGATTTAGTTAGGATCCTTATAAATATTTTTGTTTAGAGATTTAACATCTTTGAATTACTTTTCCTAAGGATATTCTATCCTAAAAATTTCTTTTACTCAAGATTATTTCTTAAAACTCTCAATAGAGCTAAGACTATATCAAACAAAATTTTAAAATAATAAATAACAAGCAAGTAGTCAAAAGTTTTAGATTATTATTAATATAAGTCACTTGGACTTATCCAAAATCCTTAACCCGGAATTCACCATACAAAAGATGGACCATCCACCCGGATTAAACAGATGTTATTAGATGTTCATGATTTGCAGGGAGACTAAGAGGAGTTGGATATATAGCCGGAAGGGAAGTTCCCAAGGAAATTCTATAGATATATGATAATTATATCTAGCTTGTCAAATCTCATATGTTTTTGTAGGAAGTTTGAATTCAAAGGCAAAATGACAGATGTGATCTTATCACAACCGCCATTTTGGGGGAAATTGTTAGGGCACAGAAATTTGACACTGTGGATACGTTATCCTGGCATAGACTGGAACAGTTATCCTTATCCTGTATTCCAGATCATAACAGGATCAAGAATCCTCGGTACCTATTACTAATTAATGGTTGTTCTCATGTGTAGTCTTGTATTTAGCAGGTGTAACAGTTAGAAGACTTAGTCTATCCACTAACTCGCAGTCAAGAAGATATTGCACATGGTCAAATGGATGTAACACGTTTAGTAGGGATAATGGTGGATTTATAGGACTTCTTGTTGAGTCACAAATAATTGAGTACTGAGGATTTGTTGTTCTTGAAGACGTGTCTGGATCAATTATCCTTCTAAAGAGTTCCAAAGCTGTGACAGGATCAAGGATCTTCAGCTGTTGGTATTATTAACAATTATTTCATGTGTGTAGGTTGTTATTTGATGAAGTTAACGGCTCTAAGACTCAGTCCACCGCCTAATTCACTACTTGGATTTCTCAAGCACGTGGTCAAATGCGTGAAGGAAGAGAGTGGAGAAGATGGTGGATTAGTAGGAAATAGTTGTTATTTTCTTTTATTATTTAAATTGAGTTAAAATCAATGCTAGGACACACATAAGCACACTGATATAATCTAGCTGATAGTTCTCTGCAAACACACACACTTAGTCTCGTTGTATTCATTGATCTATAACTCCACCCGTTGTAATCTTTTTTATATTAATAAAGTGGTGATCGACGAGTTTTCATCACTAGGGGTTTTTTTCCTTTGATCTAAACAAGATCAAGGGGTTTTTCGTCGCAACAAATCGCTGTGTTCATCTCAATTTCGTTCATACATTCGTTGTTAATATCATAGCACTAAAGCTGACAATTACAGTTTTGGATACATTATCCTTAGCCAATTTTTATCCAAAACAAGAAGATTTCAAGAATGAGATCTAGTCTTGAGGAAAGCCTTCAAGAATACAACCAATCCGGCAGATGGGAAGCTATCACTTATGTGGGAAGGTCCTTATCTGCGAGTCGGAGGCAGGAAAATGGGCATATCATTTTCTCACTATGGAAGGCAACCGGTTACCAAGAGCCTGGAATGCTATCCACCTCAAGAAATACTTTTTTTGATCAGGATCAAGTATCCTCTGAGAATCAAATATCCTTTCAGGATCAAGGATCCTAAATTTGGTAATATCTATCTGATCATTTATTTGTTTAAGATTTTTATTAGTTTAAGGATAACATATTCTTAACATTTGTATTTTCCAAGTTTTAAGTATTAATGCAGGATCTTAGTAAGATATTCAATGATCAAGAGGTTGGTCACCTCTCCTTCACATTTAAGGTACTTTACTATTTTCCTTGGCCTAGCCCACGATTAAGGTATGACCCCCGATGGTCATATCTTCCAAGGTCTAACGGTTTTCACCTTACTTATAAATTAGAGTTTCTACACTCTCGCCTTGAGCGCACGCTATCCAACATATAGTCTGGGGCAGCGGGACCAGTACACGCTTAGTGGCTGATAATTTCGTTGTCTTCGGCTATATGGAGGTTCCTACGATTTATGGTAGACGTACCATACCACCGGTTTATAACATTTTCATGTTATCTCATGTTTGGGCTAAATCTCGGGTTAGGCGAGTCCCTAGTTAACATCCGTATCATTGGGCCAGTCCCCAGTTTGGGCTTGTCCCCAGTTTCTAGGTTTGTCCCCAGTTTGGGCTTGTCCCTAGTTTGGGCTTGTCCCTAGTTTTCGGGCTTGTCCCCAGTTCACGTGCTTGTCCCCAGTTCAGGGGCTTGTCCCCAGTTGCACGGTCTTGTCCCCAGTGTATCTTATGGGCTTGTCCCCTATTTGATGGGTCTAACCCTAATTAATCTTATAAGTTCTTTACAACAGATTTTCTAAGTTGAATGACGAGAATCAAGACTTGTGGATTCGAAATCCATAACTTATTTCTACAAGGATCGTGAAAGGGTCACTACTCATGGTAATTTAGGTCTAATTAGACCTTATGGTATGGTTTCTATTTGCCAATTTGCATTTGTTTGGTTAAGATCCTTATAGACCTTTTTTGCTTAAGGATTTGAATTCTTTAAATCATTTTTGCAAGGATATTCTATCCTAAAATTTTTATTCAAAATTTATTTCTTAAAACTTTCAGTAAAGCTAAAGCTATATCAAACAATCTTTCAATATAACAAGTAACAAGCAAATAACCAAAGATAATATTTATTAAAAACTTACTTAAAATTACCAATAATTAACCCGGACTTCACCATTTAAAACATAGACCATCCATCCGGGTTAAAGTAAGTTGTTACTAACCGTTTAATTGAGTGCATGAAACTAAAAGTCAGGGGCTCCAAAGGCTTCATCCCCACAAACAGAGGATCCATCCACCTTTGTTACCCCTTGAAATTGTCTTAAGGATCACTGATCCTTCAACCTATTTACTATTATCCATTGCAAACCATTATCGATGCAAAACATAACTAAAGCAAAATAAAAAAATAAATGGGCTCTGGCCTTTTCTTTAATAACCTTCATCGCCCGTTCAAGCAGCCTCTTCACCGTCTGCTGCATCCTTTCTTCCTTCAATTTCCACCACCTCCTTAGCTCCGCTGGTTCCAGCTTCATATCCATCCATCATCTCCGCATCCTCTTCACCACCAAGAGCCACCAGAGCCACCTTCCACTTCTTCACATCCCAGGCAGCTTTTTCAAACGCAGGATCACTGGCTTCTGTCGCCATCTTGATCCTGGTCTGCAACACCGACCTTGCAACCCACATCTTCGCCTCCTCAGTAGCCTGCTTCACTTCTTCTTGGTGTTGGGCTTCTGTGGTGGATAATAGATCCTCCAACTGCTTCTTGTCCTTGGTGAGCTGGGCCATGGCTTTATCCTTTGCGACCGCTGCACTTCCCATCCTCGAAAGGCTCTCGCTCATCTGGCTCACAATCTTGTCATAATGATCTTTGCAAGCATTCACAGCCTATGACCAACAATTATGCAAAAGTTAGAAGCATTTTTGATCCTCAAATTCAAGATATTGGGATAGAGGATACTTACAGTGAGGATCATGTCAAAGTGGGTCTCGGGCTCTGAAGATCTCTTTCTCTTGGAAGCTGCTGACTTGGCCCTGGTAGTTTTGGACCTTGGCTCGGAAGTGGTAGCTGCCTTCAAAGCTTCTTTCTTGATAGTTTGAGGAGTAATCATGCTGTCAATTTCCTCCAAGGAAAACTTCTTGGCGTACTCTTGAGATTTCTGGGCACCTGCTGGAACAAATCAGCAGATAAGTATTGTATTTTATTTTATTTAATTTGCATATAGAAATCTTACTTGACATATCGAAATATGAAGAGATATCACCTAAAGCCTCAATGAATCTGGCTTGGAAGGTTTTGACTTCAGAATCCAGAGCAAGAAATATTTTTTTCTTTTTCTTCTGTTCCAGGTAGCTTGTCCATGGAAGCAAATTTCTCAACTGCAAACAATAAAAAAGATTGAGAGTTAGATCATTTATTATGAATTGTCTTTCTGTTAAGGATCCAGGATCCTACCCTTTTTAACCCAAGTTAGAGGTAAACCAGCCCCACCAGGTATTGAGCTTCGATTTATAAAAAATAAATTATCCCTCCAAAAATAATCGATTAGGTTACTTTTGATATCGGATTTGGTTTACGAGGCTTAGACTTCAGCAAAAACCGGTTTGAACCGTGGGTAGTTAGGGTATAAAGGTGAGATATCTCTTGGACGCCAAAATCGATCTTCTCTTCCTCGATGATTCTTTAAATGGTGCCTAAAACCCTCGAAATCATGGGCATGGCCTGAATATAAGACATGCCGGTGGATTCGAAAAAACTTTGAGTGAAAGGAGGAAACAGGTATGTGTAGCTAATGAGGAAAGGGCAAGCCGGGAAACAGACCCAAGTCTGTGAATAAACGTCACATCGGATTGTAGAATCGTACGGTCAGAAAATGGTTCCCGATGGAAACAGTGGCCGGAATTCGTCGATCTCGAGGTTAGTGAACTTACAGATCTCCATAGATGGATTAGCTATGAGGTTCTGAGGTTGCATCTCCGTCAACTCGGAGTCACTAGATTGGTCGGAGTGTTTGGAGGGAGAAGAAGAAGAAGCGACGGACATGTTTCAGAATAATATAATAAGGAAAAAAGAGGAAGAAGGACACCTGAATAGTTGCCAAGATGTGTGGTTATAAAGAATTGAAGGCATCACATATATAGGTGGCGATGGTTAAGGGTTTTAGATGATAATTATTACTGACAACCGTCTAATTGATTTATCTTTTGCAGGATTCAAATTTCAAAATGACAGTTGTATTGCATAAACACCCGCCATTTTGGGGGCAATTGTTAGGGCATAGAAATTATGCTAAGGATCCTCAATCCTTGAATAGTTATGGATCACTTATCCTTGTGATATATTCCAGATTGTCATGGATTCTTGGTATTATCTGTTTACTAATAAATGTATTTGAATAGTGTTGTGTTTGATAGATATAACGGATGGAAGACTAAGTCATCCTATTCTTGCGCTAGTGGACGACTCCCGCACGTGGTCAAGAGAGAAGAAACGGCTAGTGGAGAAGATGGCGTAATTATAGGAAAGATAGATATTATTTTGTATATAATCGAGTTATTGATCAACTAGGAACACACACTGATTAGCTGATACTCGCATACACTAGCTCATAGTTCTCTGTACTCACACACACATAGCATTATTGTATTTGTTGATCATAAACTCCACCGATTGTAACCCGATTTTGATATTAATAAAGTGGTGATAGACGATTTGTCATCACCCGAGGTTTTTTTCCTTTGATCTAATCAAGATCGAGTGGCTTTTCCTCACAACAAATCACGGTGTTCATCTCTATTTCGTTCATATATTTATTATTGTCACCTTTGCACTAAACCTCACAAAACTAATTTGGTTACAATATCCTTAGCCGATTTTTGACCAAAATAGATAGTTAGTTTTCACAATTATAGTATGAATTTCAAAGTAATGCCTTAACTTATTAGAAGCCATAATAAGTGCAAGAATTAACTTTTCTTAATGAGAATACTTGGCTTCAGCATCTAGAAGACTTTTACTTACGTAATAAACAAGATGTTGTTCACCATCATGATCCTTTACAAGGACAACACTTACTGCATTTCCCCGATACAGCTAGATACAAGGATAAGTGTTCTCCATCTATTGGCTTCATTAATGTTGGTGCTGAGGATAAGTAATCCTTTAAGGCTTTGAGTGCAGCCTCATGCTTCTCCGTCCACTCGAACTTTTTATTCTTTCTAAGGATATCATAGAAATCCTTACACTTCTCCGAAGAACGAGAGATGAACCAATTTATGGCTACAATTCTTCCAGTCAACCTTTGTACATCCTTTGCATTCACGGGTGACTTCAGGTTGATGATGGCTTGTATCTGTTCCGGGCTAGCCTCTATTCCCCTCTTAATGACCATATAACCAAGGAACTTTCCTGACTTAAAACAAAAATGGCATTTAGATGGATTGAGTTTCATGTTATACTTATCAAGGATATTGAAGGCTTCTTCCAAGTCTCTAAGATGATCCTTAGCCTTCTTGGATTTGACAACCATGTCGTCTATATAGACTTCCATGGTTTTCCCTAGTTGGTCTTTAAACATTATGTTGACTAAGCGTTAATAAGTCACACCTGCATTTCTTAGTCCAAAAGGCATGGCAATACAGCAATATATTCCAGTAGGAGTCATGAATGTTGTGTCTTCTTGATCAGATGATTCCATCTGAATTTGTTGAAATATAGAGGAAGCATCCATAAAGGTAAGCATCTCATTAACTGCTGTTGCATCCACCATGGTGTCTATATGTGGTAATGGGAAAGGATCCTTGGGGCGTGCCTTGTTTAAATCGGTGAAAACGACACATACCCTCCACTTTCCGTTCTTTTTTGAAACAACCACAACATTAGCCAACCATTGAGGATACTTAACCTCTCGGATCTACCGGCCTTAAAAAGTTTTTCAACTTCTTCTTGTATGATCGCGTTCCTCTCATGAGCGAATTTCCTTCGCTTCTGATGGACGGGTTTAATGGAATTTTCAAGGCCTAACTTATGAGTAATTACCTCTTTTGAAATACCTGTCATATCTGAGTGCTTGAAGGCAAATGTGGATTTTCGTCGCTTGAAGAAGGATAATATATCCTCTTCAGTCTCATTAGGGATACTGGACCTAGGAAAACTGTTACGTCTTGATCCTCGGGATCCAAGGATTCTTCTTTAGGTCCTATTCTCGAGCCTCCATCGCGTTCCTAGGATGTTGTTGTAGTTGCTATGCTATCGTCTGTTTAGCTATTGGTTTCATGGATGAAGAATAATAATTCTTAGCTTCCACTTGGTCACCATTTATCCTTACTAATCCCCAAGGAGTTGGTAGTTTGATGCACTGATGATAAGTAGAGGCTACAGCCTTCATTCCATGTAGCCAAGGCCTGCCAAGAATAACATTGCAACAAGACAAATTATCATTAACACAAAATTTTTTGTTAGAGTTTAACCTTTCAATGTATATTGGGAATTTGATGTCCCCCATTGTTTTCTTTGTTTTTCCACTGAAGCCAACTAGCACAGTGGTCCAAGGATTGATTTCCGAATCCGGGATATTCATCTTCTGGAGTACATCGTGTTGGATGATGTTGACTGAACTTCCACCATCGACTAGGATCCTACGCACATAATGGTTAGCAATAAGTAAAGTTACAATCAAACCATCGTGATGAGGATCCTGAATGCTTGTTTTATCCTGCTCATCAAAGAAGATTCTTTTATCCGTCGTCAAGGTAGTAGATATAACAGGTCTCTCCACGTTTTCCAGCTTCATCTCTTTAGCATATCTCTAGGCCGAAGAGAAGGAAGTTCCACATATATCCGAGCCACCAGAGATGAAATTGATGACTTGAGCGTCTGGTGAGGGCGGAGTTGCTTTATGTGGTAAATATTCAGGATCATGCATCCTAGACATTTTTCTTCCCAAGAGTTCCTTGAAATGGCCCTTGCTTAGGAGGTATCCAATTTCCCTCCTTAAACCAATACAATCATCAGTGATCAGTCTGATGGCCAAAATCCTCATGGAATGCACACCATTTGGATTTGTCCTTGAAGGATGTTGTTTTCTTCTTTTTCCGAGGCCACCTTGGTTTCTCTCCAAGACCCTTCATGGCACAAATCAAACCATGAGTATCAACAGAGAAGCAATACTCAGAAATACTTGGATAATCTTCATTATCATCATCTCCTTCTTCGACTACTTGGACATTTTTATTGTTGAACTTGGAATAAGGCTTCGAGTTGTTGTTCCTGAATGAGGATCCTTGTTTTTTGTCAGGAGATTCTTGTTTTGCCGGAGCTCTTAACCGTTCTTGGATATTCTTGTCATCCTCGAGCCTTATGAACCTGAGTGCCCTGTTTCTAACATCTTCTAAAGTCCTACACGAGGTCATCACAAGATCTTCATAAAACGGGGAGCCCGTATTTAGCCCCATCTTGAAAGCTTCAACAGTCATAGCCATAATCATGATTAGGGATCTCTAGGGCCTCCCTACCAAACCTCGTAACAAAATCCCTAAGGGATTCATCATAAGGTTGGACAACTCTATATAAATCACTAGTTAACTTTTCAAATTTCCTACTACAAGAAAAACTGGCTATTGAACAAGTTAACTAAATGTGAATAAGAAGTAATAGAATAGGGAGGAAGACTTAGCAACCGTTTAAGTGCAGATATTGTTAGTGTGGATCCGAAACCCTTGCATAGACAAGCTTCCATGACTCTTTCAGGAATTGCATTGATCTCCATTCTCTCCCTATACTGAGCCACGTGCTCTTCCGGATAAGCGGTGCCATCATACACTTTCATGTTGGGAGTTTGAAATTGTTTTGGGATTTCAGCATCACAAATTGGTGGAGCAAATCTGGATAACTTGTGGTTCCCTTCTGGTATCTCTGGAATTGGTTGGACCACTCCAGAGATACCTATATATCATATCCTTAAGCTTCTGATGTAACTTAGCCACAGCTTGGTTGATACCTGTATCTTGCATGGAACCAAGATTAGCATCTAATGTATGTGATTATAAGTGTTACCTCTTTGTTGATTGAACGTCAGCATCCCAGAAGAGTAGCTGAGGTAAGAAGCATCTGTCACGGCGGTTGGTCCATTGGAGGAAATAGTCTTCATGTGGATAATGTCTCCTTCATGGACCTCTGAGGATCTTTGATGCTGAAGTCCTGAGGATCCTTGATTCTGGAGGAAGGATCCTTGAGGCTGGAAGTTGTAGGATCCTTGATGATACAACCCAGAGGATCCTGGCTGAAGGATTGATGATCCTTGCTGGGTGAGAGAGGATCCTTGAGCTTGCAGACCCATGAACCCTGTATTAAGGATAGATGATCATTGTTGGAAAACCGAGGACCCTTGAGCTTGTTGAACCATGGACCTCGGGTCAAGGATAGATTATATGTAATTACCTTAGATCTAAACGATATTGATTACAGGAATTAGATCTAATACCTTAAAGGATCTAGTTCATGATATACTCTTAATTAATTATCTATATGTATATATATGTATAATATTATTGATTATATAAGTGCATTACTAATAGGTTAACGAAGAATAGAGAGAGAGTTTCGGCAGAGCTTCAATACTGTTAAACTCAAAACTTAAATTATCAGAGGAGGAATCCTCTATATATAGAAGATGGAGTCTAGTTCGTTACACATTCCGTAACGAACTAGCTCCACTTCTTTACATTACAGAACATTAAATAAACATTAATGAACTGCCCCCTAATTCGTTAAACATCCTTAACGAATTAGGAGAGAACTTAACTTAAACATCTAGTTCGTTAAACATCCTTAACAAACTAGATAGATCATAAAGAACAAACTTAATATAATAGTATTTCTTACTTAAATAAATACAAAAGATAAATTCAAAGACTCGAGACGCAAAACCGTGCACTAACAGACACCCCCTCGTCTTGAGCTCTTTGTATTTAAATTATTTGAAGCGCTTGGACTGCCTGTCTCTGCAGCTGTGAATCCCATGCTCATGACACACACGAACAACATGTTGAAATTGCATTGCTCGGTCATAGTCCTCACGATGCTCGATTAATATTTTATTCTTGAACAGCACATCATTGTCGGTCTCTGTCAAGTTCACGAGCCATATCAGATCAATAATCTTAATCAGCTCGGTCTTTAAGCCCTTTCCCAGCACACTAACAGCCTCGCCAGTTCGATTGTCATAATACCAGGGGTTAAAAGATAAATACATGTGTTGATTCAGCGTCTTGACTGGTACACGCTTCATCGTTTTCGGCGGGTTTAACTTTAAGCACCAGCTTCCTCCAACCCATCCTTGGATCTATTTCATCAATACGCTTACGAATTGGGATTTGCGGCTTATAGAATTTAAACCCATGGTTCACCTCGAACAACAAATGTTGGTGGAACCAACTTGCTTGGTGATTCCCGCCACGGTTAATAAAAGGATTGTACGCAAGAGTTCGTACATCCCATCTTGCTAATGAGGGAACGCTAGTAATCTTTTCATAATACTGAACAGTGTTCTCCCATTTGATGATACAAACTTTTAACTTAGAATCAAAAAGCCTTGAAATAATATCACATTTTACCTTTTGAGACGGATTAGTCTTCGAATCGAATCTTGTATCAACATTTTACCTTTTGAGACCTTCTCCAACTGATCTTCGGCTACTTTAAAAGTTTCTTCATTAAATATCGGAGCACCCTGATCAACACTAGAGTGTTGAAATAAGTCAGGGCATTCCTCATCCTTTATGTCTTCAATCTCAACTTCCTCGTCTTCATAAATGAAAAACGTGTTCATATATTACGTTCGAGAAAGTTAAATACTGTGATAAAGTTGATAATAATTTATTAAGTGTGTCGCAAATCTGTGACAAGAAGTACACGACTGTATTTAATGATAAAGAATGTTTTATTCTGAAACAGGGATATGTCATTCCCGAGGAATGCGATCCCCTCAATCGAATGATATTTATGTGTTAAATATGTCTTCCAAAGCAACAACATCTGTGGAAACGTGTTACGTTTCTAAAGCAACTGAAAAGGATTCTATTCTATGGAATCATAGAATGGGTCATATTCATGTTAGGAAGATGAGTTATTTAATTTCAAATGACTTGGTGAAGGTGTTTCCTTGAAACATTTTAAGTTAAGTGATTACTGTGTTGCTTGCATGAAAGGCAAATAGAAGAAAAAGTCACATCGAGCTAAGTTAATGAATTCTATTGATACTCCACTTGAACGACTTCATATGGATCTATTTGGTCCTGTGAATCGTGCTAGTGTCGCTGGAGATTGGTATTGTCTTGTAGTTACCTATGACTATTCAAGATATTCATGTGTCTTATTTATGAGTTCAAAAGATCAAACACCCGTTCTGATTCAAAACTTAATCACAAAGATCGAATAACTATATAAACTGAAGGTGAGACAAATTTGAAGTGATAATGGTACGGAATTTAGAAACAACTTGTTGGATTTCTTTTATGTTCAAAAGGGAATTCATCAAGAATATAGTGCATCTTATGTACCACAACAGAACGGTGTTGCTGAAAGGAAAAAACAGAACTTTGATTGAAGCAGCTAGAACTATGCTTGCCGATTCTAAGCTTCCTGTCAAATTTTGGAACGAGGATGTGAATACTACTTGTTATACGCTTAATCGGGTTCTGACTGTTAAGAGGCTCAAAAAGACGAGTTATGAGCTTTTGAACAAACGAAAACCTAATTTAAAGTACTTGGAACCCTTTGGGTGTCCATGTACGATGTTGAAAAGAGATGTGAGTAAATTTTAAGAAAAGGCCATTGAATGTTATTTCTTGGGTTACGCATCTTCTATGAAGAGGGTATTTAATTCTATTTCAGGTTGTGTAGAGGAGTGGTATCATGTGGATTGTCAAAAGTACACCACACCTCCTCAAGGTAAAGGTCCTGATTGGATGATTGATTATGAAAGTTTGTTTAATTCTTTTACTCAAATGGAGTATCAACCTGATGAAGATTTGGTTCATGCATATTTAGAAGATCAATTGTTACCTCCAAGACCTTCTAGTTCGATTTATGTTGATGCTTCTCAAGATGATATTCTTGATACATCTGATGTACTTTCAATTTCATCTGATGATGGTCATTTTGTTGATTCTTGTTGGAACCCTTTGGGTGTCCATGTTCGATGTTAAAAAGAGATGTGAGTAAATTTTAAGAAAAGGCCATTGAATGTTATTTCTTGGGTTACGCATCTTCTAAGAAGAGGGTATTTAATTCTATTTCAGGTTGTGTAGAGGAGTGGTACCATGTGGATTGTCAAAAGTACACCACACCTCCTCAAGGTAAAGGTCCTGATTGGATGTTTGATTATAAAAGTTTGTTTAATTCTTTTACTCAAATAGAGTATCAACCTGATGAAGATTTGGTTCGTGCATATTTAGAAGATCAATTGTTACCTCCAAGACCTTCTAGTTCGGTTTATGTTGATGATTCTCAAGATGATCTTCTTGATACATCTGATGTAATTTCGATTTCATATGATGATGGTCATTTTGTTGATTCTTCCTCGGCTCCATTCCCTGAAACACATGAGATTGGTGAATCGTCTCATAATGTTGAGGAGAATCTCACTAACTTAACCGACAATGTTGTTGTTCCTGAGAATCCCACTCTTCGGATTCATAATTATCATCCAAAGGAAAACATCATTTGAGAAATTGATGTGGGTGTGCAAACATGTCATCAAGTTGCTTCTTCAAGTGAAAATAATATATTGTGTGCTTATGAAGATTTACATTCATCTGGAATTGTAAATCTTGCTAAATACACTTGCTTCCTATCCCAAGTAGAGCCAACGTCACCTCCTATGGCACTTGAAGATCCTTCTTGGGTAGAGGCAATGCAAGAGGAATTTCAACAGTTTAACCGACTGGGTTTATCGGATCTTATCGATAAACCTACTAGAGTCAAGAAGCCCATTCCGACTAAGTGGGTATTTAAATGTAAAAAGGACGATTGTGGAGTGATTGTGAGAAACAAAGCACGGCTACTGGTGCAAGGTTTCCATCAGCAAGAGGGTATAGACTACACTTAGGTATATGCTCCGGTTGCAAGATTGAAAGCTATACGAATCTTTCTGGCTTATGCGGATTACAAGAATATCAAAGTCTATCAAATGGATGTGAAAAGTGCTTTTCTCAATGGCGAATTACACGAGGAGTGTTTGTTTTACAGCCTCCTGGCTTTGAAGATCCTGATTATCCAGACCGAGTTTACCGTTTAAACAAGGCCTTGTATGGTCTACATCTAGCTCCGAGAGCTTGGTATACCGCTTGTAATTACCTTAGATCTAAACGATATTGATTACCGAAATTAGATCTAATACCTTAACGGATCTAGTTCATGATATACTGTTAATTAATTATTTATATGTATATATATGTAGAATATTATTGACTATATAAGTGTATTAGTAATAGGTTAACGAAGAATTGAGAGAGAGTTTCGGCAGAGGTTCAATATTGTTAAACTCAAAACTTAAATTATTAGAGGAGGAATCCTCTATATATAGAAGATGGAGTCTAGTTCGTTACACATTCCGTAACGAACTAGATCTACTTCATTACATTACAAAACATTAAATAATCATTAACGAACTGCCCCCTAATTCGTTAAACATCCTTACCGAACTAGATAAACCATAACGAACTAATTAATATAATAGTATTTCTTACTTAAATAAATACAAAAGATAAATACATAGACTCGAGACGCAAAACCGTGCACTAACATGATTCTGGCTGGAAAACTGAGGATCCCTGAGTTTCCTGACTCGTGGATTGCAGTTGAAGGATAGATGATCCTTGAGTAAGTTGAGCCAAGGATCCTGGAGTGGTAAAATCCAGCATCCTAGGCATCAGAGGAGTCTGATCCTCTACTGCCCTATTAGGCCTCTTGAGGTCTTCTATTTCACGGAGGATCCTCTGGTTAGTCCTGCTTTACTACTCCATATATGGTTTAACCTGCGAAATTATACTAGAAACATCATTGTTAGAGTTAACTACCGAAGTGGCAGCGGTGGTTTTTTAGCTCTGGAAGACTGGAGTTTGAGTCTTGTTTCCAACAGCAGTAGCCCTTAGTGCTCCAGCAAGTGGAGGAGGCATTGGCAGTGAAGATCATGGTGGGAGTGAAACGGATGAAGGCATGGTGGATGAAACAAAAGATTTTTGAGAGGCCATTGATGGTGGTATTGATTGAAAAGGTTGAATATTGTTAGGGAAATATTATGGATTATAGCACCAACTGCCCCACGGTGGGCGCCAAATTGTTTTGGTCAAAAATCAACTAAGGATAATGTAACCAAATTCGTAATTGTGGGACTTGGTGTTTGTGATTGTATATGTAATATGTCGATGAACACAAATATTTATATGAGGAAAAGCCCTTAATCTTTAGAGGATCGTCGCGCATAAAAACCTCGGGTGATGACAATTGTCTATCACCAATTTATTAATCAAGAAGTCGGGTTACAAATGTTGGAGTTTATGATTAATTATTACAAGATAGCTAAGTGTATGTGAACTGCTTATAGAGAATTCTGAGAGAGTGTTTATGGACGTGAGCAGCAAGTGTGTGTGACCTAATTTGATCATAAACTCAATATATAACCAAAATTAATACTAACAAAAATTTCCTATTAATCCGCCACATTCCCATTATCTTCATACACGCCTTTTGACCACGTGTTGAACAAGTCCAGTAGCGAAATATCAGGTAAACTAGGTCTTCTAGCTGTTATACTTATTAAATATCATCTTGCATGTAAGAAACAATCGTTAGGAATACCAATTACTGAGGATCCTTGATCCTAACAGAACTCTGGAACTCTTCAGAAGGATAATTGATCCAGACTCGTCTTCAAGAATAACATATCCTCAGTACTTAATTATTTGTGACCTAACAGCGATGTTGATGAATGGAACCAACAAATTTGCTGATTCCTTATAGTAATGTATAGGAGTATAACGCATGATAGCGAATTACTCTCACTCGTTATGGCATGTATAACAATTGAGGTCATCTTCTATATATATATATATATATATATCCCCTGTAACTTGTCATTTAATTAAGAGTCTTGATTATTATCAATTAAGTCTCGTTACTCTGTCCAACTACTCCTTCAACACACAGTACACATAGTTAACGTATTCTAATCGTATTTCATATCAATAGACTAAATCCGTGATATCAATCAATTACACATGGTTTCTCAAGTGGTATCAGAGCATGTGTCTTATTGAATCACGATTAGGATTGTTATTTGCATCAATTGAAGTACTAATTGATTGATAACTGTAACTTATTGAACTAAAATCAAGTTTTGAACTGTTCGGACCTAAAATCAATCAATTAAACGTTGTAATCATGATAATTGGACTGGAATTGATGTTAAGATTAATAACGATGATGTCTAGATCATTTGGGATCAATTAATTGTATAATTCATTGTAAATGATTTGATTGATTTTGCGCGGGAACGATTTGAGTTCGACTGAGTTTTAGTCAAAATTAGATTAAATTTGGATAGTGTTTGTGGTTTGGATTGATCTATGGTTGTTCGGAATTATGAGACGAGTAGATTGAGTGGTTAAGTGTTGAATTTGGTTAAGGATTGGATGAGTTTGATGTGATTTTGTGTGGTTTGGATCTGGTTTTGATTTGAGTCTGGAACTAGAAAAATACTTGAAAATTTGAATATATGAAAGTTCATTCATTATAGTTTGAATGGTCATTCGTTAAAACCAATTGCTCATTCGTGTTGCAATTATAACTGTTTTGCCGGCCGTCAAACAATTCTAACAACCCATTCGCTACTATAGTGTCACATTTGTTACTTAATAACCTCATTCGCTACACTAATCAGGTTCACTACGTTCATTCTTATTGTTCATCCGTTTAAATAGTAGAATTCATTCATTGTGATTAATTCGTGTGTCTCATATGTTTGAATAGTAATCTCATTTGTCAACACAATTTTGCATTTCCTATTCGTTTAAAAATGCCATTTATTATTATTCATTTGTTACCTAAACCAGTCATATTCGTTAAACTTACTGTTTTGGACAAAAATCTGCTATGTATAATGTGTCCAAATCATTAATTGTGAGGTATAGTGCTATGGTAATAATAACGAATATATGAACGAAATAGAGATGAACAACGTGATTTGTTGCGAGGAAAAACCCCTTGATATTGTTTAGATCAAAGGAAAAAAAACCTCGGGTGATGACAAATCGTCCATCACCACTTTATTAATCACAAAAAAGGGTTACAATGGGTGGAGTTTGTGATCAACGAATACAATAATGCTATGTGTGTGTGATTACAGAGAACTTAGTAGCTAGAGTATGTGCGATTGTAACTATCTGACCTAGCATTGATAACAAACTCGATATATAAAGAAAAGAAAAATACATCTAACAACTAGCTCCTACTAATCCGCCATTTCTCCACTCTCTTCCTTCGTGCCTTTTAACCACGTGTTGTAGAAGTCCAGTTGTGAAATAGGTGGTGGACTGAGTCTTAGAGCCGTTGCATTCATTAAATAACAACCTACACACAAGAAACAAATGTTAATAACATCAGATGTTGAGGATCCTTGATCCTATCACAGCTCCGGAGCCCTTCAGTAGGATAATTGATCCAGATATGTTATCAAGAATAACATATCCTCAGTAGCAAAATTATTTGCTCTAACAATTGCACCCAACATTGAGGGTGTTTATGCTTTATAGCTGGCATTTTGAAATTTGAATCCTGCAAAAAGTAGATGATAAGACAGTCGCCAGAGATATTTATTATCTAACCCTCGATATATGTGATCCCTATAATCCTTTTATAACCACATATCCAGGCAGCTCATCAGGTATCCTTCCTTCTCTCTTTATTCTTTTAATGTTGAGGATAAAGGATCCTCAGTATAAAATTCATGGCCTAACAATTGCCCCCAAAATGGCGGGTGACAGTGGAATATAGATGTCATTTGAATTTCAAAATTGCTGCGAAAACTGATAGATGGGGTTCTGCCAGAATACTTACCATTTAACCCCCGAGGTTAATTATATCCGTCTATATATGCCGCCCTATATCTTTGATTATAAACACGCCTTCATCTGACGTATCAGGTATTCTTCTTACCTTTCTCTCTTATTTTCTTTAATCATGTCTGCTGCTTCATCTTCTTCTTCTCTGGCTCCCTCTAAACCTTCCGAACAAACTTCCGACGGCTCTGAGTTAACGAAATGGAACCCCAATGTCTGCTTGCTAACCCATCTTCCGAAATCTGCAAACTTAAGGATCCCGAGGTCAATGACTTTTGTACATTGTTTCCACCGAAAACCCTATTCCGACCCTACTAATCCAGTGTTAGATGCGATGTTTATTCCAAGGTTTGGGTCTGCTTTCCGGCGACTCCATTTCTGATCGGCTATAAGTACCCTTTTCCGTCTTTTACCCAAAGCTACTTCGACTCTACCGGCATATCCTATATACAGGCTATGCCGATGATTTGGAGGGTTCTTAACACTCTCGAAAGGATCATCGAAGAGGAGAAAATCGATTTCGGTCTTCCGGAGTTGTCACATTTGTATACCCTTAATACTCACGGTCCTGCCCACTTTATCTTCAAATCCAAGCCCCGACAACCTCACCCGTTATTAAAAGTCACCTTAAACGATTACCTGTGGAGAAATCAATTTTTCTTCGTAAAACGTGACTCTATACCAGGAGGAACCGATCTTCCTTCAAAATGGGTTAGAAAGGGTAGGATCCTGGATCCTTAAAAATAGCAGGATCCTTTATGCTTTGATTTGAATTTTGGACTTTTCCTTTTTATTTGCAGTTGACAATTTTTCTTCTTTGGGCAAGTTACCTGGCACAGAAGAAAAGACAAAGCGGTTCCTAGCAATGGATACCGAAGTTAGGACCTTTCAAGCTCTATTTGTTGAAGGTTTTTGTGATATCTCCTCGAGTTCAAGCATGTCAAGTAAGTTAATAATTATAATATAAATAAGATTGAAATAAGAAAACTTATCTGATAACTTTTTTTCCTTTTCAGGCGCTAAGAAGTCCCAGAAGTCAGCCGGCAAGTTCTCCCTGGAAGATATCGAATGTATGGTCACTTCTCCTGTTGTCAAGAAGGAGGCTTCGAAAGCAGGCACTAGCTTTGAGCCCAAGACTGCAACAACCATGGCCAAATCCGCAGGTTCCAAGAGGAAAAGATCCTCTGATCCTGAGACCCATTATGACATTGTTAACTCTGTAAGTATACTGCATTTTGTCATTTCGCATTTTAGGATCCAATATTGTTCCAATCCTGATATGAGATTTATTTATAGGCTGTGACCGCTATGAGGGATCACTATGAAAAAATTATCCATCAGATGAGCGAGAAAATGTCCGGTTTAGGGAAAGCTGTGGTTGTTAAGGATAAGGCTATGATCCAGCTCTCCAAGGAGAAGAAACAGTTAGAGGATCAGCTATCCTTAGCCGAAGCCCAACGTCAAGAGGCAGTGGAGCAGGCTACAGATGAAGCCAAAGTGTGGGCTGCCAGGTCGGTATTCCAGGCGTGGATCAAGATGGCGAAGGAGGCCGGTGATCTCGCTTTTGACAAGTCGTCCTGGGACGTGGAGAAGTGGAATACTGCTCTTGACGATCTTGGTGGTGAAGATGACGAGGAGATGGCTAAGAACTCTGAGGCTGGGACCAGTGGTGTTAAAGAGGTGGTTGAAGCTGGCAAGGGAGAAGGTGATGCTGCGGTTGAAGATGCAGTTTAAGTGGGCAATGAAGGATATCAAAGACAAGGCCTGAGCCCACTTTTTATTTTGTGTTTATGATGTTTTTATGAACAATGAGTTTGGTTTGTAATAGACAGTAGTAACTAGGATAAAGGATCCATGATCCTTAAGACAATTGGCGGGGGTGACAAAGGTGGAGAGATCCTCTGTTTGTGGGGATGAAGCCTTTGTTTCCCCTATTTTTAATTTTCCTGCACTTATGAACTGTTAGTAACTCTCACTTAACCCGGATAGATGGTCCATCTTTTGCATGGTGAAGTCCGGGTTAAGAATTTTGGATAAGTCCTTGTGGCTTATCTTAATTAATATATAAATCTTTTGACTATTTACTTGTTGTTTATCTTTAAAAGATTGTTAGATATAACTTTAAAATTATTGAAAGTTTTCAAAAACAATTTTAAGTAAAAGATATTTAGGATAAAAGATCCTTATGAAAATTGCTTAGGATAGAATATCCTTAAAGAACAAATAGTAGGATAAAACATCTTTAATAGTTGATAAAAGTTTTATAATAGTATTTCCTTAAAGGACAAATTTTTAGTATAGAGTATCCTTAAAATAGGTGAAATTTTTAGTAATAAAACAACTTTAAGGGAACAACTGAAATGTTTAAAATTATTGCAACAAATACGATTCATAAGTTAATTAATAGAGATCATACCAGAAGGTCTAGATAGACCTAAGTTACCAGAAGTATTGAACTCTCAATGATCCTTGAATGAATCGCTTTAGGATCCGGGATCCTTAGATTTTTTTATCTTCACAAAGAACTTAGTAAATCTGTTGCAAATAATTCTTAATGTTAACTGGGATCTAACCCACTAAGCTGGGGACAAGCCCATACAATATACTGGGGACAAGCCCGTGCAACTGGGGACAAGCCCGTGTAATCTGGGGACAAGCCCGTGTAATATGGGGATAAGCCCGTGTAATCTGGGGACAAGCCCGTGTAATATGGGGACAAGCTCGTGTAATCTGGGGACAAGCCCATGCAACTGGGGACAAGCCCGAAACTGAGGACAAGCCCAAATACGGATGTTAACTGGGGACTCGCCCAAACCGGGATTTAGCCCAAACGTGAGATAAAGGGAAAACGTTATAAACCGGTGGTATGGTACATCTACCATAAATCGTAGGATCCTCTATATAGCCGGAGACAACGGAATTGTCAGCCACTAAGCGTGTACTGGTCCCGCTGCCCCGAACTATACGTCGGATAGCGTGCGCTACAGGCGATCGTGAGAAAGGTGAAAACCTTTAAACCTTAGAGGATATGACCATCGAGGGTCATATCCAAACGTGGGCTAGGCCAAGAGAAACAAGATAATACCTCAAATGTAAAGGAGAGGTGGCCAACCTCTTGATCATCAAGTAAATTATTATAATCCTGCATGGTTACTCAAAACTTGGAAAAGATAAAATGTTAAGAATATATTATCCTTAAATTAATAATAATTCAAAAAGAATAACTGATCAAATAAAGATTACCGATTTAGGAGATCCTTGATCCTTTAAGGATAAAATATCCTCTAAGGATCATAGATCCTGATCAGAAAAAATATCTCTTGAGGTGGATAGCATTCCATGCTCTTGGTAACCTGTTGCCTTCCATTGTGAGCAGATGATATGCCCCCTTTCCTGCCTCCAATTCAATTTGGTAAGGTCCTTCCCATTTGGGTGCTAACTTTCTGTCAGCCGGATTGTTAGTATTTTGGAAGGCTTTCCTCAAAACTAGATCTACTTCTTGAAATCTATTGATCCTTATATTTTTATTGTATGCTCCAGCTACCTTCTGTTGGTAGGCTGCCATCCTGATCTTGGCGAGGTCTCTAAGTTCTTCTATAGTATTCAAGTCTTCAAGAAGGATTCCTTCATTGGCTTCAGGATCACGGATGCTCGTTCTTGCCAAAGGAACCACCATTTATGTGGGAATTACTGCTTCAGATCCAAACACCAATGAGAAGGGTGTTTGGCCTGTTGCATTTTTAGGCGTAGTTCTGTCTGCCCAAAGAACATAAGGAAGTTCTTCAACCCATTTTCCTTTCTTGGGTCATAGCTTCTTCTTTAGATTGTTGATGATGATCTTGTTGCTAGACTCTGCTTGATCATTGGTTGAGGATGAACCGCAGTGGAAGTAATCATTTTGATGCCCCAACTATCACAAAAGTTAGTGGTTCTATTCCCGATAAATTGGGAACCATTGTCACAAACAATTTAATCGGGAATACCAAATCTAGTTATAATATTTCGTTTAATAAAAGATATTACTTCCCTTTCTCGGACTTGTACAAATGCTTCTGCCTCAATCCATTTGTAGAAATAGTCAGTCATAGCAAGCATAAAGACCTTTCCGCCGGGTGCTTTTGGTAGCTTGCCTACAATATCCGTACCCCATTTCATGAAAGGCCATGAGGAGGATATAGGATATAGAGGCTCCGCTGGCTGATGAAGGATGTTCGCGTGTCTTTGACAAACATCACATTTCCTTGAATACTCCACTGCATCCTTCTTCATTGTTGGCCAGAAGTATCCAGTTCTAAGTATCCTGGAAAATATTGCACTTCCACCTGTGTGATTGCCGCAATCTCCTTCATGAAAATCCTTGAGTACTTCTTGGATCTCAAGATCCTCAATGCATCTCAAATATGGACCTGCAAGAGATTTTCTATATACCATATCATTTAACAAAATATATTGGGTTACCTTGAGTTTGAAGGACTTGGGATTTTCTGTGGCTGGAATTTCTCCAGTCTGAATGTAGTTCTTGATAGGATGGATCCATGATCCTTTGTTATTTGAGGATAAAGGATCCCAGAGCATGATTTCTTTATCATTTGTTATCTCTCCAACTTCCTGTTCTCCTATTGCTGGCTAGAGAATGTGGATTATTGGGATTTTCAAATCCTTAGGAATTTTCAAATATGAGGCTAAGTTTGCCAAGGCGTCTGCCCCAGCGTTTTCTTCCCTCGGTACCTGTGTAATACTAAATCTTTCGAAGGATTTCAATAACTCCTTCACAACATCTAAATATTTCATTAGTTTCTCACCTTTAACAGCATACGAGCCATTAAAGTGGTTAGTTACCAATAAAGAATCTACATAAACTTGAAGATACCTGATCCTCATGCTTTTGGCTAATTGTAAACCTGCGATTAGAGCCTCGTACTCTGCTTCATTGTTTGTTGCTTGGAATTCACAAGCTATGGACTGGGGTAATATGTCCCCCTGTGGCGATTTCAGTAGGATCCCCAATCCTGTACCTCTTACATTGGAAGCACCATCGGTGAATAGTATCCAAGGATCCTTGGTCTTTTCCAGTTGTTGGACCTCCAAGTCAGCTTCTTTTTGTAGATCACTAGTGAAATCAGCCACAAAGTCCGCTAGTACTTGAGACTTGATTGTTGTTCTCGACTCGTATTGGATATCATAATCACTTAATTTTACAGCCCACTTGGCCATTCTACCTGATAACTCTGGTTTTCTAAGAACATTCTTTACAAGATAGTTAGTTCTAAAAATAATAGGATGGGTTTCAAAATAATGTCTAATTTAGTAGATGCCATAATAAGTGCAAGGATTAACTTTTCTAAATGAGAATACCTGGCTTCTGCATCTAGAAGACTTTTACTTACATAGTAAACGGGATGTTGTTCACCTTCATGATCCTTCACCAAGACGGCACTCACTGCATTTCCTGAGACAGCAAGATATAGATACAAGGATTCTCCATCCACGGGTTTCATTAGAGCTGGAGCTGAGGATAAGTAATCCTTTAAAGCTGTAAGCGCAGCTTCATGTTTCTCCGTCCATTCAAACTTCTTATTCTTCCTAAGGATGTCATAGAAGTCCTTGCACTTCTCGGAGGATCTTGAGATGAACCTATTGAGAGCGGCTATCCTTCCTGTGAGCCTTTGGACATCCTTGGCGTTTGCAGGAGACTTCAAAATAAGGATGGCTTCGATCTGTTCGGGGCTTGCTTCAATTCCTCGTTTAGTTACCATATATCCCAGAAATTTTCCAGCCTTAATACTAAAATGGCATTTTGACGGATTCAATTTCATGTTATAATAGTCAAGGATATTGAATGCTTCCTCGAGATCCCTAAGGTGATCCTCAGCTTTCTTTGATTTTACCACCATATCGTCTATGTATACTTTCATAGTCTTGCCCAACTGATCCTTGAACATCATGTTGACCAGTCTTTGGTATGTTGCCCCTGCATTTCTTAGTCTAAATGGCATAGCAGTATAACAGTATATGCCGGTATGAGTCATAAATGTTGTATCCTCTTGATCAGATGGTTCCATCTGAATTTGTTGAAATCCAGAGGAAGCATCCATAAAGGTAAGCATTTCATGTCCTGTCGTTGCATCCACCATGGAATCTATATGTGGTAATGGGAAAGGATCCTTGGGGAACGCCTTGTTTAAATCGGTAAAACCGACACACACCCTTCACTTTCCATTCTTTTTTGAAACAAAGACCACATTAGCTAGCCATCGAGGATATTGAACCTCTCTGATCATACCGGCCTTAAGAAGTTTTTCAACTTCTTCTTGTATGATCTTGTTCCTTTCAGGAGCGAATTTCCTTCGCTTCTGATGGACGGGTTTAACAGATAAATCAAGGCCGATTTTATGAGTGATTACCTCTTTTGAAATACATGTCATGTCAGAATGCTTAAAGGCAAAGGTAGATCTTCTTCGCCCTAAGAAGGATATTAAATCCTCCTCAATCTTACTGGGATACTGGATCCTAGGAACACCTTTATTTCTGGATATTCGGGGTCCAATGCTACTTTCTTAAGGTCTTTCTCCCGAGCTTCCAGCACATCCCTAGGATGTTGCTGTAGTTGCTATGCTATAGTCCACTTGGTTGTTGGCTTCATTGATGATGAATAATAGTTCTCGGCCTCCGCTTGGTCGCCCACTATTTTTACAACTCCCCAAGGAGTAGGTAGCTTGATGCACTGGTGATAAATGGAGGCTACTGCTTTCATTCCATGGAGCCAGGGCCAACCTAAAATAACATTGCAACAGGAAAGGTTACCTATAACACAAAATTTTTGGTATGAGTTTAACCCTTCGATATAAATTGGGAGGTTGATGTCCCCCAATGTCTTCTTGGTTTCACCACTGAAACCGACTTGCACCGATGTTCGAGGAATGATTTCTGAATCCGGGATGTTCATCTTCTTGAGGACATCATGTTGGATAATGTTGACTGAGCTGCCACCGTCCACTAGGATCCTGCGTACATAATGGTTAGAGATAAATAAAGTAATAATCAAACCGTCATGATGAGGATCCTGAATGTTCAGCTTGTCTTCTTCATCGAAGAAGATTTTCTTGTATGTTGTTAAGGTGGTTGACACTATTGGTCGATCTCCATTATCCATCTTTATCTCTTTGGCCAGTCTTTTTGCTGTAGAGAAAGAAGTTCCACATATGTCTGAACCTCCAGAGATGAAATTGACCGCTTGCACATCCAGCTTGTCCTGATGAGGATCCTGGATCCTTGAATTGAAAAAGACTCTCTGATCAGTCACTCAAGTAGTGGGGATGAGTGGTCTTCTCTCATCGTCCAACTCGAATTCTTCTACGGGACTTTCTTCTATAGCACAAGAATCTTGAAATAATTCGTAGTCTCTGGAGACAAAGTTGATCACATGAGCATCTGGTGATGGTGGTGTCGCTTTCTGTGGAAGGTCTTCAGGATCCTGGATCTTGGATTTCTTTCTTCCCAAGAGTTCTTTAAAGTGAACCTTGCTCAGGAGGTATCCAATTTCTCTCTTTAAGCCGATGCACTCATCTGTCGTATGGCCAATGTCTTCGTGGAAGGCGCACCACTTAGACTTGTCCTTGAAGCCGACAATCTTCTCATTCTTTCGGGGCCACCTTGCTTTTTCTCCCAGATCCTTCATGGCACAGATCTAGCCATGAGTGTCCACAGAAAAACAATTGTCAGAGATACAAGGATAGTCTTCATCGTCATCTCCTTCTTCAACTGCCCGTACGTTCTGATTGTTGAACTTGGCGTACGGCTTCGAATTGTTGTTCCTGTTCCAGGATCCTTTATTCTTTTTGGTGGTTTCTTGTTTTGTTTGTCCCTCAAGACGATCCTGGATCCTTCTGTCTTCTTCCAATGCCATGTTTCTGACTTTGTCTAATGTCCTGCTTGGAGTCATAACTAAATCGTCATAAAAGGGGGAGCTCTTCTGAATTCCCATCTTGAATGCTTCAACAGCAGTAGTCATGTCAAGACTTGGGATTTTTAGAGCTTCATTTCCGAACCTAGTGACGAAATCCCTAAGGGATTCATCACTCGGTTGGATAACACGGTATAAATCACTGGTTAACCTATCAAATTTCCGACTACAGGAAAATTGAGTGTTAAATAAGTTAACTAAGTGAGAGAAAGAAGTAATTGAAAAGGGAGGAAGACTTAGCAGCCATTTTAGTGCGGCTCCCGTTAGTGTGGATCCAAATCCTTTGCAAAGGCAAGCCTCTTTGAGTCTTTCATGAATAGGATTAATTTCAGTCCTTTCCCTATATTGGGCAACGTGCTCTCAGGATCGGTGCTACCGTCATAAGTCTTCATGTTGGGAGTTTGGAACCGCTTCCGGATTTCAGCTTCACAGATAGGTGGAGCGAATCTGGATAACTTGTGACTCCCATCTGGTATCTCAGGAATTGGACGTACCACACCGAGAACACTGGATATCATGTCCTTGAGTTTTTGCAACTCCTTGGCCATTTCCTGGTTGATACCTGCATCCTGCATGGAACCATGGTTAGCGTCTAAGGATATAGGATCATACCAGTTACCTCTCTGTTGGGTGAAGTTTGGCATCCCGGATGAGTATCTGGGATAAGAGGAGTCAGCAATCGGAGTGGGTCCTCCAGAAGCTATGGTCTGCATGGGGATTATGTCCCCATCATGGACTTCGGAAGATCGTTGATGTTGGGATCCAAAGGATCCTTGATAAGGAATCCCGGAGAATCCTGGCGGTAGCATTCCTGATCCCCTTTGGAACATCAAGGAACTTTGCGCCGGTTGACCCATCGACCCATGGTTGAAGCTAGATGGTCCTTGCTGGAAATCCGAGTATCCTTGGATCTGATGACCCATGGATCCTTGCAGGAGGATGGATAATCCTTGCTGAAAGGCTGAGGATCCTTGAGTCTGAGGACCCATGGATCCTTGTTGAATGATGGATGATCCTTGTTGAAAGGCTGAGGATCCTTGAGTCTGAGGACCCATGGATCCTTATTGAAGGATGGATGATCCTTGTTGAAAGACTAAGGATCCTTGAGTCTGAGGACCCATGGATCCTTGTTGAAGGATGGATGATCCTTGCGAAAACTGTGCCAGGAATCCTGGACTTGTGAAATCCAGCATCCTAGGCATCAGAGGGGTGAGATCCTATGCCGGCCTCTTAGATTTCTTGATGTCTTCTATCTCGCGAAGGATCCTCTGGTTGGTCTTGTTCTGTTGCTCCATATATGGCTTAACCTGCGAAAACATAGATGAAACATCATTGTTAGTGTTAACCACCGGCGCAGCAGCAGCGGTTTTTGAGCTCTGGAAGACTGGTAATTGCGTCTAGCTTCCAGCAGCAGCCGTTCGTTGTGCTCCCGTGATTGGCGGAGGCATCAGTGGCAAAGTCCTTGATGAGAGAGGAATTGATGAGGGCATGGTTGATGAAGTAGAGGTTGATTGAGAGGCCATTGATAATGATATGGGTATGAAAAAATCGAAAATTGATAGAAGTAACATGGATTATAGCACCAATTGCCCCACGGTGGGCGCCAAATTGTTTTGGACAAAAATCTGCTAAGGATCAAGTATCCAAATTCGTAAAAGTGAGGTATAGTGCTAACACGATAATAACAAGCGTGTAATCGTAATATTTGTGAACACAAAGGTTTGATCACGAGGGAAAAAACCCTTAATCACGATAATCTTACTACGGTCAAAACTTAACAAGGTAATCTTTGGACGAGTTGCTTCGGTCAAGGATTAACAAGGTAATCGTTGGTCGAATCTCTTCGGTCAAGGATCAACAAGGTAACTTTTGGTCGGTTAGTACGTGATTATCGTAATCTCCGGCACAAAAAACCCCCGGACGGTGAAAACGATCATCGTCAAGTATATTGATAATAAAAGGTAGTTACAAGTGTTGTGGAGTTAATGATCGAGAATACAAGGTAAAGTAGTGAGTAGAGAGAATATTTGCTTCTGCTCTAGTGTGTGTGATAGTACATGTGTCTTTCCTACTCGATCATAACTCAATTAAATAAGAAAATACCAATAACAATATTTCCTAACAAACCGGAAGTCTTCCACTAGCCACTCCCATGACTTTGACCACGTGCCAATAGCCGTTCAGTAGCGAGATAAGCGGAAGAACGAGTCTTGGAGCCGTTGTTGATATTTAAACATCAATCCTCACATGAATTCGCCCAGTAAGAGCTACATTTAATTAGGATACTGGATCCATACTCCAGCTAGAGAACACTCCGTGAGAATAATTGATGCATGTACGTCTTAAAGTTGCCACACCTGTCTAACACATCACCATACTAAACGCAATCATTAGTAAACAAATAATACCGAGGATCGTCGATCCTTTATACCTTGATACACATCTCAAGGATAATCTATCAGTAAGATAGTTAAGGATAAAGGATCCTCAGTATAAAATTCATGGCCTAACAGTCTTCTTGGCCAGTCTCTTAGCTGCGGAGTAGGAAGTCCCACATATGTCTGAGCTACCGAAAATGAAGTTGATCACTTGAGCATCTGGTGGGGGCGGAGTTGCTTTTTTAGGAACATCTTCAGGATCCTGGATCCTGGATTTCTTTCTTCCCAACAGTTCCTTAAAGTGGCCCTTCCTTAGGAGGTATCCGATTTCCCTCCTCAAACCGATGCAATCGTCCGTCATGTGGCCAAAATCTTTATGGAAAGCACATCATTTGGATTTTCTCTAAAGGTGGTTGACTTCTCGTTCTTTCGAGGCCACCTTGCCTTCTCCCCTAAATCCTTCATGGCACAAATCAATCCATGGGTATCTACGGAGAAGCAATATTCTGAGATGCTGGGGTAATCTTCATCATCATCTCCTTCTTCAACAGCTCGAACGTTTTAACTGTTGAATTTGGAGTACGGCTTTGAATTGTTGTTTCTATATGAGGATCCTTTATTCTTGTCAGGGGATTCTTGCCTCGTTTGAGCCCCTAACCGTTCCTGGATCCGTTTGTCATCTTCCAGCCGTATGAACCTTAGCGCATTGTTCCTTACTTCGTCTAAAGTCCTGCAAGGAGTCATCACAAGATCATCATAAAAGGGGGACCTCTTCTTAATTCCCATCTTGAATGCTTCATCAGCAGTAGCCATATCAAGATTGGGGATTTCTAGAGCTTCCCTGCCAAACCTTGTAAAATACCTAAGGGATTTATCACTAGGTTGGATAACTCGGTATAAATCGCTAGTTAACTTCTCAAATTTCCTACTACAGGAAAATTGACTGTTGAAGAAGTTAACTAAGTGTGAGAAAGAATTAACAGAAAAGGGAGGAAGAATTAGCAGCCATTTCAAAGCAGATCCTGATAGTGCAGCTCCAAAACCTTTGCATAGACAAGCCTCCTTGAGCCTCTCAAGGATTGGATTGATTTCCATCCTTTCCCTGTATTGGGCGACATGCTCTTCAGGATCATTGGTCCCGTCATACACTTTCATGTTGGGGGTTTGAAAGCGTTTAGGGATCTCCGCATCACAGATTGGTGGAGAAAATATGGATAATTTGTGGCTTCCCTCCGGTATCTCAGGGATTGGACGGATCACCCCCGGTACACTGGATATCATATCCTTAAGTTTCTGCAGTTCCTTAGCCATAGTGTGGTTGATACTTGCATCCTGCATGGAACCACGGTTAGCATTTAAGGATATAGGATCATACGAGTTACCTCTTATTTGCGTAAGGGTTGGCATTCCAGTAGAGTGGCTGAGATAAGAAGCGTCTGTTACAGGAGTTAGTCCACCAGAAGCTATGGTCTACATGGGGATTATATCTCCTTCATGGATCTAAGAGGACCCTTGATGTTGAACTCCTGAGGATCCTTGATCCTGGAAGAAGGATCCTTGATTGTGGACAAAGGATCCCAGTGGTTGAAAATTGAAGGATCCTTGAGGATATGATCCGTAGGATCCTGGTTGAAGGATCAATGATCTTTGCTGGAAAGTTGAGGATCCTTGAGCTAGCTGACCGATGGACCCAGGTTAAAGGATGGATGATCCTTGTTAAAAGGTTGAGGATCCTTGAGTTAGCTGACCCATGGACCCCGGTTGAAGGATGGATGATCCTTGTTGAAAGGTTGAGGATCCGTGTTAGCTGACCCATGGACCCCGGTTGAAAGATGGATGATCCTTGCTGAAAAATTGAGGATCCTTGAGCTAGCTGACCCATGGACCCCCGATTGAAGGATGGATGATCCTTGCGCATGTTGAGCCAAGGATCCTGGAGTAGTGAAATCCAGCATCCTACGCACTAGAGGAGTCTGATCCTCTGCCGGCCTCCTAGTCCTCTTGAGGTCTTTGATCTCCTGAAGGATCCTCTGGTTAGTCTTGTTCTGTTGCTCCATGTATGCTTTGACCTGTGAAAACATATTAGAAACATCATTGTTAGCAATGTTGCAAACGTCGCTAGGCGGTCCCTAGGCGGCCGACCTCTTTGGAGGGAGTACTTGGAGAGTACTCGGACATGATAAATACAAAGAAAATTAATTTTTGGGTAATATATATATTTCAATTATCATAAGTTTACTAATATTTATAACAAAATAAGTGAATATCAATATAAATAAGAGAAATAAATTTTTAAATACTAAATTATTCTTAAAATTGTTAATTAAAAAAATGATATTCGTTCTTTAATACTATATAAATATGAATTATGTTGTATATTTAAGTCAAAATAGGCCCAAGTTAACCGACTAGATGTATTTTTGGCTGATGTTGACCACCTATGAACAATTTTTAGTAACTAGGCGGAGTTAAAGAAACTCCCCTCGACACCATACCTTGTAGCGAGTACTCGGGGTGTACTTGGCCTTGTAGACCTACTTTTACAACATTGATTGTTAGTATTAACTATCGAAGTGGCAGCAGTAGTTTTCGAGCTCTGGAAGACTGGTAGTTGCGTCTTGTTTCCAGCAGCAGTAGCCCTTGTTGTTCTCGTGATTGGAGGAGGCATCAGTGGCAAAGTTCTTGAGGAGAGAGGAACCGAAGATGGCATGGTTGATGAAGCAGATGTTGATTGAGAGGCCATTGAGAGTGGTATTGATGGAAAAGGTTGAAAATTGATAAGGTGATTTCCTGATTATAGCACCAATTGCCCCACGGTGGGCGCCAAATTGTTTTGGACAAAAATCTGCTAAGGATAATGTATCCAAATCTGTAATTGTGAGGTATAGTGCTATGGTAATAATAACGAATATATGAAGGAAATGGAGATGAACACCGTGATTTGTTGCGAGGAAAACCCCTTGATCTTGTTTAGATCAAAGGAAAAAAACCCTGGGTGATGACAAATCGTCTATCACCACTTTATTAATCACAAAAAAGAGTTACAATGGGTGGTGTTTATGATCAAAGAATACAATAATGCTATGTGTGTGTGATTACAGAGAACTTCGTAGCTAGAGTATGTGCGAGTGTAACTATCTGACCTAGCATTGATCACAAACTCGATATATAAAGAAAAGAAAAGAAAAATACATCTAACAACTAGCTCCTACTAATCCGCCATTTCTCCACTCTCTTCCTTCGTGCCTTTTGACCACGTGCTGTAGAAGTCCAGTAGCGAAATAGTTGGCGGACTGAGTCTTAGAGCCGTTGCATTCATTAAACAACAACCTACATACAAGAAACAATTGTTAATAACATCAGATGTTGAGGATCCTTGATCCTATCACAACTCCAAAGCCCTCCAGTAGGATAATTGATCCAGATCTGTTGTCAAGAATAACATATCCTCAGTAGCAAAATTATCTGCTCTAACACTTACACATCTCTTTGTTATCCTGAACTTTCTCAGATTGTCAATTTATACCCTAAAATTTCAAAACATGGAACGTTTCATCCTTAAATTTTCACAAAATAGTAATCTTCTATGCTTTGGCTTCCCAAAATGCCCTTATGAAACAATAGCTTAACATAAATTCTGAAATTGGGTCTCATACTAAATGCCCAAAGCTCATGAATTTGTGTCACTTTGCCAACTGGGAACCAAGGTTTCGAGCACATTTGTGTTCTGTTCATCCGGACTGTATTCATAGTTTGGATGTCGTACATAAATTCTGAGACAACGATCTTCACTTCAACCGCTGAAACCCCGTGGACCACTCTAAAACAAAACATATCGAAAATTGTTATGGTTTTATCCGTGATTGTTACGAAAAGAAACTAATTGACATTGAAAAGGTACACACGGATCCTCGAAAGGAAGACCTTTTTACCAAAACATTTGATAAAACAAGATCTAAATTTTTTCTTGGTTTAAATGGTTTAAAATCACTTGTTCATATTCCTAAGCTCGGGTAATCATTTTTATTGTTTTTGTACAGTTATTTTTATTTATTTTTCTTTCTTTAATAATTTTCTTTTTAGGGGAAGAAAAATAGGAAAATAAAAATATATTGTGATTTCCGTTTGTATAGATAAAATACAAAAACATTCAAATATGTTAAAATTTTAAAACATTGAAAAAATGATCCTCAAAATGAGTTTTTGAAGCAAAAATGGAAAATGAAAGTACATTGATCATTTATATCTTATATCCAGTAGAAAAATAGGTGAAAATGGATGTGTGCTTAATTGTATTTGTACATTGGTAGGTCTTAAACAAACGAATAAGGAAGAGTATGTGATATAAACATAAAAAATTTTCAAATTAAAAGAGGTGTTAGTCTCTTACAAAGTCTTAGTGATCAAGGCAGAAATGTAATAGTTTTTCATGCTCAAGCCCAAAATCTGTTTGATCACCAAAAACTTACAAATTTAAATGACTATATGTAACACCCCGTAACCGCAGCGGAAACGTAAATGGGATGCGACAGACACCTCTGATATCAACCACATTGTTTATAAAGAAAACTAAATGCATTAATATACTTCAAATTACAATATCTTGTATTTTTTTACCGTCTAGGTGATACACGCATCATACAATACAGTACACAATTCTATTTGTTATAATGTATCCTAACATCCTGCACACAAATCTTACACACATCAAGCACTTAGCACGTAAGCAATCACTTCATCTTAATTGTACCTGAAAAGCATGTGAGAAAACGGGTCAACTACGAATAGTTGGTGAGTTTAACAATTCGAGTAAACCATGATATATCAATATCAAAATATAATATTATTGATGTAATTATGCTGAGCCCACAAGTGAAACCTCTGTTAACCCAGAACACTTCCAATAACCTCTGGGGACACTGTTAACCCAGAACACTTCCAATAACCTCTGAGGACACTGTTAACCCAGAACACTTCCAATGACATCTGGGGACACTGTTAACCCAGAACACTGTTGCGGAACCTTACAATATTAACAACTCAGACAATTACCATCTTAGTACATTTCCGTACGATTCCCGTACAATAAACAATTTATATAAATCCACGCAAATCCATGCGTTCAGTAAAATCTACGCAAATCCATGCATTCAGTATGTACTTAAATATTTCAGTAGTAACATGCTTCCGCCCCGGGAAAACATTTGAAACAATTCAGAAAAAGGGGCTCGTGAAACTCACCTTAGCACATGCAAGCAGGTAACAACAATCAATATCAGTTAACCCGTCCAATCTGTAATATGATCCCTACGATCATTACTATACACTCATTATTAATATAACTTTAATCGTATCAACCGGTACATCTGGGGACACTGTTAACCCAGTCTTGTACTCATTCCGGGGGCAATGTTAACCCAGAAACACTTTTCCGGACTCAGATTGTGATGTCGTTTAGAGTTCCATGGTCACAATTACTATTAGTCGTTTTTCTCGTTTTGCGTGCCTAGCACGGTTATTCGTTTTTACGTTTAAAAAATGAGTTTGGTCACACACGACCCGAAAATAGTTGTTGACTGATAATTTAATTAAAGTGGTGAAATTAGTACTCGGTTTAGACGCCCCGATTGACCGCGGGACCCGTTTCCGTCTTTGGCGTACCGGAAACTGTTAAATCGGTTAAAAATACCCAAATCATCCGAATTAGTTTCGGATGATTTATTTTTACTTGTTTAACTCATTTATATGAAAATAGTTCATTTTTAGGGTTTTTATACACCAGTCAGCTCGCTTAAGCGAACTTCACCGGTTTACGCGTTTTAACTTTAAAAGTTTGATAATTAGCACGATTAATTATCCATTTACTCTCGGATCTTGAAATTTTGCACAAATCACTTTTTAACAGTGGGGAAGTTTATAAAAATATTTCCAGAATTAATTCTTATATTTACAATATATTTATCTATTTTTAAACACCATTTAAACACTAAATATGTCGTAAATACCAAACGATCTTAGAAAAATCCCAAATTTTTCCTGGATGTCCCCTGCCATCCACATAGTCCCCTGTAATTTTTTCAGAACCAAAATCTTCTTTTACATGCCCTTTTCACTAAAACCGAGCTAGAATCCCTAGAACTCGTTTAACCGAAAAGCCTACTTAGACTTCTCCAACTGACCTCAAATCTTGTGTGTGTCTTATACATGATATAAAAAGCTTATCTGCAATTTTCCAAAATTTTTCATGATATTTAACTATTTTTCACCATTTTTGGCCAAAACCGAGCATTAAATTCACCAAATATTCATCCTTTGTCCAAAAATTACCAAAAATTCACAGATCTCTTATTTTCATGTGTAGAACATCCCTGTAAAATTTCATGACCTAACTCTAAAGCAGCAACAATCTGTCCAAATTTCCCAAAACCGAACATAACCGAATATACCTTTCGTTTTCTGCCACTACGAGCCACAAACTCGTCTTTCCGCCTTATCTACCACTAAATACAGAGCCTACAATCAACATACCACAATACCAAGCAAGTTACACTCACGATCAAGCCATTTCTTTCATGGTTACGGTTATGATACTAAAACAAAGATTTAACCGTAAAAATTCGTTTTTGATTCGTTTAACTCCTTTCTTGGACCAAGATCCCTTGTATAACCCGTATACATCACTTGATCATGCAAGAATCGGTTTCCATCTCGGGTTTTCACCCTTTTTCACTTGGAAACCTCCTTTTCTTGCAAGAACACTCAAGAAACGAATATGAACACGTAAATAACACGATTTTACCTCGGTTTTTCTTGCTAGAATTATCGGTTTTTGATTCAAGATCTTGAGAGAATTAAAGGTTTGTTGGATTGTGTTTGTAAAAAAAGAAAATGAAATGTGTTTTGTGGGTGAGTGGTCCGATCGGACTAAAGGGAGGGGTGGGGTGGGACCCACCTCTTCATTTCTAGCCACATATTCCGATTTCCGAAATCTGGATAATGTTTTGGATAATCTGGTTCAGTTCGTTTTTCGGTTAAACGTTTAATTCGGCTTAAAACGAGGCTAAAACGGTCGTTTTTCGACTAAAAATGAAATTTATATAAAACCGATTTAAAAACTTAAACCATGACATTTATTAACTTAAAACATCATATTATTAATAATTGTGTATCTTTTTCGGCTTGATCGATCATCTCTTGCTCGGTTTGGTATTAAGGTTTCGTTTAACGTACCGACGTACTATTAAATCGAAATCCTTTTTCTGTGCTTTAATCCACTTATCCCGAAGCTTTAATACTTCGTAACATCACTAAATATCATATATCTCGTCTATAATTGAACCCTCGATTCATTCGGGTTTCAATAACTATCGATCGTTTGATCGCATATTCAATACGGTGAATTATATATTCACGTACAATCAATACAATGAACCATGTATTCTCGTATAATTACCATGGTAACTCATGTACCCGACATTACATATGACGTAACTAACGTCTACCGGTTAGGGTATACCTGGTTTCGTCGGAATCGTTACACTATATCATATAGTTAATGGTTAACACTTCAGCAATGTATGGTCTTATGACCTTAAATCATGTATTGATGGGATGCTTCGAAAGTTCTGGACTCCATGGGGTCTTTAAGCGGTTTTCATCTAGGTATTTGTTTAGGTGAATATTATTATGCTCAAAAGTCAAACCTACAGTTTATCTTTTATTATAAGTCATTAAACTTGATCATTGATGTACTTTATACAAATTCATTACTGACTTGATCAAACCACGCTTTAGTCATACATTGTGCCCTTGCTCACGTCTTATTACCATTAAGAAACGGACCACAAGGGACACAATGTTTGTAGCACATGTTTTGGCATCTCGGTCTTTGTTTATTTATGTATTTGGTCTTACTAATGTGAATGGCATTTTGGTAATTATGTTATTGTCATTCTTTAATGTATATGAGCCATTCGTTATGTTATATATAATGAATGAGCTCATGCGTATTGTTATTAAGCCATTCGTTAAGCGTGTTTAACGAATGAGGATCAACGAATGAGTCATTCGTTGTATCTTAAGGTATTGATGGGGTATGTTGACGAATAGTCCCCATTCGTTATGTGATGCATAACGAATGAGGTCGTCATCTATATATACTTGTACCCTGTTAATTTATTTAGTGGTGTTGATATTATTATAGAATCCTCTTGTTACGCTGCCCACATATCCACTCACACACAACTCTTAAAATAATTCAGTCAGTGTCTAATCAATTGATTATATCAAGCGACTAGATCCGTAATGTATACGTATTGATTGTTAAAGTAACTGTACGGTAGTGGTTTCTCAATTCTTCTTGCACACAAATGATAAAACTGCAAAACAGATCAAGAACTACATTGTACAAGTGGTGAAACAATTTGATCTACTAGTCAAAATCCTAAGGAGTGACAATGGAACCGAATTAAAAAATGAAGTGCAAGATACTTTTTATATCTCCAAAGGCATAATCAGGAACTCAGCATTCCAAGGCAGCCTTGGCAGAAAGGATTAGTGGAAAGGAAAAAAAGAGGACACTAATAGAAGCTGCAAGATCCATGCTTGCTAATTCAGGGCTACGTTTATATTTTTGGGCTAAAGCAGTCAACACTGCGGGATATGTTCAAAACAGGATTTTAATAAATCAAAGACATGAGAAAACACCCTATGAAATTCTTTAAAAATTTAAACCATTAATCTCATTTTTCAAAGCCTTTGGTTGCACATGCTTTATATTGAACTTGAAAGATTCAATTTTGTTAGTACATTCTCTGCATGGCATTTCTTGTATAAAGACACACGTGAAGACCAGCTGAAGACAAAGACTGAAGTTGAGCGAACTCCAGCAATTGTCAAGGGGGAGTCTGTTAGTATATGAAATGTGACAAGTGCTAGGAATTGAACCAACGAGTCTTTAGTCTTTATAATTTGGTCTTCATATACAAGGAGGAACATGCATAACGAATGAGTGTTGATCAAGTTAACGAATGAGCATGAAATATGAAAAGTGCTGGGAGTTGAATCAACGAGTCGTTTAGTTTTTATAATTTGGTCTTGATATACAAGAAGGACATGCATAACGAATGAGTGTTGATTGACATTAACCAATGGAAGAAAGCTTTACGAATGTGTTGATCAAGTTAATAAATGAGGAAGCAATTATAACATATTAGTTTTAAGTATAAATGTGATAGAATGCATGCATGTAGCGAATGTAATATGATCTAACGAATGTATGCATAGTATAAATAGGTTACGTATTAGTTAGTTACAAACACTTCATTTTTACCAGACACCTATTTATTTGTATTGGTACTCTACCAAAAATTTCTAACGAGCTTCAACGAGTTATTATTTACATCTTGTGTACATGCTCGGTTGTTTTCATTCGTCGATTAATATCAAAACACACCGAAACAAACATCGTGCATTTTCGGTTTCGTAGATCAATATCGAGTTTACCGATCCTCGTCGGAAAAACAAGTGGTATTAGAGCTTTCGGTGCTCGATTCTACATCTAATAGCTGAATTTTTTATGAAACTAATCATTCTAACATGTTCAATTTTCATTTTGAAGCGTTCGTGTTCATCATAATGATTCTTACTTGATTCGGATGATAATCGGTTGATTTTTGATGTATAGAACTGTTTAGAATTGATGTAAGGATGATTTCGAGCATGATTCTGAGTTTAATTTGATATTCAGTGATGATTTTGAGTTTTTGGGCTTGAAAACCGTTTTTCCGGGTGCCAAACGAACTTTTACTGCAAATATCGATTTTTGGGGGAGCATGATGAGTTATCAGTCTGTTGATTCATTCAATCTGATCATTTTCTTCATCACGAAAAAGTGTTAAAGCATGTGCAACTAAAAATTGTACTCTGCGTTGTTTTCATACAATGTCTTTCCCTGATGATGGTTCTATAGCTGCATCAACAAATCGTTCTATGAACGAGGAGCTAGCGTATGATACACAAGTTATGACAGGTGAGTTTGAACGACTTTATAATTCATTAACAGATGAGCAACGCAATGTCTATAATGAAATAATGGAAGCAGTTGATCAAAACAAGGGCAGTGTTTTCTTTGTGTATGGTTATGGAGGGACGGGAAAAACTTTTTTATGGAAGACATTATCTGCTTCCATAAGATCCAAAGCTAAAATCGTTTTAAACGTTGCCTCTAGCGGTATAACATCTTTGTTACTTGAGGGAGGTAGAACCGCTCACTCTAGATTTCTAATTCCTATAAATCTAACTAAGGATTCTATCTGTTCAATAACAAAAAATCCAGATATTTGCAACTCAATAAAGCAAACTGATCTGATTATCTAGGAAGAGGCTCCTATGATACATAAACATGTTTTGAAGCCTTGGATAGGAGTTTAAAAGATGATTTAAAAACGGTTCTCAACATCCATTTGGGGGAAAAGTTATTGTTTTTGGGGGTAATTTTCGACAAATCCTACCATTAGTACAAGATGGATCACGTAGTGACATTGTTAATGCTTCACTCAGTTCGTCCCATATTTGGTACAAATGCAAGGTTCTTAGGTTAACAAAAAACATGAGGTTAACTGCCGGGTGTCGGCCATTAGATTTGGAAGAGACCAGTAGATTTGCAGAATGGTTGTTAGATATACCAGATGATATTTTGATTGGTGATTCATCCGATCCTATTTCCGATCCGATTGATTTTGTATATCCAGCATTATTGGATAATTTTAATGATATTTCATATTTTCAAGAAATTCAAAAAAGGACCATACTTGCACCTTTAAATGAGGTTGTCCAAGACATTAATAATAGATTTTTAACTTTATTTCTGGGAGAAGAAGTTGAATATCTCAGTTCTGATAGTATAGATAACTCTGATAGTGTTGGGCCTGGTTTTGATCCAGCATTACACTCACCGGACTTTTTAAATGTTTTAAAGATGTCTGGTATACCTAATCATAGATTGGTTCTAAAAGTTAGTGTGCCAATAATGTTAGTAAAGAATATTGATAAGAAAAATGGTTTATGCAACGGAACTCAATTACAAGTTATTCAATTGGGGAGGTGTTTTATCGAAGTAAAGGTTATTTTGGGTACTAACATTAGTCATCGCACTTATATACCTCGTAGTAGTCTAACTCCTTCAAATAAGAAATTGCCGAAGACAGTTTCTGATAGCAGTTTGTTTTGCAATGACCATCAACAAAAGTCAAGGCCAATCACTAGCAAGAGTTGACATATATCTACGAGAACCGGTGTTTACACATGGTCAACTATATGTTGCTTTATCCCGAGTGAAGAGTAGAGACGGTGTTAAAATGCTTATATTAGATAAGGAGCGTAAAGTTAAATAAAACTACAAATATGGTTTATAATGAACTATTTAGTTGTTTATGAAATTTTCATTTTGAAGTTTTTATTATCTATCTAATAATTGTAAAACGAATGTTATTTAGTTGTTTATGAAATTCTCATTTTGAATTTTTTATTATCTATATAATAATTGTAGAACAAATGTTATTTTGGTTGTAACTTATGTTTAATAAAGTTTTTATTTCTTACAAGTATTGTTAACAACTATATATCACGTTAAGTATATATGCCGTTATATTTTCCAATTTGGTATGACGTGTTGTTAAACACAATTTATATATTTCCATCCGTGTCGTACACAGGTCAATAACCTAGTTAGTTAATAAAACATGATGCGTTTAAGTCATATAAGTACAACCAAAAGGCACTTGACCTGATGGTACTAAAGTATTAGATAAAGCTTTATTTTAAGTAATATAAGTCTAACCAAAGAACAGTAGACCAATGATATCAAGGTATTGAATAAGACTTTTTCTCAAATGATGAAGACTCGGGTTTCATAAATGTCAAAAAGATGCAATTGAAAATTATTGTTAGAGAGTGTGTAAGTTATCATTCTAAAAATAATAATATATGCCTGAATAAAAGTTAAATCAATTTTAAACTTTAAAAGAGTATCAATTCGTTTAGGATCAAAACATGTGATTTATAGACTTTAAATGAACTATTTTAGTAAAAAAAAAATCAAAATTGATTCACCAGATCTATATTATTCTAGGATAGCTAGCAACATGTGAAGACGACAACATACATGGTGAGGCGGACAAGGCGGCATCTATAGGCAGTGGCTACGCAGAAGGCAGCAATGATGGTGGTGCAGTCACAGGCCAAACATGAATGCATGGCAATGGTGACGAGAGTGGGTGGTTGTATCAGTAGTGGTGTGCAGGAACCAGTTGCTAGGTTGCGACATTGCTGACGGTAGTGGAGCTGTCGACGGCAGCGGCAATGGTAATTTTCGCGGGCGGTGATCATTTTTGACTGTTTTGTTATCCATTTTTGCTTAACTATGTCTGCAGGTGCTTATCAATTATCATATCTAACCCATTAACTGTACAACCATCCTTGCTAACATTATTCAATTCTCCTACAATTTATTCTCACTGAGAAATAAAATAAACACTAACTCACAGAAACTCAGCATTGTATTCCCCTCCTCCTGTCAGAAAGAAAACCAAACTCAAATTAGTAACCATTACATAAAAATAAAATAAATCTTGGGTTCTTTCGTTTCAGAACCAATAATATATTACGAAAACGTACTTACCCGATCCTCGTGTTCAGACAAACTCCTTGCAAGTCGACTTATTATGCCCGGTACCCTTGCATCTACTACACTGAAGCGGCCGTTTATTCCCCTCCGCCGTTCCAACTTTCTTAGTAGGTGGCCGCCCCGGCGGCCGTCGCGTCGGTGGCGGTGTCACCATCACAACTGCCTGAGACAAATCTCTCTGCAATAACTTATCCTCGCTCGGAACAGAACTCACCGACTCAGAATAAGTTAACCTATAGCTTTCACATGTGAAATACCTAGCACAATAATCATACGGATCCCGCCCAAGACAACCAATAACCGCAATCGCGTGACAACAAGGCAGCCCGGTAATCTGCCACCCTCTACAACTACAATCAAAATTATCAACATCAACAACTTCGATCGTGTCACCACGAATCTCATACTTGTTTCCGCTTGGATCCGAGTTGAAAACTTGAAGTGCACAGACCTTAATGCTTTCTTTTTCTAATCTTTCTTCTCTAAAGGGGGTCAGCCTGGTCAACCAATGGGTGGAAGCTAACCGTCTATCGTCAATTAACTCCATTATCTTACCGCGTATCGTGTCGACCATTTGTGTTATCGGTAATTCGTGTGCTTCTGAAGCCCAACTGTAGAACACTTCACCAAAATTAGACGTCAAGTGGTTATAGCGTGCACCGGGAAAAAAAGCGTTTGCCCAATGTAACGGTTCACTTTCTAAAACCCAACTGTAAGCTTCATGTGAAATACCCTTAATACTCTCGATACACTTTTGAAAATCCTCAGGTCTCGGTGCGTACGCTGCTGCAAAGAAATCATCGACAATGAGACGTTTAACTTCATGCGAAAACTGACCTTTTAAATCTCGAATCAACTGTTCGGATAATAACCGTAAGCAGTATGCATGGTACACACTATTATCTTGAAAAACAGTAGCAATCGACTCTTTTAAACCATTTTCACGGTCAGCCACGATGGTCAAACCGTGACACGTGGTCAATGCAGACTTAAGTTGTTGTAAAAACCAAAGCCAGTTATCATCAGAAACCTGATCCACAACCGCAAACGCAACAGGAAAAACGTCATCATCACCATCGGGAGCCGTTGCAGCCAATAACGTTCCTTGATACTTTGACTTTAACGGTAAGCTGCCGAGAAATAATAACGGTCTGCAACCTTGTTGAAACCCGTATAAAGAAGCGTGAAACGAAACAAACAAACGGTGGAAACTCGAGTCGGGTTTGGTTGTAAACGTAGTGAGACTCCCGGGATTCGTCTCCATTATCTGCTCACAAAAATATGGTAACTGACCGTACGCATCTTTATAACTACCTTGAAGTTGTTCTTTCGCGATTTCTTTACCACGCCACGCTTGAAAGTAGTTTAACTGAACGCCATATTGTTCTTTAATGTCGGTTACAATATCTTTCGGTTTGTAATTCGGGGATACTTTTAGCTTCTCCTTAATAACACCCGCGACCCAACTTCGAGTCGCTTGATGGCCCGTTGTGACAATCGAACCTTCACATGTGTGCGTCGGATTCATCTTTTTTATGCATATTAATTGGGTTGTTGAAAGTCTTGACGCGTGTATTCTCCATGGACACCCGTCAGCTTTACATCTGACGGTCACACGATGACTATCGTTCTTTTTATATTTGAAAGCGAATTGGTGTGCAATTGAGTATTTTCTTAACGCGTCTCGGAAGTCGTTTACGCTGTTGAACCTTTGACCGACACCTGTAATGTTGTTCTGCCATTGTTGTGCGGCTTTCATGTGTTTTTCTTCAGAAGAACTAGAGAGTGGTTGTAATATGGATAAAGGGGTCTCAGAAGGTATAATCATGTGCTCAACAACATTAACGATTTGGTCCTCAACGTTAACGATTTGGTCCTCCACGTTAACGATATGTTCGTCAACGTTAACGATGTGTTCGTCAACGTTAGCGAGATCATCGGGGACATCAAATGTTAAATCCAGAAGAACACGTGGACTTATCTCGTCCATGTCATCATCCAATACACATGGAGTGGAGTCCGCGAGGATTCCAGCCTCTGATAAAGTTGTTCTACTTGACCTGCAACACCAAATATAAAGATAACCAAACGATTAGTGTAATAAAAGGGTTAATTTAGTAAGGTTCGGATCTCTTCGGAAACATCAGATAATTTAAGAACTTCAAGAACTGCTAACAACCAACCATTTTATTAATTTATTTTGTATATTTAATATTATTCAAGCGTAGTTTTGTGATTACATATATGCAATCCCAAGTTTATATGTATATGTAATAAACATATTATACACATGTGTAATAACTGATTACTGATTTACATATATGTAATCATTTTATTACATATGATTAATAACATAACTACCATAGCTTTGCTATTGGTGGGATTTACTGAGTACGATGATGATGATGATGATGATTAACAAAACTATCCTCAAATAGTATTAAAATATATAAATAAAACGATTGGTTCTTAAGGGTTCTTAGATTATTTGAATGCTCTGAAATGACCCTGATCTAATACTAAGTTAGGATTGTTAGCTATATAACTTTCTAATAAGATTTAAATGAAGAAAAAGTGTTTGCAGGTCCACCAAACACAGCTTCTGTCCTCTAACTTCCTAAATAACTAATTTAAACAATCTATAAAAAAAACTATTTTTCCTTAATAAAACAATGTGAGGTTGTAAACACTTCATTATGCCATAACATTTCCTTTTCAGCTAAATTTTCAAATTTCACCTCTTAGACAGTCATCAATAAATATGACCCTAAACATCCCATGTCACATAAACGGTCTGAAACTTCCCGTTCTAACCAATATCATAACCGAGTAATTAAAAATACCTGCTGGCAGGCATGGTCGAAACATCGGGAGCAACAGCTTCTTCTACCATGATATACACATCAATGCTGCTTGAATTTTCATGAAACTTTATCATACGTTGAAGGTCTTTATCATTTGAGATTGTGATAAGCGTCTTTCTATTTCTGGGTAGAAAATACTTTATAGAAATAGAATTATGAAGACAGTTAAACATCTCTGCGACTTCCATGTAAAAATCATTGTACTTTGAATCCTCATCAATGTCTATAGCATGAGCTTCACCACCATCATATGATAATGAACCGTCACCAAGAGTCTTGAATACGCCGCCTAATTGGCATATAGCAATCACTTTCTTCACAGCCATGATCTATATTATACCCTAATTTACATGCATCACATGTTAATTTTCAGTCCCAATAAACTTTCAAAAGAAAAGCAAAGTAAATGTAACATTGCAAACACCTAAAACACACAATAGTAGCGCGCAGTTTTTCGTATGCAAGGCGCAATTTATTTATATAACTTTCTTTATTAATCTTCATAGGTTTCTAGCACTAGTTACCCAAAAATTTAGCTTTAAATAAGCTCTATTTATTACTTAATATATATAAAAAAAACTATATATACAACATCTTGAAGTACTAACAAGTAAAAGCATAATCAATTTTCATAAAAAAACATTAATATGCACACAGAACTGAAGAAAATGCATAACTATATATGCCTAAAACACACAAAACCCTAACACATTCAGCATTAAGAGTCTTGGAACTCATAAAAAACCGACTGATAAGTTTGTTCTAAATGTGCAAAACGCAACAAGGAAATACGACCTACAATCGAGGAGCACAACTTTTCGTCCGTGAGGCGCAATTAACTTACATAATTCTTTAATTAAATCTCATAGGTTTCTAGCATTAGTTACCCAAATTTATCTATAAATAAGCTTTATTTATTACTTAACACATAAATAGCTTATACAACCTAAAAAACTATATTTACAACATCTTGAAGCACTAACATATAAAAATCTAAATCAATTTTCATAAAAACAAATATGCACACAAAATTGAAAACAAATGCATAACTATAAACACCTAAAACACACAATATCATAACACATGCAGGATAAAGAGTCTCGGAACTCAAGAAAAACAGGAAAAAAGCTTGTTTTAAAAAGCACGAAACGCACCGACGCGCAAAGCGCACAGCTTTTCGTGCGCGATACACAACTTATTTTTTTATTAAATCACATAGGTTTCTAGCATTAGTTACCCAAAACTTAGCGATGAATAAGGTTTATTTAACATTTAATATATAGATAGCTTATATGTACAACTTAAAACACTATACTTACAGCATATATAAATACAAACTTGCAAAAGTCTAGATCAACTTTCATAAAAACGTTAGTATGAAACGCCTAAAACACACAATATCATAACACATTCAGAATTAAGAGTCTTGGAACTCATAAAAAAACCTAGAAATAAGATTGGTTTCATAAAGCCACCACTTTTTGTACGCACAGCGCAAGTTATTTATATATAGTTTTTTTATTAGTTCTCGTAGGTTTCTAGCATTAGTTACCCAATATTTAGCTATAAATAAGCTTTAATTATTATTTACCACATAAATAGCTTATTCATACAACCTAAAAAACTACATTTGCAACATCTTGAAGTGCTAACATTTTAAACACTAGATAAATTTTCTTAAAAACATTAATATACAGACAAAATTAAAGAAAATACATAACTATATAAACACCTAAAACACACAATATCATAACACATTCAACAATAAGAGTCTCAGAACTCATAAAAAACCTAGAAATACGCTTGGTTTTAAAAAGCACGAAACGCACCATGGAGATACAGTCTAAAACCGAGGTGCAACACGCACAGCTTTTAGTCACGAGACGCAACTTATTATTTTATTAATTCCATTGGTTGCTAGCATTAGTTACCCAGAGTTTAGCTTTAATTAAGCTTTATTTATCATTTATATAACCCAAAAACTATATGCACCACATCTTGAAATACTAACATGTTAAACTCAAGATCAATTTGCACACAAATTAAAGAAAATGCATAACTATATAAACACCTAAAACACACAATATCACAACACATTCAGCATTACCAGTACACTAACCCAGAAAACCCCTAAAAAACAATCAACAATTTAGGGCTTTCGACAGTCAATTTCACAAAACCGAAACCCTAGAAATCAAACATTCAAACATTCGATACGCAATGAGGATGAAATTAACACAAAACCCAGAAAAAAAACCTAACCCAGATCGCAAAAAGTCAAATAATTTCAAATTGGGGCAAAACCCAGAAGAATTAGAGTACCTTTGAGGGTTAATTTGGGGATTTTGAGACCGATGGTTTGTGGGTTTGGTGTTTGGATTCGAATGAAGGTGAAGAGGTGGCGGACAGGTGTCTTGAAAGTTTGATATCAAGCGGGATATTATTGTTGTTGTTATGTTATAAGACATGATGTTAAACGATGACAACACATTTAACACATGAGGTTGTGTTGAAAAGGATTGTCACCTACGTAATAATTTTATTTTATTTTTATATTTTATTTTACTTTTAAATGATGTGGATATTTTGTTTATCCTTGATGGATATTAATAAGGTTTTATCGCGTGCGGTTTAATAATTTTCGTGTTATGTATTTGAGTTTCAGAGGTTTCAACGTGAGGTTTTGTTAGTTGATAACGATAATGCTAGGTTATAAACGAATGGATGAGGTACATTGTCGAGTTTGTGTTTCCGGTATACTTACTAATTTAGTTAAAATTATGTAAATCAGGTTGTAACTTATGTGTATTTATTATGTTCAATACTTTTGGTAATTAACTTTTTATGGACTTTTCGCATTTTAGTTTACTTGTTTGATATTACGTGTGCTGATGTTAGTGTTGTTAACAATCTTAATGCTGAAACGATTAACTTTAATGGCTCATAACAGATGAGCTGACGAAACATTTACCGCTTTCATATTATCACAAGTGTTGGTTTAAGGGATGATTGTAGATGAATTTATTTAAATTTTTCTAAATATTGTTTTTCTCGATCCATCCTTATGCTTGATCTTTTCTTTAAACCCGAACATGGGTTCAATAGTTAATGTATTTGCATTTAAATTGGGTCCCAAAGGTCATAAGTTCGTGTTAAAGTTAGACTTTATTAGTTTCTAGCAATATTATTAATTAGGGGTATTTATGTTTCAGTTAAAAAACTATGAACTCTCTCAAACTGGTCATTAGATACATTTCGCAGTTAGTTTAATTAAATTTTTGTAGGTCTTTCCATAAATTTCAAACCGTAGAAAAATGTTTGATTTACGATTTATATAAAAATGACGACCGTATAAAACATGATCATGAGAGTACTATATATATTATTTCTAGATATTTTTACATTAGATATATTATATTAGATAATAATTAATTTTTTAAGACCATCTCTAATTAAACGTATAAATACATGCCACATCACTACCTTCATCTATCAGTTTTCCTCTCAACCACCTTCTCTCTCTCTCTCACTCACGCCCCCCCCCCCCCCTTCTCTCCCTCCCTCATGTCTCTCTCAACACCATAAATGCATGTATTTAGCTAAGAATTTTTCTACACTCTCCTTCAACTCATCATATGTGTCACAAATGCATCATAAGTTCATGACATTGGTTTGGTCTTATTTTTATTCGGGTTAATTAAATAGTAATAAACCACATAAACTAGGCTAAATTGCCACTTACATGCAAATAAGCCGCCCACTAATTTTACCAAGCATGGTAGCTGTTTGATCCCGGATTAACAGTTAATAACAATGACACAGATCTCAGATCTGTTGATTATACTGTTAAAGATCTATCTCATAATAAACCTTGATTTAGTGTTTTGTATATGTGTATATATTATCAATAACGTTAATATGAAGCTTGAGAGAGAGTAATTGCTTTTCCAAAATAACTTTATATTACTCTCTGAAATTTTTCTCAAAAACTTAACTTAAAGTGAACAGTGGTTCACTATAAATAGAGGACGACCTGGTTCGCTAACATCCCCTAGCGAACCAGCTTCCCCTTCGTTACATAATTTATCATAACGAACCTCCCCCTGATTCGTTAACATCCCCTAACGAATCAGGAGGGAATACATTATAATGTCTTAGTTCGCTAACATCCCTAGCGAACTAGACTTAACCTTAACGAACTAGTCTTAGTTCGCTAACATTCCTAGCAAACTAGACATAACTATAACGAATTAGATAAATATAAACATTAAATATTACATTAATTGATAAATAAACATTAACGATAAATACAAAGACTCTAGACGCAAAACCGTGCACTAACAGTAGCCATTGGCTTACCTACCTTTTAGGTAAGGGGCTTCACCATCTCATGTGTATAATATTTTTTTAAGGAAAATTGGATTTAAATAATCCCACCTTTAATGTATTGGCCAATAATAATCCCACCTCCGGTATTTCCCGCTGGCAGTCCCACATTTTCAAGGTTTTTTGTTTTATAATCCCCCGTTAAAAATAATTAATGGGGTTAAGTTTTTGCTGATGTGGCTAGTGACTTGGCATTTTAAATATCCTACATGGCATTTACTTTTTTTCCCCCTCTATCTGATTAATTACATGGCTTTCAGTTTCAAATTAACTTCTTCTTCACTCCAACAATGGAACACGATCAATCCAAGTTCCTCCTCGATTACTATTAATCTAAATCCACCGTCAAACCACCGCATCAAGCGTCGTAGACGACCACGTCACCACCGCCGGATTCTCATCCTCAGACTGTGACGAAAGCATCGTCTCATCACCACCACAACCACCATCGCCGGAGGATGAAATTAGGGTTCCGGTGAAGGCCAACAAATTAATATTATTCTCACACAGAGTCACCAAATCATTACGCGCTAAAACGCAGCCAAACGTCTCGGTAATCGAGAACCTCAAATTATCACTAAGGGAATCAAAGCACCTAGAGATCTCCTTATTACTATCAATAATGAGTTTACCGAGGCGAAAAGACGGAATGGCAGCGAGAATGAAAACGGCAACGACAGTGACGTCAGGATCTGGAAACTCGAGGTCTTGTGGATGCCGGTGCAGACGATTTCCCAGAGATCGGTGGTGAGGCGAGTGGATCGGATGATGTTAGGCGAGTGAGGTTGATGAGAGATTGAAGTGGGTTAGGGTTAGGGTTTGGACTCGGAACTGAGGGATTTGTGGGCGGAGGATGAGCCAGACGATGAAGATGATGACGCCGGTGAGGAGGATGCAGCCGATTAAGAAGGCGAAGAAGCGGTGGGCAAAGGTGGCGCGTGAACGGGACATGTAGTATGGTTTGGGGTGACGTGGAAGTATGTGGATTGGGATTGTGGTGGGTAAGTGGTGGTGGTGGTGGTGGGGTAAGCTGGGTAGCCGGTGACCGTGGATGATGAACGACAGGTGGTGGCAGTGGGGTAAGCTGGGTAGCCGGTGACCGTGGATGATGAACGGCAGGTGGCGGCCGTAGATGATGAACGAACTGATTGAAATTATTATTATTATTGTTGTTGTTGTTATTATTATTATTATTATTTCTAGATAGACATGTAGGATAATGAGTGTGTATTCCACGTAATTAATCAGAGAGGGAAAAAAAAAGGTAAAAGCCATATAGGATAATGAAAAAGCCAAGTCACTAGCCACATGAGCAAAAACTTAACCCCGTTAATTATTTTTAATGGGGGATCATAAAACAAAAAACCTTGAAAAGGTGGGACTGCTAGCGGGAAATGTCACACCCTCAAAATCCACTAACGGAGTTTTACCGTCAGAGGGTGTGAACTGGCAGGATCGGAATCATCAGTTATAATCAAACCATAAAAACGTTTAAATGCAAATAAGTGCGGAAGCGTAAAAACCTTAATTCAAAAGCTGCGTCACGCAGGACGACTTAAAACCAAAGATAACTGTTAAAAATAAGTTTGCAGAATAAAAGTGTTTTCATTTAATGCATGCTCCTAAACCGCGCGCCCGCCTCGGCTACCTGAGAATAACATACTAAAAGTGTCAACACAAGGTTGGTGAGTTCACAAGTTATATAAGATAAATCGTTTAGCGTTTTGCGTAACCTCGTTACGGCGTTTCAGTGTTGCGTAACCACGTTACGGCGTTTAAGTGTTGCGTAACCACGTTACGGCGTTTAAGTGTTGCGTAACCACGTTACGGCGTTTAAGTGTTTTGCATTACCAGATAGTGTTACGTCAAATTATATATCGATAGGTAGCTAATCTATACAACAAGTATCGCTAAGTGGTTCGAGACCGAAGCTGACTGTTTATCAAGTGCCCGTCACCAGGTCAACCCAGACCATGGTAAGTGTTAGCCAAAATTACACCCACTCAACCTCCAGTTGAGCTTAGCGTCGGGTGGGGTTTGTCAAACCCAGTAGTACTACTCAACAGTGACTCGCTATTCCAAATATTAACCGGTTCGATGTGTGGGACTTCAAATGTTACGTTTGCCGCTTAGCCTTTACAAGTGATATATAATTTATAACAAAATCTTAAATATGCGTTTATCTCAGAAAATGCGTTTATCGGAGTATGTTATCTCCCCCAAGTGAAAAACGTTTGAAAACAGTTCAAAGAGTGGGGTAAGTGAAACTCACTGTTTGCGAAGAATATCCCGATATAGATCACCAAGTGATGCGCGTCGTAGAAACTCTCTAGCGTTCTAAATAACAAAGAGATTTTCTAAGTATCGGTACGTTTAACGAGTCTCTAGACTCGGCACATAATACCGATGCACGTAACAGATTTCGTGTTTCGTTTGTGAATCGTGTGTGACTTAAACAAGTACAATTGTGATACGATACATGAGTGAGCAATTACTTTCGTGTCACGTACTAATAACATACTTTACTAGCAATTATCCCCGTAAGGGCATTTTGGTCAACAAACAAAATTAACTAACCATTATTCCCCATAAGGGCAATTTGGTCAATTCATGGCAATCAATTAGCAACTATTCCCCGCAAGGGTATTTTGGTCAAAACATAACAAATATATAAAAACTATCATATTTCATGCATTTTTACACAACTCAGCAGTTAGTTTCATTATGACAGAATTTCTACTTGAAAGATTGTACTATTTCACCGATCATAACGTCTCAATTAATTCACCAAAAATCACCACAGAAGCATACATATCTTAGGTTTCCAGAACATATTTTATCTTATTTTTATTGCACATATTTTTCTTATAATGACCAAAACATTACAGCAAACTCATATCAGTCAGATTCATGCGCAACAGAATGTTATTTGCAATTCCCGTTAAACGAAAAATCCAATAAATGCAAGACCACTTGGGTTTGGTTCCTAACTCAATGAGTCAACTTCCAGAAGTGGAACCAACCCAATTGGCCTCGTGGTTCATGAGATATAACATTTACAACTTAACCTAACAGCAGGTCTAACAGCTCAGCTTTGCACCACGTTTTTGTAAAATAATAAAAGTACACTTCTACTTGTCCAAAAATTACAAACTTATACTTCATGGAAACTAGACTCAACCTAGTTTACTGCAGTACCCACAATCTCAACCAATTTTCACGTTTACACTTCGTTACAGTCATTTAAACATCGTATACACATTCTGCCCAGATTCTGTTCACATCAAAACTTAACAATTTCACTAGCCATGGATCACAAATAAATCATATAACATGCTAGACACTAATACTACTATCCATGCATCTCAATTACACCATACATACAAGATTAGGGTTTGTGTTTTAACTCAAATCAAAGACAACAATGAATCATGCAACAACATCAATCTAGTTATCAATTCATTATCCAAATAACAACAATCATATTAACCATATACATGAACAAAATCGGCTGCCTAGGGTTTGTACTTAACCCATTAAACATCAAAATTAAACAACAAGAAGGTAAAGGATGATCAATTATACCTTCCTAGCACCTAGTTCTTGGATTAATCACTTGATTTGATGTGTATATGTGTGTGTTCTTGTGGACGGCAGCCGTGGAGAACAAAGGGAGGGCCGATCGGGGTTTGTGGTGTGGGGGAAAAGAAAAGAAAATAAGTTAGGGTTTTTAGTTAAGGTTATATTTATAATTATACAAGTTACACTCTAGTCCCTCTACTTCCAAGTGTTACATCTCTAGCCTAACTAATTGGTTCTTGTTTCTTGTTTAACATTCCACATAACATAATCAAGTAACACACATATATCTAACACATAATTATCACATAATTATTGTTTTGACGTTTTTCGTTCATTTATCAATCGTTTGCGTCAACTCGTTTGCGTTTCGGTGCAAATCCCGAAAGACTACACATGTAGTAAGTGTTAAGCGTCATTTAAACCCTAGTTTAAATGTAATGAAGTGTGCGTTATAGATTTAACGATCTTAAAGTTTGAATTGACGGAGTTGAGTTAACGGAGTTAACCTGAAATTGACGATTGTCACATCATTCTCATGTTAAAGAATTTTCGTCCCGAAAATTTGAGTCAAGTCGTGATGAGAGTTTGAAAGAGTAAAAAAAATTTTCAGTTTGTCATATCATCCCCTAGTAGAAAGAAATTTCGTCCCGAAATTTAATTCATACCTCCGGTGATGTTTGACGGTTTGCCGAGTTTCGCGGTTTTCTGTGTTTGGTTAGCCCTTCAAAAAGGTGAGGATACTTTTTCATCATTTGATCCTCGCGTTCCCACGTGAACTCCGGTCCACGTCTCGAGTTCCAACGAACCTTAACGATTGGAATTTTGCTGTGTTTGAGCGTTTTGGTTTCCCAATCCAAAACCTCGACTGGTTCTTCAATGAAACGTAACTGTTCATCAATTTGTAGTTCCTCCAAAGGGACTACTTGGGATTCATCAGATAGGCATTTCTTCAAATTTGATACGTGGAATACTTCGTGTACGCCACTGAGTTCTGTTGGTAGGTCCAGTCGGTACGCCACCGGACCAATGCGCTCAGTTATCCGGTACGGACCAACATACCGTGGGTTGAGTTTGTTTCGCTTTCCAAAGCGAACCACACCTTTCCAAGGTGAGACTTTGAGTAACACCCGATCGTTCACTTGAAATTCGAGAGGTTTTCGGCGCTTGTCGGCGTAACTCTTTTGGCGATCTCGTGCTGCTGCCATGCGATTTCGGATTTGAACAATCTTTTCCGAGGTTTCGAGTACCAGTTCCGGACCAGTGATTTGGCTGTCACCCACCTCTGCCCAGCAGAGTGGTGATCGACACTTCCGTCCGTACAGCGCTTCAAACGGCGCTGCCTTAATACTTGCGTGGTAGCTGTTATTATACGAAAACTCTACCAAGGGTAAGTGGGGTTCCCAACTTTTTCCGAAATCTAAAACGCATGCACGCAACATATCCTCCAGGGTCTGAATAGTCCGTTCACTTTGCCCATCCGTCTGAGGATGGTATGCTGTACTCATATCGAGACGGGTGCCCAGTGCGCTTTGCAGCGACTTCCAAAAGTGCGAGGTGAAACGAGAATCTCGATCGGAAATGATCGAGACAGGCACTCCGTGTCTAGACACCACTTCTTTCATGTATACGCGAGTCAGTCTTTCCATTTTTCCGTTTCCTTAATTGCTAGGAAGTGTGCCGATTTAGTCAACCGGTCAACGATCACCCAGATGGTATCGCATCCCGTCGGTGTCTTAGGCAAACCCGTAATAAAGTCCATTGAGATGTGCTCCCATTTCCACATTGGGAGTTCCGGTTGTTGCAGTAGACCAGATGGTTTCTGGTATTCTATCTTGACTCTGGCACAAGTCAAGCATTTGCTCACGTAGGTGGCAATGTCGGCTTTCATGTTCGGCCACCAGTAAAGTGCCTTTAAATCATGATACATTTTATCTGAGCCAGGGTGGATAGAATATCGGGACTTATGAGCTTCGTCCATCACTAGAGTTCTCAACTCTCCGTATCGTGGAACCCAAATCCGGTTCTCAAAATATCGAGCCCCGTCTGATCTGGTTTCAAGTTGCTTGTTCATGCCCCGCATGAGTTCCGACGGAAGATTATCATCTTTCAAAGCTTCCAGTTGCGCATCGCGAATCTGATCGGGTAAGCTGGCATGAATCGTGAGTTGCAATGCTCTCACCCGTCTGGGTTTATCTGTTTCCTTTCTGCTGAGGGCGTCGGCCACCACATTGGCCTTGCCAGGGTGGTACTAGATGGCACAATCGTAATCTTTAAGCAGCTCGACCCAACGACGCTGTCGCATGTTCAGCTCCTTCTGATCGTAGATATGTTGGAGACTCTTGTGGTCGGTGTAAATGGTAAACTTGGTACCGTACAAGTAATGCCTCCATATCTTAAGAGCAAACACCACAGCTCCGAGTTCCAAATCATGGGTCGTGTAGTTCTTCTCGTGAACCCGTAGTTGTCTAGAGGCGTAGGCTATAACCTTCTCGAGTTGCATCAGCACACAACCGAGACCTTGTATAGATGCGTCACAGTGTACCTCAAAATTTTCCGTTCCCTCGGGGAGGGCTAAAATAGGGGCGCTACAAAGCTTGGTTTTCAACAGTTGAAAAGCGGATTCTTGCGCGTCACCCCAGTTGTACTTAGTGCCCTTGTGGGTCAAAGCGGTGAGGGGTTGAGCAATTTTTGAAAATCCCTCGATGAAACGCCGGTAGTAGCCGGCCAGTCCTAGGAATTGTCGCACCTCAGTCGGAGTCTTAGGTGCTTCCCAGTTTTTGATGGCCTCTACCTTACCGGGATCGACATGTATACCATTCTCGTTGATCACATGTCCTAAAAAGTGAACCTCGCGAAGCCAAAATTCACATTTCGAGAGTTTAGCATACAGTTGTTCCTTCTTCAATAGTTCCAGAATTACCCTTAGGTGCTCTTCGTGGTCAGTCTCGTTCATGGAGTAGACGAGAATATCATCGATGAAAACAATCACGAACTTGTCGAGGTACGCCTTGCATACTCGATTCATGAGATCCATAAATACGGCTGGCGCGTTGGTTAGGCCAAAAGGCATAACCGAAAACTCGTAGTGACCATACCGTGTTCTGAAAGCCGTCTTTGAGATATCTTCTTCGCGCACTCTCAGCTGGTGGTAACCGGATCGTAGATCAATCTTCGAGTAGTAACTCGATCCTTGAAGCTGGTCAAACAAATCATCAATTCGGGGTAAAGGATAACGGTTCTTGACCGTCACCTTGTTCAACTCCCGGTAGTCGATGCACATTCGGAAAGTCCCGTCTTTCTTTCGGACAAACAAGACAGGGGCTCCCCATGGCGATGAGCTAGGTCGGATAAAACCCTTATCCAACAAATCTTGCAACTGAGTGGACAACTTCTGAAGTTCCGCCGGTGCGAGCCGATACGGGGCTCGTGCTATGGGTGCTGCACCGGGTGTCAACTCGATTTGGAATTCGACTTGACGAATAGGAGGGAGTCCGGGCAAATCCTCTGGGAAAACTTCCGGAAAGTCTCGCACAACCGGTATGTCTTCAATTCGTTTCTCCTCCGCGGGTTTCTCAACAATCTGCGCCAAAATTGCCGGATGACCCTTTCGTAGATACTTCTGTGCCTTCAAAAGGGTAATGACGCTGGTGGTCATGCCGCTTCTCTCGCCTCGGACCAAAATGATCTCGCCGGAAGGGGTGGTAATATGGACTATCTTATCATGGCATATAATCTCCGCTCGGTTCTCGGATAACCAGTCCATGCCGACAACGACATCGAAACTACTAAGCGTAAAAGGAATAAGGTCGATATCAAAGACATGACCTGACAGTTTCAACTTACATCCCGCAAGTATATGAGTTGTTACTACAGTTTTACCGTTAGCTAATTCGACAGGAAACTCAGCGTCTAACGGGGTTGGAGTAAGGTCTAAAAGTTGGCTAAAGGCTTTCGACACAAAACTCCTATCAGCTCTAGTGTCAAATAAAACAGAAGCAAAACAATCGTTTAGAGGGAACTTACCAGACACCACATGCGGATCATTGCGGGCTTGACCCGATCCAATCACAAACGCTCTTCCTTTGCCATTGCCTCCACCATTACTGCCACTTCCATTACCCCCGTTATTGTCATTCTGTTTCAGCTTGGGGCAATCCTTCCGGAAATGACCTTCCTGCCCACATTCAAAGCATCCCTTAGTTGTCATCGGTGGCTTAGGAGCACCCTTTGCCGCAAAGTCTCCTCTACATTCTTTCGCTTGGTGACCTATCTTTCCGCATCTTTGACACTTGACACGGTCACACTGGCCAACATGATGAAAGTTGCACCTGTTGCACTTTGGATATTTCCCAGCATATCCGCTCGAACCCTGCCCGCTACCGTTGTGGTTGGTGTTGTTGTTGTGATTCTGAGTGTTAAAGCTCCGAGTAAATTCGGGCTTACGGTAGTGGTGTTGCGGTGGGAGGTTCGAGGATGAAGATCTGGTGTTGTCAAACTTTCTCTTCCCGCTGTTCGGGTTGCTGTTGCTGTTACTGTTGCTGACGTGGTCATTACTCGGGTTGTCACGGGCTTTAGTGGTCGAACCCCTAGGTGGTAACGCACCTTGGGTCACAGCCTGATCCGTCAGTTTGTGAGCTAAACGGATCGCTTGTTGGATCGTGGCTGGTCGGGAAGACGTCACCATGCCCTGAATTTGCGGTGCTAAACCATCAATGTACATTTCTATTCTCTTGCTCGGCGGATCCACCATCCGCGGACACATCACAGCCAACTCGTGCGAACGAGTGGTGTAGGCTTCGATTTCCGAACCCACCATCTTCAACGACCAAAACTCCGACTCTAACTTCGAAATTTCTTCCCTCGGACAGTACTCCTCTCGCATCATGCTCTTGAACTCCTCCCAGTTCATCGCGTTAGCCAGTTCCAACCCAAGGATCTGGACGTTTGAATTCCACCAAGTGAGGGCGGAATCCTCAAGTGTCCCAGCAGCGAATTTGACCCTACTGGCAGGGGGACAATTACACATCTCAAAAGCCGACTCGGCCTTCTCAGCCCAACGCAGGAAGCCTATAGCTCACTCAGTGCCCTTAAACGTACTGGGCTTGCAGTCTAGGTAGTTCTTGAAGGTACACGTTCCACTCAGACCTCCAATTTGATTCTGAACGTGTGCGGCTAAAGCGGCCGCCACATGGTCATTCAGCAAAGTTTGGAGTTCAGCTGCAGTCATGCTGATGTTACCACGTCCTCGTCCAGCGTTTCTTCCGGCCATTTCCTAGAATCACAGTATAAAATGTTAAACATGAATTTTTCCTTCATATACAACACACCATACATGTAAAAAAAAAAATAGGTAAGAAAGAAAATAAGAAACAACATCACATCACAACCACATATTAGTCTAAATAAAAATTCATGATTAAAACCATTGTATTCGCTACAAAGTATTTCCAATCAATCCTTAAAATCATAGAAAATAATAGTTCGGATGGAGACAACCCCTCCATCTAAGTGTCATCATCACTAGATGTCGTCATCTGAGGACACCTCCGAGTGTGCCTCCTCCTCAGCCGGTTCTTCCTCCGGTTCTTCTTCGGGTTCCTCCTCGGGATCTTCCTCGGGATCTTCCTCGGGATCATCCTCAAGCTCCTCTTCGGGATCTTCTTCAGGTTCTACTTCAGGCTCTGCCTCGGGCTCGGCCTCAGGCTCTGCCTCAGGTTCGGCTGCGTTCTGAGCAAGTTGCATTTGTAAGACATCGCAACGCTCTAACGCTATCTCAGTTCGGGTCCTTGCTTCTTGGAGTTGCTCTTGCAAGTCTATCATCTCAGCTTGCATCTTCATCATAACCTTCGTTTGTTGCTCACTAGTCTCTTGCATATCTTTCATTGCCGCTGCCATGCGGGCAATCTCCTCCTGAGTCTCGGTTCCGTCTTTAAACAGTCTGGCAACATTTTCTCTCGTGTAGCGCATGTAACCCACATCACGCTCCAAACAAGAAACAACAGCTGCGAGAACTCGCTCCACAGGTTCGGTTATGGGTGGTAGAGTGTTGGGATAAGCAGGGTGGTTCGGGTGAGGCAACGGGGGAACTTGTTCACGATAGACCATACGTCTGATCATGTTAGGGTACCAATCCCAGCTAACGTCGTTTTCGTAAAGGCCTCCAGATAGGCGGTACCTCTTCGGTGCGGGAGCTTCGAGTTCCGGGACTACGCGGGGTGGCGAGGCGGTAGGTAACTGAGGTTCCTTCCCGTGAGCATGCGTCATCGAATCGGATGATGATGAGGGTGGCGTCGACATTCCTACAGGTAAGCCGTGTATGCGCGCGTATGAGTGAAAGAGATAAAGAGATAAGATTACCAGACTACACAAACCTATGCAGTGCGTATCATTATAACTAATGGGTCGTCGCGGTTATAGTCTAGTATGCATGCAGCTTCTAGTTCGCTATAACCAATGGCTCTGATACCAATCTGTCACACCCTCAAAATCCACTAACGGAGTTTTACCGTCAGAGGGTGTGAACTGGCAGGATCGGAATCATCAGTTATAATCAAACCATAAAAACGTTTAAATGCAAATAAGTGCGGAAGCGTAAAAACCTTAATTCAAAAGCTGCGTCACGCAGGACGACTTAAAACCAAAGATAACTGTTAAAAATAAGTTTGCAGAATAAAAGTGTTTTCATTTAATGCATGCTCCTAAACCGCGCGCCCGCCTCGGCTACCTGAGAATAACATACTAAAAGTGTCAACACAAGGTTGGTGAGTTCACAAGTTATATAAGATAAATCGTTTAGCGTTTTGCGTAACCTCGTTACGGCGTTTCAGTGTTGCGTAACCACGTTACGGCGTTTAAGTGTTGCGTAACCACGTTACGGCGTTTAAGTGTTGCGTAACCACGTTACGGCGTTTAAGTGTTTTGCATTACCAGATAGTGTTACGTCAAATTATATATCGATAGGTAGCTAATCTATACAACAAGTATCGCTAAGTGGTTCGAGACCGAAGCTAACTGTTTATCAAGTGCCCGTCACCAGGTCAACCCAGACCATGGTAAGTGTTAGCCAAAATTACACCCACTCAACCTCCAGTTGAGCTTAGCGTCGGGTGGGGTTTGTCAAACCCAGTAGTACTACTCAACAGTGACTCGCTATTCCAAATATTAACCGGTTCGATGTGTGGGACTTCAAATGTTACGTTTGCCGCTTAGCCTTTACAAGTGATATATAATTTATAACAAAATCTTAAATATGCGTTTATCTCAGAAAATGCGTTTATCGGAGTATGTTATCTCCCCCAAGTGAAAAACGTTTGAAAACAGTTCAAAGAGCGGGGTAAGTGAAACTCACTGTTTGCGAAGAATATCCCGATATAGATCACCAAGTGATGCGCGTCTTAGAAACTCTCTAGCGTTCTAAATAACAAAGAGATTTTCTAAGTATCGGTACGTTTAACGAGTCTCTAGACTCGGCACATAATACCGATGCACGTAACAGATTTCGTGTTTCGTTTGTGAATCGTGTGTGACTTAAACAAGTACAATTGTGATACGATACATGAGTGAGCAATTACTTTCGTGTCACGTACTAATAACATACTTTACTAGCAATTATCCCCGTAAGGGCATTTTGGTCAACAAACAAAATTAACTAACCATTATTCCCCATAAGGGCAATTTGGTCAATTCATGGCAATCAATTAGCAACTATTCCCCGCAAGGGTATTTTGGTCAAAACATAACAAATATATAAAAACCATCATATTTCATGCATTTTTACACAACTCAGCAGTTAGTTTCATTATGACAGAATTTCTACTTGAAAGATTGTACTATTTCACCGATCATAACGTCTCAATTAATTCACCAAAAATCACCACAGAAGCATACATATCTTAGGTTTCCAGAACATATTTTATCTTATTTTTATTGCACATATTTTTCTTATAATGACCAAAACATTACAGCAAACTCATATCAGTCAGATTCATGCGCAACAGAATGTTATTTGCAATTCCCGTTAAACGAAAAATCCAATAAATGCAAGACCACTTGGGTTTGGTTCCTAACTCAATGAGTCAACTTCCAGAAGTGGAACCAACCCAATTGGCCTCGTGGTTCATGAGATATAACATTTACAACTTAACCTAACAGCAGGTCTAACAGCTCAGCTTTGCACCACGTTTTTGTAAAATAATAAAAGTACACTTCTACTTGTCCAAAAATTACAAACTTATACTTCATGGAAACTAGACTCAACCTAGTTTACTGCAGTACCCACAATCTCAACCAATTTCCACGTTTACACTTTGTTACAGTCATTTAAACATTGTATAGACATTCTGCCCAGATTCTGTTCACATCAAAACTTAACAATTTCACTAGCCATGGATCACAAATAAATCATATAACATGCTAGACACTAATACTACTATCCATGCATCTCAATTACACCATACATACAAGATTAGGGTTTGTGTTTTAACTCAAATCAAAGACAACAATGAATCATGCAACAACATCAATCTAGTTATCAATTCATTATCCAAATAACAACAATCATATTAACCATATACATGAACAAAATCGGCTGCCTAGGGTTTGTACTTAACCCATTAAACATCAAAATTAAACAACAAGAAGGTAAAGGATGATCAATTATACCATCCTAGCACCTAGTTCTTGGATTAATCACTTGATTTGATGTGTATATGTGTGTGTTCTTGTGGACGGCAGCCGTGGAGAACAAAGGGAGGGCCGATCGGGGTTTGTGGTGTGGGGGAAAAGAAAAGAAAATAAGTTAGGGTTTGTAGTTAAGGTTATATTTATAATTATACAAGTTACACTCTAGTCCCTCTACTTCCAAGTGTTACATCTCTAGCCTAACTAATTGGTTCTTGTTTCTTGTTTAACATTCCACATAACATAATCAAGTAACACACATATATCTAACACATAATTATCACATAATTATTGTTTTGACGTTTTTCGTTCATTTATCAATCGTTTGCGTCAACTCGTTTGCGTTTCGGTGCAAATCCCGAAAGACTACACATGTAGTAAGTGTTAAGCGTCATTTAAACCCTAGTTTAAATGTAATGAAGTGTGCGTTATAGATTTAACGATCTTAAAGTTTGAATTGACGGAGTTGAGTTAACGGAGTTAACCTGAAATTGACGATTGTCACAGGAAATACCGGAGGTGGGATTATTATTGGCCAACCCATTAAAGGTGGGATTATTTAAATCCAGTTTTCCTATTTTTTTTAGTATGTATTTGTTAAAATCTAGACTGACTTCTTTAAAACTTTAACACTAACCCTTATGAAATTTCGAGAACGATCTATGAAATTTGGAGACAAACCCAAATCAAAGAAAATTTACACATTTACAACTATAATTATATAAATGTATATAAATAATTCATTCAATTAAATTTCAGTTTAATAAAACAATCTTAAGACAAATTTAGGCCTAAATGTCCAATCAATCTACATAGATATACCCAATGTTTAAGCCCAATACCAAACTCCCAATCCAATCTACATTTATCATAATTATATAAAAGATTTTGATGGCGTAAGTAATATGGCGGTGAATTCAACTGAATAAGACCTTTACTCTTAAAAGAAAATGTTTCGGTTTCTATATACATGGTTTTGCTCACCAACTTCATTTGCATTGGTGTATCGTTTATTGAAGTTAGCTCTCGTATTACCCGTCACAACTGCAATAGTTGGAAGATAATTTTCGGCGAAGTACGTGAAGTTCGATGGTTGTATTTGTTTTTTTTAAGAAAAACTTACTTATGAGAAAATGTCAAACTAGATAATGTTTTGGTTAGATTTCAAATGAAAATCCATAGAGAACAACTTTAGATATATTGTATTTTAACTAGGTTACTGACCCGTGTACGACACGGATGAAAATATAGAAATCATAAACAAAAAACATATTTAAGATAATAAAAGTTTGTTTATATGTTTATTGGGATAATTATTTGATATAATTGTAATTCATATTCGTATGTAAACAAAGTACTTAAAAACATAAACTTACTAAAAAAGAAGATTTATAGTGCATTGTTTGGAAACATAATTTAAAACTTTAAAAATTACAAATTCATAAACTGCTAAATATGTTCTAATAAACCATATTTGTTGTCTTGTTTGTAACTTTACATTGTTTATCCAAAATAAGCATTTTAAAACAATCTCTACTCTTCACTCTTGATAAAGTAACATATAGTTGACCATAAGTAAAAACGGGTCTCTCATATATATTCCAACTCCTGCTAAAGATTTGCTTTGAGTTGTTACAATTATATCGCACTTATTTATTGTGTCACAAATATCACCAACGATTAACGCTGCAACTTTAGAAGTTTTTGACAGGTAGTAAGTCCTTGCATCTTTTTGGCTTGTTCCAATAATGCAAAACTTTAAATCCATACCCGGATCGTTTTTAAAACAATCCATTACCATCCGGTATCCTTGAACCAAAGGATTTTGAAAATCCAACATTGTCTTCAACTAATTCATTATTTCTTTATCTAACATTTTCAAACTTGATTCTGAGTCATTGCGTAAGAAAATGGTTATGTGTTAAAAATAATTTAGTTAAATTACTTATCATTTAAATTGTTCATAAAAATATTAAAAATAATAAATGATATTTTAAATACACCTTGAGTCGTGACAATTATGATATGTAATACATAAATTTAGCTATTTCATATAATAATTTTTATTTATGACTTTTTATAATAAGTTTTTGATATATTTATGCACTATTAATTTAAGTGGCAAACCAAAATTTGGTGTGATTTATTATAAAAATAAAACATTCATACCGATATTATTATATTACATTTTGTGTGTATAAAAATGGTATTTAGAAAAAAAAATGTTGTCACGGATTTAAAATATAAATTTCCAAAGACTAAGATGTCACACCCCAACTTACGACGGAAATGCCGGGGCGTGAACTGATTGTCACAGCTCTCAAGGTTTCTATCATGCAACATTATAAGTTTCAATATCTATTTAATAATTTCAAATAAAACAATTACAGTTAAGTACATCAAGTATAACGAAATTATAACAATGATTAATTAAGTTTGTATCCTAAAAAGCATCTCTATGTGATCTTCATATTATTAAACAACCAAGCTGACAACCTGCAAATGCGTATAAAATATATTTTTGTCAACAACACATGTTGAGTGAGTAAACACCAGTTAAGACACAACAGTAATAGTATATATAATATATAAAGAAAGATGCAAACTGTTCCTGTGAGATAACCAGTTAAACCATAGCACATACACAAACAACCAAACATAAATAAAGGGCTAAACCTTGGCCATGCGAATGGGCATTGGTTACCAAAATGAGGAGTCAGTGAAACCATTGTCAATGCGTCGGACGCCGGCCACTACGACGGTCGAATGATCATACTAGACTGAGAATATGTTGGACCTCTCCGAATTCGGTTCAAATAAAGCAAGTAAGCAAATAGGAAGTTAAGCATAAACTGATATACACACAATGATTAACAGTTGCGGTTTTGAATACTAGATAATAGATAAATATAAGATATGCACATGTCCCCAAAAAGATTTAAAAGAGGTAAAAGGGGGAATGATTACTCACCTGATCGGATGAACGAAATAAAAGAATGATGAACCATTCGGGATACACCGACAAGGATTCCTAGTTAAATATAATAATACAAATTAATTAAACGTTATAACATGATTTAATAAACTAAGATTTCGGTGATTTCAGTTAGGGTTGGGTAATGTAATGTTATTGATTATTCGGTGGAAATCTATAATAACTATTATCGCAAAGATTAACATTATTGTTTAATATTTATTTATTAAAGTCATTACCTTTAATATATTAAAATTACCCTTGTTTACTTGATATGATAACCATATAATCAACTTTATATAAACTAATAGTTTAGATAACTAAATTTGATATAAAATACACTTATAATGATCCGAATAAATAAAATACGAATGTATAAATAAATAATATAATAATAATGGGTAATTATTTAGTTATAATATGTAGTAATATATAAATAAATATGTTGTTTAACTCTTTTAATAAAAATCATTTAATTCGTTTACTAGATAATATGTGTATATATATATACACACACACATATATAAACATAAGTAAATTTATAACGACGTTTAATGGTGACGAAACGTGAACCGAAGTGTCGAGTTTTAATAAGATAAAGTTCATCATTATTACGCCTTAGATATAACACATACATATATGTATACATATATATTACAGCGAGAAGTGCGAGAAGTGAAGGTATAACTCCATTAATCCCGAATATCACTCCCTTTCATATGATGTTACACACATATATGTAGGTTGGTTGTATTTATGTCTTAATTACACATTCATACCTACCTACAAACATATAAATGTACCGAGCCACATTCAAACCTATGTACCTACACACATACAAACATACATACACATATACAAATATACGTACACATATACAAACATATGTACCTACACACATACATATGCACCTACATAACCCACTCACACATAAAAAGGGAAGTAAAATTAGAGATTAAAGGAGTTACACCTTCACTTCTTGCACTTCTCGCTATGAAAAAACTTCTAAAATGATCCAATACCTATATATATATATACACATACATATACGAAATCTTTAAACGAGATTAATTTACAAGAACCGTAAACTTAAAGGTGTCGGATTAATAAAATAATATTTATTTTGTATTAAATATTGATTTTAATAATCTATAAAATCATTTAAATCACAAAACAAACAAAAAATAATAATAATAAAAGTGGAGCTGCTGGGACTCGAACCCGGGAGGACCAGCGGCTCAAAGGGTTTAACACACACCACACCACCAGCTGCGTTGGGGTGTTGGCTGGTAGCAAAACACAAACGAAGATTTAAATACAGTAATCCGATTTTCCCCCAAATCCTATGAACCCTAGATTCTGCAATCGCTTAATCTGTTGCATGTTTGTTAAATTAACCATAGGGTTAATGATGAGTAATGAAAACCGATCGTCTTACATGAATTTATTATCTGATTAGATGACGGATTGACGAAGAACAGCTACCCAAAAACCGACGGCGGGAAACGAATAAGAATGGATCAATACGGACTGATATAATATGATTAGTGTTAGGGTTATAGTTTGCGATGTTATGAGGAACCTCTAGATCAGTTTAATTGAATTTTCGTTATGAGTAAATAGTATAATACCAATTCCTTATATGACAGTCTCGTTTATTTGGAAAATCGTATTAACAAGATCGTACCTTCCTAATTAAATGAGTCGGTTGAGTCGCAAAACACGTATAAACGATCTTAGGGAATCAATTTCGTTTATTGTACGAGAATTAAGGGTCAAGCAAGCAATATGGGTTATGGGTTGGATCCAAAAACGGGTCTTCGGGTTTGGTTCAAAGGATATGGTATAATACTATAATATTATATATCGAATTTGCACTTTAGTCCTTATACTATAGAAGTGGATACATACAGAGATTAAAATAAAGTCAGGGTATAAGTTGTATGCAAATAAAAGTTTATTTATATATAAAACTAAATATAATAAACAAATAAACAGATAAGATAGTAACTCGATAGACGCGATATAAAGATTACTAGAAAATAAAAAACGGGACGAGTTTCGGTATTTAAAATAATAATATACAAATCCAAGTTATTACATAAGATTTGGTTGTAATAAAAAATAAATTATCTTAAAATAAAAAGAGAAATGTTCAACACGGATTAGTAAAATCAAATAACCGTTTATCACATATGTGGACAGTATGTAATATGTCATATATATGCATATGTTATACACTATAATGAATTGTAAAAAAAGTTGAATTTAAAACAAATATATAATTATCTATATAGATTAAAATCAGGAGGTCGGTGCCACAACTATTTTTCAGATATTATATTTGCCTTTTATTCAATAAGCTTTGAAACAAACAATATGTTAACTTGGTCCAATGTTTGAAGGTGTACTAAATAGTCTATGAAGTCTCATCCATGCAAGTTCAATTCTTCACTCAAGCAAAAGTGTGATCTTTTTTACTCTTCAATTATGTGTTGTTTAATTGCTTTATGAGTTTTCTTTTTTTTTTTCCGGTTTTTTAAACATGCTTAATTTTTTTAAACATGATAACTTGACGAAATTACATTTTAGGTTTAGTTTCCGTAGCCGTAATGAACTTAACTAATACCGATCTGTAGGAATCGGTCTGCCCAAGACACATATTAGAGTTGATGTGGCTAGTACGTTATGATCCAAGTCAGGTCATACCTAATAACAAGCTAGACAAACACCATAATATTTAATGTAGATATGATCTAACAAATAAATATTAGCACTTATGATATTTAGAAAATGGGTTTCTAAATATTTGCACTTGAGGAATCAATAAATTATATGGATAATTTATTTAGAGAGATTATCATATGATATTATTTAAGTTGGTTAAATGATATATACGATAATGGTTGTGGTATGTTGCTTGAAACTTGTGGCATGTTAAAAGTGTTAAATGTCACAAAGTTTCAATAGACTTATGACTAATACATGGAGTATTAGTCCTGTGAACTAATACATGGAGTATTAGTCCTGCGACTGGTATGTGAAATATTAGTCCTAAAACTAGTACATGGAGTATTAGTTTTGTTCCAGGAGGAAAGAGAAAATAATTTCTGGTAAGACCGGCCCACTTTTTTTTTGGGGGGGGGGGGGGGGGGGGAATTCCCACCCTTTTGTTTAAAATTCAATTTCTCTTATTAATACTTCTTGGGACAACACATAACAACAACCAAACACATTACATGCATTTTAACAATATCTCTCCTCTATGTCTCTCTTCTCTCTCAAAATCGTTCAAGGAAGAAGAAGAACACAAGAGGGTATCTTTCAAGTGCAAGAGTGATAAAATCCTAGCAAGCAAGGTGTTTGTTGAAGGCTTGGAGGGTATACAAGCTTGAGGCTCTTCTCCATTGAAGGGTAGCCATTCAAACCATCATCTCCTTCATATTCTTGCCTCTTGAAAGGTTGTATTACATAAACCCCCTATGGTTGATAGTTTTGGTGTGCATGTAATTCGTATATGGATCCGGGGCTTGGGTTTTAGATATAAAATGGGTTTTATATTAACCAATATAACAAGATTTAAATCTATTTTATCCGCTGCGTTTTTTCATATAAAAGGGTTTATATGACTTTTATAATCTTGTTAAAACCTAACAATGACATCAAGAGCCGCTTATACGGATTAATGCATCAATAGATCTAAAACATTTTCGGGTTTTATGGTGTGGTTCACCATATGGCCGAAATTTTTGGGGCTTTTGGTTACCCCTTGGTTCTTCAAAGTTATAATTTACATGCATGTGATAATCTTGAAGAATTAAGTCATTTGGATGATTGGTTGTTTTGTTTGGACAAAACCCGAAACTTTTGGTTTTTCTTATCCTTGGCCGAAAGTTTGAGGTTCACAAGGGGAACCATTTAGAGATGTAATACTTGCATATTTGGATGTGCATTTGGATGTTCATAACCTAGCCATGACCTTGTGTTTGTGTTGTGATTTATTCAATATTCAATTTGGTTGTAATATTATTTTATTTGGGTTTGTAATCTATTTATTCATTCATATTAGTTTGTAATAATAAGTAGATTAGTTGTAATTCTTTTACTAGAGAAAATGTATTAGGATATATTTTTGTAAAAGAAGATGCAACAAGGTTACGGTTTTGGTTTTGGGCCTTAATGGACCTTATAGTCCAAGATGGGATTTTAGCCCAAAGGCCAAAGCCTAAATGTGGAGGCCCAAGGAAACTAGGAGCTGAAGTTGGAGCCCATTGGAAGCCCAAATAAAGTGGAAAGGTCACAACACAAGGTGGACGCTTGAGGCATATGGATGTGGGATCAAGTGGGAGTTCACCGACACATACCTTGTGTCATTTCTCGTCCTTTAGGAGAGACCTTTTGGCACACTTGTTTCGGTCAACAAGTGTGGCCAAGATTAGGTGGCTAAGGTTATGAACTTGTGGTTGTTTATTTATGCTTGCATGGTTGATTTATATATTTTGTTTTATTTTATTTGGATAAGGATAATTAACAAACTTAATATCAACAACTTGCATAAAATTGGTTCCTTAGAAATCATTAGGTAATAAAATTGGTTTTATTAAAGGTTAATGATTTCATAATAAAATGGGTTTTATTAAAAGGAACTTGAAAATTGGTTTTCAAAGGTACCATACATTTGAATGCATGCAAATGGAAGGTACATTATATAGTTTTCCAATCTAGAATTTTGAAAACTAAAATCCCTTTTAAAAACAAGTTAAACACCATCCTTTTATACAACACTTAAGTCACTTGTAGACTTGATGTGGGGTAAGGTTCACCTAACCATATTTAAGAAAACTTGTGATCTTGAGGTGGTTTTACAATACTTGTGGAATGAGGGTCACCTAATCACTTGTATGTGTAAACTCACACGTGTGTGTAAGTAGGACGACTTGATTTGCAACCATGTGAATAGGGTCACCGGAACATGGCGTTCAAAGGTGTTGATGGGATTAAACATGCAAACTAAACATATGATGTTTAACCGATCCCATAAAACTAGAAGTTGCAAAGGGTTGCAATTGTCAAACGTTGACTACCTTGTTAATTTGAATAGTAGGATGAGGGTCACCTAACTACTATTTGAATGAAACGTTGGATTCTAGATTTTATTCATTAATTGTCTTGAAGACATAAAGGGTATTAAAGATTAAAATTTATTGATATCGAAAATACTAAAAGTGAACTTTGTTAAATTGTGTAGATGTCCGCAATCAACAATCCACCTAACGCAATTATCCCACCCATGCATAACCTATCACTAAGAGCTATACTTGATAAGAATGGTCTTAACCATAATAATTTAATGGATTGGTATCGAAATTTGAGAATTGTTCTCAAACAAGAAAAAAGGTCCTACATATTGGACGATCCTATTCCCGATGAACCAAACGTTGACAATTTGGATGCCTATAACGATTGGTTGAAATACACCGAGGATTCGGTGCAAGTTTCTTGTCTCATGTTGGGAACTATGATTCTCGAGATTCAAAAGGGTTTTGAAAATCATGGGGCATATGACATGATCACCCAATTTAAGGAAATGTTCCTTACTCAAGTTAGGGTGGAACGCTTTGAAAGGGTTCAAGCGCTTCATGCATGTCATGGGGAAGAAACACAATCGGTGAAAAGGCGTCACCCGAAACCTAAAGCAAAGGTTGCTAGAGGTAAGGGAAAGCTAAAGCGAAACCATCCAAACCAAAGGAAAAGAAGCTAAAGGTTAGCTTAAACGACTCGTGATTTGGTTGTGGTGAGATAGGACATTGGAAAGGGGATTTTCAAACCTATCTCAAAGAGTTGAAAGACAAGAGGGATGCAGGGCAAACCTCGGGTACAACTTTCATGATCCATATTGATCTTAATGTTATTTCTTCTAACACATGGGTATTGGATACCGGATGTGGAACTCATATTTGCAACTTGTTGCAAGAGTTCAAAAGAAATAAGCATTTCAAGAAAGGAGATACAAGTCTCTTCATGGGCAACAGAGCGAAGGTTGATGTTGAAGCCCAAGGAGACTGTTTTGAAGCTTCCAAATGGTTTGGAAGTTGTTTTGAAAAACATTTTGTATGCTCCTAGTTTGACTAGGAACATTATCTCCGTTTCTCTTTTAAGACAATGTGGTTATGAATTTAAGTTTGTTGACAATGATATTTATGTTTTCATGAATAATGTCTTTTATTTTAAAGCGATGCCGTCTAATGGCATTTATGAATTGGTTCATGATAATACATCCATTGATAACTCATTGTACTAAGCTAGCACCAAAAGACTCAAATGGGATTTGAGTAAAACCTTTCTTTGGCATTGTCGCCTTGGTCACATAAACAAGGATCACATTCATACACTTCAAAAGAATGGTCTTTTGAAATCAAGTGATGATTCATTTGATGAATGTGAATCTTGTTTATTGGGAAATATGACCAAGGAGCCCTTTAATGGTACTAATGAAAGGGCGAAAGACTTATTAGGTATCATACATTCGGATGTATGTGGTCCTTTTAGGACAATGACAAGGAATGGTGAAGGATACTTCATTACCTTTACCGACGATTATAGTCGCTATGGGTATGTGTTCTTGTTAAGACACAAAAATGAAGCCTTTGAAATGTTCAAAGTCTTCCAAAATGAAGTACAAAATCAACTCAACAAAACAATCAAAGTACTATGTTCCGATAGAGGAGGTGAATACCTCAATGATGCGTTTCTAGAACATCTTAGGAGTTGTGGGATTGTATCACAACTTACTCCACCTGAACACCACAACATAATGGTGTGTCTGAAAGGAGAAATCGAACTTTATTGGATATGGTTCGATACATGATGGCTAGAAGCACATTACCTCTATCATTTTGGGGTTTCGCACTGATCTCTGCTGCCCGTATTTTAAATATGGCACCAACCAAGAAAGTGGAAAGGACAATTTTTTGAAATATGGCATGGAAAGGTTACGTCATTATCATATTAAAGGTATGGGGCTGTGAGGCTTATGTTAAGATCTACACCCCTGATAAACTTGAAAGCCGTTCCACTAAGTGTATCTTTGTAGGATATCCCGAAGATTCGATGGGATATTACTTCTACAATCCAAATGAGCATAAAGTGTTTGTAGCTCGCAAGGCTAAGTTCTTGGAAAGAAGGTTCCTTATGGAAGGAACTGATAGAACTCTGGAACTCGAGGAGGATCAAGAACCACAAGCCGATACACGTTTGGTTGACACTAGCAATCAATAAGAAGTTGTTGATGATGATCAAATGGTTGATCTAAACACACAAAGCGTTCGCAAGACTGGTAGAATTAGCACCCCACCTGAAAGAAATGGATTTTTCATGGATGGATGCTATGTGGTAGATTCGAATGAACACACCACATACCGACATGCAATGTCGCAATCTGATTGTGATAAATGGCTGGAAGCCATGAACGTTGAGATGCAATCCATGCATGACAACCAAGTATGGGACTTGGTTGCTCCACCTCTTAATTCCAAACTACTTGGAAGCAAGTGGGTTTTCAAGAAGAAAACTGATATGCATGAAAACTTGGATACTTATAAATCTAGACTTGTAGCAAAGGGTTTCACTCAAACTCAAGGGGTTGATTATGATGAAACTTTCTGGCCCGTGGCGATGTTAAAGTCTATAAGGATATTGTTTGCCATAGCCGCATATTATGACTATGAGATATGGTAAATGGATGTCAAAACTGCTTTTCTAAATGGACACCTTGAAGAAGATGTCTATATGGTTCAGCCCGAAGGTTTTATCGATCCACAACATCCTAATAAAGTATGCAAGTTAAAGAAATCAACCTATGGATTGAAACAAGCATCTAGAAGTTGGAATCACCGTTTTGATGAAGAAATCAAGAAATTTGGATTCATCAAGAACACTGATGAGGCTTGTGTGTATAAGAAAGCTAGTGGGAGCATCATTACTTTTCTAGTATTATATGTTGATGACATACTTTTGTTTGGGAATGACATTCCAACCATAGAAGGTGTAAAAGCCTGGCTTGAGAGTTGTTTTTCCATCAAAGATCTTGGTGAAGCCGCCTATATTTTGGGAATAAAAATCTATAGGGATAGATCAAGGCGGTTGATAGGTTTAAACCAAAGTGCATACATTGATAAAATCTTGAAAATGTTCAAGATGGAGAACTCTAAGAAAGGTTTGGTACCTATTCAAAGAGGAACGATATTGAGTGCGACTCAATGTCCAATCTCAAAGGATGAGCAAGAGAAAATGAAAGGAATCCCGTACGCTTCGGCTATAGGATCCATCATGTATACCATGATATGCACTAGACCGGATGTGTCATGCGCTTTGAGCATGACAAGTCGATACCAACAAAATCCGGGAAGTAGCCATTGGATGGCAGTTAAGAGCATATTGAAATACCTTAGAAGGACTAAGGATATGTTTCTAATATATGGCTCTAGTGAGGAGGAACTCGTTGTAAAGGGTTACACAGATGCGAGTTTCCAAACTGATCGAGATGATTCTTGATCACAATCGGGATATGTTTTCGTTATGAATGGTGGGGCTGTCTCTTGGAAGAGCGCAAAACAAGATGTGGTAGCCTTGTCCACCACTGAATCTGAATACATCGCCGCCTCATTGGCAGCTCAAGAAGCTGCATGGATTAGAAAGTTCGTGGCCGATCTTGGGGTAGTCCATTCCATTCGGGACCCTCTAGAGATCTTTTGTGACAACGAAGGTGCGATTGCTCAAATCAGGGAACCTCGTGCACATCAAAAGACTAGGCACATTGAGCGGAGGTTCAACTACATAAGGGATGAAGTTGAAAAGGGAAAGATATGTATTCGCAAAGTTCACACTGATCAAAACATTGCGGATCCACTCACGAAGCTCCTTGAAAGGCCGAAGCATGAGGGTCATACTTGCGCCTTAGGACTTCGATATTCTAGTGATTGGATTTGATCTATTTTGTATTTGGATATCGGAACAATTGTTATTTTGACTCATTCATATGATTATGGTTTATGATTATGACATTTGAGTTATGTTCCATTTTAGCATGTTTAAATCTAAATGTCCGTAGTCGTTCATATTTGTGGGAACAAGTATGAAGGTAAGACTATTATGAACTTGGATTGGTAGATATTCATAGGGTATGAATATAGCAAGGGTTGCTGCCAAGTTTCATAGATATTTATGGGATAAATATTGGACTGACCCGCTCTCAAATTTTACTGCATGGAATCCTTGTGATTTGTGATCATAAGTAAATGTGAGTAAAGGCGAACATCATAGTATCCTCCGACCTGAGATACATATTGGGTCTTGATATTCATCGACTATTATACTTTGACTTAGTTCTTCATTGCTCTGAAACATGTCAGTACAAAAGGCCGAGTTCAAGTGTAGTACAAGGTGATTGTGAGAGACGTCTGTAGTCAATAGGGGATTTGTCCCTCTTATTCGTTGAGAGTGAGATGTCTATGGCCTGCTAAGTTAAATCAACAAAGAATGATCATTATGTGTCTTTGGATTTAACATGACATCCGTGGCAAAAGGATAAATGATAGGTTCTCCTAAATCATTTCAAGTAAGGGACTTGAAGGGGATGATGTTATTGAATGGCACTTCGTCATACGTATTAGGGGTAGTAAACCGTTGTTAGGCGGTATTTGCTATTTGCATCAATCTTCTATGTATCTTGTGCAAGTGGGAGATTGTAGGAATCGGTCTGCCCAAGACACATATTAGAGTTGATGTGGCTAGTACGTTATGATCCAAGTCGGGTCATACCCAATAACAAGCTAGACAAACACCATAATATTTATTGTAGATATGATCTAACAAATAAATATTAGCACTTATGATATTTAGAAAATGGGTTTCTAAATATTTGAACTTGAGGAATCAATAAATTATATGGATAATTTATTTAGAGAGATTATCATATGATATTATTTAAGTTGGTTAAATTATATATACGATAATGGTTGTGGTATGTTGCTTGAAACTTGTGGCATGTTAAAAGTGTTAAATGTCATAAAGTTTCAATAGACTTGTGACTAATACATGGAGTATTAGTCCTGCGACTGGTATGTGGAATATTAGTCCTAAGACTAGTAAATGGAGTATTAGTTTGGTTCCAGGAGGAAAGAGAAAATAATTTCTGGTAGGACCAACCCACTTTTGGGGGAGAAAATTCCCACCCTTTTGTTTAAAATTCATTTTCTCTTATTAATACTTCTTGGGACAACACATAACAACAACCAACCACATTACATGCATTTTAGCAATCTCTCTCCTCTCTCTCTCTCTTCTCTCTCAAAATCGTTCAAGGAAGAAGAAGAACACAAGAGGGTATCTTTCAAGTGCAAGAGTGATAAAATCCTAGCAAGCAAGGTGTTTGTTGAAGACTTGGAGGGTATACAAGCTTGAGGCTCTTCTCCATTGAAGGGTAGCCATTCAAACCGTCATCTCCTTCATATTCTTGCCTCTTGAAAGGTTGTATTACATAAACCCCCTATGGTTGATAGTTTTGGTGTGCATGTAATTCGTATATGGATCCGGGGCTTGGGTTTTAGATATAAAATGGGTTTTATATTAACCAATATAACAAGATTTAAATCTATTTTATCCGCTGCGTTTTTTCATATAAAAGGGTTTATATGACTTTGATAATCTTGTTAAAACCCAACACGATCGAATTCATGTTAACTCGCCGCAATGACGCCCGTGTTTTAAACATGTTAATTTGACGGAATTTTTGTTGGTTTAGTTTCGGTACCATAACAAACATAGCTGGAACTTTTGTTTTAAACATCTTAATATTTTGTATAATTAGATATGCGAGTGTCACTACTTATATGGGTGTTTCCGTGTTTACTAATTTTTTTAGGTTTAATGCATATATTGGTATGAAGCTGATCATGGCGACCACATTCGTGCCACTTTGATTTAAGTTCTATGTGTATCGATACTGTTTTGGGTGTTTATAAAGTTATAGTTTTTGATTTAGTGTTGGCTGGTGACGTAACGAACTTGACCGATACCAACCGAATTTGTGTTCCACCGCCGCAACGCGGCATGTTTGCCACCTAGTTCTTTATGAATTATAAGAGTAAAATTACAAGCTCAATCATCTTTATAACTTAAACATGAACAAAAAAAGTACATTAAGAAAAACATGCAAACTCTATTTAATTCATATGTTACATGCCAAAAAACTTTGTAACATTGAGAAAAACGTTCAAAAAAATATGCTTTAATAGGTTATTGGTTAGTGACTCGTGTATTACACGGGCGAAAATTATATAAAAGAAAAGGTCAATTATAAATATATGTTAATATATTGAAATACATTGTAAATTTTGTATATGAACAAATAATTTATATAAATGTTATGTTTTTGAAATGTATCCAAAAATGTAATGCGTATAAACTCATACCTAATAATTATAATATTATGAAACTATTTCATTTACTGAATTACTCACTAAACTTTCTTTGAGAATGATCAAATAAGAATGCAAGTGTAATGCCCCGGTGCCGGTGCCCTACATTAGGGTTAGATTTACTCAAAAACATAGTTCTAAATATCAGAGTAAATTAAAGTTCAAACATCATAAAACATATAACTTCAAATCTTCAGATGTCAGCTTATTTATTCTTCAACCATTTGTGCTTCTCAAGCCACCTGTCTCATCCTACTTACCCACGTGCATACAAAAATCAGCTACGCTTAGTGAGTTCTAGTTAATCAGGCACCATACCATACATTCACATACTTGCATATATACGCATCCGAATATACATATTACATACTTAACTTATTTACCTTTCTTTCATACATACATAGGCGAATACAGAAAAGTTTTATACGGGGGGCACAATAAGAAATTTTTTGTACGACAACAGTCGGGCTTTCATGCTTTTTCATTTTACCTTTTGAAGCATCACCAATTCACTAAACAAGTAAATGAAAAAATAATCAATTCACTAAATGAGAAAAAAGGATCTACAAAAAGTTTATGGAATTTAAAACCCAAAAAACCTTGTTTTTCCATTTTTCTTAAAAGGTCTACTAGTAAGTATTTGTAACGTCTTGTAACTAGTAACGGGAAAGAACCCATTCTAAATCTATTAAACTAAAAGATTTCTAAATCTAATGGTAAATTAATAATAGGTAAATAGATTATAAACCAAGTAAAAGTTTTAAGTTTAGAGCATATAAATATATTATACTAGTTTTTAGCCCGCGTGTTACGCAGGTTTATTTAGATATTTTTTTTATATTATTGAAATGTATAATTTTATGTTATCATGTGTTCAGTTTTCAACTATAAATTTAGGCGGACTGGAATTTCTGTTAAGAAAGAAGCACATGTGAGTATCTTGACTGACCCATTGGATGAAAGATCATCTCTTCGGTCGACTGACATTTTGTTGTTTTGATTGATAGGATAAAAACATGTGTATATGAGTCTAACAGGGTTTATCCTCTCGTAATTATTTTGACGGGTTTTAGGTCAAACGTGAGCCAAACCGTTAGTAATAGTTTTTGTCGACAAAAAACTGAGCTGTTGAAAAATAAAGACAAGACCGAATAGTTACTAATGATTAAAACTATTTGATCTAGTACTTACATGTTGACTATATTTGAAAATAATCTGTATTTAAGAAATGCTAAAATAAGTAATCAAATTGGTCAAATTTCGGCCAGTTTGTTGCATTAAACCTCAAAAATATTTTACTCAAAAAGTTGGCATATTAATATAAATAGATAAATTCTTTAAAAAAATAATTAGCAGACCAATCCGTTTTGGCCTGTTAATATACGAATTGTACTCGATGAAATAAACGAAAACATGATAAACAAGCCTTCCCAAGTATATGGGCTTTCCAAGGAAGATTCTAAACAAAAAGGTATATGCAGCAGGTTGAAGTGGATTATGAAGTGCAACCAACGCAAGTTCAAGAATCTAGTATGACTAAATCAACAGTTCATAAATTAAAGCTGATGCAGTTGTTCCCTGATAGTAAACATAATCAAGTTACAATCTATAAGTTTGAAACTAACAAAATGGAATAAAATATGATACTTACATCACAAAGTACTACACAAAACTTTAATTCGGTCGAACTCCAATATGTTGACTCGTTCATGAAATCAATTTTGTGTCAAGATTTTAGATCTGTAGGGTCCACCCGCTTCTAAATGATTATTCAAAAAAAAAAGTCTTATATCAAAACTATTATTAGGCCCATTATACAATCTTCAAATAGCAAAACCAAATCTTCCTCAGTTGCAGTTGACTTTGCATGGTTAAACTTTGGCAAAACTATTTTAAGATTGGCTGCTTGAACCCAAAGTTAACTACCTTATTTTACAACTGAGTCTCCCTTTCTAGTAAGGGTTCACACCAACAAAACACATAACCATAAGGTCCATAACTTATGTAGATGTCACAAAAAGGAATTATGTTATTTATAGAAATTTATACCTCGATTCCATAAACGCATACACAAATAAGACGGAAGGATGTTCTTCCTTACAAGGTCTTTATCACCTATAAAAATCTCCGATTGTTCATCTACAATGCAACAATATATATGGGATCTAGAATAGTCCCTTAGCTGCATATATTAAAAATAAACATTCTTCAAAAGATAATGCATCTGGATCAAGAGGTGACCAATTTTTTGCAATAAAGTTTTTAAAATGAATATTCTTTTGCTAATGCTAGTTCCACATTTGTGATATTCAGGTCCTGAATAAGTTGTTTTACCTTACCAGGTGTTGCAAGTGCCACATGTCACTCATAAACCAAACAAGATCTGATAGCGTACAAAAATGATTGTATTAGTTATGCCTAGCTTGTTAACAATATATGATCACAAAGTTTAGTTTAGTTGATATAAACTGTTTTTATACCATTTTCACATCTCTAATTAGCTATAAAAAAATAATTACACATTTGCCACCTTACGTCTTGAAAAGCCTGATTCTTTTATGCAGGTTGAAATAGTCAACCCAACACACTTTGCCCCAAAGTGTCATATTTTATAAAAATAAAAAAAAATAGTGCGTCAAATATGATTTGTAAAATTATATTATTTCACTAACAACTGAAACTTATGACAAAAAAAAAAGATTAATAGCTTTTATGCATTTTGGGAAACTTTCAACCGGTTTGACTAATAAAACAAATTCCTTTCAACTACCTTTTTAAGAGGTTGAAAACATTTGAATAATACTTTGGATGACTTTCAACAAATGACTTACATCTAAGCAAGAGAAGAAGCCAAAACAACATGAAAATAATAAACATTGTCACAGGCCTACACGAAACGTATCAGGATCAAATCCAGCGATCGTGAAATAAAAATCCCATTATATTGAATGACATACAATTTCTTGAATTAGTGAAAATAATATAAAGCAAAAGTTGCAGATTTGGATTGCCGAAGATGGATGAGCTCTTTCAATAGTCCAGTGTCTATAATAAGGAGGTTTTTGGGATTTCTTATTTTGACCTCCTTATGTCTTTCCAAAAATCATAAGTGACAACTTCTCTCACACCATAAGTAACCTTAAACATCTTTTTTAACTTTTCAAAAATTTAAAAAGTCATAAATTAGCTAAAATAAGTTATTCAAGACACCCCCTAAGAAGCATCTTATCTAACTCCTTGGCTCTTGAAGCTAGAGATGGCCAAAAAAACCGGTTGGGGAACCGGTTTACCGGTTTAAACCGGAAACCGGTTTTTACGAAAACAGGTTTTTTAAAAACCGGTTTGACCGGTTTAGAAACCGCCGGTTCGTCTTTCGGTTACAAGTTCTAGATCCAAAACCGGTTAACGAACCGGTTAATGGAAAAACCGGTTTTTTTTATTAACCGGTTATGGAAAAACCGGTTAACCGGTTTATAAAAAAACCGGTTTATAACGGCTATATGCCCGTTTTTTTTGTTTTTGGACCGTTTTTTTTTTTTTACCATTTTACCCCCACAAACATCTATATATAGTTTAGGTTGGGTATTGGTTAGATCACACTCGATTATACAACTCCAAACGCTCTAAACGTTTATTTCATACGCGATTATTTTGTTATCTCACGCTCAATTATACCACATTACCACTCCATACGCTCTTATTTCGTAGTCATTTATTTCATACTCGAGTATACCACTCTTATTTCGTAGTCGATTATCATGGCCTCCCAAAGTGCTGCTTCATCCGTCAACATGGGTGCCTCGAACACGGGAGAAACGGTCGTTCGGGTCATCCCCACGAAACGAAACCATGATGTTTGGCAACATTTCGACCTATGCGAAATGTCTAACGGTAGCCAAAAAGCTCGATGCAAACATTGTTTGAAGTTTTATGGCAAAGATGCAAACTCCACTTTAAAAGCGCATGTACAAAGGCCCTTTTGCAAGGCCTTGAAGGACGAATCTGGAAGTAGTTCGCAGCCGGAGATGACGAATCAAGGAGCGGTGTTTACGTACGACGTTAAAGCGGTACGTCAACAGTTTTCAAACTTTGTGATTCAACAAACACTTCCTTTCAACCACTTCGACAACCCTCAATTCACGGAGATGATGCAAAACTATGTTCAACCACGCTACCAACACGTAAGTCGTTCGACCCTTAGAAGAGATTGTCTTAAAGCATGGAAAAACGCTAAATCCGAACTAATTTCATACTTTTCAAACTTACAAACTGGTGTAAACTTAACAACGGATGTGTGGTCGGTACCTCATGGTTTGCCCGACTCATACATTTGTGTGACGGCTCATTGGGTTGACCCGAGTCGTGGCAAATGATGAAACGAACCGTTGCGTTTCAATTGTTTGATTACCCGCACACGGGTAGAAATATTTTTCAAATCTTGGATAAAGTCATTCGACAATACAAGATTGAACATAAAATCTTTTCAATTTCGTTTGATAACGCGTCCAACAATACGGCCGCGGTTGGCCATTTAAAATTAAAGTATAAACCTATTTGTGATGGAGCGTTTTTTCATAGCCGATGCATTGCACATATTATCAACTTGGCCGTGCAAGATGAGTTAAACGTGATCGAAACGCAAAGAAACAATTTTAAAAGAATGTTACGAGATGTTTTTAGCAACAATAAAACATTTTCAAGATACAAAAAATTTTGTGTAGAAGCTAATTGTCAATAGTTGGGGCCAAATTGGGATTGTCCAACAAGATGGAACTCGACTTGTAATATGTTTGAGAAAGCCATCCAACAAAAAGAATCATTAATTGCGTTTCATCAAATTTTGTCAAGTAGGGGTAAATGTGCACCGTACGATCCTAGAAACTGGTTATTGATTGAGATCGTTACGGAGGTCCTTCAAATTTTTAAATCTTGCACAACTAGTTTATCCGGGGTTTACTATCCAACAAGCCCCATTGTTTTACCAAAAATTGCTGTCATGTGCACAAAGTTGAGTGAACTTCATTGTAGGGGTGCACCTTATTTTGATATGGGTGTAAAAATGAAAGAAAAATTTAGAAAATATTTTCAAGAACTACCCGCTGTTTTGACATGTGCTGCTGCGTTAAACCCTTATATCAATGTTGGTGGTGTTGAAGCTTTAATAGAAAAAATTTGTGATGAGCTAGGGTTAAACGAAGATCAAAACCCCTATTATAGCCAAACTTTAAAGAATGCTTTCAACACCACCTTGTCAAACATGTATGATGTCTACCTTACAAAATACGGGTCGTCTTCCCAAATTCATGACTCGTTAAGAGCTGTTGCCCAATCCCAATCCCAAACCGACCTTGAAATGGGGATGTACTACATGATTTGGGAAGACGCCGGTAAACGTCAAAAGGTAAACACCCCAAGCAGTGAACTTGGAAGGTATGGTGGTACCAACTTTGTGAAACACATGACTCCGGATGAATTTAGAAGTCTTGATTTGCTGGCTTGGTGGAGAGGTAAGGAGGATGAGTTTCCGATCCTCGCCGCCATGGCCAAAGATTTACTAACGGTCCAAGCTTCCACGGTAGCTTCGGAGTCTGCTTTTTCTGTTTCTGGCAGGGTTATATCGATTAGGAGGACTCGACTCACTACACCAGCTATAGAGATGTCGATTTGCTACAAGGATTACTTGGACTCTTTAGATAGGGCACAACATCAACGCTCACTCGAGGGGGAAATGGAGTATGAAGCGGGCTTGTATGAAGACGAGGTCAATGAAGGACACACTCAACCAATGACCGATGAAGAAGCTGCGTACGACGATTACCTAAGAAATAGCTCGGGATCGGGTAGCGAAGAAAATTAGTTAAAGAAACAGCAAACATGGAGGCAAATCATGAGTAAGAAACAGCAAGTTGTTCATGTAATCGTGTCTAAGCATTCTTTTTCCTAATATGTGCTCTTATTTACTTGTTGATTTGGATTTTTCTAATTTAGTTAAAGAAACAGCAAACATGGAGGCAAATCATGAACAAACTGCGATTGGGAACAACAGGAGCATCTGCTAGTTCACGATTTAATGTTTGTATTTTTGAGTTAAATCATGAACAACAGTTCTTGGCAGAGATTTCTTCAGTGTTAATGATTTAATGTTTGTATTTTTGAGTTACGAATATGCGATAACGATTTAATGTTTGTATTTTTAATGTAAAAACTATAAATGAAAGTTATCTGTTTTTAATCTTTGGTTTGTTGAAAGCACATTCACCAACACACACTCATACTCATCTTCCAAGCAAAGAACCCTAACAACGAAAGCAAAGAATGGCTTCGGTCAGTCCGTTTTGCCTTGTAGTTACCGTTTTGCCTTGTAGTTACCGGTTTGTTTATACTGTGAAAAAATAATGGTCTTCATTAAGTACAAAATATAAAAAACAAATATTCGTATTTGAAACCGCGAAATTTAAAAAAAAAAAAAAAAAAAAACGGTTAATAAAAAAAACCGGTTAATAAAAAAACCGGTTTATTAACCGGTTCTAACCGGTTTCTAAACCGGTCCTAACCGGTTAGACCGGTTAGGGTTTTAACAGCAAAAAACCGGTTATTAACCGGTCCGGTTATTAACCGAACCGGTTTTTTTCCGGGCCAAAAAAAACCGGTCTGGTTAATAACCGAACCGGTTTTTTTAAAAAAACCGGTTTGTGCACCTCTACTTGAAGCCTATAGATAAAAATAAAAAAAATATGATATCTATACATAATAGATGGATGTTACCAAATTTTATATTCAATACATGTAACTTTATTACAACCAAGTAATTAACACATACATCAGTGTATATATATATATATATATATATATATATATATATATATATATATATATATATATATATATATATATATATATAGAAAATGGTTCAAATAAAAAGAAGTTGTTTCCTAAGAATGGTAAGAACCAATAGAATTTTGACATTTGACATTAAAACCTATGGTGAAAGAATAATTCTATGAAACTATGTCGGTTATAATGGTGAAAGAGTAATTCTAGGAAACTATGACGGTTTTTGGTAATTTTAAATCTCAACCATTGATTGATATGATCCAATGGCTATGATTTATTCTTAGTATTCCTATGAAACTACTTATTTTTAGGATAACCTCCCCTATATATATATATATAGGGAGGAGTTATTCTAAAAAGATGAGAGTGTCTAAAAAGTGTAAGAAGAAATCTAGATGGTTGAATCTTGTCAATCAATGGTTAGGATAGAATGATGGAATAATTGGGGGAGTGTTTTATTTTAAAGGTGTTAAAGGGTATTTTAGTCATAGTAGTGGACTAAATATATTAAGAAACTCCTAAATATATGTCATCATTATCTCCTTACTCCAACTTTGTCTTTAGAGTTGTTACTAGTATTTAATTGGTTTTTATTCTTCACTGTTGATATTGTCGACATAAAAAACAATAAAACGACAAAGGTGAGCGACGATGAATGTGTTATTTCTTTAAATTGGTTTGTGTGTGTTATTATGTATGGTGTTTGGTAACCGGAGTTGTGTTTTTTTAGCGCCGATGAGGAGTAAATCTAACGGAATTGAAGTCCGACTAGTTTCTGGCCGGCTGTCTGATGTTTTTGTAATTCCGATTTGCAGTGAACGATAATGAAGAAGTCCCCTTCGAACACGCTTTCTGTTTTGATGAAGAAACAAGATGTGTCATCTTTTTAATTGTGTTTAGAAACACACCGCCGTATGTCGACGGTTTGGTTGTCGACGGAAAACATCGGTGTGTCGTATCTGGATGGAGAAGTGATCACCGAGTTATGAATTCAATATTCTGTTGAAGAAACAAAAAGGTGTGTTATTTAATTTGAATTAGTAAATCGATTTATTTTATTCCCTCCAATTTCTAAGGTTTCGTTGTTGTGTTTTAAGGAGATTTTGATGATGTTCGTTATCGTTACAGAAACACGCCAAGAAATGTTTTTTAAGTGTGTGGTGGTGTGTTTATGTTAGTGGTTGGTGGGCTTGTGATGGTATTGTGTTTATGGTATTTACTCCCTTGGTGATGAAATCTTATAATCTTAGTGGTGTGTTCATGTGTTTTAGTGTGAAGTAGGGTTTGTTAGGTAGCCAAATTATGTGTTTTTTTTATTCTTTTTGTAGTGAGAAAAAGCCAGCGCATGTAACACGAGTTTGAAGAATGATAGATGTGGGAAACATGTCAAGAAAGTAATTATGTTTAGAGGTTACAATTGTAAAGTTAGTGCGTTTATGTAAAAATCAATCTATAAAGTAATGTTTGTTATTGCTTTTGTACTTGTTTGTAGAATACATAACACACTGAGCATTCAAACTTTTTATTGTGTTAAAGAATATCTTGTTTTATTTTTATTGTGATTCTAGAAAAAATGAATTTTGAAGAAGATATTGTATAATTGTGTGATTGGTTCAAATCATAAAAATGATCATGGCCGTAATAAATGGAAAAAATAGGGATGAGAATTAATTTCATAATTAAATGCTATAATTAAAAATATCATTGTTTACGATCCTACCCTTGTGTATCTAATGGTTCATATCACTTCCTACACTTTTTAGGAAAAATACATTTCTTATTTTAACCTTGCTCTCTCTCTCTATATATATATATAAATATATATATAGCATTTCTGTGTATATTAAAAGATATATAGACATATAAAATATACTTTGTTAACATGTTTAGTCTGCAAACATGAATATTATTTGGTTATTCGGTCGAAAGCACATTGAATTTGGCTAAACCGAATAAACTAATAAAACCTAAAATTGAACCCAATAAACAAAAAAAAAACCCCTAAAATTTGCCTCCACCCCACAATAGATATAAAAAACCTAAAATTGAAGCAAATAAACCAAACACCCAAAATTGAACCTATGAGCACATCTGTAATACCTATTTTGATTAACCTTGTCATATTAGGGTTTCGTTTGAATATAACCAACAAAAAATCGATTTAAAAACTCCAAATTCAATTGCAAGAAAGAACTTAGAAACCGATTTAGGGTTCAAGAATCGATTAGGTGACGGTGGAAACTGGAAGCATGAAGGAAGAAGATCTGCAGTGATTTCATTCCATGGTGAAGATATGATGCCCAAGCACTTTCTGTGAATATTAGGGTTTAGAATGAAAAACATGGTGAAGAAACAAGTTATTTAATATCCGGATTAGGAGGATCCGACGTTAAAACCCATGACCCGCGAATTTTATAAGGCTAAATCAATGAGAGTTCTCCATTAACAAATCAAGTAATCTGGTGGCTTTCAAAGGGGTGGGGAGCGACACATAGGATTTCATGGTAGACAATTATATAGATAGTTAGACTAGGCGATAAGACCAAATTCATCACAAGTTAAACAGGCCCAGTGTAACGATTCCGGCAGAATCAGGTATACCCTAACCGGTATATACTATTTATGTGTTATTTAATAATGAATATATGAATTATAATGTGTTTATACGAGTATGTATGATTCACCATACGGATTATACTCGATTATACAGTTAATCGTATTGGAAATACGATTAACCGATTAACGGTTATTGAAGCCCGAACGAATCGAGGATACATTATAGACGATATATATGATATTTAGTGATGCTTACGAAGTATTAAGCTTCGGGATAAGTGAATTAAAGCACAGAAAAAGAATTTTCGATTTAATGATACGTCGGTACGTTAAACGAAACCTTTAATGCCAAACCGAGCAAGAGACGATCGATCAAGCCGAAAAAGATGCGCAATTATTAATAATATGATGTTTTAAGTTAATAAATGTCATGGTTTAAGTTTTTAAAGTTTTTAAATCGGTTTTATATAAATTTCATTTTTAAGCCGAAAAACGACCGTTTTAGCCTCGTTTTAAGCCGAATTAAACATTTAACCGAAAAACGAACTGAACCGGATTATCCAAAACATTATCCAGATTACAGAAATCTGAATATGTGGTTAGAAATGGAGAGGTGGGTCCCACCCCACCTCACCTTATGTCCGATCGGCACAAAGGGGTTCAACCCCATAACCTTATTCTTTTTTTTTTTACAAACACAACTCAACAATCTTCATTTCTCTCAAGTTCATAATCTAAAAACCGAGAGTTCTAGCAAGAAAAACAAGATAATGATCGAGTTATATTCGTTTTCATCTTCGTTTCTTGAGTTTGTTTGCAAGAAAATGAGGTTTCAAAGATGAAAACCGATTCTTGCATGATCAAGTGATGTATACGGGTTATACAAGGGATCTTGGTCCAAGAAAGGAGTTAAACGAACCAGAAACGAATTTTTACGGTTAAATCTTTGTTTTTAAAGCATAACCGAAACCATGAAAGAAATGGCTTGATTGTGGATGTGACTTGCTTGGTGTGGTGTTATTGTGCTTGTAGGTGTTGTATCTAGTTGATAGCAAAGGCTAGAAAGCGAGATTCTTGCGATTTGAAGCTAGAAACTCAAGGTAGTTCGGTTTTTGTATGCTGTTGTGTTTTGGGACAGATTGTGATACGTGTAGAGTTAGGTCATGAAATTTTACAGAGGTGTTAGATATATGAAAATATGAATTCTGTGAATTTTTGGTAATTTTTGGACAAAGGATGACTATTTGGTGAATTTAATGCTCGGTTTTGGCCAAAAATGGTGAAAAATAGTTAAATATCATGAAAAATTCTGGAAAATTCCAAATAAGCTTTTTATAACATGTATAAGTCACACACAAAATTTGAGGTCAGTTGGACAAGTCTAAGTAGGCTTTTCGGTTAAATGAGTTCTAGGGTTTCCTAGCTCGGTTTTAGTGAAAATGGCATGTAAAATGAGGTTTTGGTTCTGGAAAAATTACAGGGGGCTATGTGGATGGCAGGGGTCATCCAGGAAAAATTTGGGATTTTTCTAAGGTCGTTTAGTATTTACGACATATTTGGTGTTTAAAAATAGATAAATAAATTTTAAATATAAAAATTAATCCTGGAAATATTTTTATAAAATTCCCCACTGTCAAAAAGTGATTTGTGCAAAATTTCAAGATCCGAGTCTAAACGGATAATTATTTGTGCTAAAAAGAAAATAAAAACAAACTTTTAAAGCTTAAAACGCGTAAACCGGTAAAGTTCGCATAAGCGAGCTGACTGGTGTATAAAAACCCTAAAAATGAACTATTATCATATAATTGAGTTAATTAAGTAAAAATGAATCATCCGAAAATAATTCGGATGATTTGAGTAATTTTTACCCGATTTAACAGTTTCCGGTGCATTAAAGACGGAAACGGGTCCCGCGGCCAATCGGGGCGTCTAAACGGAGCTCTAATTTCATGGCTTTAATTAAATTATCGGTCAACCACTATTTTCGGGTCGTGTGTGACCAAACTCATTTTTGAAACGTAAAAACAGATAACCGTGCTAGGCACGCAAAACAAACTATTAGTAATTTTGACTGTTGAACTCTAAACGATATCACAATCTGAGTCCTGAGAAGTGTTTCTGGGTTAACATTGCCCCCGGAACGGTTACAGTACTGGGTTAACGGTGTCCCAAGATGTACCGGTTAACACGGTTAAAGTTATGTTAATAGTGATTGTATAGTAACGAACTTAGGGATCGTATTACAGATCCGGACTATTAGCTGGTGTACTGTGATACCTAATTGCCTACGATAAGGTGAGTTTCACGAGCCCCTTTTTCTGAATAGTTTTCAAATATTTTCCCGGGGCGGAAAGCATGTTACTAATAAAATGTTTAAGTACATACTGAACGCATGGATTTGCGTGTATTTATAAATATTTGATTATACGGGAATCGTACGGAATGGGTACAGTACTGGGTTAACAGTGTCCCCAGATGTCCCTAGAAGTGTTTCTGGGTTAACATTGTCCCCGGAATGAGTACTGTACTGGGTTAACAGTGTCCCTAGACAGAGGTTTCGCTTGTGGGCTCAGCATAATTACATCGATACTATTATATTATGATATGGATTTATCATGGTTTATTCAAATTGTGAAACTCACCAACTATTCGTAGTTGACCCGTTTTCTTTACATGCTTTCTAGGTACTCCCAAACTGGAATAAGTGCTACATGCTTGATGATGCGTGCTTTTGTGGAAGCTTAGTGATCATTTTGTATTAAATATGTTAATGTACTATTGGTAAAACTTATGTGCTGTCGCCTAGACGAAAACTAAACTCGGAACAATGTAATATGATGTGAATTAATGTCGTGGTGTTTTCTTTATAAGCAATGCTGTTGATATCAGACGTGTCTGTTGCATCCCCTTTACGTTTCCGCTGCGGTTACGGGATGTTACACCCAGTCATTTGAATTTAGGGCCCATTAGATTTTCAACTTTCTTCCTTTTACAATAATAGTCTTCTTCTTCTTAGAGTCATTGCCGCTGAAGCAGCTAGAGTTGCCGGAGTAAACAAATATGGTCATTCAAAATTTACTCTTCTCTCCTCCACTAATTTTCGTCTCTACCAACAACAATATAAAAGATGGAGGTGGGCACTTAAACTAAAACAAGAAAATTGGCCATTAAACTACAGTAAAACTATACTACAACTGTGAGTTGGACGGTGGGCATTTGCCCACCATGCTATAACCTTAAATTCGCCCCTGCATACATACATACATACATACATACATACATACATACATACATACATACTTTCATTCTTTTAGCATGTACATTACATACATAACTATCTATACGTTTTAAAGAACATTTCTCCCTATAACCTTCGCAGATATTATAAGGGTCTGCAACCCTTTGACATTCGCATATATTATTAGGGACTGCAACCCTTTTAACTTCTCATATATTATTAGGATCTGCAACCTTTAACCTTCGCATATATTATTAGAGTCTGCAACCCTTTAAGCATGCAACAATACATACCGTTCATACTTTTAATTATATACACATTCATATACATATATGTACATACTCTTAGCTTTTCCTATATCATTCAAATATCGTTCATAAACATTCATACAACATACACTTACCACTTAAGGTAAGTGTATTAACTAAACACATACGAGTATGCACACAACCTCGAAAAACATAATAGAGAAAAGGGGTTAGAAACTCACTGGTAACCTGTTTCTTTCTGAGTTTATGGTCACACCTCTTCTCAGCTGGGCACGACTAACTATGTAGCAATTAACAAGCATCACTAAACTACTCCTAACTATATCATATTTCTAGGTTAATGAAACCCCTAGCTAACGGGGGTCCGGGGGCAGCGCCCCTGGTAGCGGGTTCTAGGGGCGATAGCCCTAGCAGGGTCCAAGGGGAAGAGCCCCTCGCTTGGGTTAAGCTTAAGTTCAAATCCCCGTATATGTATCCAGCGTATAAGTACATATATGCCATACATATGCGCTCGTATAAGTCAACCTACATATCCGCCTTATATGTTTATACATGTCCGTCGTATATGTGTGTACATATCCTCTGTATATGTATATACATATACGCTCCTCACTTATCCACTGGGCACGTATCCGCTGGATACGTGCAAGTCAGCTTATCTTTTACGTGTTTTTAGGGTTTTTCAGCGATTCCGGCACCGTCAGCCGCCGGTAACCACCATGGTTGGCCGGATTTTGATTGTTTATAATCCAGGTAGCTTAGCGGTGTCCAGATCTAAGCTGAGGTGGCCCTTGAGCTCGTTTTTTATTGATTAAACACCCGATAAAAGCTAAATCTAGATCTAAACGGCTCATTCGGCATACCGGGACTGCGGTGTCGGGTTCTAAAATGTTAGGTCAGCTGAGATAAATGATTTCTTACCTTCGGTTGCTCTTGGATCATTAATTAGAATTGTGTAGATAGTGTTTGGCTTAAGTGTGTGTTTTTGATGGTGTAGGCTAAGGTGTGAATAATGTGACAGGTCCGAGCCCCGGTGCGGAAGCGTGAATATTCGGTGTTATTAACGACAGTGGAGCTCGGATCTAGGGTTAGGATCGAATCTCACTCATATTCACTCTTGAAAGATGTCTGGACGGATGAGGTGTATTGGAGAGAGTCTGATTTGATTAACAATCAACAATAAAGTAGGATGAACAATTGTAATCAAAACACAAAAGATAGAAATGGTAGTATGATAATATTAGCCGAATGATTCTCATAAAGAAGAACTACTCATACATACATTCATACATACAATCGATTAAGAAATATCAGCCGCCACCAGGAGAGCTCATCCTGGAGGCGGAGACTCTCTCAAAGGGATAAAACCCTAAATCTCACAAATACACAATACAGTCACTCATACTAGACAAATAATAAAAAAACATCTATTTATACTAGTCTAGCATGACTTGGTCTTCAAGCCATCCACCCTTGGTTGAGACCAAAATAATATATTTTTCACCCACAGATAAATTCGATGCGTCGGTCTAAAATATAAATCCCAACAATCTCCCCCTTAGACCGATGCCATCGAATTTCTTCCATGATCACCTCATAACTCGTCTTTCATTGAATTGCTCCCCCTCACGTTATGCTTCTCCCATTGTTCATTTCGAATTATCACTCTTATACCACTTTTGGATATAGTTGCATGGGCATATGAACGAGGCTTTGAACTTCAAAGATCAACTTCAAGTAACAAGGTTATCACAAAAAGAAATAAACTCATTGTGATCATCAAATAATCTTCCATTCTTCAAATCTGTTTCTTCCCTTGTAAATCATCTTCAAACCATTCCCTGAATCAAGATAGCATTCAAGTCAACCATAACCCGTTCTTGACTGTTCAAGTGACTATTTCATAGAAGGTTAAACTCTACTAATCATCCTTTCAACATTGTTACTCGTGATGACTCTATCTTCTCATCCGTACTAGGAAATCTGAAAACTTACAAATGATAAAACATCTTTGAAAAACATTGGATTATTGATCTTGATTAACTTTTCCTTAACTTGAGTCTTTTACTTGATTTGAAGCTAACCATTTGCAATGAAATTCAAAGATTTTTACTCCCCCAATTTCGTTGCAATTGTCTTTAATAAATGTGTCTTCAAATCAAGTGTGGGCGAAACAATCTTGATCATCCTCATCAAGATTGTAAGAATCTCAGATAAACATATTCAAAAGTTGGTTGACACTTAATGTGATTAAATCCTTAAGCTTGGTCAACACTTGTTCTTGTAAAGCTTTTGATGAAGTCGTGAAATTGGATGAGGTTTGAATTTCATAAGCTTGTTGATGATTGGAGAAAAATTACCCAAAATACCCCTGGTATATATCTTCCGTAGAGAACAACTTGGTCAAACGGTCAACGGTACCAAAAATCTCAAAAGTTTCTTCAAAACTTTGAAATGTTTCACAAACTCTGTTTCCTAGCACACAGTGTGCTTGGGATCACTTTCCTAGCACAAAGTGTGCTCGGAATAACTTTCCTAGCACAAAGTGTACCCGGAAAGCAAAACACTTGTGATTTTTCAATTTTAGCACTAGCACAAAGTGTACCCGGAAGCACTTCCCTAGCACAAAGTGTACCCGAAAATCAAAAACACTTGTGATTTTTCAATTTTCAACTAGCACAAGGTGTGTTCGGAAGTACAAGTGTGCTCGGATTACTTAGTGCTCGGAAACAAAAGTGTGCTCGGATTACTTAGTGCTTTTTCATTTTCCACCAAACATGCTTGGAAGCAAAAGTGTGCTCGGGAGCAAGGGTGTGATCGACACAAACTTGAGTTTTCTCTTCACAAGCATAATTGTTCAAGACAAAACAAAGTATGCTCGAAAAAGAGTCTGCTCGAATAAATGACAAAGTGTGCTTGAGACTTAAAGAAGATAGTTTTCTTGAGAAGACAAAGGACATGCTCTGGGTTTCACAAAGTGTGCTCGAATTTGATGTGCTCGATATAAGCTATGCTCGAAATAACCTGTTCTTGAGCCAAACAAAGATGTCCTTGGGCAAAACACCTCCTGTGCTCGAAGCAACACTTAGTCATTTTTCATACTCGAGTCCAATCTTATTTGTTCATAGTGTGCGCGAGACATCAAAACTTCATTTCTGCGTCATCAGTCACTAATTTGCCCTTGTAGAACCTGCTCGAATATTCACTTTGCATCTGCTGCAACAAACAATGATGAAATTGCCTTTAATACCTGTTCTTTCTTGACTTGTACATTCTCCTTATCAGCTTGTACCATCTGCAATATTTTTCAACAAACATCTACTGTTTGTGCAGCACGAGCACACAAAACTCTAATTTTTCAAATCCAAAAACAAGTTTCGGCATCTGAAATAAATCATTGTAGCACCATCCAAGTCATCTCGAAATCAAAGAAACCTATCTTCATATCATAATCAACCTTTTTCAGATCTAGAAATAACCAGATGAACAGTGTTGCCCCAAAACGAGCCAAATAACACTGTTACATCAGATTTGGACCGTTCTGACCAAATAAACATGAAATTGATGTTCGATCTCCAAACGAGTCATCAACCTAAACATCAATCCATATACTTTTCTCCAAATCATCAAATAATTTCAAAACCCCCAAAAATAATTTCAACGAACTTCATCGTTTAACGTCCATAGTGGATTCAAGAGCGAAATGAATATGTTCAGCGGTTAGTCTGAACGATTCGGTAACCCATGCTCTGATACCAATTGACAGGTCCGAGCCCCGGTGTGTAAGCGTGAATATTCGGTGTTATTAACGACAGTGGAGCTCGGATCTAGGGTTAGGATCGAATCTCACTCATATTCACTCTTGAAAGATGTCTGGACGGATGAGGTGTATTGGAGAGTGCCTGATTTGATTAACAATCAACAATAAAGTAGGATGAACAATTGTAATCAAAACACAAAAGATAGAAATGGTAGTATGATAATATTAGCCGAATGATTCTCATAAAGAAGAACTACTCATACATACATTCATACATACAATCGATTAAGAAATATCAGCCGCCACCAGGAGAGCTCATCCTGGAGGCAGAGACTCTCTCAAAGGGATAAAACCCTAAATCTCACACATACACAATACAGTCACTCATACTAGACAAATAATAAAAAAAACATCTATTTATACTAGTCTAGCATGACTTGGTCTTCAAGCCATCCACCCTTGGTTGAGACCAAAATAATATATTTTTCACCCACAGATAAATTCGATGCGTCGGTCTAAAATATAAATCCCAACATAATGGAGATGGAAAGGATTTGGGGTTTAAGGGGTATTTATACCTCCTTAAGCCCATGGACTTTAGGTCCATCTTATCTTAAGTCCATTATTAATTCCACCTATTTTAGCCTACCATTCTTTTATCATTGTTATTATATTATTATTATTTTTCTATTAACTCAAATTAATTCTTTCAACGTAAATAATATTTTAATATTATTTATTGAAATTTCGGGATGTTACAGTAAGCATTGTTATGATCCATAAACTCTTCTTGTTTTAGCATATCACATTTAAATACAATCGCATAAAATAATATAAAGAAAGATAATTGCATGTTTATGAATCCATTTGGTGACACCGTTACCATAAAAAGAAAAAATCAACCACAAAGTGAAAATAAAATTAGAAATAAAAAATATATATATGTCAAAATTTGAGAAATCTTAAAATGACTTAATAATTTGATTAATTTTAATTTGTCTGAAATTATTAAAATCTCGTAACAATAACATTATATAAGACATTTATGAATGTATTAAAAGACAATTATATAAATATTAATATAGATATGTAATTAAGGAAATAATTATTATTACTCAATCAATTATTAAATGTTTGTCATAATCATATTAATTATACATCTATATACCCATACATAACTATATAATTATGGTAATACTTTGAATAATTGACTGAAAGTTTAAAAACTGCAATATGACTTGTTGGTCATTCCAAAAAATAACTACACTACAATAAAAATCTATAAGACATAGATACAAAATAGAAATAATAACGCGATAGTAGCACAATCACAAACTCCACATATTGACTCAAATCACAAATCTGTTAGTTATACAGTTTGATAAATCTTTACTTCATAATTACAAAATTTAAAATCAAATTGGTTATTTAGAATACTTACAAAAATTATGAAAAGGTTTTTGATTTTTGATACATTAAAATGGAGGGTTTATTTTATACATTAATTTTGACATTTATGGATAATTAAAAAATGGTCAAATATTAAAAATGAAAACCTTGATGAGATTGAAGAGTATGGAAACCTTTAAAGGTTTGTTGCAAGATTGGGCTAATTCCATATTTAAAATGGGTTTAAAGATATGATTAACTTGTTAACAATTGTTAGAAATTTCAAGCTAAGATTCACACATGTTAAAAGTCAAAATAAAGTTTGAAGATATAAATATGATTTAATTTATATGAATTGTGAACCTACATAAATACATAAATAATCGCAACTTAATATCCTTTTTTGTACAAAAACAAAGCCATTTTTCCAGCAAATACTCCTTCTAGGAATTAGTTATTCTACAAGTTGGGCCGCCATAAGCTAAATTTATTAAAAATAAATTTATGTTACATAATATATTATTCAAATTAAAAATTAAAAAACATATATTTTAGTTTAGTAAGAATTACTAATGGCGGATAAATGAAATTAGAGAAATTATAATCACAACCTAAATAAACCATTCATTGAATGGAAGATAGAGTAGTTAGAGAAACTTCAACATGTCCATTTAATCTTGGAGTTTGATGTAGAACGTAAATATATTATAGAAAAATCATATTACAATTAAAAACAATACAAACAAACAAAGTGCAAAGAAAATGAAATGACAATGTCAATAACGAATAATACATAAGAATCGACCATTAATGTAGATTAAATACTTTATCAAAAATATGGAAGAGAAGGTCGGCAGAAATGGCTAAACCACAAGAGAGAGAGAGAGAGAGAGAGAGAGAGGAAGAGAGATAATTAAAAATGAATTTTAGGATATGTAATGTTAAGGTTTATATAGTATGAAGGGGGTATTTGGCATTAATAAGAAGTGAAATGTGTGACATGGCATCTTGGTGGACACCCTAGAATGATGCCATGTGGAACTATTATATTGTTTTATTAGAGTTGTATATAAGAAAAACAATGAGCGACAACATATATATATAAATTTTCAATATACACATCCATACTAAAATGAGCGACAATATAAATATAAAAAATATTAATATACACAACCAGATTTAATAATAGTAGTCAAAAAACAATGCACTGTGGTAATTAAGTTTTTTTAATTGAATGAAAAATAATAATTGACAATACATAGAATATATCGAACATCTTCTGTTGAGAGTATTAACTTTAGCTATAGGTCTATGTTATATTTTTTTTAGTGTTCCATAAACATTTTAAATAGATGAACATTACGAATATTACATAACATAAAAAAACATACCTTGCAGTACCGAATAAGAACAATATCAATTAACTTAAGACGTCATAAAATAATAGAAAATGAGCATTGAACAGTGTATAAGAGTGAATAATAATCCTTCAATTTATAAGTGTACCGATCTTAAATAGTATAGAACTAAGGAAGTCCGAGTATCGAACACAAGAACACGTGAAACGCGTATGATCACTAACTCTAGATAAGACCTTCCTAAGAATAATATTTTTTATCTTAATTATTTAAACTAACTAAAGTTAACTAATTTAACTTAACTAACGGTGAAACTTAACGGAACTAACGATAATAAGAAAACTTAACGACACTAACGGAGCTCTTAACGAATATGGAGAAACGTCTACCTAGGTAAAAATCATATTGACGGTCTAATAAGTTAATGGATTGAATGATCTCACGACACCGGTATCTAAAGATGACACAACTAAGGTTCGCTCAAGAAAGCTAGATCATCTCTCGGTCTAACTAACAAACCCTAACTTACACTTAATTGATTTTAAGAACAAATCGGGAAACGAACGCTAAGGTGTTTTAATGCCAAATCTCCTCTCGGACTCACTGACACACGACCCTAATGGAAACGAATACTACGCAACCAAGGATAGAGGAACAATTTGGTTTAACTTAAACTAGATCAACTAATCGCTCACAAACCCAAACCCGACAAGAACCGAACCCGCTCTCGCGCAATCCTAATCCTAACAAGCAAAACCTATGAGACGACTTTACTTCCTATCACCTCTCGGTCTCTAAGAATATGCTTAACCGCTGAACTATATAAATCAATAATCTCAACAAAACCCTACGATTGTACCTACCGCAAACAAACTCTAAACACAAAGTAAAGAATTGAACATGCAACTATCACTCAAAACTAATTCAATTAATCGAAGCACGAGATTATGAGATAAAACCAATAAATCACAGCCACTAAACACAACCTAATTCAATATTAAACCAAAATTTCAATAGCAATTCAAGTCATATTAATCAAACAATCCATTTAGTTCATCAAAACCGAACAATAATCATCTAACCTAGGTAGAACAAAGAGGTTTAGCCAAACATAATCAACGAACATTAGATAAAATAGATATAAATGATAAACATGTTCATATAAATCTGATTACAAAAGGTTTGAATGATTTAAAAACAAAAACGAACTCACAAATGTTAAAATAGTCAAAACCAACAACCGAAGGATAAAAGATAGAACCGTAAGCTTTTCCTCCTTGGTTACTCCTCTAGAGCAGATGTGGTGGCTGGAAATATTATGTTAAATTCGTTCATAGGGTATTAGCCTTTATATATATGCTTAAACACCTCATTCCTAATATAAAATAGGTTAAAACAAGCCCACAAGGCCCACTAGAAGACAAAAAGGACGGGGTAGTTGATTCATGAACATTCTTGGCAGCCTTGGGGACATGTGGGACGTCGCATATCTTAGGCATGGATGCCTCACCTGTTCGCGTAGCGCGGCCAGGTCTTGGGTGCTCGTTTCTTCGTTTTATGACTCGTTTATCTTCAAACGCACATACCAGCTTCATCCGAATCCCGTTTGAGCTGATTCTTTCTTCATTAAACTTGTTTTTTCGCTCTCTTCAACATGGGACCTATCATAAACACAAAAATTTAATTTCATGCAAGAACAATTTATATTTGTTAACTGTTTACGCACAAAACAACAGAAAAACAGGATAAAACGCTATGTGTTTTGAATCACATCAAATATCCCCACACTTGAACCTTTTTCGTCCCTGAAAAAGAATTCTACACAGGATCATAACAAAGTAAAAAACAACAAACTCCCAGATTATTTAACATTACTAAAGCACCAGAAACAGCTCGAAATATTGACAGCGATTGTCGGTATTGTTGTCCACTTAAACCCAGCCACTAACCAATCAAGCCCCCGATTGCATTAAGCGTTTTAAGTCCAAAAATCAAGACTACACCTACCCCATCTCAGACAAAGAGAGCTAGATGAACTAGAGTCGAAACAGACTGGTTCGACAAATCACCATAAGCCAAAGAATGGTCCTGTGGAGGTCGTAAGAGCTATTCCTAAATATTATTGGACTTGGTCCTATAAATTTTCTAATTTGATATTTATTGACTAAGAACCTTCAAGCCCCAATAGTGTATCGTCCGAGTCACTATCTCCTTGGTAACACGTAAACTCTAAGTCCCGTCTAGCATGTGCATCTTTGGTCTCTTTTACTAACTTTGAAAATACTTCTTTGGCATTTTACAATAAATAACTTTCTCACAATCATTTGCTTTTTGGAACAACTTTTCGGAGTACACTTTCAACACATACTTTGTTTTTTTTTTCAATTTCTTTTTCTTTTTTTTTCTTTTTTTATATCACCCTAAATTATATAACTATTTTCTAAGCTCGTAAAAAGATGGGCATGTGGTGGTGTGCTGGTTTGAGTGCATCTAAGTCTTACCATCTCAAAGATTTTAGATTATGGTAATCCTCCCTAAGCATCGACATTTGGTTTCATCATTTTTTAAATTATTAGAAATATAAAATTTGCAAAAGAGGACTATCAAAGTTAGTTGGGCCTACCGACACATCCCAAATCAGATATGCAAACCATCTCTTCTTTTATTATTATTTTATATTTTTCAAAAGATCCGAGAGTTCGTTAACACAACAGTAATAATATCATTTCCTGCTTAACGGAGAAGAAAAACAATTTTCAAGGGACATTTTTTTAAAGCTTTTTTTTATATATTAACTCCCAAGATTTTCAATATTCTTTTATTTTTATTAAAAATGAAAACGTCAGTTCCCCATCCCCACACTTAAATTTTACATTGTCCTCAATGTGAGACAAGGAAAAGACAAAACTAAACATAAAGAAAAATAAAGTGGAACAGACTCCCCTGTTATATGTGATCATGCAAGTGTGTGGTGAATCATGTTCCTCGCCCTCCTGTTCGAACGCAAGCTTAAAACTCAGTGCTATCTATCAAGCTATCGCTAACGAACGAAAGCGGCAATCCTTAAGCAAATTTCATCCCCACACTTGTTTAGAACTCCAGCTCATCAACCGTCATCAACCAACCAAGGAATAACCTGCAAGTAAGAGAAGAAATAACCCGGCAAAACTTGGAAATAAAAAATGTAGATAAAATAAGAAGTAAAGATATTACCGGGTTGCCTCCCGGGAAGCGCTAAGTTTATTGAATAGTCTTCAACCGGACTCGCTCCCGAAACCTCAATCAGTAGGCTTCTCCTTTATCCTCTTCCCATCGATGCTCCTCAACACTCTCCTTTTACAATTGGTTGAGAAGAAACCAATTGCACAACTCTCATGGGCCCGACCATACGAATTAAACTCGGCCCACCAACTCTTGAATTCCCTCAAAAATGGTTCAATGAAGTGAAACGGGGAAGTCAATCTGTCCATCACACTACGATTTCTTCGCCCTGAAATCCTCCTTCTAATTCTTTTAGCCAAATTTTTAAACCTTGACACGCCCCGAATGGAGATTGAGTACGGTTCGTGTTTTGGTTTTTCACAATCGAGGTGAAGTGTCGGAAGGACCGAATCACTAACTACCTCATGGCTCTCCTTTTAAAGCCCTTTCTCGATCCCCACACTTGGCTCGTTATATATTAAATCTTCAAGCAGCTTTAGATCACCAAGTGGGTCAAACTCGCCTTTATCCGTAATGGCAAAGTCCATCAACTCTTCACCAAACTCATCCTTAAATTCTTCCTCCCAAAAGGGAACATACTCCTCTACTCTCTGCTCTTCTTCCGATATCTTCAATCTCACTCACGGTTTCAAACAAAGGTGGATTCAAAGATGGAATATATTCCAAGTCATTTCTAATAGCGAACAATACATCATCCATTATTGCCTCCAATTCTGGGGTGGTCTCTAATATATTCCCTAAAAAATATTTATACCCTAAGAAGTTACCCATTTGATCATATGCAAATCGGTATGGAGGAGGCTCTGCCAAAAGTGATTCCCATGGAGCTTTTCGTGCCTCGACTTCTATATTTCTCCTCTCATAAGCATCATGCACCCAGTGATTTCCGCCACAAACTTTGCACCATGGTTCTCCAACTTGTAATCTGAACGTTTTTCTTATAAAGAACACTCAGAAGTGACGGATCACATAAAAATAGATAAAATAGTTAAGAATAACAATAATAATAATAAAAATAAAACTAAACTTAAATACACTAAACTAAAATAAACTAAACTAATTCAAATAACTAATCTAATCTAAATATAAATACGAAATACAATAGGCAAGTCCCTAACTTGAGTCGTTCTCAATACGCCTCAAACTGTGTCCCCTCAACGGCGCCAAAAACTTGATGTGTGTCTAATGAATGCTATTTCTATGTAACTCAAAAATAAGCTTTAAAATTAATAAAACGAAATCCTAACTTACACTTAATTGATTTTAAGAACAAACCGGGAAACGAATGCTAAGGTGTTCTAATTCCAAATCTCCTCTCAGACTCACCGACACACGATCTTAATGGAAACGAATACTACGCAACCAAGGATAGAGGAACAATTTGGTTTAACTTAAACTAGATCAACTAATCGCTCACAAACCCAAACCCGACAAGAACCGAACCCGCTCTCGCGCAATCCTAATCCTAACAGGCAAAAACAATGAGACGACTTTACTTCCTATCACATCTCGATCTCTAAGAAGGTGCTTAACCCGCTGAATTCAATCAATTAACAATCTCAATAAAACCCTACGGTTGATCCTACCGCAATCAAACTCTAAACACAAAATAAAGAATTGAACATACAACTATCAATCAAAACCAATTCAATTAATCGAAATATGAGAATATGAGATAAAATCAATAAAATCACAACCACTAAACACAACCTAATTCATCATTAAACCAAACTTTCAATAGCAATTCAAGTCATATTATTCAAACAGTCCATTTAGTTCATCAAAACCGAACAATAATCATCTAACCTAGGTAGAACAAAGAGGTTTAGCCAATCATAATCAATGAACAGTAGATAAAATAGATATAAATGATAAAAATGTTCATATAAATCTGATTACAAAAGGTTTGAATGATTAAACAACAAAAACGAACTCACAAACGTTAAAATAGTCGAAACCGACAACCGAAGGATAAAAGATAGAACCGTAAGCTTTTCCTCCTTGGTCTCCTCTAGAGAAGGTGTGGTGGCTGGAAATATTATGTTAAATTCGTTCATAGGGTATTAACCCTTTATATATATGTTTAACACCTAATTCCTAATATAAAATAGGTTAAAACAAGCCCACAAGGCCCACTAGAAGACAAAATAGACGGGGTAGCTGATTCATGAACATTCTTGGCAGCCTTGGGGACATGTAGGACGTCGCATATCTTAGGCATGGATGCCTCACCTGGTCGCGTAGCGCGGACAGGTCCTGGGTGCTCGTTTCTTCGTTTTCTGACTCGTTTATCTTCAAACACGCATACCAGCTTCATCCGAATCCCGTTTGATTTGGTTCTTTCTTCATTAAACTCTTTTTTTCTCTCTCTTCAACATGGGACCTATCATAAACACAAAAATTTTATTTCATGCAAGAACAAGTTATATTCGTTAACGGTTTACGCACGAAACAACACAAAAGCATGATAAAACGCTATGTGTTTTGAAACACATCAGAATCATATAACGAATCAAGTGATTCATTACTCGCCAATTCGTTACGATTAAGATAACGAATTAAGTGATGTTCAGATGACGAATTGGAATGACGAATCAGATGATGATAAGAGACGAATCAGGATAACGAATTAAGGAAGATTACATAGCGAATCAGAGGCAATTCGTTATAACGAATGAGTTAATGAATTAGAAAATAATTTAAAATCCTAAGGGAAAATTTGTTAAGACAGTTAATAGCTTAACCTCAGCCAGGGGCTCTGCCCCTTGGACCCCGCTAGGGGCTGCCACCCCTAGAACCCCGCTGCAAGGGGCGCTGCCCCCGGACCCTCGTTCGCTGAGGGTTATAACTAGACTAGAAACACTATATTAGTAATGGCAGTTAATTGATACGTGTAATTGTTATAAAGTTAGTCGCGCACAGCTAAGGAAAGGAATAACAATTAAAAGTGAACGTAACCGAGTTCAGATGAGTTTCTAGCCCTATTTCCTTGTTATGTTTTTGGGGCTGTGTGCATACTCGATGTGATAGTTAATACACTTACCTTAAAGGGTAAGTGTATACCTTGTATGATTTATATGTCAATTATGTATATCTTGAATGTGAACGAAAGCTTGCTGGTACGTGAATGATCTTCGAATATTACACGTATTGACAAGGGAGGTATGTATATAATAGGTGCATGTGTATGATAGATATATGTACAACATATGAATATGTATGAATGAGTAAAGAATGTATATGTATGTTACGGGTATGTGAAGACAGAATATACGAAGATGAGGAAGTAAGGGACCAGACCCTAATAATATCTGAGATAGAGAAGAAAGGGATCAGACCCTAATAATATCTGAGATAGAGAAGAAAGGGATCAGACGCTAATAATATCTGAGATAGAGAAGTAAAGAGGGATCAGACCCTAACAATATCTGAGATAGACAAAAAAGGGATCAGACCCTAATAATATCTAAGATAGACAAAGGAAAGAGAGATCAGACCCTAATAGTATCTGAGATAGAAAGGACAGTAATTATATAGTATGAATGTAATAAAGTATGAACGTATGAATGAAATTATGTAATGAAAGTAAACTAGTAAAGTAAATATTATGTATCTTCGGATGCATAATTGAAGGTAAGTGTACGTATTGTATGATGTGTGATTAACTAGAACTCACTCAGCGTAGCTGACTTTTAGTATGCACGCAGGTGAGTAGAATGAGACAGCTGGCTTGAGCGGGGACACATGTTGGAAGAATAAGAGTCTGGCATCTGAAGACAGAAGTCGATTTATGTTTAATGTTTTAATTTTGAAAGACAAGAATGTTTTAAGACAAGTCATGAATTATTATGTAATGTTATGAAAGTTTTTATATTCCGCGTAAAGTTTTAATTAACTATGATATTTAGAACTGTGTTTATGAGTAAATCCAACGTCTAAAGTAGGGCACCGGTAACGGTGCCTTACAGTTAACCCGTAATCACCTATTTGGGCTGGGGCGTCATGTTCTAGTTCATGAATGGCGGTTAGGGCTGGGATATTTGATCGAGCATGTGATTAAATCTTGATAAAGATGCAAGAGTTTGTTATTAATTAGTGAATTACAAACCTAGTATAAGTAGGAGTTCTTCTTTTTTCTTTTGAAAGGCCAACAAACAAAAAATACCTATGTAGTTCGTACGGGGTGACTCAATGGAAAAAGGCATCGCCAGATGGCCCAACCCAGTCGTACGAAGCCCTTAAGCGCCTCCACGTTATCTCCAGTTCCGAGGAAAACCCACTCGCCCGAAGGCCCACTGATGATAAAATGTTGGATTTTATATTTTAGACCGACACATCGAATTATTATTTGGGTGAAAAATATATAATGTTTTATTATATATGTTTCTTTGGTCTCAATAAAGGGTGGATGACGTGAAGACCAAGACATGAGCTACTAGTATAAATAGATAATTTTGTCACTTGTATTAGTTTATGTGTTTTTATTGAGAGTTTGCCCCCGGATATGAGCTCTCCCTAGGTGGCGGAGTGTTTATGATTACGTATGTATGTATGTATGTATGTATGTATGTATGTATGATTGTTCTTCATGTTAATCATTCGGTTAATGAAATCATACTACTACAGCTATCTATTTGTGTTTCGATTGCAATTGTTCATCCTATTATTGGTTAATCGAATCGAAATTTCCACATCTGTCCATAGATCTTTCAAGAGAGAATACATGTTGTAGATCGATCTCGGATCTGAGCTCCTTTATCACCGTTTCGACATTCTTCTGCACCAGGGCTTGGTTTTCACAATTGGTATCAGAGTGGGTTACCGAATTGTTCATACTAACCGCTGAATTTTTTTTAATTCGCTATTGAATCCGCCATGGACGTTAAAATTGGAGTTTGTTAAAGTTTTGTGGGTTTTTTGAAAGTATTGGATGAGATTTGATGATTTGAAGCTGATTTATGCGAATTGATGTTTGAGTAGGTAATTAGTTCGGATATTCAACATTGATATCACGTTTATATGTCAAATTTCATTCAGATCAACTATTTTTGGTTCATTTTAGGTCCGTTTATATTTGACGTTCAAGATCTGTTTGTTTGATAAAATTGATGATAGAATGATGATTTTGTGATGATATGGACATATTTCAGTGCTTAATTTTAAGTTGAATGAGTTTAATATCAGATCTTAGAAATTAGGGTTTATTTGTTCACATTTGGGGAACATGGAATATGTGTTCGGAGAAGATGTGTTGGAGATTGTTGATGTATTTGTTTGTTGATTTGTGTTGTTTGAACATTACAAGCTGCTAAAAATCGTTAATGAGCAGTTAGCGCTGTTGCAGATTGGGAAATACATCAGAGGGCAAGGCGGTAATTTTAGCTATGGTACAAGATTGTCAGCAGAATGTATAAGCGACTGGTGCATGTCCGAACAAATTTTACAATGGCTGCTGCTGATGCAAATTTTACATGGTGACCAAGGGTAGTTAGAGTCCTCGAGCAAATTTGTAGTTTTGGTTACTTGAATTCACGAGCAGACATCAGTATTTCAGCAGATTATTCACGAACAGTAGTTGCTATTTGTTTAATTTAAGAGTTGTTGCATCAGTATATATGACTAGTTGTTTGGTAATCACATGTAAGATGGTTTTGTGCTCGAGTAATTTGCTGATATACTTTGGTTATTCATGAACACATAGATTGCAGCTCACGAGTAGATGAAGCAGATTGCTGATATGATGATTATAAACGAGCAGTTAATTCAGTTGTTGGTGCAGGGGCAGGATGGCAATCAACATGGGCTGCATGGGAATTTCAGTAATTATTATCGCTGACATATATAATAAACTGTTGCTGCACTATTTCACGAACACCTAAGCTACTGATATAAGATAAAATCAAGAGATGATGTTGTAGATATGAATATATAATTATCAAATTGTTAGCTACACCAACTGCTGCTACATATGTGTTCAAACATTTAGAAATTTAACACGAGTACATACGGTTTTAAATCAAGAGTCGATGGTGCTGCAGGGGCTTTTTTTGAAACTGTTGTTGCTGATAATCAAGAGCAGTCTGACTGCTGCTGCAATTCATATATTAATCACGAACTGTTGCTATTGCTGCTGTACTTATGGGCTATAGATGTTACACATATTTGCATGGGCAATTAGATAATTCTACAGTGGTACAACAGGGGTATTTCAGACTTTTTGCCGCTGGTATAAGTCTATTGCTGCTGTTATAAGAAAAGTCCAGGCGTATTATGGTCATTTTGAAGCTGAAACAAGTATTATGTGTGCAGAAAAAGTTAAGTTTTTATACCCCTGAGCATATAATCTTTTCTCAAGCACGTCCTGTTTTTATTTGAGCATATCTTTTCAAGCACACTTTGTTTTGACATGAACAATTAGAATTTAGTCCCGTACATATCTCTTGCTTGAAAATATTCTAAGTATACGTTCTCGTGAAGGGAAATCTCAAGTTTGTGTCTCGACACACCTTTTGCTCACCAGCACGTTTGTTGCTCGTGAAGAAAACCTTCATGAATACTCATTAGCATATCTTTTTACTCTCGTGCACACCTTTTACTCACGTGCATATGGTTGGTTAACTGAAAATATCTATGTTGGGCATGCTCGTGAAGTGATTTAATGGAATTACTTATGCTTATAAACAAAAGTTTGTGTATGTGAAAAATATCAAATGTTTGGAAGAACTTTTTTGGCATATTTTCAGCAGTTGACTTTCTAAAGTCAAATGGGCCAAGATGGAGAAAAGATTTAATATTCAATTATCCATTGAGTTTTTGACCAAGTGTTTTAAATGAAAGATGTTTTCCCAAGTATGATTGACCGTTTGAAAGTAATATTTTTGGTCAAATCGACCCTTGACTGTACCGAGTTAGAGAGGGGCATATGGTCATTTTAGTGAATTTTTGAGCAAAAATTGGGCAAAATTCATGAAAATTTCACGACTTCAACAAGGTTCTTACAAGATCAAGATGGTTGATTTATTCGTTTATTTCAAGAGTTGACCAAGTCAAATGTCAACTTATAACCACAAAAGTATTATTTTAATTTGTTTATTTCGTTTTATAAGAAATTCTTGATAGGGATGGTCATGATTGTTCGAATCGAAGAGTTTCATGTTTTCACCCACACTTGATTTGAAGAAAATTTCATTAAAGATAATTGCAACGAAATTGGGGGAGAAAAATTCTAAGAATTTCGTTGCAAATTGTTAGCTTCAAATCAAGTGAAAGAATCATATAAAGGAAAAGTTGATCAATATCAATAATCCAAGGTTTTTCGAAGATGTTTCATTGTGTGGAATGGTTTGAAGTTGATTTACAAGGAAGGAAATGGGTTTGAAGAATTGAAGATTATTTGATGATCACATCGAGTTAATTTTCTTTTGTGATGACCTTGTTACTTGAAGTTGATAATTAAAGTTCAAACCCCGTTCTTATGCCCATACAAATATATCAAAATGAGATATAAGAGAAGATAATCTAAATGAAAAATGGGAGAAGCTTAATGTGAAGGGGAGAATTTCAATGAAAGAATGGGTCACGAGGTGATCATGGAAGTAATCCATTGGTCTAAGGGGGAGATTGTTGGATTTTATATTTTAGACCGACACATCGAATTATTATTTGGGTGAAAAATATATAATGTTTTATTACATATGTTTCTTTGGTCTCAACCAAGGGTGGAAGGCTTGAAGACCAAGGCATGAACTACTAGTATAAATAGATAATTTGGTCACTTGTATTACTTCATGTGTTTTTATTGAGAGTTTGCCTCCAGGGAAGAGCTCTCCCTAGATGGCCGAGCGTTTCTGATTATATATGTATGCATGTATGATTGTTCTTCATGTGAATCATTCAGTTAATGAAATCATACTGCTACATCTATCTATTTGTGTTTCGATTGAAAATTTTCATCCTATTATTGGTTGTTAATCGAATTGAACTCTCCACATCCGTCCATAGATATTTCAAGAGTGAATACATGTTGTAGATAGATCCCGGATCCAAGATCCTTTATCACTGTTTCGACACTCTTCCGCACCGGGGCTCGGTTTTCACATAAAACCCGGGTGCCCTCAAGATCGAATTGGAGATCACAAAGTGAGTCTTCTTTCATTGAGCCACCCATGTTCCTCCAAAGTGTTGTAAGTGGAGATTGAACTTGGGTCTCGGGGATGACAGTAAAACCCAAATCTGATGGGAATACCCAAAACCCGACATAATCGAGACGGGTTTTACCCATCCCATTACGGTTTGGTACGAGTTTGGTTTAGTTTAGAATTTTTTTTTGCGGTTTGGGACGAGTTTGGGATTTACAAAATACCCAATTACCCAACTCGATAACAATAACCCATTTACCCGATTATATACCCGCATAAGTTTATATACATATATATGTGTGTGTATATATATATTATAACAATTATTATTAGTGTATATATTATTGATAAAGTTGTTCCTTATTATTAATATTATTATTATTCAATTGGTTTGAACGAAGTGAAGCTTTTAAATTTATTGTAAGATATCTCAATAAAAAAAAGGATCATACAATATATATATGCATACAAGATTCCTATATATTCATACATCCATACATCTATTTCTATACTAATATAAAATACATTAGGAAAGATACTTTGGTAATTAACCAAAACCTCTTAATTTAAGAGTTTTACTACTAATGATGCATAATGTACAACTCTGAAATGCACCTCCTTCAAAAAGCAACATATCTTACGCGTATGTCTCTCCTGGAAAGTGATTTAAAATTCAAATAAACCACAATATCTTTAAATCAATAAATATTCAAACCTCACCAAACTTTCTCCTTCCTCACTCCCTCTCTCAAATCAAGAAGGCAGGTTTGATTTTATCTTCTTGATTTGCTGCTAAATTTTGAAATGTTGCTTTACAAGTATGATTTCAACCATTGATGATTCCAGATCCACCGTCGGTTTGATTTATTTTGTTTATATTAGGTTTATTCCGGTTTTGGGTGGTTTTCCAACTAATTAGGTTTCCGGTGGCCGCGGACGTTGAAGATGGTTAAAGATCAAAAAAATGGTTGTGATATGGAGAAATTTGGTATTCATGATGATTTTCTCTAGGGCTCTCGCCAACTAAAACTTGTTAATTTGCATTAATTACTTTACACATTTGTTTATATTTTTATATTTTTGTTGTTTCATAAATGGATATTTGATATTTAATTTATTTTTTTTTGTTCCAGCCTGCATAATGGTTATTCAATTCTTACACAGCTTTAAAGCATATGGAGCTTTCTCCAAGGTGGAATCAGTTTTGATTGTATGTTTAGTTTCACATTAACTGCAACAAAATTAATTATCCTTATTTCAACCTCAACTGATAGATTTTTGTTTCTATTTCATGTTTTTTGTTTCATCAAAATGTCTGTTTTTTGTTTCTATTTCATGTTTTTCCTCTTATATGTGCACTCTTGGGTTGATTTTTTAATAATTTGAAGATCTTTATTGCAAAAGGCAAGTTCTGGATTATTACGATTATAATTATTTGCATGTGTAGAATTTTGTATTAATGGAATTTGATTTTATACAATGTTTATGGCTGGTGATGTGTTCTGTGCGTGTGGTGAAATATAAAAGATGGGATGATCAGCTTTTTGCACAAGATCGTATTTTAAATTTATAAAAGTGATTTCTACAAAGACTAAACACACACAAAATAAGCAAGTGTACTTATCGTATATGTAGAATAGTATTGGTAAGAACCAAGTATCGATCCGTGGTCACAAATGTTTCTAATAATAAATCGTTGTTTTACTTTAATAAGAGGTTTTAACCACTTTGGGGTTAAGTTTTAAACTTTTTATAAAATACAAATACTTATATATAATATATAGGTGACCAAGACGAGAAACTCTAAACAAGTAGTTCAATTATATGAAGGTTACCATCTAAGATCAAGAATCCACTCCATTTATCCTTGATGATTATAAAGTAAACATGTGATAAACTTGCCGTAATAATATATGGTAGTATAGCTCCTCATTTATAAGTGAGCATATCCTATGACATAAAAGAAAGTAGCATGCGCATTTTAAAGTCGACCCTTTCCTAATGTCATGCTACCATGAGAATGTCAATTTGAGTTGGCAAGTAGTTTAGTAAAGTAGAAAGATTAGGATTGACTTCGATTTCTCAAATACCAATTCTAAAAAATTCGGGTGGTTATAGTTTAGTCACACAACCTCCCCTTGGTTGATTTAAGTAGGTTATAATTACACATTCCGTTAACATATGATTTCTTTAACTAGCATGATAACCTAAGCAATCGTGTTAACAATGTTATTTCAGAATTACCAAAAATAGAGAGATAGATTATAACTTATATCTCATCATTTCTAAGTACAATATAACGATCCATGTTTCGATAAATTATCAAAGTATTTATACCTTTCAAGAACATTAATCGATCATGAATGATTGTCAATCACCAACTTTGAATTGTTGAATTAAGATGGCGAAACATTTCTCATCAAAAGATAATTGCAAGATAACCATGTACTTTGCGAAACTAAACCACATGTTTTATATAATCATCGAGTAAAACAAAGCTTCTTCATAGATTTTAGATGGTAAATGGAGTTTAGCTCATAATGAGCATGGTTATGAACATTAGAGTGGATGATGATAACAAACACAAGATTAAACTAGAACAATCTAACCAAATGTGGATGAATCTTCCTTCTTAGTGATGATGGTGGATGGATGATGATGATGGTTGATGATGATGACCTCCAAGCCTTCAAACTTTTCACTATATCTTCAATGTGAGTGTTATTGGGTGTATTTATAAGTGAAAACTGTATAGAATTATTTTCAAGGCACACTTGATCAATGCAACATGACCCACTATTTATAGGCAGTCTGGAGGGTGAAGCACGGCCCCGTGAGTAGGTAGGCACGCCCCATGCTTTTATTGACATGTGCTAAAATCGTTTTTTCTTTTTTTTTGAAGGTGACCACGGCCCCCGTTGTCAAGAGGCACGGTCCCGTGCTTTTGTTCCTAGTATTTGTCTTTTCTTGTAGATTTTTGTTTTTTCTGGTGTTCAAAAGAATGGGGGCGTGTTTCTTGAGGCTTGGGGGCATGTTTCTTGCTTTTCTTTTGTTTTCTTCCGTTTTTCTTCGTCTTTTCGGTTTTTTCTTCATTTGGGGCTTGGGTTTACCTGAAATTGTATTTTATTATGATAAGTAGCCTTCTGTGCTATGTTATTTGATAGAAGTTGCAGTTTTTAGAGATTATTTGGTGCTAAAAAGATGTTAATTTAATGTAATCAAATATACCCACACTTGAACAATGCTTGTCCTCAAGTAATCTACTTATAAATATTCTCTAAAAACAGCAAGTTAGGACCATAGCTTAAACATCCCCAAAAAGAGTTCCAAGAAAATGGAAACAAAATAACCAACCTTTAAATCATAGGAATATATGTAGTGATATAAAAAGGTGATTTTGTTTTTATGAGCTTCTGTTCATGCAAAATGTCACGTTCTCACAATGTTCACTCACACTCGGTTTATATATCTGATCATAACTGTGATGTATGTATGTGAACACTCTTAGTCAACATGTAACCTGTGATAAATAAGCTTGTAACAAGTTCAAATCTCCACCTTTTTGAAGGGTTGCATATATCAGAAGGTAATTGGGGTTGGTTTTGTTTGAACCGATATTTTGTGGCGGTTAAAGGTGTTTAGGTTAATGAGGATGGTAAATACAACTTCTGCTGATTGTCGGGAATCTTAAGATGTCTTCGATGGTTAGCTTATTTTCTCCCGATGATAAAGATTTTTTTTTTAAACAAACCTAGTGACTCTTTTAAGGTCTGATCGTCAAGACCAGTTTTATCGAGGATGTGGATCAGTTCTTCCTCAATCCTGTTCTGAACATAACTTCCAATTCTAGTGGATTGTTCGGCTTTGAGCCTAATAGCCCCCATCCTCATTTGCTCGATATATTCATGCTGAGACTGAGTTTGACTTTTTCTACATCTTCCTTCGTGGGACCAGTTTCTGCAACCTAAGCATCGTTCGTATATTTTTGCTCTTCTCTTCATTGTGCTTTTAGAAACTCCACAAAATGGTGGCCTTTGTTCATCTTGGCGACACTATTTCCTCACCTCATTTCTAAAGAGAAAGATTCTCTCCCTTAGTTCTGGAGGCAACCTAGGTTTCGCTAAATGTATGCAGAAAAGGAAATTGAAATCAAAAGAATGCATTTCCAGTTCTTTATGGTCTACTGGTAAAAGACCAATGTCGTATTTTACCGGTGGGATGGATAAAGTGGTAAGGTTTTGGTTAAGGTTTTTGGGTTTTGTAACTTGGGGAATGGTTTGAGGGAATGGTGACAACATTACCTTCTTCTTTATACAACGCTTCATGCGGTTTTGAAATGAATATTTGCGACAAGTTCTAAATCACACAAAACATATGACTCACTCAAATATTCTGAAAAAATATTTATATGGCATGAGGTTTATCTCACAGTAATGGAAGAATTGGGTATAAACGCCATATTTTGCATAAATTTCTTCTCAGTATTACAAAACTTCTTTTTACTTTTTCACTTTTCTTTGATTATAATAAATTAGTAGTTGGTTATTTGCAAAAAAAATTCTTGGATTTTTCTTTAGATTTTGTTATAAAAATAGTCTTTGTTTGCTACAAAAATTTCGTTGATTAGAGAATTTTATAATTATTTGAGCAAGAAATTGGTCAAGTAATTTCCCTCCCCACACTTGAATATCACATTGTCCTCAATGTGAAAAGATTCATTGAAAGATAAAATTCTAATTAAGTATAGTGGGTTAAAATGGAGAGGTACTTCCCTACGGGTTAATGAAATTTTGACAGAGCCTCCCCCGTTTATCGTCCGTTTTCCTGTTTTGTACCTTTATAATATAAAACCACAAACAACCAAGCATATTTTATGAAAATTGGGTATGAATCATCCATCCCTTGCCCAAACGGGCTAAATAAGTACCTAATAATAATGTTTTGGCACCCAAGGCCAAGCCAACAAACAAAAGACATAAAGTAAATTGTTCAAACAAACATAATAATAATAATGTCATGAAAGTACTACCAACCCATGCATGCCCATACCCTGACCTACCGTTGCCGCTGCTCATCAGTTACCCGTGTCCGGGTCAAATGGTCCCCACTACCTGTCCATGCGATATCCTAAATGATCAATCTCTCGCCTTGTTTCTGCATATTTGGCTGCCCGCTGTGCATCGGAGGCAACCATCTGCTCTGTGATCCTGTCAAACGAGGCGGTGGTTCTTGCTGAGAACTTATCAATTAGGCCTTATAGGCCCTTGAAAGAATATCGCTCTATCATGTGATGAGCTGGTGCCGGCCCCTGATGAAGATGGGCCTCCTCGCTGATCGTAGGTGCGGCGGAGGTACTGCCTGGGCGGTGATCCTCCTCTCCTCTCGGGCACATCCTGGAGTAACATCTCTGCTGGGTCCTCGGGGTCCCAAACCTGGTTATAAGTATCACAAAATTTCCACACTTCCGGGTTTTGACTAATTCGCTGAACCATCTGCATGCTGATACAATAATCAAGGGTAAGAGCAATCGTATCTGGGCTTCGGATCCTTTCTCTGTCTAAATTATAGGCTCCATAAAGGTTATAGATCTATTCCCCGCCAAAGATCGGTGTGTTTCCTCTGGCATTTGCATTTGTCATGAACAGCTTGCAGAATAAATAAGTGATGTTGCATGGAACGCCAATTTTCATGTAATACAGTTCCCAGAGATCCCATAAATTAACAACCCCCTCACTCTGACCTCTAGCAGTGGCAGTGTGACTGAGCATGCGATGAATGTATCTCATAAATGGGTCATGTAGTGCCGTGCTCTTTGAAACGCTTGCATTATAGTTTTCGGTCCCGTAGCTCAGTTGTTCATATGCTTCTGACCTTGTGTTTCCAGCTTCAGCATCATCATCACCATCTTCGTCTACAAATGTTGTCCCTGCTCTGAACCAGATTTCATTGCATCACGCCCGGTAAAGAATAGAAATGCATGGACGTCGTCCCCATACTCGGCCATCTGCAATTTGTATTTAAATTAGTCAAAATGTATCAAAAATTATTAATATGCAGGAACATAAAGCAAACCATGGCGCCGTGCTTTTAAAAGCACGGACCATGCTGTCACTGTTCTTCAGATTCTTTCAATTTTGACTTTCTGTTGACCAAAAGGTGACCACGATTTGTGTTGTTTAAAGCACGGCTCGTGTTTTTAATCCTAATTTCAAACTCATCAAGACTCGAACTTGCGCTCCTACTCTGTTGTTTCAATTGGGTTTTCAATTTTTTATATATTTTACCCAAGATCCGAACCCGAATGATTTCTTCCAACAAATATTAGTACAAAACCTATACAGCAATTCATTACCTTAAATCTAAATGAATAACCCATCTAATTTTTGGGTTTAAACCCGATTCAATCGAATAGTGATAAATTGGGGTTAATCAAGACCTAAGAAGATGAAATCTAACAATAGATTTGTCAAATTAACATACCTTTGGTTTGGAATCAAAGGATTGATGTAGAAATTCGTGTAATTAATGAATGGTCGGCGGTTTGTGTTGATAGATGAAGTGGTTTTTAGGGTTACGTGGTTGGAAAATTTATGTTATTGATAAAAAAACATGTAACTGATGTAGACTTAAAAGCACGGTACCGTGATTTTAGACGAACGGCCCGTGCTGCACGAGGCAGAGAGTTTCTTTTGTTTATGCTGTTCATTTGTCAAGCTGGTTCGTTTTTAACTGATTTTCTTTATGGTTTAATATTAAGACAGTAATTAAAAGTCTTAAATTTCATTAAAACATAAAACATAGTTAAACATAATGGAAAGAAAAGTACGACAACAATTCTGGATCATAAAACATAACACTAGCAAGAGCAACTTCAACGAAAGACAAAGTCGGGACTTCAACGACCACCATTCCCAAACAGGTCTTGAATATGTGGTGGGGATCGTTTAACCTTCAAGAGCTCGGAAATCTTTTTGTCGAGCTTTGCGATCTCCCGGTTAAGATAGTTGAGCTTGAAGGCCACATCCTTGTCGTGGCTATCCACAACATGGAAGTTTTCAAACCGAAGCAGTTTGGCTTTGTTGATCAGCTTGATTACGCGAGCTTCAGTTTGAATGTTGCTTTCGACTTGGTCCCGTATGATGCATTGTAGCCTCATGACCTCCTCCTCAAGATTTGAGGAAGAATCATGTTGCTTGCCTTTCCTCACTGGCCTCCATTCAAATTTTTTGCTTTCCATTTCAGTAATTTTGTGTTTGGTGTGAATGGAATAGTGAGTTTTTGAATGCATTATATAGAGATTGGAAAGTCGAACATGACCCCGTGCTTTAAGAAGCACGGCCCCGTGCTACTAGGGGAATCAATGTTTCTGAGTCAGATAATTGTACGGAGTTAGCGCGTATCAGGCTGAAGATTCTAAGGTGCCCCCGGTCCCGTGCTTCAAGAAGCACGACCCATGCTTTTTGTCACTGAAATTTTCTTTTAGTTTTCAGCCTAACGTGAGAGCCGGAATTTTTAAAATGATGTTTAGCATGTTATTTTAATAGTTTGATCATTCTAAAAATTACTTTTCATTAAAATTAAAAGACTTAGAACAAACCTGGGATAAGCCCGTTTTTCTTAGAAACATGAAAAATATTCAGGTTAAACCCGCAATTCCTAACACTATGTGCGTAATGCACCTGTTTACACATGAAAACAGAAAATTAAGGTTCCTAAATTTCCCCGAAAAGTTCTCCTCCGCCGAATGGCCCTGGTGTACGTGAAACCGAGAACTTGAAACTGGAGTTGTTCGTTAATGTCTCGTAGTTCTATTTTCATGTTTTCCACTGATTCAGTGAGTTGAACGAGACGCATCTCAGCAAGGAGATTCATTTCGGTGAGTTCCTTGACGAGTTCTTGAAGTTTCAAGAGAAGCTCGGTTTTGGAAACATGACGGGCATCGTTTCTTGGTAGTCGAGAAACGAGAATTGTTTTACTCATATCAGTAGGCATGTTGAATTTTCAGAGAGGAGTATTTTGGTTTTGGCTGGTGCAAGGAATGCTTTAGCAAGAGGTGCATTTTATAGCCAACCAGATCCAAGGCATGACCTCGTGCTTTTAAAAGAACGGTCCCATGTTTTTGCTCTGACAAATCTGTTACAAATCAGTCTGACTGAGATTTTTGCAGCAAAGATTCCGGCCCGCACATTATGGCACGGTACCGTGCTTTTTGAAGCACACCCCGTGTTTTAAGTTTTTTTTTTTAAATATTTACAAGGCTTGGTTTATGAAGGTTTCGACTGGACCATGTTTCTTATATGTCTATTTGGTTGGTCGGAGGATTATTGCCTCCAAAATTTCTTCAAATGGTCCATCGATATATGGTTTTAATCGATATCCATTAACTTTGAACTTATGGCCGTTAGAATTTGAAATCTCGACTGTCCCATTGTCGAAGACTGATTCAACTATGTATGGACCTGTCAATCGTGATTTCAATTTTCCAGGGAAAAGACGTAAATGCGTGTTGTATAACAGTACTCGATCGCCAACTTGAAACTTTTTGTTACCTTTCAAATGGGAGTCCTGTAGACGTTTAGTCTTTTCTTTGTAAGACCAGGAATTTTCATAGGCCAATGTTCTTAGTTCTTCGAGTTCGTGAATTTGATCTTTCTGGTTTATGCCGGCGGACATTAGATCAAGGTTCACTGCCCTAAGAGCCCAGTAGGCTTTATGTCTAATTTCTACTGGTAGATGACATGCTTTTCCATAAACAAGTTTGAAGGGGGTTGTTCCCATGGGGGTTTTGTAAGTGGTCCTAAGGGCCCACAAAGCGTCATCTAACTTTTCTGCCCAATTTTTGTGATTCATTCCTTTAGTTCTTTTGAGGATCCTTTTTATTCCCCGATTTGAGACTTCTACTTGCCCACTAGTCTGTGGGTGATATGGTGTTACCAATCGGTGGTGAACTCCATATCGTGCTAAGACTTTTTCCATTAAGGCATTGCAGAAGTGAGTACCTCCGTCGCTGATTAGGGCTTTTGGAGTACTGAATCGTGAGAATAACTTTTTCAAAAATCATACAACTACTCGAGCATCGTTAGTGGGAACAGCTTGTGCTTCTACCCATTTAGACATGTAGTCGTCTGCTACAAGGATGTACTTATTTCCAAATGAGTTAGGAAATTGGCCCATGAAATCTATTCCCCATACATCAAAGACTTCACAAATTTGAATGCCTTTTTGAAGCATCTCATTCTTGGCTGAGATATTTCCGGCTCTTTGACAAGCATCGCATGCTTGGATCAAAGCGTGTGTGTCTTTGTATATGGTGGGCCAGAAAAATGTTGCATTAAACACTTTTCTGACTGTAGTGGCGGTACAGTGTTTGAGAATATCTAAGGCTTCCTTTCCTGCTGCACACCTACGAACAACCTGATCGGCACCTATCCTAAACAAGTAAGGGTCTTCCAAAAAGTAGAACTTAAGGTCGGAAAAGAATTTCTTCCGTTGTTGATGAGTAAGCCCTTTTCTTAGGATTCTACAAGCTAGATAGTTTGCGAAGTCGGCAAACCAAGGACTTTCGTCTTTCTCTTGCATGACTTCTTGGATATGCATGAGAACTTCATGTGAAAAATTTTGATCGATAATTTTCTTGTGATGTTCTTCTGAAGCTGGGCATTCTAAGCGTGAGAGATGGTCTGCGGCTACATTCTTTGCTTCTTTCTTGTCCTTAACTTCAATGTCAAATTCTTGGAGTAGAAAAATCCATTAGATAAGTCTAGGTTTTGCGTCTTGCTTTTTGAAGAGGTATCGTATGGCGGCATGGTCGGTGTAAACTATGGTTTTAGAAAGAACTAGGTAGGATCTAAAATTTTCAAAGGAAAAGACTACTTCTAGTAACTCTTTTTCTGCTGTGATGTAATTTTCTTGCGCATCGTTAAGAGTTTTACTGGCATAGTAAATTGGGTGAAAGTGTTTTTCTTTGCGTTTTCCAAGTACGGCTCCAACAGCAAAGTCGCTTGCATCACACATGATCTCGAATGGAAGGGTCCAATCGGGTGTAGTCATGATTGGTGCGTTGACAAGTTTGTCTATCAATATGTTGAATGACTCAACACAATCTTCAGAGAAGACGACGGGTGCGTCTTTCTCCAGAAGTTTGGTCATAGGCCTAGCAATTTTGGAGAAGTCTTTTATGAAACGACGGTAAAATCCTACGTGACCTAGAAAATTTGTAATGGCTTTACTGAAGTTGGGTGCGGAAGCTTAGAGATAGTTTCTATTTTTGCTTTATCAACTCTAATCCCTTTTGAGAAATCTTGTGACCGAGAACGATGCCTTCTTTAACCATAAAGTGACATTTCTCCCAGTTGAGCACTGGATTTACTTCCTCACACCTGGCTAACATTTTGTCAAGGTTTTTTGCAAGGATCGAAAGAGTCTCCAAAGACTGAGAAGTCATCCATGAATACTTCCATAGAGTGTTCGATCATTTCATGAAAGATGGCCACCATGCGTTGCTGGAGGGTGGCTGGAGCATTACATAGTCCAAATGACATTCTTCGGTAGGCGAAGGTTCCATACTGGCATGTAAAAGTCGTTTTCTCCTGATCTTCAGTAGCAATGGGAATTTGGAAATATTCGTAAAAAACAAGAAAACAATAGAACATTTTTCCAGATAGACGTTCAAGCATTTGATCGATGAAAGGAAGTGGAAAATGATCTTTTCTTGTGGCGTAATTAAGTTTCCGGTAGTCAATGCAAACTCGCCATCTTGTGATGGTTCTCATTGGTATTAGCTCATCCTTTTCGTTCATTACAACTGTCATTCCTCCCTTCTTGGGTACTACTTGAACGGGACTAACCCAAGGTGAATATGAGATTGGGTAGATTAATCCGGCATCAAGGAGTTTGATTACTTCTTTCTTCACCACATCTTGCATGTTGGGATTGAGACGTCTTTGACGTTAGACCACGGGTTTGTATTCTTCCTCCATGAGGATTTTGTGAGTACAAAACGAAGGACTGATGCCCTTGATATCCATGATCTTCCATGAGATAGCCTTCTTATGGTTTTTAAGAACCTGAAGAAGTTCGTCTTTCTCTTCTTTAGAAAGGTGAGATGAAATAATTCCTGGGAGTTGAGAGTCTTCTTCCAGAAATGCGTATTCGAGATGGCTTGGAAGTTCTTTTAACTCTAAGGCTGGTGGTTCTTCGATTGATGGTTTTGAATTTTCATTACATTCGGTGATCTCACATACTACCTCTGATGCTTTGTGATAGTCAGCATTGAGATTTTTGTTTTCTAAAATGGGTATGGCTAGGGGTGTACACGGACCGGACCGGACCGGACGAGAGCATGTCCGTGTCCGTCCCTTAAGCTTTTGACGGACAAACGGACGGTTCACGAATACTCTACCGAACAAAAATTCATGTCCGTGTCCGTCCATTAAGAAATTGAGTCTGTCCGTGTCCGTCCATGTCTGTCCATTAATATTTTAAACGGACGTTAACGGACAATAATGTTCAAACGGACACTAATGGACAAACAAACATGTGAACATTAATGGACAACGAACACTAATGGACAAATATAAACGGTTACATATTAACACCAAGCATAAATCTAAACAACTTCACATACAAATTAGGAATTACACCATATAACATCCAAATATACTTAACACTTAATATATTAACATAAAGTGGATCCCTATAATATAAGAGACATCAAACATGTGTAATAATATAAAAGTGTTATTAATAACACTAGAAATTCCACAGTTAAATTACAATACTGGATAGATATAAACACTAACGATACCGAACAGACATTACCGGACGTAATCGGACGAACGTTACCGGACGTTCACGAACACTATCGAACAGACTTGGCCCTTGTCCGTGTTCGTCCGTTAAGCTTACCGAACGAAATTTTTGTGTCCATGTCCGATTCGTTTATTAAACGGGCGAACATAAATGAACTTCTTTCCGAACGGACGCCCGGACGTCCGCCGAACGTCGGTTCGCTTACAGCCCTAGGTATGGCGATGGTGTCGGTTAAGACTTGTGTTTCTAGTAGGTTAGTGATGGAGGAATCTCGCATATAGAAACTCACGATAGAATCTATGATGTCGACACAACAGAACGTGTCATCGTGATGTTTTGGATATTGCATAGATTTTCCTATGTCAAAGTGATTGCCTCGTCATTGACCCTGAGAGTGAGTTTGTCGGTGCAAACCTCGATAATAGACTTTGCAGTGGCTAAATAGGGTCTTCCTAAAATCAGAGGCACACTTTTGTCTTCCTCCATGTCTAGAATTACAAAATCTACTGGGAAAACGAACTTGCCAATTTTGACAAGCATGTTTTCAACCATGCCCCGAAGATATTTAACAGATTGGTCAGCTAACTGAATGCTCATGCGGGTGGGATTTGGTTCTCCTATCCCTAGTTTTGCAAAAACCGCATAAGGCATTAAATTAATACTAGCTCCTAGGTCAGCCAGGGCATTTCTAGCAGAAAAATTTCCTATGAGACAAGGGACAGTGAAACTCCCTGGGTCGGTCATTTTTGTTGGTAGCTTGTTCTGGAGGACAGCTGAACATTCTTCACTCAGGGTGACATGCGAGAGTTCCTCCAGCTTCCTCTTGTTTGCTAGTACTTCTATAAGAAACTTGGCATATTTCGTCATTTGAGCGATGGCTTCGATGAAAGGGATGCTGATGTGGAGTTGTTTGAAGAGTTCTAAAAACTTCCGTACTGAGCTTCCAATCGTTCCTGCTTCAGCCGTCCATGGTATGGAATAGGTGGAATATAAGTTCGGATGGGCTTCTTGTGTTGTACGGTGCTGGTTGGGATCAGCCTTTCCTGCTTTTTATCAAGGGATTCCTTTTCCGTAACTGGTTCTGATGTTGGTGAGGCAACAGTGTTTGTACCGCTTTGGAGTGTAACAACGTTAACTATTGCATTCGGGTTGGTGATTTTGTTGCTTGGAAGAGTGCCGGGTGGTCTTTCGGATAATTGTGGGGCAGTTTGTCCGATTTGAGTTTCTAGATTCTGTAATGATGCTTGTTGACTTTTTAGGCCAGCTTCATGTTTTAACAATACTCCGCTGATATCAACAGCTCTTGAGTCGGCCTTCTTCCCTGCTTCATTTTTTTGGTCATGATTTGGATCAACATTTCATCGATTTTTGAGTAGCTTGGGTTTTGATTGCTACTGGAACTTTGATCTTGAAATTGGGGTTTTGGTTGGAAGGGTAGATTCATCGGTTTTTTCTCGAATCCGGGTAGGGGTTGAGTGTTACCTCCGTCTTTCCAGCTGAAATTCGGGTGGTTTCTCCATCCTGGATTGTAGTTATTGCTGAAAGCGTTGTTCTGTCGAGCGATGAAATCGACTTCTTCCATAGCCATGATGACTTGTTTACAGTAACTTGTCTTATGACTTCCTTCACAAGTGTCACAGGTGAGTCTGGCTTTTGATAGCTCATCTTGAAGTTGTTCGAATTTTTTAGAAAGGGCTTCAAGCTGTGCTGTGACAAAAGTGTTGGAATCGACATGGTGTATTCCTTTATAGGTTGGTGTAGATCTTGGTGGGTTGTAAGCGATACTCTTCTTTGCTTCTTTCTATAGGACTTCAAATGGTTCGTTAGGTGATTTGGATCCCAGGTCTCCACCGGGGATTTGGTCGATGGCCTATTTGTTTTGACTGGATTGCGTATCAAAGAAAGTTTGTACTTGTAACTATACACTCAGTAGATGATGTTGGCATCTTCTCAGAAGACTTTTGTATCTCTCCCATGCTGCGTGTAACGACTCATCATCATCGGTCCGGAATCCGGTAATGCTGGCTCGGTATTTGGCAGTTTTATCAGGCGGAAAATATTTGAGGAGAAACTGTTCAACCATCTGGTCCCAAGTGGTGATGGAACCAGAGGAAAGAGATTCTATCCATTCCAGGTCTTGACCCCTAAGAGAGAAAGGAAAGAGGTTGAGTTTGATTTGATCGTCTGAACAGTTTTGTATTTTAAAGGTTCCGCAGATTCGTAAGAATCGAGATATATGAGAAAGATGGTCTTCGTCGAGGAGACCATGAAATTGAACTGAATTTTCCACCAATGAATGGTGCTTGAATTGATTTCGAAATTTTCGGTGATTTCCAGTGGAGCCACTCCATTGCCGTTACCTTCGAGAGTTGGCTTGGCATACTGGCTCATGTTCGGCTCATTGTTCTGGGCCGCCATCATTTCTTCGGTTTGATTTTCTCCTGATGTGGTGGCGTCTACCGATTCGTATTTGATTATTTCGTCGGTTTCTGTAGTCCGTTTACGTGCTCGTCGACGAAAAAGTCGTTCCGATTCAGAAATTGGAGAAACAAGCTCAGGATCGATAGTAGAGGATATACATAGGACTAAATCAAAGTTAAAACTAAAGTAAAAGTTAGCTAAAGTTAAACTAAAGGTTAGTTGAAGTTAAACTACGAGTTATGCTAAGATATTTTAAAACTAAACTAAAGTCTAAGTTAATTAAGCTAAAGTAAAGGTTAGGAAAATAAAGGTTTAAAAATTAGGCTAGCCATAAAATTATATAGTTCAATAGTTAGTGAAATAAAACAAAATAGAATTTAAAAATTTGTACAATTATAGACAATGATTAAATTATAACTTGGATCGTTCTTAGAAACGCACCGTGTCCTCGGCAACAGCGCTAAAAACTTGATGTGTTCTGTGCGTGTGGTGAAATATAAAAGATAGGATGATTAGCTTTTTGCACAAGATCGTGTTTTAAATTTATAAAAGTGATTTCTACAAGAACTAACACAAACAAAATAGGCAATTGTACCTATCGTATATGTAGAATAGTATTGGTAAGAACCAAGTATCGATCAGTGGACACAAATGTTTCTAATAATAAATCGTTGTTTTACTTTAATTGGAGGTTTTAATCATTTTGGGGTTAATTTTTAAACTTTTTATAAAATATAAATACTTATATATAATATATAGGTGACCAAGAAGAGAAACTCTAAACAAGTAGTTCAATTATATGAAGGTTACCATCTAAGATCAAGAATCCACTCCATTTATCCTTGATGATTATAAAGTAAAACATGTGATAAACTTGCCGTAATAATATATGGTAAAATAGCCCCTCATTCTAAGTGAGCATATCCTATGACATAAAAAAAGTAGTATGCGCATTTTAAAGTCGACCCTTTCCTAATGTCATGCTATCACGAGAATGTCAATTTGAGTTGGCAAGTAGTTTAGTTAAGCAGAAAGATTAGGATTGACTTCTATTTCTCAAATACCAATTCTAACAACTTCGGGAGGTTATTTTTTAGTCACACAACCTCCCTATGGTTGATTTAAGTAGGTTATAATTACACATTTCGTTAACATATGATTTCTTTAACTAGCATGATAACCTAAGCAATTGTGTTAAGAATGTTATTTCAGAATTACCAAAACTAGAGAAGTAGATCATAACTTATATCTCATCATTTCTAAGTACAATATAAGGATCCTTGTTTCGATAAATTATCAAAGTATTTCTATCTTTCAAGAACATGAATCGATCATGAATGATTGTCAATATGATTGTCAATCACCAACTTTGAATTGTTGAATTAAGATGGCGAAACATTTCTCATCAAAAGATAATTGCAAGATAACCATGTACTTTACGAAACTAAACCACATGTTTTATATAATCATCGAGTAAAACAATGCTTCTTCATAGATTTTAGATGGTAAATGGAGTTTAGCTCATAATGAGCATGGTTATGAACATTAGAGTGGATGATGATAACAAACACAAGATTACACTAGAACAATCTAACCAAATGTGGATAAATCTTCCTTCTTAATGACGATGGTGGACGGATGATGATGATGGTTGATGATGATGACCTCCAAGCCTTCAAACTCTTCACTATATCTTCAATATGAGTGTTAGTGGGTGTTTTTATTAGTGAAAATCGTATAGAATTCTCTTCAAGGCACACTTGATCAATGCAACACGAGCCACTATTTATAGGCAGTCTGGAGGGTGAAGCACGACCCCGTTCTTAGGTAGGCACGCCCCTGTGCTTTTATTGACATGTGATAAAATCGTTTTGTTGGTTTGTTGAAGGTGACCACGGCCCCGTGGTCAAGAGGTACGGTCACGTGCTTTTGTTCCCAGTATTTGTCTTTTCTTGTAGATTTTATCTTTTCTAGTGTTCAGAAGCATGGGGCGTGTTTCTTGAGGCATGGAGGCATGTTTCTTGATTTTCTTGTGTTTTCTTCCGTTTTTCTGCGTCTTTTCGCTTGTTTCTTCGTTGGGGCTTGGGTTTACCTGAAATTGTATTTTATTATGATAGGTTGCCTTCTCTGCTATGTTATTTGATAGAAGTTTCAGTTTTTAGAGATTATTTGATGCTAAAAAGATGTATAATTTTATGTACATCAGCTGGATTGAAGGGGATTATCCCATATGCAGTTTACCCAAGAATTCCACAAGGTAAATAAAATAAAGAATGCATGCCATCTGTTTGAGAAAATGTTCGGTGACAACAGGATCATAAACCCTAAAATTTGAAATATTTGATGATTACAGGATATGGATTCAAGTCTAGGTATGGGAAAATAGGAGGGCATTGTAACAACTCGGGGTTTTGAATTTATATTTTTTTATTAAATACCCGACTCGTTTCGATGTTCGGATTATTTTAAAAATAAATATATTGCGTTTATCGATTTTAAATTGATTAATATATTATTATTTATTTATATTTATTCATAATTATATTTTTCCTATATTAGCAAATATAAAGTTTAATCCTCTTTTGTACCCATCCTCAAACATCAGGGACTAAATGGAAAGTTTTGTTATAACCCATTTCACAAACTGGGCAACCCAAGACCCGGATCCAAGTTCATACCCAAATTCAAACACGATTATCAAAATTGGTTATCTTGGACAACAATTCTCGTAATAAACTTGGTAAATGAATCAACTAATATTTTGTTATTGTTATTATCGGCTTAACCGACACTCTTAACATGTTAATTAGATCAATTTTGATTTGTTCTTCCTTAGTAACCAAACTGACAATCGTATAATCTTGATGGACACGAAAACATACGAGATAATTCAATTAATTATACAGATACGATCCTCTAACCCTAGTCGGTCATAACCCTATAAATAATTTCATTTGTTTTGCCGTTTACTTGCTCATTCATCCTTCATTTTTGCCGTCAACTGTCGTGGTCAATTAGCCATCTCTGTTCATCATTGAGGTAATTATTTGATCAATCATGATCGCAAAAATGATATAAACTAAAGCCCTATCATCTATTATCACAACATCAATCAGATTAACCGATTGATGTTGTTAGGGTTTGATTATGACTTCTGTTTTAGCCACTACTGGTTAAATCTAATGGTATTTTGTCATGAATGTTGGTTTTTTTTTGTCATCTTTTAGTCTAGAAAAAAACATCTGCTAAGAAACCACTTGTTTCATATCATTGACCCTTTACATGGTTGGTAACATGACCTTTTGTTCTTGTTATAATAAAATTTGTGACATTTGTTTGTGCAATATGTGTTTGTGCAATATGTAGATGCAGCTGTTACTAATTTAACACGAAACAAAATTTGTGTAATTAAGGCCTTAATGAACTTACATGGATACAGATTCTTGACATGATTACAACCTGATTTCAAGAACCGGGAATGGTAAGTATCTCACCTTATGTTTGAGAAAAATGACCATTTTACCTTCCTCATGAATGCATATTTACTGCTCAAAATTGCTACTCTCAAGTTGAAAATGGAATGTTTGTTATTTGCATAGGATTATGAAGGTTGACAATAGTTATCTTTCCACTCCTCTTGTTTTTGCTGAAGCTAAAGCTCTCATAACCCAAGTGAGTTATAATATGATTTTAATGTGTTTTAACCAATTTTCTGTAATATAAATATTGATTTTAACTAAGGTGGCTTTTAATGAAAGACTCTACAAAAAGGCTCTAACTTGAGTAGATGTTGAAGCACCCATGGATCATCATGAATGCTGACCCAATGGTAATTTCTTTAAATTTTTAAATTTTAACAAACGATGTATAACTTAAAGCGAATAGTTGCTTATTTTAGTTGCCTATGTTTTATGAATGTTTGAATATTTTGTAATGTCTATACTCTTTTTTGTTAATTTGATTGGTTTGTGGAATGGAGCAAGGAGGTTTCAAAATGCTAATTTCCAGAAGAGATGACTTAAAAGGTTTTATGTATTATGGTCAAAACAAAATTTGAATCGGGTAATCGGTTAAACACAAGTTTAATAGAAATGGCAGATGTTTTAATTTTATTTTACCTTTTTATGTGTATTTTATTCGAATGTTTTCATTTTGTTATGTTGCGTTACGGGTGGGATTAAGTTTTTGAGTAAGTAGCGGATATAGAATTACTTTTACGAGAGTGCTTGACAAGGGATGAGTTGGCTCGATCAAAACTTTTCAAGTTGTTTAAATTCAAGCTCGAGCCTGACTTTTTTCGTGGTTTAGCTCGTGACAAGGAACTAAACTCATTTTATTAAACTTCTCTGGTCATGCTATATTAACGTTGTGGGTTGATATATCTATCCATCATTTCTTAAAATAAAAGGAATTTTAAGATATAATTATCTGCTTTGGTTATATGAACCCATTAACAAAATCCAATTTTAAGTTTTAGTCACAATTACGAATTTTTAAATATAATTATTAAGCTTGGATATTTTTAAACAAAATTTTTATTCTCTTTGTATATTGTAATTGTTTTCTTTTGGGATTTGTGATCTTTATAACTATTAACGCTTCAGTTTTCGGATGAAGCACTGAATGTCTGAAGCAGCTTCAACTTCGACTTCAAAGAGTATATGCATAAATCCAGGTACTTGCTTTAGCCCCTTATTAACGAAAAACCAGCTCAGGATGCCCAATATTCATGTGATGAGCAGTGTTGAGAGTTTGTAGGAGTTGTAGCAATTGTACTTCGATAATAACCAGTAATCTCAAATGGGTTGGGAAAAATGTTTTGAATTAGTTTCTCACATAACCTATAAGGCTATAAAATAGGTGGGAATCAAAAGAAATGGAAGTAGTTGATTTTGCACAATGGTACAACTATGATAGCCTAAATTCACACATAATGCCAGTTGGGAACCATATATTTTTTGGGATTTGTGGAAATTAAAGGAAAGGTCAATGCTGATATTTGGTTGTTGATTTAGCTAAAGGGAACATGAAGAGATATTTGGTTATTGATGTAGCTAATTGAACTCATATGTCCATATCCAATAAATGTAACTCTCCTTAACATTTAAGATGACGAGAATTGACCTTTGTTATTATAGAACTGATCTTCATTTCTAATTATTGCACTTATTTTGGATTTCTTTTGTGTCCGTTAGCTTTTTCGCATTTACATTTTTGAAATGCAGTTTGATGTTGAGTATTTAACTGAGATTTGTAATGTATTAGTGCATGATGATTTTATTATTTGTGTGCTTGTTATTATTTAACTGTGATATGTAAGGCTCATTATTTATATGAACATGAAAACGAAAACAGGCATACGTACTGTACAATTATCTTGAAAAAGATTAATAAACTAAATGAAAATGAGATTCATGTTGTAAATTGTCGCCGCCGCCGCATCACTCGGGTTTTTGCTAGTACACATATATGAGTGATTTCTTTTGAAAACCATTTTAATTTTAAGAATTCAAGAACTAATTTTATGACTCAAAATTAATCACATCATTCATTAATTAAAATAATAAAAGGATAATAAAGTCTTTTTCATATTATATTATCTCTCCTAATTAAATCTAGCATATTCTTTTTCTTCATTATTAAACTTTAATAATCTATTTTGTATAGTATATTCTATCTCCTAATAAAATCCTTATATTTTAGAAAAACTTTAACAAATTATTGAAATTATCCAAGATTGTGTATATTACCTATATTATTACAGAAATTACCTAAATTATATTTACAACTACACAAATTACATTAATTATCTAAATTACATAAACCTAAACGAATTATATAAATTATCCAAATTAAATAAATTGCATACGCTACACAAATTACATAAATCACCAACATTTCATAAACCTACACAAATTACATAAGTTTGGAATCCATATTGCCTTTTAAATACCGACACGTCAAGAGAGATCAAGACAAATCGATTGCAATGATGTTTCCTTTGCACATATTTCTATTGAGACTACTGCCCACTTTATATATGAAACGACTTCCGTCCTCGAGAATAAGGAACCACCATAGAACCAAATCTGAACCACTAAAAAGAGAAAAAAAATATAATAATTTATGCTTAGATCCGATTTGATTCATACTCAGGCCATAATGATAATGAAGTAACCATTTATGAATTCAGTTTTGTCTGATCTACAACCTCAGTAGGTAATGAGATCTAGAAACGAGTTTATTATTTGTTAATGAGTATTATATGAAATATTTGTTTTCATCTTTAATTTGAAATTTTTAAATAAATTTAGAAATGCATTTTAAGGTTGTGGACTATTTGTGCTATATTTGTATTATTAGTTTTATTAGTGTATATTCAATTTAGATTGTGGGTTTCGTTTATATTTTGTTTTTTACAAGAATGATAGGTTTTAGGTCTAGAATTTATGAAATAAAAGATTAATCGTACTTTATATAATTTGTGTACTTTAGGTAATATGTGTATTATTGTGTAGTATTTGTAGTTGTTATGTAATATGTGTAATGTATGTAATTTGTATAATATACGTAAGTTGAATAATATTGTGTAATTTGTGTATCTTATGTAATATTTATGTTTATGTGTAATTTATGTAATTAGAAATTTGTGTAATTTTGTGTATTTTATGGTTGGGTAATTAGTGTAATTGATGTAAATTTAATTTGGGTAATGGTAAAAAATATTTGATTTAGATTAAAATATTATTTTTTAATAAAAAAATGAAATGGGTAAAACATAATTATATTTAAATATAAAAGTACAATATTGATGTATTTTCTCATTTGTATGCATTTGAGAAAATTGCCGAATGAGTTCTTGTGGTCTTTCTACGGAGTCACAATTAGTTTATGCTAAAAACTATGAACTTCTTACATCCCCATAGTTTACAAACTGAACTTTATAAGTCCCTCCATCTAAAAGCACGTTAAGTTAACAATCAAATTAAGGGTAGTTATGAAATATTGTATCTAAAACTATTTACCCTAAACAATATTACAGTCGGTCATTCAATATTACATCTTCAAAGTTATAGCAGTTCAATATAATCCGGCGATGATCCAAAAATCGCTACGACCATTAACTTAATCCGGCGACCATTACAGTCGGCGCCGACGCCGGTGCTGGCCTTCAAGCCACTAATTACAACCCTATTTCATGTCCGTGTTCAATTTTAACCGTGTTCCGATGGATTTTACTGCCCCGCTCGTAGATGTGACGGATTTTTCAGGTGTCGTTCAAAGGTGTGACAGAAACTATAGTCGTCGAGTGTGGAGGTAGCGCCTTACTGATGAGGATTTTGATATAGAAAGTTACAGTAAGTTCTTATTAGTTTTTTTTGTTTAAAAGATTGATTAATGTCTTTGTTTGAAAATCACAGTTAGGTTTTATTCAAACTATTACAAAAAATTTGGTATGAAATATTAAGGTATTAGCATCTGGCTAGAGTGGTTGCAGATGTTTACTAAAATGTATGTAGTGTATATGTTCGGAAGCAATCTTGTATTGGGATGAAATCAAGCCTGATTTTAAAAGATTGATTAATGTTTTTGTTTGAAAATCACAGTAAATTCTTATTCAAGCTATTATAAAAGATTGATTCTTTTTTTTTAATTACAGATGATAATAACTTATTTACATTTAATATTTTCCATGGTGGTGAGTTTTCTCAATTTCCCGGTAAAGCTTACGGGGGAGGCCGATCGGTTTTCATTGACAATGTGGAGGTTGGAAAAATTGTTAAGGATGATTTGGTGGACATGGAAAGGAATCTAGGTACTTTACTTTCATTTTAGAGAACCAAATAAGTTTATGTACTAGGGTATGCATCCACTGTGTGACAATCTTGATTTTAAGATAATATTTGATATTGTAAGAGGTGGGATTATGGTGATTGAGATATATTTTGAACATGGGCATTCACATTTGATAAACAATGTGTCGTCCTCTTCCCATTTTGACTTTGCAAATGAAGTTGATGAAGTTGATATTGATATAGAATACACATCGAATAGGTTAAATGAGGAAGAGTGTGATGAAACCAATTCACATGAATCAGATTCATATGAAACAAAGGATGATCCAGATTACGTTGTTGAAGGAAATGGTTCTGATTATTTGGAAGATGTAGAAGTTTACATGAGTGTCTTCAAGTATATGTTGATGCCGATGTGGTTTAAGTTTATAACGCCAAAGATAGCCCTGGATGACTATGAAGGTGATTAACAGGAGAAGAGTATTGACGTTGACCTTGTTTACAGTGATGAAGATAATTCCACTGTGTTGAATACGGTGAAGCAGAGGATAAGAAGGAAAGCAATTTGTCCCAGGCCTGGGAGTGATGTAAGCACATTCTATGTCGGTCAGTTAATTGAAAATAAGGATACGTTGAATGAAATGGTTAAAACATATGCAGTGGCATCAAACTTGCATTAAGAAAAATGAAAATATAAGATATAGAGTTGTATGTTTGGGTAAAAATCCTACTTTGATTAGTGGTGAGGGATCAAACTTGCTAACTAGGGAAAACCCTAAGGCTCAAAGTGTCAAAAAAGGAACACTAAACCCACCTACCCTTGGGCAATTCAGAATTCAAGATCATCCATTTCAGATCAATGGTGTGTAAAGACAATCTCCCCCAAACATCAATGTCTCCAAACTAGGGTTGTTAGTATATACACTATGGACACCATAGCACGGGAGATTGAGTCAGAAATTGAAACCAATCCTACAATCCCCGTGAAATCTCTTCAAGACAAAATTCAAAAGAAGCACCAAATTCACATTTCCGAATTGAAAGTTAGAAGAGCAAAGAAGGTTGCTAATGATAAAAAGGATGGTGATTTTATACAACAATATGGTATGCTAAGAGCGTACCTTGAACAACTAATAAAAGCCAACCCTTGTAGGCATGTCAAAGTAGATGTTAAACCATGTCTTGACCCTAACAGTTGTACTAGGCAATTTATGAGGGTTTATATATGTTATGGTGCTACAAAGAAAGGTTTTCAAATGTTGGGAAGAGAAATTTTGGGGCTAGATGGATGTTTTATGAAAGGCCCATTTCCAGGACTTCAGTAAGTATTGATCCTAACAGGTGTATTTACCCGGTTGCTTTTGCGCTAGTGGAAGCCGAAACTCTACACTAGTGGACATGGTTCTTAGAGTGCCTTGAAGATACCCTTGATTTGCCCACCGATGCTAACTTCACTTTTATTAGTAACCGTCAAAAGGTAATTCTATGCTGTAAATGCTCTTTTTATGCTGTAAATGATGTTTTTTATGCTGTAAATGTTGTTACTAATGCTGCAAATGCTGTTTTTTGTGCTGTAAATTGCTGTTTTTTATGCTGTTAATGCTGTATTTGTTGCTGCTAATGCTGTAAATGCTGTTTTTATGCTGTTAAAGCTGTTAATGCTGTAAATTATGTTTTTTTATGTTGTTAAAGTTGTTAATGCTGTATTTGTTGTTGTTAATGCTGTAAATGCTATATTTGTTGATGTTAATGTTGTATTTGTTGCTGTTAATGCTGTAAATGTTGTATTTATTGTTGTTAATGTAATTAAGTTGTCAAAGTTGTTTTTTATGCTGCTAATGTTTTTTAATGTTGTTTAATTTTCTGTCTTAGGGCCTAATTCCAGTATTACAAAACGTGTTCCCTAGGGCTGAGCATCGATTTTGTGTTAGACACATCCTTGAGAACATGAGAAAGCAATGGCGTGGAGATGTGTTCAAAAATATGTTCCTTAAAGAGGCTGGTGCCACTTCCATTCCTTACTATTTGAAAGCGATGGAGGAAATAAAAGAAGCAGATGCTACATTATATGATTGGCTCAACCAGATTCCAGCTAATGGTCAAAAGCACATTATTCAGGTAGGGCAAAGTGTCATATTCAGTTGAACAATATGTGTGAGAGCTTTAACAAGCAATTGGTTGGAGCAAGGGACAAAACTGTGATCACGTGCTTGGAGTTTATCAGAGAATACATGACAAGGCGGATTATCAATGTGAGAAAGATGGTTTCAAAGGCTGCAGGCCCTTTAACGCCAAATGCTACAAAAACATTTGAAGAAATCAAGATCGAGGTTTCACAATTGACTGTTCTTATGGTAGATGCTCATATTTACCATGTAAAATAGTATACATGCCATTCGTTATTCTTAATTTTTGATTCTAAAGTTGCTTTTTATATTGATAGGTGAACGGTATAAGGTCTCATTGCGTGGTGAACGTGAAATACAAAGCATGCACTTGTAGGAAGTGGGATTTAACAGGGATGCCATGTAAACATGTAGTGGCGGTTATAAATGACATGGCTATCAATACTATGAATGTTGGCATACCTGAGAAATGGGTGTCTGAGGCTTACTGGTTAAATATTTGGAAAAAGGTGTATGACAACCAAATAATGCCAATCCCAAGTGAAGATCACTGGATGCCTTGAAAAGTATTAATTCTACATGTTATTACATCTTTTGCATAGATTGGCAGGCCAAAGAAAAAGAGAAATAAGTCATGGGCTGAGAGGACAAATAAAGTTGTTGAGGAGAAGAGGACAAAAAGACTTGATGAGGTTTAGAAAGTGTTTTCTAAGGGAGGAAGAATGACAAGAAAAGGAGGCACGATAAAATGTGGCAAGTGTGGTGGTTTTGGCCATAATCGTAAAACCTGCACCGGTGCGCCACTTGGGTGATGGTCTTGACTTTTTATAGTTTTGGGATGATTATGTGATATTGACTTTGGTTTGGACTTGGTTATGTGTAATGATATTGAATTTGTTTTGAACTTGGTTATGTGTAATGGTATTGACCTTGTTTTGAACTTGGTTATGTTTAATGGTATTGATTTTGTATGAATGCTACAAAACAATGTGTTATTGTTAGTTTGTAACAATACAAACTATAAATCCGGTTCACTTCATACAAACTGTTATTCAAATGAAATTTTAAATATATTCTACTTTATAAACATGGAAAACTATAAATAGAGTGAACATAAACAACTACCATTAAAATTCAACCATTAAATGTTTACGAAGTACAAATAAAAACAACACAAGAATCAAAACATACAAATGTAACAAGGAAAAACATCCAACTAATTCCTAAAACAATCTTGAACTTGGTGACTTCCTTGGCTTTGGTTCTTGCATACTCATCTTTCTTGTCATACTCTTCACCAATGAAGAGATCCTTTCACACCCGAAACAAGTAGACGTATCCGCCAACCATAGCCATCCACAAGAATCCTTCTGTAAATAGCAGCCACAATCAACCATCCTAACCCTAATCAACTAATTTTTTTCAGAATTAACCAAAATACCAACTAATATCATTCAAAATTAAGTTAAAAATCAGTTGAATACTGATGTGCGAATATATATATATATATATATATATATATAACACGAATCGAAACTGAGCTTTAAAAACCAAACAACCTATCCTAGTTCACACAAACGGCGAGTGTACCCGTCGTCGTATAGTAAAGATAAGGAAAGTCCGGATATCGAACTTGAAGACACGTGAGAACGGCTTAGATTATTAAACCTAATCCAAGTCCTACCTAAAAATATTTAATTGGTTTTTTTTTATTGTATTTTAATTAATTTAAAACTAACTTAACTTAACTTAACGAAACTAACAAGAAAAATTAACGGCACTAACAGAGCTCTTAACGAATATGGAAAAACGACTACCTAGGAAGGAATCCTACTAACAGTTCAACGGCTAACGAAATTTACTAATCACACGACACCGGGATCTTAAAATAATCAACTAAGGCTCATTAAAACTCGCTAGATCACATCTCGGTCTCACCAACTAACCCTCACAAATCTAAGAAGATTGAATAAATGCACCGGGATAAAAGATTACTAAGGTACCCTAATGACGCAACTCCTCTCGGACTCAACGACACAAAACCCGCTTAAAATTGGTACTAGCAATTATAGGGATAAAGGGGTAACAATATCTAACCCGATCTAAGCACATATTTGCACGCAAAACTAAACCGGACAAGACCAAAACTCGCTCTCGTGCAATTCTAACCTAACCGAATAAAGACGCAAGACAAACCGACTCCATATTACCTCTCGGTCGCAAGAAAGGTTAACATATTGAATTTTAATATTAATCACCCTCAAGATTCCTATGGTCGCGCTAACCACAAACAGATCAAAAACACCAAGTCTATGACCTAACCGAATAACCCTAACCAGACGATACAAAATCAATCAATCAAAGCAATAAGGAGAATCACATGCAAAAATTATATAAAAACAATAACTACCACATCCAAGATCAAAATAGATAAAACTTTTCAAAAGTAATATGTCGTGTAATTAATAAAAACCAAATAAACCGTCAAACAACGTCAATAATCATCTCAACCTAGGTAGTGCAAATAGATTTAGCTACTCATAATAAGTAACAGAAACAAATAAATTCTTGTAGCAAAGCACATGTCTAACAATTCTTGGATGAAGTAAATAATGTTTTTACAAGTAAAACCGAATAATAGACGAACTAAAGGATGCTCCTTTCCAAGACTTGCAAACTTGATGTTGCCTTCTTCTTTATTTTTTCCCTTGTTGCTGCGAAGCCCTTTTTAACCCCAAGATTAGAAGTATATTATATTATATTATCTTTGATTGCTTTGTGTTATAAATGCGTACACCTTGACCACACTTTTTGGGTTTAACCTATTTTTCTTTTTTACTTGCAATTCTAATGCTGATCGGAAGGTTCAAAAGGTGTTAGGGTTTTATATTTTTATGTTTTAATATATAATATGCATGTAAGGGTTTATATTAATGGACTTTTGAGTCAGGCTTTAACTTGGTTCTTCACACATTGATCATAAAGGCCTCAAAATGTCTTGCAAAAACCCGATTCTTTTTTTCGCTTTGAAACCCTTAACCTACAAAAGAAATACATCTTTGTAAAATCATGTTAAAACAAGCCAAAATCATTATTTATTAAATAATTAAGCCATAAAAAGATGATCAAAAATACGCGGAAAACAAGTGTGTTTTACACCAAATCAAATACATTCATAAATGAAGGTCAATAAGCTAATTTGTTTCACAACTAACCTCGATAACAACTTAATACAATGTTTTCTTTAGTTGAAATACTCACACAACACAAAAAGCGTCGTCCGGGGTTAGCATCCATCCAGGATATAGGATAGCACGTACCCGAAACACATGAGAAAAACAAATCTGATTCACCGACACCTTGTGACCTCGATTTCGCTGACCAAGATGAAGAGAATTGTGACATTTTGACAAAAAATTGACCGTGGCACCTTGTGATATACTCGTGATCAATAAACACCATAAACACATAATCAATCAATAAAAAGCAATCAAAATATCAAAGTATATAACTATTTCTAAGCTTGTAAAAAAATGGACATGTGGTGGTGTGCTGGTTTGAGTACATCTAAGTCTTACCATCTAAAATTTTTTAGATTATGGTAATCCTCCTTAAGCATCGAAATTCGGTTTCCTTGTTTTTTTCAAATTATTATATTTATAAAGTTTGCTAAAGAGGACTATCAAAGCTAGTTGGGCCTATCGACACATCCCAAATCAGATATGCAAACTATCTCTTCTTTTATTATTATATTATATTTTTCAAAAGTTCCTAGAGTTTGCTCACACAACGGTAATAATATCATTTGCTGCTTAACGTAGAAGAAAAACACCTTTCAAGGGACATTTAAAAAAAAACTTTTTTATTATTGTTATTTTTTACTTTTTTTATATTTTATTATTATTATTTTTTAATTTTTTTTTTCAAATTCAATCGCCCCAGCCACTTTCAGTTTTCAGGTAAATGGCTATCCCGTATGTCTACAAGTAGATAACAGGACCAAAAATATACATGTATATGTTCCTCAAACTTGAGTAACTGACATAATTTTCAGCAAAAGAGTGCAAATATGTTATTAATTTTTTTTAAATATATTTTTTTACCCCAACTAAGTAAAATAAACTCCCATCCCCACACTTAGAACGAAATCGTTCTCGATGAGAATAAGGAAAATAAATAAAATAAAATAAAAATAAAACTTAAAATGCACAAGAGTAAAACAGAGAGTGGGTTACTCCCCTGGTTTATATGCAGAATATTCACCAGCTGTGTATCAATCGAGCGGCCGTATAGCATTTCATTCGCGACCACAACCTTGGGAGTACCAGTTCCAAAACACCATCAGAGCTACCATGCGTATAATAATACATGCAATAACTCAAACTCGCTCCCATGTAGCAGCGTACAAAACATAAAACAAAAACATAAGAAATAAACATATTTTTGTGTATTTTAATTTTTATTTTTTAATATTAATTCTAATTTTTTTTACTTTTTAATTTTTTTTATAATAATAAAATAAATAAAACAGATAATAATGAAAATCATAATACACATTCTACAACTCGGGTCATCTCCCGAGTGATGCATCCAACACGTATACGCCTCGGTGAGTGAGTCATGGTAGAACACCTCGACTGTCTGATCAACAACCGGCTCGCCTATGTAGTGCTTCAACCTGTGACCGTTCGCCTTAAACTTTCCACTTTCGTCTTCAATCTCAATTGTGCCATACGGGAATACCTTAGTAATGGTGAACGGGCCTGACCATCGGGAATTCAGCTTTCCTGGAAATAATCGTAATCGGGAATTATATAACAAAACCACACTTGAATTGTTTATTTCCCTTCAACTTACAATCATGTCGTTCCTTCGTCAGCTGTTTATAACTATATGAATGCGCATAAGCATGATCCCGGCAGCTCCTCTAACTCATGCAACTGATGGAAACAATTCTCGCCTGCGGATGAAAGATCAGGTTAACGGTTTGAAGCGCCCAAGAAGCATGGTGCTCCAACTCAACAGGTAGATGGTAGGCTTTCCCATAAATCATCCGAAACAGTGTGGAACCGGTCGGAGTTTTGTACGCTGTACGGAAAGCCCACAAAGCATCATCAAATTTGTTGGACCAATCCTTTCAGTTTAGCCCAAACGTATTTTCAAGAATGCTTTTAATGCCCCGATTACTCACCTATACCTGTCCACTAGTCTGTGGGTGGTAGGCAGTCTCAAGCCGATGGGTGACCCCATAGTGTTGCAATGCCTTCTCCATCTGTGCGTTGCAGAAGTGAGTACCTCGATAGCTGATCAAGGCTTTCGGTACACCAAACGAGAAAAAAGATTTTTCAGAAATCTCACTACAACTCGGGCATCGTTAGTGGGCAAGGCTCTAGCCTCGACCCACTTGGAGACGTAATCAACTACGACAAGTATGTATTTATTCCCTCTAGACGACGGGAACGGACCCGTAAAATCAATACCCCAAATGTCAAAAACCTCGCAAACCTAAATAGCATTTCGGGGCATCTCATTTCAGGATGAGACGTTACCGACACGCTGGCATCGGTCACAGCTTTAAACGAATGCGTGAGCATCTTTGAAAATCGAAGGCTAATACAATCCCGAATCTAAGACCTTCTTAGCAGTAAGAACAACACCATGGTGACCTCCTGTCAGTCCCTCATGACAGTGCCTCAAAATCCGCCACCCCTCTTCAACATCCACACAAATCCTCACCAGCTGATCAAAACCTATGCGAAAAAGAAACGGGTCGTCCCAGATGTAGAACTTTACGTCAGCAAACAATTTATTCTTTTGCTGGTGAGACATCCTCATAGGGAGGGAACCATCGACGAGAAAGTTTGAGATAACGGCAAACCACGAGTAGCTGTCATCATGGGCTCTAACAAACATGAGATTCTCTATCGGGAAATGGTCGTTGATGTTGACCCTAGCATCTCCAATCTCGGCTCTCTCTAGACGTGACAATTGATCAGCCGCTACATTCTCGGGCCCCTTTTTATAACGGATTTCGATATCAAACTCATGAATCAGTAGGATCCATCGGATAAGACAAGGCTTTGCGTCCTGCTTACTGAAAAGATAACGAATGGCACCATGATCTGTGTCCATGACTATTTTGGACAAAAAAAGATAGGACCTAAACTTATAAAATGCAAACACCACAGCTAACAGCTCTTTCTAGGTGGTGGTGTAATTCTCCTAAGCACTGTTTAAGGTCCGGCTCGCATAGTAGATCGGGTGGGAGTGCTTCTCCTTCCGCTGTCCAAGCACGGCTCCAACAGCATAGTCGCTTGCGTCACACATCAATTCGAACTGCAAAGACCAGTCGGGAGCATTCATGATCGGGGCGTTAATGAGTTTTTCTTTTAGAAGATTAAACGCCTCGATACATTGTTCAGAAAAGACAAATGGAGCGTCTTTCTCTAGTAGCTTGGTCATCAGTCTCGCAATTTTCGAGAAATCTTTGATGAACCGGCGATAGAAACCAGCATGTCCTAAGAAGCTACGGATGGATCTCACAGAATTGGGCGGGGGAAGATTAGAAATGTTTTCAGTTTTAGCTCGATCTACCTCGATCCCCGCACTCGAGATCCTATGTCCTAAAACGATGCCCTCGAGTACCATAAAGTGACACTTCTCCCTGTTGAGGACTAGGTTGGTGTCGACGCAACGAGCCATCATCCTATCAAGGTTGGAGAGACAATGATCGAAAGAATTCCCGAAGATAGAAAAATCGTCCATGAAGACCTCCAAGGAATCCTCGATCATGTCATGAAAGATTGCCACCATACATCGCTGGAAAGCATCTGGAGCGTTATAGAGTCCAAAGGGCATGCGTTTATAGGCAAATATGCCGTAGAGGCAGGTGAATGTGGTTTTCTCCTGATCATCAGGAGAGATCGGGATTTGGAAATACCTGGAGAAACCATCCAGAAAATAGTAGTACTGTTGACCCGCCAAACGCTCTAGCATATGATCAATGAAAGGCAGAGGAAACTGATCTTTCCTAGTGGCATCGTTTAGTCTGTGGTAGTCGATGTAGACTCTCCAACCTGTTACAGTCCTAGTGGGAATAAGCTCATTTCGTTCATTGGTGACGACAATCATGCCACCCTTCTTGGTAACCACTTAGACTAGACTCACCGAGGCGCCATCAGAGATGGAAAAAATGATTCCCGCATCAAGGAGTTTGTTGATTTCTTTCTTAACGACCTCTAGCTTTTTCAGATTAAGCCTCCATTGAGGCTGAACGAAGGATTTGAAATTATCCTCCATGAGGATTTTATGAGTGCAGTACGAGGGATTAATCCCATTGATGTCGATAATCTTCCATGCTATCGCCTCCTTACGCGCTTTCAGCACCTTCAACAATTTCAACTTCTCGACCTCCGTCAAGGTAGATGCGATGATGACGGGTAGCTTCCTCTCTTCATCCAGAAATACATACTCCAGATAATCAGGTAGATCCTTAGGTTCTAAGGAAGGAGGAGGGCTCTCAACAGAGGGTCGGTCCCTCGGATCGTCTCACACGATCTCAACAACTGACCCTGAATCTAGGGGCGGTGACACGGTGTCATCCATCAATGGTTGAGCAGTCATGGCAACCATCTCGACCTCTGAAATCTCCCTATCGAGGATTTGTGGGTCCTAGGTAGGTCCTCCACAGATGGCAGTGAAAAACTCCCGCACATGTGATACGCTGGTGTCAAAGATATACAGGGAGTCGTCAGCAGACTTGGGGTGTTTGAGTGACTGTCTCACGTCAAAGGTGACGTTATCATCCCCAACTCTCAGAATCAGTTTGCCCTCACGGATGTCAATCAACGTCTGTGCGGTGGCAAGGAATGGTCAGCCTAAAATGAGCGGGATACTATCATCCTCATTCATATCCAGAATGACAAAGTCCACCGGGAAGATGAACTTGTCGATACAAACAGGCATGTTCTCGACCACCCCTCGCGGGTATTTTACAGAACGATTAGCAATCTAGATACTCATTCGGGTTGGTCTCGGTTCGCCAAGACCCAACTTACTAAAAACAGAATACGGTATCAGATTGATGCTGCCCCAAGGTCGGCCAAAGCATGTCGAACCATATCGTCACCTAATATGAAGGGAATCATGAAACTCCCAAGATCGGTCATTTTTTTGGCAACTTGCTCTGCAACACTGCAGAGAACCCAACACTTAACAGAATAGAAGAGACCTCATCTAGCATCTCCTTATTAGAAAGAATGTTCTTAAGGAATTTAGCATATTTGGGCATTTGAGTGAGCACCTCATGGAAAGGAATGTTCAGGTGAAGCTGTTTAAGAAGTTAGAGGAACTTGGAGTTTTGATCCTCGTCTCTGTCCGATCGGAGTCTCCCAGGATAAGGCAATTTGGGTTTATAGACTCTCAGAGGTGGGTATAATGCTGATGAAGGTATATCGGCCGGCTTCGTGCTCGCTGGAATAGTCTGCTATTGTGCCTCGGTCGGAGGAGGCTCCATCTAGATCTCCTCGTCCACCTGCTCCTCTTCATCGACCACAGGTGTGACAACTCTCGAAGGATCAGCCTCCCTTTCTCTTCTAGCACCGCTTCTAGTAGTCACTGCTTTGGAAAACCCTCTCGGATTTTTCTCGATATTACTTGGTAGTGAACCTGGTGCACTCTCGGATAACTGGTTGGCTATCTCGCCGACGTGACGCTCCAGATTAGCTAGAGAGGTGGCTTGGTTCTTCAGCATAGCATCGTGTTCCGCAAATTTCGCCTCATTCGTCACTCGGTTCCTCTCATCTCGCTTCAGTAGCTCAGGCATCATCTCCTCCAGTGAGGCTTTCTTCTCCACTCTCCCCACTTGTTCTGAACTTTTCTAACCTGAACTCCCCTGCCCGAATAGATTCTTTCGACGCTGGTTTTGGTATTGAGCTTGGTAGCCACTGGCTTGTCCCCCTCGATAGTTATTCTGATTTCTCCACCCAGTGTTCCCGCCGAAGGCGGGGTTTTGATACCTCAAGCGGTTGTTGATGAAGTCAACTTCCTCCTGATTGCTACCCGTCTTAACAGGATAGTCAATGGTGTCGTGACCCCCTCGGCAAACCTCACACTTCGCGACGCTCTTAACGGTAAGATCTCTAACGAGTTTGTTTAAAGCATCAATCTGCGCCTGCATGCTAGTGTTCGAATCGAATTGAAGTACTCCTCTCGATGATGTGGAAGAATTTCTGCCCCCGTGCCCCTCGTAGCTCGCTGCTAGATCATCAAAAAGGACGACGCACTCATCGGGATCTCTATTCTTAAGAAGGTTCACGTTAGCAGTCTGGTTTAACATCTCTCTCACGTGCTGTGTGGCTCCATTGTATAATTTCTTGATGAGCATTCACATTAAAACCATGATGAGGACAAATAAGAAGGAGGTCCTAAAATCTTTCCCAAACTTCCCCGAAAGACTCGTCGGACCTCATGCGGAAAGAACAAATCTCCTCACGGAGTCGAGCGGATTTAGATGGCGGAAAGAATTTGGTCATGAATTTCTCTTGAAGGCCCGCCCAAGTGGTGATGGATCCAGTCGGTAGTGACTTCAGCCATTTGTAAGCTTTTCCGGCAAGTGAGAAGGGAAAAAGACGGAGATTGATGGCTTCATCGTTCATGTTGCCGAAATTGAAAGTTTCGTAGATTAGAACAAACATGTCGATGTGGTTTGAAGGATCTTCGCTCTCTAGACCTTGGAATTGGAGTGCGGTTTTTATGAGGTGCATGACGTGGGCAGGAATGGACCAGTTGCCAGCGGCGGCACCATTTGGTAAAGTAATGCTAGAATGAGGATTCGGTATCGGCCTACCATAGTCAGCTACTACTCTCCTGGGTGGTGGGTTAGCCATGTTCCTATCCCTAGAAGAAGCGGAAGAAACAGAAGAAGAAGAAGAAGAAGAATCCGAACCTGCCGGTGAAACATAACGCCTTATCTCCGGTTGGACTTTCTCGGTATCGTCAGACGTTTCAAGCTTCGGCGGTCCTTGCGAGCGGGTATGACGCATACGACTAAAATGAAAAACTAAAATTAACTAGGCTAAAATTAAACTAAAAACTAATAAGCGGGTAAAAAAGAAAAACAGGTAAGTCCCCAAATTCGGGTCGTTCTCTAATCGCCTCAAATCTTGTTCCCGGCAACGTCGCCAAAAACTTGATGTGCTAATATATATATATATATATATATATATATTTATATAAAACACGAACCGCAACTAAGCTATAAAAACCAAACAACCTATCTTAGTTCACACAAACGACAAGCGTACCGGTCGCGTATAGTAAAGACAAGGAAAGTCCGGATATCGAACTCGAAGACACGTGAGAACGGCTCAGATTATAAAACCTAATTCAAGTCCTTCCTAAAAATATTTAATTGATTTTTTTTATTTTAATTAATTTAAAACTAACTAAACTTGACTTAACGAAACTAACAAGAAAACTTAACGACACTAACAAAGCTCTTAATGAATATGGAAACCGACTACCTAGGCAGGAATCCTACTGACAGTTCAACGGCTAACGAAATTTACTAATCATACGACACCGGGATCTTAAAATAATCAATTAAGGCTCATTAAAGCTCGCTAGATCACCTCTCGGTCTCACCAACTAACCCTCACAAATTTAAGAAGATCGAATAAATGCACTGGGATAAAAGATTACTAAGATACCCTAATGACGCATCTCCTCTCTAACTCAACGACACAGACCCGCTTAAAATTAGTACTAGCAATTATAGGGATAAAGGGGTAACAATATCTAACCCGATCTAAGACACATATTTACACGCAAAACTAAACCGTACAAGACCAAAACTCGCTCTCTCGCAATTCTAACCTAACCAAATAAAGACGAGAGACAAACCGACTCCCTATTACCTCTCGGTCGCAAGGAAGGTGAACCTATTGAATGTCAATAATTAATCACACTCAAGATTCCTATGGTCGCGCTAACCACAAACAGATCAAAAACACCAAGTCTATGACCTAACCGAATAACCCTAACCAGACGATACAAAATCAATCAATCAAAGCAATAAGGAGAATAACATGCAAATGTTATATAAAAACAATAACTACCACGTCCAAGATCAAAATAAATAAAGCTTTTCAAAAGTAATATGTCGTGTAATTAATAAAACCAAATAAACTGTCACACAACGTCAATAATCATCTTAACCTAGGTAGTGCAAATAGATTTAGCTACTCATAATAAGAAATGAAAACAAATAAATTCTAGTAGCAAAGCTGATGTCTAACAATTCTAGAATGAAGTAAATAATGTTTTAACAAGTAAAACCGAATAATAGACAAACCAAATGATGCTCCTTTCCAAGACTCGCGAACTTGATGTTGCCTTCTTTATTTTTTCCCTAGCTGATGCGAAGCCCTTTTTAGCCCCAAGATTAGAAGTATACTATATTATACTATATTATCTTTGATTGCTTTGTGTTGTAAATGCATACACCTTGACCACACGTTTTGGGTTTAAACTTTTTTTCTTTTTACTTGCAACTCTAATGCCGATCGGAATGTTCAAAAGGTGTTAGGGTTTTATATTTTTATGTTTTAATATATAATATGCATGTAAGGGTTTACATTAATAGGCTTTTGAGTCGGGCTTTAACTTGGTTTTTCAAACATTGATCATAAAGGCCTCTAAATGTCTTGCAAAAACCCGATTCTTTTTTTCTCTTTAAAACCCGCATCCTACGAAAGAAATACAACTTTGTAAGATCATGTTAAAACAAGCCAAAATCATTATTTATTAGATCATTAAGCCATAAAAAGAGGATCAAATATGTGTGGAAAACATGTATGTTTTACACCGCATCAAATACATTCATAAATGAAGGTCAATAAGCTAATTTCTATCACAAGTAACCTCAATAAGAACTTAATTCAATGTTATCTTTAGTTGAAATACTTACACAACTCAAAAAGCGTCGTCCGGGGTTATCATCTGTCTGGGATATAGGATAGCATGTACCCGCACCACATGAGAAAAACAAATCTAATGTACCGACACCTTGTGACCTCGATTTCGCTGACGAAGATGAAGAGAATTGTGACATTACAAAAAATTGACCGTGGCACCTTGTGATATACTTCTGATCAATCAACACCATAAACACACAATCAATCAATAAAAAGCAATCAAAATATCAAAGTAAGAAAAACTGAAATTAAATCTTAAACTAGAAATAAACATACATAATTGATGAACTGATTATGTAAACACTTGAGGGGTTACCTGAAATCGATAGCGAGAACAACAAAACCTATGGCTCTGAAACCTTCAATCAAATACAACTGTGGATTGATCCTAGGCGTAGTGAATTGATCGTGGCTGTAAGCATTTGATGGTGAGATAAAATGAATTAGGGTAGAGGACTAAAAACTAATCGGTGAACAAGAAAAGGGGCAAGAAGAATTAGAGTGGAGAGTGGAAGAAAAGGGGCAAGAAGATCGTGGCTGTGAATTGATCGGTGAACAATAAAGGCTGTTAGGGTTCCATATTTGAACAACCAGATTGATTGTTGAACAAGAAAGGAGCATAATTTATCTGTTATAATCAATCAAGGGTAATAGAGTAATTTCATGCCTATTTGGACGGATACTTAACGGCTGTTAGAAGGAGGGACTCATAAAGTTCCGTTTGTAAACCATGGGGATGTAAGAAGTTCATAATTTTTAGCAGGGACTAATTGTTACTCTGTAGAAACAGGGTCTCATTCGACAGTTTTCTCTATACATTTTACTTAAATATCTTTTTCACCATTTACTAATATTGTTTCTCTCTTCTCTATTTATATTATATTAAGTTTAATTTCTAACCACATACTCTATATCAAATAACTAAATGTGTGGTAAAAATTAAGTTATTAAAGTTTTTAAACTAAATAAGTTATTAACTTATCCCTCCCCTACATATATGTGTAGTAATGTTGTATCAAATGCAAAAACTATATAAAAATAAAATAAAAGTCGATATAGTGCACATGTGCATTAATGTTGTGTTACGCATACGTACTAATGTGTATTCGATGTGTGTATTATTTTTATAATTCATATATACAATATTGTGCATTAAATATGTGCAATAGTATTGTATTCTCTGCAATAAAACACTTTTGCATATGTGCAATGCACACTATAACACATGTGCATTACATCGATGAGATTCAGATTACCGACAAGGTTTTTTTTTGGAACAATATAAACAACATATAAGAGTAATGGAAAAAAAGAAACTTCATTTTTTTTAAAAAAAAGTTACAATTAATTATTTAGGAGTTTTCAAGTTTTCTCTTAATTAAGAGGAGTTTTCATTTGATCCCACCCCTATAAGTATGCATATATATCATTGTTCATTTGTTTTTAATATATTAGTTATAATTTGTCAAAAACCCAATAGATACCCGATGATTTTGTTCGGGTATAACCAACGGGTACCCGAAACCCAGCGGGTTTAAGACGAGTTTTACTAATCAGGTATGGGTTTGAGAATGCCTAAACCCGTATTAAACCGGGACCATTGCCACCACAATGAGTCTATATTGAGAAACCTAAGCTTTAATAAAATGAGTTTTTCAAATTCTAATTCCTACATAAATTTTGCATGTGGGTCATATATCTAACTGGTGATTTTAGAGATTAATGATAATAGTGAGATCGAGTTATGATCTAACTTTTCGATTACGTAATCTCATGAGTTGAACCGTCGTTTATCCAATAAACAAATCAAAATTGATCCCCTATCTTTATAAACAACAATTAGAGATATAATTATATCATTAGTATTATTCTGGGCATGGTTTATTACGAAAAGCCAAAACTGTGAAATAAAACCGGAGCCAAACTTTTAGTAACGGTTTGTCGGTTCGTTTTAAATTTTAAATGATTTGATTTTAGAATCTAGTTATCAAAAGTCTTTGCCTTACTGTTTAACCTAAAAACCGTAAAAACATGACAATGTACACCCCTAGTAATAACTTAAACCAATGGACATGGTTTATTATTACAACGCTTCTATATTTCCATTATCATTGCTATCTAATTTATATATTAACAATTATGGGAGAACTTGGCATTCATGTGTGGTACTACAAGCTGTTTCATGTAACATCTTACTTTCGGTTGTAATAATAAAAGAAAATTTCGTTTATTCAAAAATGTGTCGTGTATCGGTTTAGATAATAAACTATAAGAGGGTGGGCTTGGACTCTAGAAGATGGAATAAGAGATGGAATGGGCGTTAGGTCCATGGGCTTAAGGGAGTATAAATACTCCTTAAATTCTAATCATTTGCATTTGTATCCATCTCTACACCATAGTGTTTGATCCTGTACTTTAACAATAACCAACAGTCAATAGCTATTAACACAGATCTCAGATCTGTCAGTTATAATAATCTAGATCGATCTCATAATCAATACCACTTGATTCGGTGTTCTACGTATGTATATATATTATCAATAAGTTTAACGTGAAGCTTGAGAGAGAGAAAATACTTTAAACTTTTCTGAATAATCTTAATTCTCTCAAAAACTTCGATTGTTTACAAGTGAACAGTGGTTCACTATATATAGAAGGTGACCTGGTTCGCTAACATCCCCTAGCGAACCAACTTCCCCTTCGTTACATAACTTAACTTAACGAACCACCCCCTGATTCGTTAACATCCCCTAACGAATCAGGAGGGAATACATTATAATGTCCTAGTTCGCTAACATCCCTAGCGAACTAGACTCAATCTTAACGAACTAGTCTTAGTTCGCTAACATTCCTAGCGAACTAGACATAACTTTAACGAATTAGATAAATATAAACATTAAATATTACATTTAATTATCAAATAAACATAAATGATAAATACAAAGACTCTAGACGCAAAACCGTGCACTAACAGACACCCCCTCGTCTTGAGCTCTTTGTCCTTAACTTATTTGAAACGCTTTGTCTGCCAATCTCTGCAACTATGAATCCCATGTTCATGGCATACACGAACGACACGTTGGGATTGCATAGCCAGGTCGTAATCTTCTTGGCGTTCAAACAAAATCTGCTTCCTGTGTAGCACGTCATTGTCTGTCTCTAACAAATTAACCAACCACATCGGATCGATTATCTTGATGAGCTCAGTCTGGAGTCCTCGACCACGAACAATAACGGCCTCGCCAGTACGATTGTCATAGTACCAACGGTTGAAAGACAGATAAATATCTTGAGGCATTGTCTTCACATGAACCCTTTTCATTGTCTTTGGTGGCTTCACTTTCAAGACAAGTTTCTTCCAGCCGGTCCTTGGATCAATCTCATCAGTATGTTTACGTCTTGGGACCTGGGGCTTGAAGAATTTGAAGCCATGATTGACCTCGAACAGTAAGTGTTGATGAAACCACTCAGCAGTTCGGTTACCCCCACGATTGATAAATGGACGTCTCGCGAGGGTGCGTACATCCCAACGCAGTAGTGTTAAAACATCCATTATCCTCTCGTAATATTGGACACCTTTTTCCCATTTAACATACATACCTTAAGGTCTGACTCATAGAGCCAGGAGACAATATCACCATGTACCTTAGAAACAGTCTTGAAGGTAGTCATCTGGTTTGCCTCAATCCAAGCAGCAGCGGTATCCTTTCTTTCTTTATCTACATACCGAAAAGCACGGATGATCTTACCCACTTTCTGGCGTTTGAACCATCTTTCAATGTCATCATCAGTCACTTCTTTGAGTGAAGGAACAGTTCGCTGCACAATCTTCTCCAAATCATTCTCAGTCTCTTTAATTACGTCTTCATGAAATACCAGAGCACCTTGATCAACATTTGCGTGTTGATACAAGTCCAGGTACTCTTCAGCTGTCACATCCTCCATCTCAATCTCCTCGTTCTCATAAATAAAATCCGTATCCATAAATAACGGATCAACTTCCATTTCATCCTCATTGATCACTTCAACATCGTGCTCAGTCTCTAATGTAGTCAGCTGATCGTCATTTAGCCCAAGTAGAATCGAGATCTGCTCCCTTGTCAAAGATCTAATCACAAACTCACCGATCTGTATCTCATCTCTGTTCACCACACTTCTAACCATCCCCCATGCATCAATAAATATCACCGTGTTAGCCTCAATCATTTCTATTGACTTGGCAGCTGTTGGATCTTGATATGAAATTATCTGCTTGTTCGAATCATCAGCGCCACTAACACCAGCACCAGAGGATGAACCGTGCGATTGTTTAGGCTCTCCTCCTGCATCAGACTCGTCAGGATCATCATCATCATTTTTGAGTTTCTTGAGAGCATCTTCTTTACAAGTTAGTTGTAAAATCAACTCATCTTGTTCCTTTAATTTCACCCCCTGAGACTTAACAATCGTACGTAACGCCTTGGTCTCCTTTTGACAGAAAGAAATATAACTCATCATCTTTCGTTGATTCTCCATGAGTCGTTCTTGAGTTTGTCGGTCAGCTGCCATTTGATTTTCATATAAATGTAGCAGATTAAGCAGCATTTCCGTTTGTCGACCTGGTGGCAAGTTGTATACAGATGGATGAACAGGTTGAACAGGTCCTTGAGGCCGAGTGATTCTTATGAATGAGACATCACTAGGCGGAGGTGGAGGAAGAGTAGTTGTTGGCAGAGGAGGAGGTCTCATTGATATGGTGGAAGATACTGTAGACAACACAGCAGGAGGCCTCGGTATCTCGGTCAACGCCATTTGAGGAATCAAGCCGAGCCTCTCATGTGACACCATCATCGTGGTCAAAGTAAGCATCGGAGTGCAAGTAGTTAGCGTCACTGCCGAGCTTTGAGTAGTTGTTTGACGTGGTGGTGGTGTTCCAATAATCACTCCAGCCCCAGCAGACACACGGGGCTTTTTTGGTGGCTCATCAGTAGCTACAGCTTTACCTTTTCGTTTTCTTTCTTGCTGAGCTTTCATTGTGGCCGCTAGAGCAGCATCGACTGCATCTTGTTGTTCTTTCAGAGCTCGCTCACCAGCTCCATCATCACCATCACCATTGTTACCATCATCATCTCCACCATCATTGTTCCCACCTTCTCCCCCTTCACGCTCGGAATCCGAATCATCATGGATCCAACGCTCATTAGGAGGACATACATAATCCGGATTAATTATATGACTAATCATCCGTTTGTCTTGTGGCTTATCCTTTCGATAAATCAACATCCGATGCACCGTTTTCAACTTTCATATGTTCCATATCAAGAACATCGTTCACCAATGATCGATCAATCACCAAATTCGGTATCAAATCCTGAATGATTAGTTGTAGAAAGCGAGGATACATTAAGAACTTCTTTGACGGTAGAGTTTGCTGAACTTGCTCTTTCAGATGATCAAAGATGAGTTCTGAGTAGTTGAAGGGCTTGTTCAGGATTAGTGCAACAAAAGCTGATTGCAAACTTAATCTGCATTCATAAAAACCATCGCGACGTCCACTCATACAATGAAGCAAGACATGCATCAAATACTTGTATGGTGGACACAACCCATTCTTGTTCAACATTGACCGATGAATATCACCCCCATAATTTAATCTTGTGAATAGACCCCTAACCAACGTCCTGTCAAATTCACTCGGGTAATCATCACTATCGTCAAATTGAAGTACCCGACGAATGACCTCAACATCAATCGTGATAGGAATCTGATTAATTGTCGCTTGAACCCAATTATTTTCCTCAACATAAATCGTCGTTTTCCAAAACTGCCTGATTATACTAAGATACACCTTAGGTTTAGCAGTGATTGCATAATGTATCTTTGAACGGCGTAGGAAAGTCATCATAGCTCCGAACGTTCTCAAATCACTCACATTGTGATCAACATAAGCGCAGATGTTGTGCTTCTTATCAGAAGGTAATAAAATCATGTCAGCTTGTTGATCTTGTTGTTGTGGTTGTACTTGAGGAAGTTGTTCCTGTGGCGGTTGATGTTGTTGTTCTTGTTCAGCCATGTTTAACTATATAAAGAAAAACCTAGTATGAGAATAGATATCACTATATATGATCAAAAGATATGTGTAATTAATCTAGTTACGCGTATTAGACGATTTAAATCCTTTAATTAAATTAAATGAATATTAAAATTAGTTAAACAATTTTTTTTTAATGTCATTCGTTAACAATCACACTGATTCGTTATACAAAGATAACGAATCAGGCAACTCGCTATCAAGTAAATAACTTAACGAACTGGACCTTGCGAATCACTAATTAAATTTAACGAGCTAAACTCTAGTTCGTCATATTTTAAACGAATCAAACTCTGATTCGTATGACATCTTATTCGCTAAGCTAGTTCGTGTAAAATCTTAACGAATTGGACACGAAACAGTTCCAATTCGCTAAGAATAATGAATGGTCAAAATTAAGACTTATTCTTTGACTTCTTATAGTCAAAATCAAAATTAAGATGAACAACAATAGTCAATCATCATAAACTCAGATTCAATTAGACCATAACTATCGTCGAATCAACAATATAATCAGCTCGTTGAGCTCGGAAACACACTAGTGAATGTAGGTGAAAGAGATTGAGACTCAATACCCAAATGTGCTAATAATCAAACGAACAAACAGTGAACATCAAGAACACACAACAATAATTAACCTAGCAAACAATAATCAAATATTGATTAGAGTCCACCAAGGGTATCGAAAAGCGATTCCGATCATACTGATATCAAAATCATACAATTAACAACATAAATTATACACAAAAAAAATTTCAAAGGTTCAGAACCCTTAAACCCCTAAAATTTCATAATTTAGCAGTCAATACATGACCATTTTTGACGAAATTGATATCGCCAAGATCAGTTATACCTTAGAAACTCAAAATAATCTTTGAATTATTCAAACTTAAAGATCAAAAATATCAGAGAGAATTTGAATAGTTTCTTAAAGATGAAGAAAGAAGACGAACAGTGGAATACTATTCGTTTTCTTGTCTTATATAGCAGTGCACGAAACCCTAGGCACAACTTGTACGAATCAGACGATTCGTTTAACTTAAAGTTAGCGAAGTAGCCCATTCGTTAACTTAATTCGTTACCTTATGTTGGCGAATCGCTACGTGATTCGTTAAATTAAAGGTATCAAATCAAGACATGATTCGTGTCATGATTCTTTAAATATGTATAACGAAGGGATGATTCGTTACAGAGTGCGGAAGCGAATTAGGTTAGCGAACCAGAAGCTAGTTCGCTAAAGAATCACCTAGTTCGTTATCCATACATAACGAATGGGAGTTTAGCGAATTAAACTCTTTTATTTAATATTAAACTCTTTTATTTAATTTTAAAATAAATTATTAAATGAATAAATTATGGAATTAAATATTGAAAATTAAATAAAATAATTAAGTAAATTATCGAGAAACCCTTATATTCCGACAACCAAATACATTAAACTGCTTCAGATTTCCGAAACTTAACTTAAAAATTTATTTTAATATTTTGTATAAAGAAGACGAAAATATTTTTGGTATTTTGAGAAAATTTAAAAGAATTAAAGAATGTATTTACAGAAGAATGTCCGAACTATTAAAAAAATAATTTTTTTTTTATATTTTTCAATGATTTTATCAAAAGCAGTACATATTTTTTGTAATTTTGTTAAGTTTGAGCAGAGAATTATATTGACTAAATTTCCCTTCCATCACAGTTTTATATTTCAGCGATATTATGACTGGCGATAAGTCGGTCATTGGTATTGTTGTCCACATAAATCTAATAACACACATTCAAGTATTTTTGTGATATGATTAAATAGTTCAATTAAAGCACAGAATATCAGAAACTATCAACCTCTAATCTCGGTTCAAGCTTAATTTGATTTTTGCCAAATCACCCCAACTTGACTTAAACCATTATATTGTTGATCAAAATTTTGATACCAATTTAGAAATTTTGAGCAATGCATCAAGTTTCCTTTACTGTGAGTGAGTATGCACGAGTCGATCTGTCGGCTTACATACATTGTATCCCTTGGGGTTCGTTTCTTAATGGTATTAAGATGCACGCAAGGGAGGAACAATTGTATGACTAACATCGGATTTTGATCAAGTCAGTAATTTAAATTGTACGAAGTACAGCGGTGATCAAGTTTAATGACTTTGGGTTTGCTCTAGAAAGCGAGTGAAATATTCATGCATATGAATACCCAGATGGTTAAGCCGCATAAAGACTCATAGTGTCCAGAGTCTTAACGCTTGTTATTTGCTTTATTTGATTTTTGGGTGATCAACAAATATAAGGCTTGAGTATGACTGGTTATTACATTTCTGCCATCCTCACCAAGACTTTTGCTAGAGACTAACACCCCTTTCAATTTGGTATTTCTTTATGTTTATATCACATACTTTACTCTACTGGGTTGTTTTAAGACCTACCAATGCACCAATGCAATTAAGCACGCAGTCTTTTAAGCTTACTTTTTACTGAATTTGGGGTCAAGATAATCAATATACTATCATTTTCTCTTTTTGCTTCAAAAACTCAAAATTTTGAGAAGCATAAAACAAAATAAAGAGAAATTTAATCGCCCCAGTTAACTTAAGAGTATAAATAAATGGCTAACCATCAATTCACAAGTGAATCATAGGACCAAGACATGCAAGCATGCTTCACAAATAAATAACCGACGTAATTTTCAGCGAGAAAATAATCTAAAAATCTTTTTGGATTTTCTCTATACAAACTTTAAAACACAATATTTTTGTCTTTTTCAAATTTCTTATAAACAAAATAAATTTCACAATCTTTTTGGATTTTCAGATTTTTCTGTACAAAATCTAAATCACATTCTTTTTGGTTTTTCAAAATTTTAAAGGAAAAACATTAAAGAACAGAAATCACAATATTTTTGAATTTTTCTTTAATTAATTTTTTTAATGTTTTTGGATTTTATCTATACAAGCTAAAAACACATTCTTTTTGTTTTTTTTCTAGATTTCACCTCCTAAAACCTAAAAACATAAAAAAAATAAGACTAAATCTATAAAGCAATTAAAAGATAATTATCCTAATTTTAGGATCTCAGCAAGGGTCTTCAATCCATTTAAACCAAGCAAAAAAGTAAAACGTGTTTTATCAAACGCTTTGGTAAATAGATCGGCTTTTTGAAAATCTGTGTGTACTTTCTCAAGATCAATTAATTTTTTTTCATAACAATCCAGTATAAAATGATATCGAATCTCGATATGTTTCGTTTTAGAATGTTGTACAGGATTTTTGGTGATACTAATAGCAGCAGAATTATCAATCAAGATGGGAGAAGTAAGAAACTTCAAACCGTAGTCGCGAAGATGTTGTTGTATCCACATAACCTGGGAACAGCAACTCGAGGCTGCAACATATTCAGCTTCGGCGGTTGAAGTAGAGACCGTTGTCTGCTTCTTACACTGCCAGGAAACAAGCCGGTTTCCTAAGAATTGACATCCTGCAGTCGTTGATTTGAAGTTGATCTTGCATCCTCCATAATCTGAGTCTGAGTAAGCGGTAAAATCGAAAGTATTATCTTTGGGGTACCATAACCCGATGTCAGGATTTCCCAGTAGATATTGCAAAATACGCTTGACCGCTGCCAGGTGAGTCACTCGGGAACTAGCTTGGTACCTAGCACACACACAAAGAGCAAACATTATGTCGGGTCGAGAAGCAGTTAAATACATTAGAGAACCAATCATAGCACGATAAAGGGTCGGATCAACGGTATCCTCCAATTCATCCGGTGATAAATTGTGACCCACTGGAAGAGGAGTTGAAGGGATTTTTCCGGCAGTTATCTTGAATCGGCTCAAGACGTCGTTCACATATTTAGTCTGATGAATGAAGATTCCCTTATCAGACTGATGAACCTGCAGCCCTAAAAAGAAATTAATCTCTCCCATCGAGCTCATTTCGAACTTGGTTTGCATGGACTTCTCGAACTCCTTACATAAAGTGTCGTTTGTAGACCCAAAAATAATATCGACAACATAAATCTGGATTAGAAGAAGATCATCACCAACAGTTTTATGAAATAAAGTGCAGTCAACAGTTCCTCGTTTGAATCCATTATCAGTCAGATGGTCGGCGAGCGTGCCATACCAAGCTCTCGGAGCTTGATGTAGACCATACAGGGCCTTGTTTAAACAGTAAACACGGTCTGGATAATCAGGATCTTCAAAATCAGGTGGTTGTTGAACAAACACTTCCTCATGTAGTTCACCATTGAGAAAAGCACTTTTAACATCCATTTGATAGACCTTGATATTCTTGTAAGCAGCATAAGCCAGAAAGATTCGAATCGACTCTAATATTGCAACTGGAGCATATACCTCAGTATAATCAATACCCTCTTGCTGATGAAAACCTTGCACCACTAGACGTGTTTTGTTTCTGACAATCACCCCTCGATCGTCCTTTTTACATTTAAATACCCACTTAGTCGGAATAACTTTCTTGACTCTAGCAGGTTTGTCTATTAAACCCCAAACACCCAATCGTGCAAATTGCTGTAATTCCTCTTGCATAGCTTCTACCCAAGAAGGATCATCAAGTGCCTTACGAGCTGTCGTTGGCTCAACTTGAGATAGAAAGCAATTGAATTTAGCAATATTCACAATAACCGAAGAGTGTAAATTAGTGGAAGCACACAATACGTTATTGTCACTTGACGAAGCAACTTGATGACGTGTACGAACGCCCACATCAAGTTCTCCAATGATATTGTCCTGTGGATGATATCCATGAATCCGAAGAGTAGGATTTTCAGGAAAAACAACATTATCAAATAAATTAGTGTAATGTTCACCCAATTCGGGAGAAGAATCATTATCACTATCAAGATCAATAACTTGAATTTCAGCTTGATCATCATCGGAAGAAGTAGAAGCACTGTCAATAACCACTGGAGGAACAACTTGAGATTCTTCAGTTGGAGCATCTGTTTGAACTTCAACTGCATTAGAACTTGAAGAACTTGGAATGTTCAAATGTTCTTCAAAGTATGCTCTAACCAGATCTTCATTGATGTGTTCAGCCGAAGGAGTAAAGGAATTAAATAAACTATCGTAGTCAAACATCCAGTCTGGACCTTTCCCTTGAGGAGGAGTTGTGTACTTTTGACAGTCCACATGGTACCATTCTTCAACACAGCTAGATGTAAATTAAATACACTTTTCTTTGGAGACGCATATCCCAAGAAATACCCTTCGATAGCCTTTTCATCAAATTTACCCGATTCCTTCTTCAACATTGTACACGGACACCCAAATGGTTCCAGGTACTTTAAATTAGGTTTTCTGTTATTTAATATTTCATAGCTTGTCTTCTTGAGTCGTTTTACTGTTAGAACTCGATTAAGTGTATAACAAGCTGTGTTCACTGCTTCATTCCAAAATTGAATAGGAAGCTTTGAATCAGCAAGCATTGTACGTGCAGCTTCAATCAGAGTTCTATTTTTCCTTTCAGCAACACCATTTTGTTGAGGTACATAAGGTGCACTATATTCTCGGTGAATTCCCTGTTGAATACAAAAGAAATCCAAAATAGTGTTTTTGAATTCTGTACCATTATCACTTCGGATTCTCCTCACCTTTTGTTTGTACAATGATTCTATCTTAGTAATAAGGTTTTGTACCAAAACAGGTGTTTGATCTTTTGAACTCATAAATAACACCCATGAATATCTTGAATAATCATCTGTCACTACCAGACAATAACAGTCTCCAGAAATACTCGCACGATTCACTGGACCAAACAAATCCATATGAAGTCGTTCAAGAGGAGTATTAATGGAATTCAATAACTTAGAAGGATGTGTCTTCTTCTTCTGCTTGCCCTTTTTGCATGCAACACAGTGATCAGATAACTTAAAGTTCTTTAACGAAACACCCTCAACTAAATTATTTGCCATTAAATAATTCATCTTTCTAACATGAATGTGACCCATTCTTCGATGCCATAGAATCTAGTCTTTCTCAGATGCTTTCGAGACAAAACATGTTTAGATCGATGTTGATATCTTAGAACTCATGTTTAAGACATAAATATCATTTGATCGTGGTGATCGCATGACAACCATGTCCTCGGGAATAATAAAACCCGGTTTCAAGATAAGACACTCTTTGTCAGTAAATATTCTAGTGTACTTTTTATCACAAATCTGCGATACACTCAATAAATTATGATCAACCTTGTCACAATAATTTACTTTTTCAAATGTAATATGACCATTTGAAACACTACCCTCTTGTGTGATCATGCCCCCAGAATTCCCAGCAAACGCTACATAACCCCCTTGAATATTTCTTACGTTGGTTAATAGGTCGAGATTTCCGTTGATATGACGAGAACATCCGCTATCCATAATCCAGTTTTCACCAGAAATGGTCTTGGATGGACCCTACATATAAACAAAAGTGATTAGTTCAAAAAGGCAGCCCAGGCCTCAGTCTTGGGCACCTTTTGGTTTTCTCTTTGATCATTAACTTTAACAGTTTTCAATTGTTGTTCAGCCACTTGTGAATAAGTTACTGGCTTCTTAGACTTTCGTCTTAAGTATGCTTCCTGAACAATGTTTGAATTCCTGTTTTGACATATAGGTTCAGTTGGAATGAATTTTGGTTTCACTTGACCGTGTGTCTCATTGATATGAAACACCTTCCGAGGATTCACATTAGAGAATAAAATATGAGTATCATCAGCATATGACACAGGTCGTTTCAGAATCTCCTTAACCACTGGAATTGGCTTAGATTTGTCCTTGATAAAAGGATGAAGATTCTGAAAGTTTTGCTGACTACAATTCCTCACAACATGACCTTGTTGACCGCATAAAAAACACGTTCGCATGTCCACATGATGATGTTTAGAAGAAATTGGAATAGATGATTGATGATGACTCACATTTTTAGTCATGCAGTTAGCAAACGCATCAGTCAATTCAGCTTTCTTCTTTAAATAAAAATCTAAATTAGAATGGTTTGAAAAGCTTTTTAGTGTATCTGTTCCAGTTGATTTCACAAAATTAATCTTCTTAGCTTGTTTTAAAAATTGTTTTGCCTTAGTCAATGGATCAGATGAGACTGATGTTTTCGCTTGAGCATACACACGTTCAAGTTCACGAACCTTGGAAGTTTCATTGTAAACACACTCTCAATTAGCTCAGGCTTAATGATACTAATTGGAATATCTTTTTCAGTGAACATTGTGTCCATTCCTTTTAACTTAAAAACTCTAGCAGCAGATGGCTTAGAACTAGAAGGATTAATGAAATGCATTATATCCTCATTAGAGATTTTTGATTTAACTGACTTCTTTGCCTTCATAGAGTTCACTTTCTTTGAGTTTTCCTTTGTCTCTTGAGGTTTGTGTGAACCATACACTGCTTCCTCAAATTCGTGAGATTCGCACAGAATATGATTAGAACTATGAATGTTCTTATTCTTGTGTATAATCTCTGGTTCAAACACATCCTCGATAATGACCTCGTGATTGTGTTCAACAAACACCTTTTTGCTTTGGACATGAGATTTTTGAGGAACAGATTGGGTTTTAACATTTTTGGATTTAACAGATTCAACATTTTCTGAAATCACAGGTTCTTTCAAAATTACCTCTTCTTCCTTTTTAACAAAAGGATTTATTTTATAGTCGTTGTGAAAAGGTGGAGGAATTTATAGAAAACCTATACCCTTTTTAGAGTCCTTTTGTTTTCCAGAAACTTCAATAATTTTATTCAATAAAAATGAAGAATTTCGAAATTTACCCAATTTGTTCTTCAACTCAAGAACCTCATTCTCAAGTTCAGTTATCTTAGAACGATGTTTCAAGATTTCCTGAAACTTTTGGTCATTAATGGTCATTTTCACAGATAACTCGGCTTTGAGATCGTGATTACTTGTCGACAATGCTTCAATCTTTTTTCGAGATTTCATTTGATACTCAAGAGATTGTCGATAAGTGTCCTTAAGAGAAGCAATTTCTCTTATAAGATTATCATTTTGATTTTTCAAAGCTTCTAACTTAGAGTTGTTAGATTCACAGTCAATACATGATGTTTTACCAAATGAAGTAGAAGAAATAGAATTACTAACCTCATTGATCTTAGCCATGCAAGCAAACATTGATTCAGAAGTCTTGTCGAAAGGGTCGTCAGAATCAGATCCAGAATCATTATCTGAAGACATCACACTACCAGTAGCATCTTGACAATCTTCATGTACCCAAACATAGCTAAATTTGCTTGAACATCATTGCATAGTAGCCTTTGTGACCAATCAGTTCCGTCTGCTAACATTGCTTGTGTTGTAGAAGAAGATGGTTTCTTTTCAGCATCACTTCCTCGTGGTGAAGAAGCATTTTGACTTTGACCACGAGGTCCAGTGTATTCTTTTCTTGGTTTGTCACATTCTTTCACGAAATGCCCAAATTCTTGACAATTATAACACTTCACCTTTAATTTATCAAAACCCAACTTCTTGTTTAATGCTGGAAGATCTTTTCCAGTTCTCTGCATGAATCTTTTAACTTTACGAACGATCATGGCCATATTCCATTTCAAATCCATGATCTCTAGATCATCCGGATCTATCTGATCATAATCCTCATCAGTTAACTCACTTGTGGCAATTTTACTACTCACCAAGTTTTCATATGAAGACATAAATGCCGTCAGAAAAACCAAGTTTTGCTCAGCTTCCTTCATATTCACACTAGGTGGTGTAGCAAATGGATTGGTACTAGTAGAACTTCCAGAACCACCTGAATTACCAGCAGAGTAAAAACAAACTTTTGGATCATTAAATATAGCAGATTCTTTTTCACTTGCGGCATGAGTAAGAAAAGCAGTGATTGGTGAGATTGTTGAACTGAGAGGCATACTTCCACCATAGAAAGCTGGATCTTGATTTTCTTTGGAAGATTTTTGACACTTAAGATCATATTCTCTAGCTTCGATCTTTTGTAGAAATTCAAGTGCTGTCAAATCTTCATTCAGAAAATAATCATTCTCTTTCAAAACCATGAGAAATGTTGAGTAGGAACTTGGAAGCACACTCTTAATAGTGTCAATTATATCTCTTTCAGAAATTTCCATTTTCATTTTGTCCATTTCAGCAATTAAATGACTAAATCTTGTAGTCATCTCTTCAACTGTTTCTCCTTTCAATAAATTAATGTTTCGAAATTGAAACTTGAGCATTACTTTCTTACTCTCAGCTGTGTTTCCCATACTTCTCATACGCAGATGTTGAAACAAAGATGCACATCTCTTGATACTTCCAACTTGATGAAAGATATTCTCTGGTAAAGCCATAGTCAAAGTAGAATATGCTTTTATCTAGATTTCTAAAGCTTTCTTCTCTTCTTGTGAGTATTGAGAGACAGCTTTAGGAGTATACCCAATAGTATCATCACCAATCATTGGTGCAACATAAACCTCATCAAGACAATATGAACAGTCAGGATGAACCGATCCCAAATGTGCACGAAACCGAGGTTCCCATTTGGCGAAATCACTGAACTTCATCAATCTTGGACATTTAGAATGTGAACCTATCTCGGTATCAAGTTGCAACATCTGTTGCATCAACATATTTTGAGACGCCAATGCATACATACCAGCCATCTTTGAAAACGAATCAAATAATGAAATATCTTAACGAATCAGTGAACAGCAATTGCGAACTGTGAACAGTTGTAACGAACTATGAACAGTTGTAGCGAACTGTGAACAGTTGTAGCGAATCAATCCTTAACGAAATTAAGACTGATCAATAATGAAGTATCTTAACGAATCAAAAGTCAACTTAACGAGTCAACTTAACGAATCACAAATAAGGTTAACGAATCACCCAAATGGCAAAACAGATGACGAATGTGATGAAGGTTTAACGAATCACAAGTCAACCTAACGAATTGATCAAACGAATTGACCAAGTCAACTTAACGAATTGACCAAACGAATTGACCAAGTCAACTTAACGAATTGACCAAACAAAATATAACGAATCAGTTCAACGAATCAGATAATAATCAGTAACGAATCGCCAAAATAAACTTAGCGAATCACTAAGGAGTGCTTAGCGAATTAAGATAACGAATCAGCTACAGTTGATAACGAATCAACACTATAGCGAATCAGGTTGTTACAACCGTTTGTAACAAACTCTGACACCTTATGCCACGTGGCAAAGGTTGTTATGACACAAATTCCAAGACAAACACTTGTCAAACGAATCAGCTATCTAGTTTAGCGAACTAGATAACACGAATTAATTAACTCACACGAATCAGTTAGCGAACTGATTAGCGAATGGCAAGAACTGATAGCGAATCAAATTAAATAACATAGCGAATCGCCTGGAACTTTATAGCGAATCGCATGCATCTTCATATCTTCAAACATTCAACGTGTTTTTCCAGATTTATGAAGATCAAACCCAGAAACTTAGTAATGCCAGATCTGTAATACACACTCAATTGTCAACCAAATCTAACAAATAATATACCAAAATCTTCGTAATCACAACGCGAATTCAGCTCAACACATCTCGTAACCGATTATCACAATACACTAACCAATTTCAACCAAAACCAATCCCCTGTTTACGGACTCAAACCGAAAACACAATAACCTTACCAAATCCAATCCTCAATCCAATTCCACTCAATTGAACATTATCAATACCTTAACCATAACAAATTCAATCTAATTCATCCATAATTCAATCAAATCAACAATGAATTGATTGAAATTCAAACAAAAACAGAAAACTCAATAAAAATAACAATTAGTACACCAAATCAAGCGTAAAGAGCACCGAAAGCTCTGATACCACTTGTTTGATCCCGTACTTTAACAATAACCAACAGTCAATAGCTATTAACACAGATCTCAGATCTGTCAGTTATAATAATATAGATCGATCTCATAATCAATACCACTTGATTCGGTGTTCTACGTTTGTATATATATTATCGATAAGTTTAACGTGAAGCTTGAGAGAGAGAAAATACGTTAAACTTTTCTGAATAATCTTAATTCTCTCAAAAACTTCGACTGTTACAAGTGAACAGTGGTTCACTATATATAGAAGGTGACCTGGTTCGCTAACATCCCCTAGCGAACCAGCTTCCCCTTCGTTACATAACTTAACTAACGAACCACCCCCTGATTCGTTAACATCCCCTAACGAATCAGGAGGGAATACATTATAATGTCCTAGTTCGCTAACATCCCTAGCGAACTAGACTCAATCTTAACGAACTAGTCTTAGTTCGCTAACATTCCTAGCGAACTAGACATAACTTTAACGAATTAGATAAATATAAACATTAAATATTACATTTAATTATCAAATAAACATAAATGATAAATACAAAGACTCTAGACGCAAAACCGTGCACTAACACATAGCATACACTATAAAAAAACACACCAAAACACCTTCTATTTCCCAATCCAAGATCCGAAAGTGAAAACACGAGCTTGTTGATGCTAGAACGTTGTGACGAACCAAACCAACATCAATAGTAGACCGTGTTCGTAGATCAACTCGTTTAGGGTACGTTTATAACGGAAACTTGTTCATTTAGGTTTAGATTCGTTTAATATTCCTAGATCTATGCATGAATGGTAAAAACGATCCAAACGCACTGATTTCTGTTAAATTTCGTTAACGTATGAGGGTTTAAGTGTTAGTACAAAGAAGCCGCAATATATATATGAATCGAATACACCCTTTAAACCCGATGTTTGGAGTTGGGTTGATTGGGGTTTGTTGGCGCTGGGAATACGAGTTCGATGGTACCAATTTTATGTTGTTTTGTTAAGAATCGAAGGTTTATTGCAGATCTGGTATATGTTGACCATTTTGTGTTCTTGACGATTTTGACTTTGAACCCTGAGTCAAAGTCTGGATAAGAACTATTGTTAATTCGTTATAACTGAACGAATGACTGATCATTCGTTACATGGTTATAAAGAATAGGATACATTCGCGTGTCTTCATAACGAATGAACCCTTCTCATTCTTTATATGCTCATTCACCATGGTAAGATAACGAATTAGGTCACGTCAAGATAACGAATCAGGATAATTAGGTCACGTCAAGATATCGAATTAGGCTATGTTAAGATAACGAATCGGGTCATTCGTTATTCACCTATTAGCTATGATAAGATAACGAATGAGGCTTAATTTGTTATAGCAAATGAGTTAGCGAATTAGATGATAATTTAAAATTCTAATGAAAATTGTGTTAAGATAGTTAATGAACATAAAATTTTTTCAAGCTGACATGGCAGCTTAACCCTAGCCAGGGGCTCTTCCCCTTGGACCCCGCTAGGGGCTGCCGCCCCTAGAACCCCGCTGCCAGGGGCGCGGCCCCTGGACCCCCGTCCATTGAGGTTTATAATTCGACTAAAAACACGATATGGGTAGTGATAGTTAATTGATATGTGTAATTGTTATGCAATTAGTTGCGCACAGTTAAAGAAAGGAATAACCATTAACGGTGAACGCAACCGAGATCGGGTGAGTTTCTAGCCCCACTTCCTTGTTATGTTTTTGGGGCTGTGTGCATACGTGATATGATTAGTTAATACACTTACCTTAAGTGGTAAGTGTATGCCTTCAATGATTTTATGTATGAATGAATATTTAACGGTACATGAACGATCTTCGGATATTGCATGTGCCGTTAGGTAATAGTGTGATATGTACATGTTTACAAATGATGAATGAATGATATGTGAATGTTATGGAGAATGTTAAGTGTACGTTTGAAATTACATAAATTTAATATATAAAGAAGACAATGTCTAGTTGTTTGGAGGTACGCTTAAAGGGTTGCATGCCCTAATAATATATGTGAATGTTACATGGTTGCATACCCTAATAATATATGCGAAGGTTACAGGGTTGCAGACCCTAATAATATCTGCGAAGGTTATAGGAAAAAATGCTCTTTAAAACGTGTAGATATGTATGTAAAGTAAGATAAACATTGAAAGTATGAAAGAAAGAAAAAAAGTATGTATGAACGAATGAAAGAAAGGTAACAGGCTAATATGTAATATGTTTCTTCGGATACGTATATATGTAAGTATATGAATGTACTGTATGTTTCCTGATTAACTAGAACTCACTCAGCGTAACTGACTTTTAGTATGCACGCAGGTAAATAGACTGAGACAGCTGGCTTGAGGGGGACACACAGTAGGATCTGAAGAGGCTGACATCTGAAGATTTGTCTTGATGTTTTGATACTATATTTATGTCATGTTTTAAAAGACAATATTGAATGTTTGTAACGAATGGTTGACTTTTACTATTATTCCGCGAAAATTTTAATTCACTCTAATATTTAGAAATGTGTTTATGAGTAAATCCAACGCTAAAGTAGGGCACCGGGACCGGGGCCTTACATTTCATTGGTACATTTTAAAGATGGCTTTGGCATTGAGGGGATTATGGTGTTGTGAGGCACGTGTGCTGTAGCAGTGAAAGTTTCTGCCAACTCATGGTATTTTTGTAAACGTGTCTAGCTCTCCATTACTTAAAAGGCTTTATTAATTGTTTAGCTGGGAATATCTTCGGCACACCACATCGCGGGTCCAGATGACGTTTCCTCTCTCTCAAGCCTATCGAGAAAAACCATCACATACTCCCAAGTTTTTATGGCTGAAATCAGTCAAAACTATATGTGGTTGTGGTTACCACATGATTATCATATTTTTGTTCGATTTTCAACCCCATCTCCAATATGATATTGAATCATATCTGAAACCTTTAACCCCATCCCTGTTTCTTCATCTTCAAGAATGGACTAGACGGATCTAGGGTTTGGTAGCCACATGTGTGGATATGTGTAGCCCACAAACCCTAAGATTGTGTAGATAATGAATATGAGACATGGTGTTTGACATTTGGCAGCCGACACAGACCATCAAATGTGGTTGCTGAAACAGAGACGTTGACGATGGTGGTGGTTAGATGTTTGTGTTCTGGTGGTGTCGGCCATGGTTGTTTGGTGTTAGAGTTAGAGAGATGGTAGGTGGGCCATGGGAGTGGGAGATTCGGCAGTAGATGGTGAACACATCAAAAGAAATCACGATAATCTTGAAAGCAACATTATAATAAACAAATATAGAATTTATATGTATACCCATCATGCACATACAACAAATACAAAATCTAATATTATTTTTCGGAGTTACATTTTAAGGAAAATTCTCAAAATAAGCGTTTATGAAAACGTTTTTTAGGTTTTAGGTGTCATTTGCAAGAAATTCCCAAAATAGGTATTGTAAACTAGTTTTAGTCTACTTCAACGATTTTCAAAAAAATATACCATTTTTCAACATTTGTGAGACTATGGTTTTGTGGTGGACGGGTGATGGCGAACTGACATGGGTGGTGGGTGAGTTAGGGGTGCTGACGAACTGACATGGGTGGTAGGTGATGGGTGGTAGGTGAGTTTGGGGAATACGAAGACGGTGGGTTGATTTTGGACTTTTTGGGGAAACTATTTGCATCTAATATTTTATTAAATGGTATATATTAACTTGTTTATAATTTATATAATTTTTTGTGTTAAATATTTTAAATGTATTATAATATTTTAATATTATAATTTTAATATTATTAAAGATTATGGTTTTTATTTAATATTTTATATGTAATATTATGTTATGCTTATTTTTAATATTTTAAATGTATAAAATTATTATTTTATTTAAAGAAGAATGAAAGTGGGGAATTGGTGACCATTTTCTTACTATTGTGAAAGATAGTGAAGTGGAGTGGGGTGTGATGTGTCGCTGACGTAGCATTATAAAGTGTGAAGCAAAGAAGCATCCGTACCTAATAGTCTTATTATTTGGATAATTTGAGAGAGATAATTATTAATTTGGTAAACTAATAATTACTTTGGAGCACGATTATTGATAACTTTTAGGAAATTAATATCTATTTAATACAAGATTATGGGCTATGATTTTTATGAAAGTCTAACTAATAGTTATCTAATAGGTTATCGGGTTAATGTGGCTAGTTTGTGATTAGTGGCGACAGGCATTGGTGGTTTATTAGGACAACCGACTCTACTGTGGGACGCGGTGGATGAGCATGCGATAATGGTGGTTGTGGACCATCAAGTAATCAACCACAGATGTTTGAGGAGCTCAGTTTCAGGGATTTTTTTGATCAATGGACACGAGAACAAGATGATAGTGGTGTTCGGTTAACCAAGAACAAGTAGCCTGTTCGATTCTTTAAAGCCAGAGCAAACTTAGAACAAGTTGGGTTTTGAACTTACCTTATTTGCAAGTGTGCTATCTTGGTGAGTTCATAGTCCATTATTTACGACATTATAATGCTTCAGGGCTTAACATCGACAATCATGGTTTTCATGATGATAAACTTATTTATTCACATGCTATATTGTAGGCATTGTTAAACGTGTCAAACGTCAAACCAGATTGAAAATTCCTAAAATCTTGGAGATATTTAATGTAACAATTAGATTATTATTATAAGATAAGTTAGTCTTATTTTATTTAACCCAATTTGTTGTATTTGAGTTAGTATAGGATTAGGAACCGTGAGTTTATATATACCGTTGGTTCAATGTGTTATTATTATTATGTTTTTCTTGTTTGTCGTTTTTTAATAAAAGAGTCGTTGAGAGTTCTACAAATCTCGTGTTCGTGTTCTTGATTTAGTTGCTCAATGTTTAACAAGTGGTATAAGAGCCTAGCGCTCGTATAGGAAGTGCTTTGAAGATCGGAGTAGTTTCTACCGGCGAGTGTGTCCACCGTGGAGGGGACACGTGAAAGATCGGCTTATGTCGCAACTAGACTACTTAACAGTTGTAGATGGAGACCGGTGCAGTGTTTCTTTTGACCGTTATCGTGCAAAAATTCCGTTTGGGATGACAGGGGTGTCCGTATGTCAGTGGCTATTTTACGGGAGATAAACGGTGGTGGTCAATATTGGTTGGCAAATGGCTCATGTCAAGTTCGTTTGATTTACTAATAAAACTGGAGTACTTGTCTGTTAAGTAATATGATTTTGTTGTGTACATGTGTTGTATGTTCTGCAAGAAAAAAAAAAGGAATCAAGTTCCTTTAAGCCAAAGTTCGAATCACGGTAAATTTCCTGTTGAAGGCGTGTTCGTGTTTCAATCGCGGTATGTTTCCGATCGAACAAAGGTGTGTCCCAGTTCTCATCGAGGTGAGTAAGTTTCCGATCGGAGGTATGTCCGGGATTCCGATTGTGAACAAGTTGCGATCTGTTTGTCGGGTTTGTAATTTAACCGCTAGAAGTTAAATGAAGTGAGGGCCGACTATTTTAATTTGTTTAAAGTAAAGAACATGACCGAAATTTGAAAGGGTCCATATTCGATCGCGGTAAGGGTTCGTTCGAAAGATAGGCTGAATTTAATTGCTGGAGCAAATCCGTTTTGATCACTGACATGATCAAGAACCGAAGAAAACGTGACAGGTAAACATATTTGTGTTTGTTTTATGATCGCAAATTAGGAACTTGTCAAAGAGAATGACATTGAGAATTTTGTTAACTATGCATTACAAGAAGTTCATGGATGGCAATTTGGTAATTTTCCTAAAAGTGAATTCAATAATTGAAGTACTTTTTTGTTAAATGTAACACCCTACAAATTTCCATCCAACTTTAACAATTTACAAAGTTGAGGGACCAGTAAGTCATTTAGCTAAAGATATATGTCCTATGACTCATCACCATAAAAATACACATGTCATGTGGTGGTGACATGGAAGGACACATTTCAACATCTAATGCCACCTATCCTCTTGAAGTGACATGTGGCTAGTGATTAATCAAGTTAGCATGCCACATGACAACACCAAATAACACGACTCATCACAAGATTGACATGTAGCGAATGGTGGTGATTGACGCTCCGACTAGGGATGACTATAAATAGTGAGCATGGGTTTCTCATTTGTGACATCCAAAACACCAAACCACTTTCACTTTCTCAAAGTTCATGTTGCAAAGTTGGAGTCCCGGAGCCACTCTAGAGTTCGACGTTCCATACCCCGAAACCCTACGTATAGTCGAAGTACTACTCATTCGTCCTTAAGCGTTATACCCGTTTAAAGGTAAGAGTTATGTTTAAGATATTTCAACTCATAGCTTAGACCTAGTCGAGGGTATAGCCTAAACCTTGAAAAGTTTATAGATATATTTAAGTTTTTTATATATAAAGGCTTACAAAAATAAATGTTTCTTTATTATTAAGAAACATAAATTTTACATGCAAATGTTATTGTTAATTGACTTTCTTCTAAATGAAGAAACATTAATTTTTATATAAAAGATATCTATAAATAATTAACAAAAAAGCATGACGGGCATGTAGTAACTGGAAGGGTGACAATACCAGTAGTCGAGTCTCCTGTACAAGGAAATTAATTCGTATAAATCCCAATTAACCGTGGGCCCGTTTACTTTCATGGAGAGCTTGATGAGAGTGTTCGAACCTAATAGGCCAAAGCATACTACACCAAACGTCATATGAATCAAAATGTTTTAAGTAATCAAAGTAATCATTTTGAAACATAAAAGTTTTATAAAAACGATTTCTTCGAAAGGAAGAAACGTAGAATTTTAGATGATTTCTTATATAGGAAGAAAAGCCAATATTAAAAGTATGATTTAATAGACTAAAGGTCTAAAGTAATATTTTAAAAATAAAATATTCAATCAAGGTTTAAATCTATTTAACTGGACTAAAGGTATCGAGTTAGATCATTTTATCTAGATAAATTATTAAAATATTATTCTCGAGCTATAGGTCTGATGTAACCGTTCATCAATACAAAGAAGTTGTTAATTGAGCAACTCATCAAAAGGTGAATACACCCCAACTTTTTTTAAACTATTTAATCGACTCATTTCAACTAGTCAAACGTTTACATGAGATTATGGATCCCTAAAACTTTAGTAGTCGCTGGCTCTTAGGCTTAGATATACGTGTGTTTAGATCCATTCATATGTGATCAGAGGGAAGGCATACCCCGTCCCGCTTAGCATCATGTCCATGCTTATTGTGCCGGTTTATAGGGCCGTTAAGGCTTGACTATGTGATATATTTGGCAAGCCGGTCTATAGGGCCGCAGAGTTGTTACGAGTGAAGCTAAATGTTTAAATAAATGATTTAGTGTCAGGGTGTTCACCAGCAATTGTCGTTGATGTATTTTATAAAACTATTTTAAAGGTAATTAGGAGAAACGTGTAGTAGAAAATGGAAGATATAGTTGTTAGACGCTTCTGATGGCTCAATTTGGTTTTAATTATGTAAAAGATGTAAATTAACATTCTATCACTTTTAATGTCTTGTAACACAATATTAGGTATTTAATTCCCGAGTTTTCCAAAAAAGATTCTTATAATCTAGAAAAAATTTCCGCTACGCAACACATATTTGATTTATTTTCAAAACATGTGCCAACTATGGTGCCACACCTAGGCCCATGGATCCGGGTGTGACTTTGAAGCCAGACTAGAATTTTTGTATGAATAAGGCAAAGATGTTGCATGTATAGTCTCACTAAGTCACACATTAAGGGTGGCATTTTTTTTCAGTACAATTTGATGGCCTGATCACAATGGTTAAGTGGTGAACAAGTGACAGTGAGGGAGGTAAAAGGTGGTTCGGGTCCGCCGATATAACTGAGTTCAATGAGCTTGTATGCAAACTTAGTTTTGGTGTTCATCGAGTTATTGAAGGTTTCAATGATTATGTGCCATTACCGTGTGTCGGAATGTTAACTCTCCGTGCGTCGAGCAATGATGTTGTGCCACGATCGTGTGTTGATATGGTTAAATCTCAGTGTGTCGGGATGATAAAATCCCTATGTGTCTGAAAATACCAAATATTCGGGGCCCTGTTTCGAGACCAAATCGTAACATATACGTCATCAATTGTTCGGGTTGTTGTAAACAGTGAGGGGTAAGTTACGGAGCTAGAATCGGCGACTAAAAATGGCCACATGGTTATGGTTTCGGGGTTGTTAAAATAAAAGACAACGGGCTCGATGGTTTTGGTTTTGGCTTGTATGGACAGTGGGTTCGTAAGAGACCACCGAAGATGATCAACGCCTGCGATAAGGCTGTTTGGAGGTGAGTTGAATATATCCTAGATCTTGTGTAGATTAAGGAGTAACATACCAAGATGCAACTTCATGTGAAGGCGTGCGACGAGTCCAAGAATCAAATACAAAGAGATACGAGTGTTACGGGTTGTGAAAGACCTTAAAGGAACAAATTTGGATATAGAGGGAGTGTTGGAATTTAACACTTGAGTTGAAGCCGGAAGACGTGACCTGTTGCGTTGAGCCCATGGTGTTTCGAGTCAAGGTTCTCCATGTGCGTCATGGTCAAAGAAGTTTGGTGTTGAGCGGGAGTGTTCAACATGTTCACACCAAAACAGATTGAAAACTCCTAGAATACTGGAGAATTCTTAATAATAATTAGTTTATTATTATAAAATAAGCTAGTCTTATTTTATTTAATCCTATTTGTTTTGAATTCAAATTCTGTATTTGAGTTAGTATAGGATTAGGAACCGTGGGTTTATATATACCATTGGTTTAATGCGTTAGTTATTATTAAGTTTTTCTCGTTTGTCGTTTTTTTAATAAAAGAGTCGTTGAAAGTTCTATAAATATCGTGTTCATGTTCTTGATTCACTTGCTCAAAGTTTAACATAAATTATGGTACATGTTTGGGGATAATACTAAGGGCATTAGGGTTACGTGTTTGCATGGATCGTCGAGTAATTGGGAGTGTACAACGGTTATAGCGTGTTGATGGATATTTATGCATGTATTGGCACATATTATTTAGATAAGGTGATTTTATATGAACCTACGTTTGTATATCGTATGTAAAGGTTACGGGGTAGTGGTAATCATTGTTGGAGTTTAATAATTGTGTAATAATGATATTATTATGACTTATGGTTAGCGGGTATGTTAGTGTCTATGGTAGGGGTGACAATCTTGACCCAAACTCTTTCAAATTAGTTAATTTGAGTTGTTTTAAAAATTAAATGGGTTGGTTTGTGTAAGACGTTTTAACTAAATGGGTCAAAATGAGACATTTGAAATTCTATTCTTTTTTATTTTCTGCTTAAAATGGGTCGATGTGGGTTAGTGTCTTAAGGAAATGTGACAGGTTTCGGATCGGGATGAGTTTCCGTACAACACAAGTTTCGACACGAAACAGGTTTCAGATTGGAACGAGTTCGGTTCAGGTTTCAAGTCAACACGAGTTTTCACACGGGACGAGTTGGGTTTTGGTTTGTTTTGTTTCTTTTTGGTCGATTTCAGACTTGTTTTTGTCCGTTTTCAGGTTCGGTTTTTGATTGATTTTTCCGATTTCAATTGATGTGATTCGGTTTGGCTTTTTGTTTCATTTTCGTCGATTTTTTCGGTTTCGGTTCGAATCTCGGTGGGTTTTTTTATGGAACGAGGACAACGTAGGAAACATTTTAGTGTTTTTATTTTTTTTGTTTATGATTTATATTTTGAGTTATAATTTTTTTATTATTATTTGTGGATATTTTTTTGAGGGTTTTTAATCTTAATAGAAAACCCCTCAAAAAAAAGAATTCAAAAAAATATTAAACAAATCATAACTTAAAATATAAATAAAAAACAAAAAAATTAAAAAAACTAAAATGTTTTCACCGTTATTCTCATTCACAAAATAAAAACCTCAAAACCCGGTCCGACCCTAACTATTCCGACCCAAAACAAAACAACCCTTTTTTTAGTTGACCTGTTTTGACCCAAACTCATTCTGACCCAAACTTGTTTTGACCCATGACTCGTTTGACCCAACCCAACCCATTTGCAACCTCTTGTCTATGGTGTAGAATATGCGTGTTATTAAGAATTCATGTGAGTGGATTAATTAACTAGGTTGGGCTAGATGGTTACGGGAACACGAATGTGTACAACTTGTGATATGAAAATATAAATAACGAGTTTTATCCTCTCGTGTTACGGGGTTTATTTAAATTTTTATTATAATTGTTTTGCTATTTTATGATGATTTATTTTATTTTTTAGAGTAGTTCTGTTTAATTTAATACACACACACACACATATTAGTTAGTTATTATATATTTTAGCGTTTGAGTTTCTTCAATTGAGATGGTAGGTTTTTTAGATTTTTAACGAACAAACATATACGAACATGAGCATGTTGATTTTCTAAAATGAACAAAGATGAACACAAATATTTGTCTAATGAAAAAGGGACGTTGATATAGTTGACGATGGTGGGTAGTATCGGAAGTTAACCAGCGATTGAGATGATAGACCAGCAACGGAGAACATGTAAAGGAAATAAATTAAATTAGGGTTTGATGATAAAAGTGTTTACCAATAAATGAGATCGTTTAACCCATTTGAGGGCTATTAGGGTTTGGTAAGACCTATAACCTGTGGAAATTGTTCATTGAAGATTAAGGAGTTATTTCACAAATAAATGAGATGTTATAACCCGTTTAAGGGTTATCCATGTTTGGTTAAACCCATGACACGTGAAAATTATTTTTTGATTATGAAAAAGTTTCACAAATAATGAGATGTTATAACCCATTTAAAGATTATTCGTGTTCTGTAAGGCCCAGGTCCCGGTGCCTTACTTTGGCGTTGGAATTACTTGTAAACACAGTTCTAAATATCAGAGTGAATTAAAAACTTTTCGCGTAATATAAAATTTCAAACATATATTACATAATCATTACAATCTTTCCAAAATAACAACTTTTGTCTTTAAATATAATATAAAAAGTCATATTAAAACATCACAACATTCTTTTAAAGATGCCAGCCTCTTCGGTCCAATGTTATGTGTCTTCGCTCAAGCCAGCTGCCTTAGCCTACTCACCTATGTGCATACTAAAAGTCAGCTACACTAAGGGAGTTCTAGTTAATCAGGCAACATACAATACATTCACATACTTCATTATACGTATCTGAAGATACATATTACATACTTAACCTGTCTACCTTTCTCTCATACATGCATACATACTTTCCTTTTTTCTTTCATACTTTAATTCTTTTAGCTTGTACATTACATACATAACTATCTATTTGTTTTAAAAAGCATTTCACCCTATAACCTTCGCATATATTATTAGGATCTGCAACCCTTTAACCTTCGCAGATATTATTAGGTCTGCAACCCTTTAACCTTCGCTGATATTATTAGGGTCCGCAACCCTGTAACCTTCGCAGATATTATTAGCATATGCAACCCTTTATCCTTCGCAGATATTATTAGGGTCTGCAACCCTTTAACCTTCGCATATATTATTAGGGTCTGCAACCCTTTAGGCATACCACCATACAACCATAAATTATTTTCTTTATATTTATATTTATGTACATTCACACAAACACTTAATCTTTTCTATAACTATCACATATCATTTATAAAACAACCATATATCATACACTTACGACTTAAGGTAAGTGTATTAACTAATAACATCGACTATGCATAAAACCCCGAAAACATAACACGAAAATGGGGCTAGAAAGTCACATATGTCATGTTTTTCTCTGAGTTAATGGTAACACCCTTACTTAAGTCCAACTTTATTATACTTCTATGTTAGTGAAACCCCTAGTTACGGGGGTCCGGAGGCAGCGCTCCTGGCAGCGGGGTCTAGGTTCGACAACCCCTAGCAGGGTCAAAGAGCAGAGCCCCTGGTTAGGGTCGAATTGAATGGTTCTTCAGAAAAGTTCATTAGAAATCTTAACCGAATGAATCCTAATCGAATCGAATCTCGTCATGTAATCGAATAGAATGGATTCCTCAATCGAATCGAATGGTTCAACTTCTATTCGAATGGGCCCTCCATCCGAATTAAATCTTCTATTCGAATGAACCATCAGTTCGATTCAAACCTCCCATTCGAATGGACCCTCCATTCGAATCGAACCTTCTATTCGAATGAACCATCAGTTCGAATCAAACCCTCTATTCGAATGAATCCTCCATTCGAATCTAACCTCTAGGAATTCTGTTCGATTCAAACCTTGTATTCGAATGGATCCTCCATTCAAATCAGATGGTATCTGAAACTTTTTCCTTCTTTCTTTCCTTTCTTTCTTTTTATTCGAAATTTTTCCATTTGAATACGTCCACTGTAGCGTATTAATATCATTATTACAACATATTAAAATTATCCATTCTCATATTTCCGTATTACATCATTTTTAAACGCTTTCATTTCTATCCTTGACCAAGATCTAGCTTACTAAGCAATATAGTTTAAACCTTTATTGATTTCAAACCGTTTAAGCAAGATCCAGGGCTATTATAAGAACCGTATATACTAACGAGTCCATTTTCCACGTTTAACATCAAGTTACATTTTTATGGTATAAAAATACCCGATTTGCCTTAGTATTAAGTCTTAGGGAAAACCGTTCTTAAAAGCTAAATCTTTATACATAAAACGCACCTCTTGGCGTATTTTAAGCTACGGGTTAGCTTCTCGGATAACTATGGACTTGTTTCTTGCTTGATAATCAAAGATCTAATAGGATTTAAGCTTGGTTTGGATCTTGGATCTCGACCGTGATATTAGGGAGTGTTTGTGTGTGTTTTTGAGGGTGTAAAGAGGCTAGCGGATAGGAATGAGAGATTTTAGGGTTTTAGGGAGGTTTAAGGGGTTTATATACCCTTAAGCCCATGGACCTAAGGCCCATCACCATTCCTTATTCCGACTTTCATTAGTCAAGCCCGCACTCTATTATTTTATTTAACTTAATTAAATATTAACACACTTTAAAAAAAAACAATTCTTTTTATTTATTAATATCAAAAGCAAGATGTTACAAGTCTCCCCCCCCCCCTTAACGAGGTTTCGTCCCCGAAACCTAACCCTTACTTAAAAAATTCCGGTTAAAACTTGCGCATCTCTTCCTCAACTTCCCAAGTGGCGTCCGATCCCTTACAATGCTTCTAGATCACTTTCACCAACGGAATAACTTTATGACGAAGTTTCTTTTCCTTGCGGTCAACTATCTCTTAAGGTTGCTAAATGTAGTTCAACTATTCATCAACCTTAATATATACTAATGGCAACCCATTAGTCATTTTCTCAGCTAGGCATTTTCTCAAATGAGAAACATGAAAGTAGAGTGTATTCCTTCCAATTCCTCAGGTAAATCTAGCTTGCAACCCACTACGCCCACATGATCTACGATTCTAAACGGTCTAATGTACCTTGGACTTAACTTTCCTCTCTTCCTGAAACGAATAATCCCCTTCCAAGGCGAAACATTGAGCATCGCATTGTAACCAATGCTAAACTCAATTGGTCGATGTCGCTTGTCAGCTAGGATTTCTGACAATCCTGAGCAGCTTTCATCCTTGTCTTGATCTGATCAAACTTTGAAGAGGTTTTTTGCAAAACTTTCAAACTCCCAATATCTTTCTGACCAATCTCTCCCCAACATACAGGGGTGGCATACCAATACTTGAGTGGTAGCTATTGTTATAAGAGAATTCTGCAAGGTGCAGATGATCATGCAGCTTCTTCCAAAATCTAGAACACAAGCACCCAACATATCCTTGTTAGTGCATGGTTTTGCGTCTTGAGTCTTTGTAATTATCGTTAAAGTTTTTGTTTTATGTTTAATGTAATAATTAATTAAGTTATTGTCTAGTTCGTTATATGTAATGTCTAGTTCGCTAATGTTGTTTAGCGAACTAAGACTTAAGCTTATTCCCTCCTGATTCGTTAGGGAATGTTAACGAATCAGGAAATGTTTCATTAAGTTATTTTGTTTATTAATGTATGTAACAAAGTAGTGTCTGGTTCGCTAGAGAATGTTAGCGAACCAGACCTATCTTCTATATATAGTGAACACTGTTCACATCTAATGTTAAGCTTTGAGTGTTAATTAACGAAACCCTGTGCAAATCCCCTCTCGATCTTCATCCTAATATTATACAATCACTAATACATATATACTGATAATACATAAACATACATAACACTAAATCATACGTAATTATGAGTTAGATCTATAGTTAAGGTATTAATCGATTATACATAGATCTGAGATCTGTTATTGTTATTGGATTGATACACCCGGGGTTCCAACAAGTGGTATCAGAGCTTTCGGGGCTCAAATTTCACTTGATTTGCGTGTTTAGACAGTTAATTAGTCTTAATTATTATTAGTGTTCTATTTTGGTTAAATTTGGATCAATTTAAGGTTAATTGAATGAATTATGGACGATTTGGATTGGATTTGAGTTGATGTGAGTATTGATAAGGTATTGTGTGTTGGAATTGAGTTTTGGATTGATTTTGGATTGTTTCCGTATTGGTTTGGTTTGTGACCGAAATAAAGTTGATGTTTTGGGATAATTGAGCTAGTTATCGGAGATAATCAGTTACGAGATTTAGTGTATTGGATTCGCGATCGTATTACGAGTGTTTTGGTAGGTAATTTGTGAATTTTGGTTTAATAATCGAGATTGTATTATGGATTTTAGGCTTCTGGGTTTGGTTTTCATCATTTCTAGATTTCTGGAAATCCTTGTTGAATATTTGAAGATTCAAAGATGAACATGCTTCGCTACGTTGATTCGCTATCCTGTTCACCTTGATTCGTTCATTAAGTTTGTCAATTCGTTATTCATTTCAAGTGATTCGCTAGCCAGTTCGCTATAATAGTTGATTCGTGTTATCTAATTCATTATTTGGATTAACTGATTCGTGTGACACGCGTCCACTTTGGGATTTGTGTCATAACAACCTTTTCCACGTGGCATAAGGTGTCAGAGTTTGTTACAAACGATTGTAACAACCTGATTCGTTATAGTTGATTCGCTAATGAACTGTAGCTGGTTCATTATCTATTTCGCTAACTTTTTCTTAGTGATTCGCTATTGAATACTTTCTAATTCGTTAAGTTTCTCTTATCAATTCGCTAGCTAATTCATTAGTAAATTCGTTAGTTTGACTTTCTGATTCGTTGACTTTCTGATTCGTTAGATTGATTCGTTAAACTCAATTGTGGTTCGTTGTCTGATCAATCTTAGCTTCGTTAAGATTTGATTCGTTAATCTACTGTTCACAGTTCGCTACAACTTTTTACTGTTCGGTACAATTCTTATTCGTTAATATTATTCTCTGGTTGATTCGTTACATCCTAAAATTTTGGAAACTTGTCAACTATGGCCGGTATGTATGCATTAGCGTCTCAAAACATGTTGATGCAACAAATGTTGCAACTTGATACCGAGATAGGTTCACATTCGAAATGTCCAAGATTGATGAAGTTCAGTGACTTTGCCAAATGGGAACCTCGATTTCGTTTTCATTTAGGATCAGTTCATCCTGATTGCTCATATTGTTTAGATGAAGTTTATACTGTTCCTATGATTGGAGATGAGACTATCGGATTCAGACCTAAAGCTATATCTCAATACTCACAAGAAGAGAAGAAGGCACTAGAGATAGAGACGAAAGCATATTCTACTCTAACTATGGCCTTACCTGAAAATATATTTCATCAAGTGGGTAGTATTAAGATATGTGCTTCTTTGTTTCAACATATCCGAATGAGAGGTATGGGAAATACGGCTGAAAGAAAAAAGGTAATGCTAAAGTTTCAATTCAGAAACTTTAATTTACTCAAAGGTGAAACGGTTGAAGAGATGACTATGAGATTCAATCACTTGATTGCAGAAATGGATAAAACGAAGATGGAAATTTCTGAGATTGACAAGATTGATACTATTAAGAGTGCATTACCAAGTTCATACTCTACTTTTCTAATGGTATTAAAAGAAAATAGTTATTTCAATGAAGACTTGACTGCAAGTGAGTTATTACAAAAGATTGAAGCTCGTGAGTATGATCTCAAGTGTCAAAAACATCAAAGGAAAGTCAAGATCCTGCTTTCTATGGTGGCAGCATGCCTTTAAATTCAACATTTTCACCAATCACCGCTTTTCTGACATAGAACGCAAAAGAGAATGAAACGACAATCTATAGTGATCCTAGAGCATGTTTTTATACTGCTGGTAACTCTGGATCATTAAATGTTTCTGCTGGTTCAGGAAGTTCGTCTTCAACAATAAATACTCATCACCTCCAAACGTCAATATGAAAGAAGCTGAACAAAACTTTGCTTTTCTATCCGCTTTCATGACGTCATATGAAAATCTGGTTAGTAGAAAAATTGCCACTAGTGATTTAAATGATGAAGATTATGATCAGATTGATCCAGATGACTTAGAAATCATGGATTTAAAGTGAAACATGGCAATGATTGTTCGAAAGGTGAAAAGATTCATGCAAAGAACCGGAAAAGATCTTTCCGATCTAAACAAGAAGTTGGGATTTGACAAGTTGAAGGTGAAATGTTATAATTGTCAAGAATTCAGTCATTTTGCAAAAGAATGTGACAAACCGAAAAAGGAGTATAATGGTCCTCGTGGTCAAAGTTTAAATTTTTCAACAACACGAGGTAATGATGCTGAGAAGAAACTGTTAGTGCACGGTTTTGGTGTTCGTAGCGATCGAATAAGTTATAGGCGGTTTAGTCTTTGTATTTAACGTATATTGTAAATAGCCTATAAATAGGGAGCTCATGCTCATAATTTAGTAGAGAACTTGTACATAGTTTAAGTTATTCTCTCCATAACTTATCTCCACCATAATGTATTTACTCCATATTTATCAATAAAGTATTATATTTAACGTATCGATTTCGTGTTGATGTATCGTAGTAGCGGCTAGATCTTGGTCTCTATGACGTTCTCTCAAAATGGCGGGAAAATTTTTCTTGCGCGAATTTTTTCCTGAATACTCCTCGTAAGTGAGTTTTCATTCTTGAAAATTTTGGCGTTAAAATTTATTTTTCGAAAATTTTTGGTGAATTTTTGGCGGGAAAATCGGGAAAAATTTTATTTATCGAAATTTGTCTAGGGTGTTCCTAATGTATTCGAGACTCTTCTTGCAAATTTTGGTAATATATTTTCCGGCTGACTGTTTATGCGTTTCGACTGGCCGAGGGGGATATCTCGTTTAATTTAAGGAGGAGTGTGTTTGTTTGAGAATCTTGAAGATTATTTAAGACCTTGCCGAATTTGTCATGAAAAGGGGGAGATAAAATTTCATTTGAGATTATTTGGCTTGTATCTTCCTACATTTGCAAGGTTTCTTGAAAAATTACTGCAATTCGGGGGGTAATTCGTGTTTGAAAAGCTGCGTTTAACTGAGTTCAAGACTGCAGTTGTTTTTCGATTGGTGATTGATTTGTTCAAAGATTGAAACCTGACTATGTGGGATACGAGTGTCTGTTCGTTTACTTCTTTCTGAGGGACTTGATCCTGACTATGTTGGCTACGAGTAAATGGCGGATTACTTCTGTTGAGGGGGACGATTCTCGAACGAGTTGATCTTATTGAAGAATATTCGAGTCTTGTCAATGGAGTGAAGAATTTGATCATTTGGCGTTTATTAATGAAGGTTGGAACTCTGAATCTTATGCCTAAACATTAGTGCATCTTTGTGAAAAAGATGTGGAAGAGCTTCAAAGTGTATATTTGGATACACGTTATCAAGAGAGGGAAAACCGAAGTGAAAGATGTGTGACGAGGTTAAACGTAAAGATATGTTTTCTTTACCGGTGCAGACAGATAGCTGATGAATTGATGCTGATTGTTGAAAGATTTAACCATATCATACGCCAGTGGATGATCGGAATGATCTCCAAGAGTTGCTCACTTTGAGGGGGAGATCTGATATGAAAAGCTACATATTATTAGTTTGCTGAAAAAGATTTAAAGATTGTTTGTCTGCACAAGCCCGAAAATTATCAGTCAAGGGGGAGTCTGTTAGTGCACGGTTTGTGACTGGTGATTTGCAGTTAAAGTATTCAAGGATAAAGTATTCGATAGCTACGGAAAAGGGGGAGTCTGTTAGTGCACGGTTTTGGTGTCCGTAGCGATCGAATAAGTTATAGGCGGTTTAGTCTTTGTATTTAACGTATATTGTAAATAGCCTATAAATAGGAAGCTCATGCTCATAATTTAGTAGAGAACTTGTACATAGTTTAAGTTATTCTCTCCATAACTTATCTCCACCATAATGTATTTACTCCATATTTATCAACAAAGTATTATATTTAAAGTATCGATTTCGTGTTGATGTATCGTATTAGCGGCTAGATCTTGGTCTCTATGACGTTCTCTCAGAAACCATCAAGTTCCGGGTCACAAGCAATGTTAGCTAATGGAGATGATTGGTCACAACGATTACTGTGCTACGATAATCAAGCTAATTTGGCCTTGTTCGGGTTGACTCAAGATTTCCATTGAAGTGAAGTGTCTTCTGATAATGACTCTGGATCGGATTCTGATGATTCATGTGACAAGCCTACAACAGTCTTTGCATGCATGGCTAAAATAAACGAGGTTAGTCATTCTATTTCTGCTACCTCATCTGTTAAAGTAAATTGTGCTGATTGTGAATCTAACAAACCTAAGTTAGAATCTTTAAAGAATCACAATGACAATTTAGTGAGAGAAATTACTTCTCTAAAGGATACTTATCGACAATCTCTCGAATCTCAAATGAGATCTCGTGAAAAGATTGAAGCATTGTCGACTAGTAACCATGATCTCAAAGCTGAGTTATTTGTGAAAATGACAATTAACGACCAAAAGTTTCAAGAAATTTTGAAACATCGTTCAAAGATAACCGAGCTTGAGAATGAGGTTCTTGAGTTAAAGAACAAACTGGGTAAATTTCGAAATTCATCTTTTCTGTTGAATGAAATTATCAAAGTTTCTGGAAAACAAAAGGATTCAAAGAAAGGTATAGGCTTTGTTGAAATTCCACCACCATTTCACAATGATTATAAAATTAATCCTTTCGCTCCTACTGAGGAAGATGTTATTCTTAAAAAACCTGTGATTTCAGAAAAATCTAAACCTAGTAAGTCTGAAACTGTTAAAACCCAATCTGTTTCTCAGAAACCTCATGTTCAAAGCAACAAAGTTTTTGTTGAAAATGTTGACAAAGTTATCATTGAGGATGTGTTTGAACCTAAAATTATACACAAGAACAAGAACATTCCAAGTTCTAATCACATACTGTGTGAACCTCATGAATTTGAGGAAGCTGTGTATGGTTCGCACACAACTAAGATGAAACAAGATGTTTTTGTCAAACCAGTGAAGGCTAAGAAACCAGAAAAACCCAAAATTTCTGATGAGGATTTGTTGCGTTTCATAAATCCTAATGTATCTAAGCCGTCATCTGCTCGTGTGTTTAAGTTAAAAGGGATGGACACAATGTTCACTGAGAAAGACATTCCAATAAGTATCATTAAACCTGAACTGATTGAGAGTGTATTTCACAATGAAACTTCCAAGGTTCGTGAACTTGAACGTCAGTATGCTCATGCAAAAACATCAGCTTCATCTGACACATTGACTAAAGCAAAACAAGTTTTAAGACAAGCTAAGAAAATTAACTTTGTGAAATCAACTGGGACAGATACGTTGAAAAGTTTTTCAAACTGTTCTAATTTAGATTTTTACTTGAAAAAGAAATCTGAATTATCTGATGATTTTGCAAAGAGCATGACTAAAAATGTGAGTCATCAGTCATCGTCTGTGTCACATGTTCCAACAAATTTTCAACATCATCATGTTGACATGCGAAGTTGTTTTCTGTGTGGTCAACAAGGCATGTAGTAAGGAATTGTGGCCAGAAGAATTATCAGAATCTGCATCCTTTTATCAAGAACCACTGCAAATCGGTTCCTTTGGTAAAGGAGATTCTGAAACGACCTGTGTCGTATGCTGATGATACTCATATTATGTTTTCGAATGTACTTCCTCGAAAAGTTGTTCATGTGAATGAAACTCATGGTTTCGTTAAACCTAATTTATTCCTACTGAAGCATTATGCAAAAATATTAATTCAAATGTAGTTCAAGCTGCGTATCTAAGACGAAAGTCGAAGAAACCTGTAACTTATTCTCAAGTTGCTGAACAACAATTGAATGCAACTAAAGTTAACTTTTCTCAAGGAAACCAAAAGGTTCCCAAGACCGAGGCCTGGGCTGCCTTTTTGAACTAATCATTTTCTTTTGTGTGTAGGGCACATTCAAGACCATTTCTGGTGAAAACTGGATCATGGATAGTGGATGTTCTCGTCATATTACTGGGAACCTCAACCTCTTAACAAATGTGAGAAATATTCAAGGGGGTTATGTGGTGTTTGCTGGGAATTCTGGGGGTATGATTACACAAGAAGGTGATGTGTCAAATAGGAAGATTACTTTTGATAAGGTTAACTATTGTGATAAAGTGGACCATAATTTATTGAGTGTGTCGCAAATCTGTGATAAACAATACACGATACTATTTATAGATAAAGAATGTCTGATTTTGAAACCGGGTTATGTGATTCCCGAGGACATGGTTGTTACGCGATTACCTCGATCAAATGATATTTATATCTTGAATATGAATACTAATGTATCGACATTGATTGAAAACGTGTTTTGTCTCAAAAGCAACCGAGAAAGACTCAGTGCTTTGGCATCGAAGAATGGGTCACATACATATTCGAAAGATTAATTATTTAATGGCAAACGATCTGGTAGAGGGGGTGTCGTTAAAGAATTTTAAGTTAACCGATCACTGTGTTGCTTGCAAGAAAGGCAAACAGAAGAAGAAATCGCACCCATCTAAGTTATTAAATTCCATTGATACTCCGCTTGAACGTATTCATATGGATTTATTCGGTCCAGTGAATCGTGCGAGTATTTCTGGAGACTGGTACTGCCTGGTTGTTACAGATGATTATTCACGATATTCATGGGTTTTATTTATGAGTTCAAAAGATCAAACACCGGGTCTCGTTCAAAATTTAATCACTAAGATCGAATCACTTTACAAACTGAAAGTGAGGAGAATTCGAAGTGACAATGGTACTGAATTTAAAAATACTGTATTGGATTTCTTTTCTGTACAAAAAGGAATTCATCGAGAATACAGTGCCCCATATGTACCACAACAGAACGGTGTAGCTGAAAGAAAGAATAGAACGTTGATTGAAACAGCTTGAATAATGCTTCCTGATTCAAAGCTTCCTGTCCAGTTTTGGAATGAGGCGGTGAATATGGCCTGTTATACACTCAATCGAGTTCTAACTGTTAAAGGACTCAAGAAGACCTGTTATGAATTACTGAATAATCGTAAACCTAATTTAAAGTACTTGGAACTATTTGGGTGTCCGTGTACTATGTTGAAAAAGGATGTCGGAAAGTTTGATCAAAAAGCCATTGAGGGTTATTTCTTGGGATATGTGTCTCCTAAGAAAAGAGTGTTTAACTTTACGTCCAGTTGTGTTGAAGAATGGTACCATGTGGACTGTCAAAAGTACACTACTCCTTCCCAAGGAAAAGGTCCCGACTGAATGTTTGACTATGATGGCTTATTCAATTCATTTACACCAACAACCGATCATCCAGATGAAGATTTAGTTCGTGCTTATTTTGAAGAACATTTGGAAATTCCAAGGTTCGCAAGTTCAAATGATGTTGAAGCTCCAATTGCTGCTCCAATTGAAGAACCTGATAATGAGTCTCCTGTTCATTATGATAATGCTTCTACTTCATCTGATGATAATGCAATTGTGGATCAAGTTATTGAACTTGACAGTGATGTTTCATCTCCAGAATTGGGTGAACATTACACTAATCTATTTGAAAATGTTGCTGTTTCTGAAAATCCTACTCTCAGGATTCATAATTACCATCCACAAGAAAACATTATTGGAGATCTTGATGTAGGGGTTCAGACACGACATCAAGTTGCTTCTTCAAGTGACAATAATGCTCTATGTGCTTATGCTGACTTACATTCATCTGAGATTGCAACTATTGTTAAATTCACTTGTTTTATATCTCAAGTTGAGCCAATGACTCCTCGTGTGGTACTTCAAGATCCTTCTTGGGTAGAAGCCATGCAAGAAGAATTACAGCAATTTGCACGTTTAGGTGTTTGGGATCTTATTGACAAACCTGCTAGAGTCAAGAAGGCAATTCCGACTAAGTGGGTATATAAGTGTAAGAAAGACGATCGTGGGGTAATTGTGAGAAACAAGGCACGTTTAGTGGTACAAGGTTTTCATCAGCAAGAGGGTATTGATTACACAGAGGTTTATGCTCTAGTTGCAAGATTAGAGTCGATTCAAATCTTTCTGGCATATGCTGCTTACAAGAATATTAAAGTTTATCAAATGGATGTAAAAAGTGCTTTTCTCAATGGTGAACTTCATGAGGAAGTGTTTGTTTTACAGCCTCCAGGTTTTGAAGATCCTGATTATCCTGACCGTGTTTACCGTTTAAACAAGGCATTATATGGTCTACATAAAGCCCCGAGAGCTTGTTATGGCACGCTCGCCGACCATTTGACGGATAACGATTTCAAACGTGGAACTTTCGACTGCACTTTATTTTACAAGAATATTGGTGATGATCTTCTGCTCGTTCAGATTTATGTTGATGTTATAAGTTTTGGGTCAACAAACGACACGTTGTGTAAGGAGTTCTAGAAGTTTATGTAAACCAAGTTCGAGATGAGTTCGATGGGAGAGATGAATTTCTTTTTAGGGTTGCAGGTTTATCAGTCTGCAAAGGGAATCTTCATTCATCAGACAAAATATGTGAACGACGTCTTGAACCGATTCAAGATTACTTCCGGAAAAATCCCTTCTACTCCTCTTCCCGTGGGTCACAATTTATCACCGGATGAATTGGAGGATACCGTTGATCCGACCCTCTATCGTGCTATGATTGGTTCTTTAATGTATTTAACTGCATCTTGACCCGACATAATGTTTGCTGTTTGTTTATGTGCTAGGTATCAAGCTAGTCCCCGAGTGACTCACCTGGCAGCGGTTAAGCGCATTCTGCAATATCTAAGGGGAAATCCTGAAATCACGTTATGGTACCCCAAAGATGATACGTTCAATCTTACCGCCTACTCAGATTCAGATTATGGAGGATGCAGGATCAATTTCAAGTCTACTACAGCGGGATGTCAATTCTTAGGAAGCCGGCTTGTTTCCTGGCAGTGTAAGAAGCAGACAACGGTCTCCACTTCAACCGCCGAAGCTGAGTATGTTGCAGCCTCGAGTTGCTGTTACAAGGTTTTGTGGATACAACAACATCTTCGCTACTACGGTTTGAAGTTTCTTACTACTCCAATCTTGATTGATAATTCTGCTGCTATTAGTATCACCAAGAATCCCATACAACATTCTAAAACGAAACATATCGAAATTCGATATCATTTTATACGGGATTGTTATGAAAAGAAATTAATTGACCTTGAGAAAGTGCATACTGATTTTCAAAAAGCCGATCTATTTACCAAAGCCTTTGATAAAACACGTTTTAACTTTTTGCTTGGTTTAAATGGATTGAAGACCCTTGCTGAGATCCTAAAATTAGGATAATTATCTTTATTTTATTGTTGTTCTAGTTTAAATTTCATTCTGTTTTTAGGTTTTAGGTGGTGAATCTTAGAAAATACAAAAATATTGTGCTTTTTGTTTGTATAAATAAAACCCAAAAACATTAAAGAACTTTGAAAAAATCAAAAATATTGTGTTCTTTCTTGTTTTATTTTAATATTTGAAAATAGAAAACATTCTAAAATTAGAAAATACCAAAAATATTGTGATTTCTGTTTGTACCGAAATTTTTAAAAAGTAAAAAATAATGTGAATTTTCTCGTTTTGTAAAGAAAAATACGAAAAGACAAAAAGATTGTGTTTTAGTTTGTAAAGAGAAAAACCAAAAAGATTTTTGCTTATGCTCGCTGAAAATTATGTCATTTGCTTCTATTTTGAAGGACATATACTTGTATATGTTTGAACCTGATAATTTCTTGTAAATCTTCGGGTTAGCCATTTACCTGACAAATGGATAGTACTTGGGGCGTTCGTTAAGCTTTCTACTTTATTTTTAGTTGAAAATTTAGTCAGTTATTTAAGTTTGTGAAGCGTGCTTGCATGTTTTGGTCCTGTTCTCTACTTGTAGATGAATAGGATAGCCATTAATTTATAAACTTAAATTAAGTGGGGCACTTAAAATTATTTTGTTTTATGCTCCTCAAAATTTTGAGTTTTTGAAGCAAAAAGAGAAAATGATAGTACATTGATTATTTGACCCCAAATCCAGAAAGAAATAAGCTTAAAAGACTGTGTGCTTAATCATTGGTGCATTGATAGGTCTTAAACAAGCTGTTAGAGTAAAATAAGTGATATAAACTTAAAGAAAAGCCAAATTGAAAGAGGTCTTAGTCTCTAGCAAAAGTCTCGGTGAAGATGGCAGAAATGTAATAACCAGTCATACTCAAGCCTTATAGTTGTTGATCACCCAAAAATATACTAAAGCAAATAACAAGCGTTAGGATTCTGGACACTGTGAGTCTTTATGCGGCTTAATCATCTGAGTATTCATAAGCATGAATATTTAACTCGCTTTCCAGAGCAAACCCAAAGTCATTAAACTTGATCACTGCTGTACTCCGTACAATCCAAATTACTGACTTGATCAAAATCCCCTGTTAGTCATACAATTGTTCCTCCCTTGCGTGCGTCTCAATACCAATAAGAAACGGACCCCAGGGGATACAATGTATGTAAGTCGACAGATGAACTCATGCATACTCACTCACAGTAAAGGAAACTCGTGCATACTCACTCAAAATTTCAATAATTGGTATCAAAAATTTTGATCAACACTATAATGATTTAAGTCAAGTTGGGGTGATTTGGCAAAAATCAAATTAAGCTTGAACCGAGATTAAGGACTGATAGTTTCTGATATTATGTGCGCTAATTGAACCATAAATCATATCACAAAAATGCTCGAAGGTTTGTTATAAGATTTAAGTGGACAACAATATCAATGACCGACTTAACGCCAGTCATAATATCGCTGAAATATAAAACTGTGATGGAAGGGCATTTTTGTCAATATGATTCTCTGCTCAAACTCAACAAAAATACAAAAATATGTACTGGTTTTGATAAATTATTGAAAAACACAAAAAATTGTCTATTTTTTAATGTTCGGATATTCCTTTGTAAATACATTCTTTCATTTTTCCAAAATACCAAAAATATTTTATCTTTTTTACTTTTCATATTATTTAATGTTTTTAATTTATGTTTCGTAAAAGTGAAACGTTTTTAAAGTATTCAATTATCGAGACAAAAAGGTCCTCGGTAAGTCTTTTAAGTTAAAATTTTAATTTATTATTTAATTAATTCTTTAATTATTTCATTTAATTATTTAAGTTAAAATTAAATAAATTTTTTTTTAATTCGATAAAAGCTACTTCGTTAAGTATGGATAACGAACTAGGTGATTCTTTAGCGAACTGATTTCTAGTTCGCTCACCTAATTCGCTTCCGCACTCTGTAACGAATCATCTCTACTTCGTTATACATATTTAACGAATCAAAACACAGTTCACGTCTTGTTCGCTACTCTGAGACAATGACATGGAATAACAATTGTCTAATTCGTTGTTTAAAATTCAAACGAATCGTTTGATTCGTACATAAGGTATTTCGGGAAACGTGTAAGGCTATATAAGACAAAGCAAATGAACACTTCTTCACTATTCATCTTCTTTCTTCAACCTAAAGTCACCTTTTTCAAAATTTTTCTCTGATTTTCGACATTCATATTTCGATCTTTCACGAATATCATTGTGTTACTAAGGTATAAACGATCACAGCGATGTGATTTTCGTCAAAAATGACGGTGTATTAATAGATTAATTATGGATTTTTGTGTTCTAAGGGTTTTCCGAGTTCTAAAACCCTGATTTATTTATGATATACTGTGTTTTTGTAGTTGATATATATTCATTTGTGATCGGAATGCGATTCCGAGACCCTTGGTAGACTCTAATCTTCGAAGCATGATTCTAGTTTGCCGGTTCGATTGTGTGTTAATGGTTTCGGGGTTCTTGTTTACTCTGGTTAACCTAAGTATTTCTGGGTTTTGAGTCTCAATCTCAACACCATGAGCTTAATACTATGTTTCCGAGTTCAATACACATAATGTTTTGGTTATCCGATGATAGTTATGGATTAATTGAAGCTTGATTCGTATTGTTGACTATCGGTGTTCATCTTAATTTTGACTTTGACTATGCGGGTCAAAGATTAAGTCTAAATTATTGACCATTCGTTATCTTTAGGGAATTGGAACTGCTTCATGTCCAATTCGTTAAAGAAATACACGAACTAGTTCAGCGAATCAGTTTCTTAACGAATCAAATATGGATTCGCCAAATCTGTAACGAACTAGACTTCAGTTCGTTAAACTTGTTAGTTGATTCGCTGTGTCGCTTTCGTTAACCTATTTACCTGATAGCGAATCTCTTGATTCGTTACTGGATGGTAACGAATCATAGTGACAATCACACGAATGACATTTAGTTTGATTTATTTAATTTAATTTATTTATCATTTAAATTAACTAACTTATTCCAACCGTCTAAACGCGTAAATACATTAATTACACATATCATATGAAATTAAATACACCATTTAAAATAAATAGATATATATATATATATATATGTGCTAAATGTATATTACATCTTCACATTCCTTATATTCGTTCATATTTATACAGTTAAAATGGCTGATCAAGTAAATCAAGATCCACCAGTTGCTGATCACGTTCATATTTATTTTGTTACCATATGACATGAAACACAACATCTGTGCATATATTGATCAAGGTATTGCTGACGTTGACGTATTTGGAGACATGTTAGCATTTTTAAGACGTTCAGTGATACGTTATGCAATTACTGCTCGACCCAGAGTGTCCTTGAGTATTATTAGACAGTTTTGGGATATTGCTGAGGTTGTGGAGGCGGAAAAACATATTAGAGCCACGATTAATCAAACTGCTATTACAAATGATGTGGGAGTGGTTCGCCGTGTGCTTCAATTTGGTGATAATGATGACAACCCGAGTGAATTTGACAAGCAGTTGATCAAGGGTTTGTTTACTCGTCTACGTTATGGTGGTGATATTGACAAGTCTATGTTGAACAAGAATGGTTTATGCCCACCATACAAATATCTTCTTCATGTTTTAATTCATTGTATGAGTGGTCGTCGTGGTGGATTTGACGAATGTAGAAGTAGTATACAATCAGCTTTTGTTGCTCTTATTCTCAATAAGCTGTTTAACTACTCTGAGCTAGTTTATGGTCATCTGCAAGAACAAGTTCAGCAAACACTTCTAAAGAAGAAGTTCTTAATGTATCCTCGCTTCCTACAGCTGATTATTCAAGACTTAATTCCCAATCCAGTCATTGATCAAACTCAGGTGAATGATGTGCTTCCTATGGAACACATGAAAGTTGATACTGTGCGTCGAATGTTGGTTTAGAGAATGGAGAAGCCAAAGGATAAAAGGATGATTGGTCATATCATTAATCCGAACTATGTCTGTCCTCCTGATGAACGCTGGATCCACGACGATTCGGATTCCGAGCGTGAAGGGGGAGAAGGTGGGAATGATGATGATGGGAGAAGGTGGAGCTGGTGATGCTGCCTTTCAAGAGCAACAAGAGACAGTAAATGCTGCATTAGCTGCCACCATTGCAGCTCAACAAGAACGAAAGATAAAAGGGAAAGCGGTGGCAACTAGAGAGCCATCAAAGTCGAGACATGCGTTAGCTGGGGCTGGGGTGATTATTGGTGTACCACAACCTCGTCAATCAACGCCTCAAAGCTCGGTAGTGCCGCCTACTACTAGCACTCCGATTCATACATTGACGACGACGTTGGTGTCCCATGAAAGGCTTGGTTTAATTCCACAAATGGCATTATTTGAAATACTATGGCCTCATACTACATTGTCTACTGTCCCTTCAACACTATCAATGAGGCCTCCTCCTCCTACTCCCCCTCCCAGTGTTGTCTCTTTAATAAGAATCACTCGGCCTCAGGGACCAATCCAACCTGTTCTTCCCTCATTGTACAATCTGCCACCGAATCGTCAGACAAAGATGATGTTAAATCTTCTCCACCTTTATGAAAACCAAATGGCAGCTGGCCGTCAGAATCAAGAACGCCTTATGGAGAATCAAAGACTGATGATGAGTTATATCTCATTTTGTCAGAAGGAGACTAAAGCGCTGCGAGCGATTGTTGAGTCTCAGGGGATGAAAATGAAGGAACAAGAAGAGTTATTCTTGTAGTTGACTTGCAAAGAAGATGCCCTAAAGAAACTCAAAAATGATGATCAAGATACTGATGAGTCTGGTGCTGGAGGTGAGCCTAAACAATCGCATGGCTCATCTTCCGGTGCTGGTACAAGTGGCGGTGAGGAATCGGGTAAACAAATTATTATATATCAGGATCCAACTGCCGCTAAGCCAATTGAGATGATTGCGGCTAATACTGTGATATTTATGGATGGATCGGGGATGGTTAGAAGTGTGGTGAACAGAGATGAGATAGAGGTTGGTGTGTTTGTTGATAGATCTCTGACACGGGAGCAGATTTCCATACTGCTTGGGTTGAATGACGATCAGTTGACTGTGTTAGAGACCGAACCTGATGTCGAGGTGGTGAATGAGGAAGGTATATTGGATGATCCGTCTATTTAGATGAATACGGATTTCATTTATGAAGACGAGGACGTTGAGATGGAAGATGTAACTGCTGAGGAGTATCCTGACTTGTTTCAACACACGAACGTTGATCAAGGTGCTCCTGTGTTTGATGAGCAGACAGTTAAACCGGCAGAAGATGATTTAGAAAAGATGTCTAAAGGAAAGAAAGTTGTGGATACTAGGTTCAGATCGATTGAGAACCCAATTGATGATGATATTTCTAAGTGGTTCAACTACAAAGCGGCGGGTAAGATTATCAAGGCATACCGTTTTGTTGATCAAGAACGAAAAGACACAGGTCCTGCATGGGTCAAAGAAAACCAAGTGACCTCCTTCAAGACTGTTTCCAAGGTACATGGTGATATTGTCTCATGGCTTTACGATTCCAAGCTTAAAGTATGTATAGTTAAATGGGAGAAGGGGATCCAGTACAACGAGACGATAATGGATGTTCTTACTTTACCGCGTTGGGATGTTCGTACCCTCGTGAGACGTCCATTTATCAATCGTGGGGGTTACCTGACAGCTGAGCGGTTTCATCAACACTTACTGTTCGAGGTCAATCATGGCTTTAAGTTTTCAAGCCCCAGGTCCCGAGACGTACGCGTATTGACGAGATTGACCCTAGGACTAGCTGGAGGAAACTGGTTCTTAAGTTAAAGCCGCCAAAGATGATGAAGCGGGTTCCTGTGAAGACGATGCCCAAACAGATGCATCTCTCGTTCAACAGCTGGTATTATGAAAATCGTAGTGGCGAGGCCGTCATTGTCGTTGGTAAAGGACTTAGGACCGAGCTTATCAAGATAATCGACCCGATGTGGTTGGTTAATTTATCAGAGACAGACAATGACGTGCTACACAGGAAACAGATTCTGATCGAGCACAATGAAGACTACGACCTGGCTATGCAATTCCAGCACGTTGTGCGTGTATGTCATGAAAATGGAATTCATAGTTGCAGAGACTGGCAGTCCAAGCGCTTCAAGTAACTTAAAGACAAAGAGCTCAAGACGAGGGAGTGTCTGTTAGTGCACGGTTTTGCGTCTTGAGTCTTTGTAATTATCGTTAATGTTTTTGTTTTATGTTTAATGTAATAATTAATTAAGTTATTGTCTAGTTCGTTATATGTAACGTCTAGTTCGCTAATGTTGTTTTGCGAACTAAGACTTAAGCTTATTCCCTCCTGATTCGTTAGGGAATGTTAACGAATCAGGAAATGTTTCGTTTTGTTATTTTGTTTATTAATGTATGTAACGAAGTAGTGTCTGGTTCGCTAGGGAATGTTAGCGAACCAGACCTATCTTCTATATATAGTGAACACTGTTCACATTTAATGTTAAGCTTTAGAGTTAATTAACGAAACCCTGTCCAAATCCCCTCTCATCTTCATCCTAATATTATACAATCACTAATACATATATACAAATAATACATAAACATACATAACACTAATTCATACGTAATTATGAGCTAGATCTATAGTTAAGGTATTAATAGATTATACACAGATCTGAGATATGTTATTGTTATTGGATAGATACAACCGGGGTTCCAACAATACTCAAGGGTTTGGATAGTCCTTTCAGACTGCCCATCTGTTTGAGAATGATACGCCGTACTGATGTTCAACCTTGTTTCCATAGCTTCATGGAACTTCTTCCAGAATCTCGAAGTGAAGCGAGTATCTCTATCAGACACAATCGATAATGACACTCCACGTTTAGCCACAACCTCCTTTATGAACATATTTGCTAGCGTTTCTGACGAGATAACCTCTCATATAGGCAGAAAGTGAGCACTTTTAGTGAAATGGTCCACTATCTCCCAAATGATATCATGATGCTTAGCTGTATGTGGTAGCTTAGTAATGAAATCCATGGTGATGTGTTCCCATTTCCATTCAGGTAACTCCAAAGGCTGCATCTTCCCATAAGGTTTCTGGTGTTCAGCTTTGACTTGCTAACATGTTAAGCACTTACTAACATAATCTACTACATCATTTTTCATACCCGACCACCAATAGTCTCTCTTTAGGTCTTGATACATATTGGTGGATCTTGGATGGATCGAGTATCTTGACTTATGAGCTTCATCAAGGATTCGTCCTCTAAGATCTCCATGCGTGGAATCCACATGCGGTCAAACCTAGTCTTAACACCATGAGTGTTATCCATCAGCTCATCTTGTGGTCTGAAGATTCTTTCCTTCTTCACTAGCCATTCATTTATAAGCACCTCAGACTATACTTGATGATCTCTTCAAAGAGATCTTTCCTTCTTCACTAGCCATTCATTTATAAGATTCTTTCCTTCTTCACTAGCCATTCATTTATACTATCATGGCAAGGCTAATGTGGCTGCTGACGCACAAAGCCATAAGAATGATCAACTTATACGATTTCATTGTTGCAATGACTTCTTCATTCTTACGGCTTAGTGAGTCAGCAACCACATTAGCCTTGCCATGATAGTATTTGATATCACAGTCATAGTCCTTTATCAAATCCAACCATCTTCTCTGTCTCATGTTCAACTCCTTCTCCTCGAAGAAGTACTTCAAACTATTATGATCAATGTAAATATTACAGTTAGTACCATATAGGTAATGTCTCCATATCTTGAGAGTATGCACTACTGCTGCTAGCTCTAAGTCATGCGTCAGGTAAGTACTCTCATGAACCTTCAGCTGTCTGGACGCATAAGCTATCACCTTTCCTCGTTGCATTGACACGCAACCTAACCCACGATGCAAGGCATCGGTACAAACAACCAATTCCTCGTCACCATCGGGTAGAGTAAGGATTGGAGCTTGTGTGAGTCTTTTCTTCAAATCCTCAAAAGCCTCCTCATGAAACTTACCCCCAAGTGAATACTACAGACTTTCGGGTCATTCCGGTCAACGATGCGGGTATCTTGGAGAAGCCTTCAATGAATCTCCTATAATAGCCAGCCAACCCTAAGAAGCTGCGTATATCAGTCGGGTTCTGCGGAGTCTTCCAATTTATTATTGCCTCAATCTTGGCTGGGTCCACAATAATCTCTTTTGGATTGACTACGTGACCTTAAAACTGCACTTCGCGCAACCAAAATGCGCACTTCGAAAACTTAGCATAAAACATCTCTTCTTTCAGCTTCTATAATATTACTCGTAGATGTTCAGCATGGTCAGACTCGCTCTAAGAATAAATCAATATATCGTCAATGGAAACGATGACTGATTTATCTAACATCAGCCGACATACCCTATTCATCATATCCATAAATGTTGCGGGAGAATTCGTTAGACCGAACGATATCACGAGGAACTCATAATGTCCATACCGGGTGAGAAACGTTGTCTTAGGTATGTCTGCCTCTTTAACCTTTAGCTGATGATAGCCTGATCTAAGGTTTATTCATGAGAACCAGCTCGACCCTTGTAGTTGATCAAAAAAATCGTCGATCTGTGGCAACAGCTATCTGTTCTTCACCGTAAGCTTGTTCAACTCACGATAGTCTATACATATTCTCATACCTCTCGTTCCGGTGCAACCCCGGAAGATACTCGGGGAATACTTCTTTGTAGTCGCGCACAACAGGAACATCTTTCACTTCTTTCGTCTCGGCTGTAGCTTTGACAACATACGCCAAGTAGGCACCACACCCTCGTCGTAACAAACCATCGGCTTTTATCATCGAAATGGTATTAAGCCCTGTACTTTCTTTATCAACATAAACCGTCACCGTACCACAATCCAATGACTTTAACCTTATCAACCTACTCTTTCACACTATCTAAGCCTCAAACTCAGATAACCAATCCATTCTCAAAACCACATCGAACCCTCCTAAGGTCATAACATACAGGGTAACAGGGAACTCACGTCCCTCTAACTCTATCTTACAATCCTTAACCATTCACATTATCCTAACCAAGGTTCCACTAGCTGTTTCTACGATAAAAGTTTCAGGCACACGACAACATCTCATTTTTTCTAACTTACTAAATGTTATAGCTACAAAAATCCTATTTTCACCTGAATCAAACAATACAGAAGCGAAAATACCGTTTACTAGATACGTACGCGTCACAACATCCGGGATCTGTTTGGCCTGCTCCTAACTCAACATGTAGGCTCTGGTCTTTGGTCTTGATGGTTCAGCATCTTTTTTCCCACTTCCTCCAGCTTTAGTACTTCTTGGCCATGTGACCCGACTTACCACAACGGTTACATGCTAGTTTCTCACTGCACTTATTAGAATAGTGCCCCACCTTCCTGCACTTATAACATGCGTTTGTTCCAACTTTGCACTCTCCCCATGCGGCTTTCCACATTTGTGACAAACATTAGTTCCAACACCCCACTTGCACTCGCCACCGTGCATCTTCCCACACGTCTTGCACGACTTCTTTTCCAACATTTTCTGTCTCTTATCCTTAGGTTCCACAACTGAGTACCGGTTCATTTAGTAGGAGCAACCCATTTCTTCTCTTTCTTTTCTTCCACTACCACATCATCCACAGTCAGATCTTCATAAATCATTTATGCAAGTTCAACGACAGAATCAAAACTAGCAGGTTTACTAGCCCTCTGATGTAACACTTGATACGCTTGGCTACATTGTTCACCATGTCAGGCACCAACCTCTACATGCGGTTGAACTCAGTAGTGTACTCGCGGTGTGTCATCTTTCCCGCCTTCAGATTCAGAAACTTCATCTACGCCCTCTCAACTTCAGCATCAGCACAGAAAGGTTTCTTGAGCAACTCCTTCATATCATCCCACCTCATAGCCTTAATCTCTTCCTGGGTCTTTCTTTGTTCCACTGTTTTCTTCCAGTTTAATCTCTTCCTGGGTCTTTCTTTGTTCCACTGTTTTCTTCCAGTACATAGCCTCATCACCGAACGACTGAGTAGCATAACCTACTGCTTGGTCGGGACGACACTCGCTAATTCGGAAAACCTTGTCTGTTGTGGTTATCCACTGGAGAGTAGCGATTGCGTCTCCCAAGCCAGTCAGCTTCGCCGGGTCGCAACCTTTGAATGACTTTTAGTTACACCCACCTTGGCCCCTCTTCCTTTCATCAGCTTTCTGATGGAGGCCTAAGTATAGAAGAACGTGCCATACTATATTTGGAGGCCCATGATCGTGCTTCTAAAGGTGGCCCACAAAAAAGGGCATAACTTGGCCCACGAAGCTCCGTTTCGAGCCCATTACCAGTCAAATCGAAGCATGAGATGAGGAGCACATTGTCGCAAACAACCAACAATGGTTTGGCCCATGTCCAAAGCCAAAAAACGCCTCCTAAATAAAGTTATGGGTCTTTTTATGTTTTTTGATGGGTTTTTGAATTTTTCTTTTTGAGTTTGTGTTTGGCCCATGGACTTTTTTGGTCCCATTTCGTATTAGAAAGTCTATTTATATGTTTCTTATGTAAGTAGAAAAGGCAGACTTCAATTTTAATAATAATTATTTTTCTCTTCGTTTTCCCTGACCATTGGGTGGGCTTTGGGGGTTTTTAAGAGTTCATTACGGGTATTCTCTGAATCAACGTGATTCGATCTTCGTTATCGTTTTACCGCTGTATCACTTTCACAGACCTAACCTCACTCAAGTCATCATTCTCTCTTTCATCATCCTTCTTACCATTCTCCCATGTCCTCTCAGCGGTCCTTGCATGGCTTTTAGCAGACTTTCTAGGATGCCGATTCTTTTCTGCAACAACTACCGCTTGAGCAATGGCGGCTTGAACAACAGGATCTATTTGATACCCTTCATTGTTGCTTGGTCAACGCATAGTTTCACTCCTCTCCTCTCTTGTGTTAGTGACTGGTTCTACAATAGGTTCTCGGATAATGCGTGGCCTACCAAGACGCCCAGTACGACCTCCTTGACCAACAACCTTTCTTGCTTCAGCCATTCTAAAAGGAAACACAAATGCCATCACTCAAGGAACTATTTAGTACAAGGATAGTAAGGCTAACATTTAATAGCAGTGGCCTGCTGTGAATAGTTGATCACATTACTCTCCGTGTCCTATACATTTCCCTTTGTGAGTCCACTTGTGCTAGTTCTACTTTTAGTAGTTAGACAATCAAACAGTTCATGTAATCATATACTCCTATCTCTAGAAATTAATCTAACGCCCTTACACCTTCTTACATTACAATTGAAATTAATCATATACTTTACCTTTACTTAGCTTGCTTGAGTGATGCATGGCTTTCTTGAACTGACATTTTCTTTCTTTTCTTACTTGAGTGACGCATAGCTTGCTTGAGGACGCTTAATTCTCTTGAACTTATGCTCTGATACCAACTTAAAAGGCCCCTGTTCCGGTGCCTTACTTTGGCATTGGATTTAATCATAAACACAGTTTTAAATATCATAGTGTATTAAAAACTTTTCGCGGAATATAAAATTTCAAACATACATTACATAATCATTACAATATTTCCAAAATAACAAATTTTATCTTTAAACATAATTTAAAAAGTCATATTAAAACATCACAACATTCTTCTAAAGATGCCATCCTCTTCAGTCCAATGCCATGTGTCTTCGCTTAAGCCAGCTGCCTTAGCCTATTAACAGGCGTGCATACTAAAAGTAAGCTACACTGAGTGAGTTCTAGTAAATCAGGCAAAATACAATACATTCACATACTTCATTATACGTATCCGAAGCTACATATTACATACTTAACCTATCTACCTTTCTCTCATATATTCATATATACTTTTCTTCTTTCTTTCATACCTTCATCTTTTAGCTTGTACATTACATACATACTATCAATTCGGTTTAAAGAGCATTTCGCCCTATAAACTTCACAAATATTATTAGGTTCCGCAGCCCTTTAACTTTTGCATATATTTTAAGGGTCTGTAACCCTTTAACCTTTGCAGATATTATTAGGGTCTGCAACCCTATAACCTTTGCAGATATTATTAGGGTCTGTAACCCTTTAACCTTTGCAGATATTATTAGGGTCTGCAACCCTGTAACCTTCGCAGATATTATTTGGGTCTGAAACCCTTTAGGCATACCACCATACAACTATATATTATATTCTTTATATTTTTATGTACCTTCACACATACACTTAATTTGTTCTATAACTATCACATATAATTCATACACCATTCATAGAACAACCACATATCATACACTTACCACTTATGGTAAGTGTATTAACTAATTACATCGAGTATGCACACAACCCCTAAAACATAACAAGGAAATGGGGCTAGAAACTCACTTGTGTCTTGTTATTAAATGAGTTAATCGTAACACCCTTCCTTAACTGTGCACGACTAACTATGTAATAAGTTTAAGTGTTAATTAACTAAATCTAACTTTATCATACTTCTATGGTAGCGAAAGCCCTAGCTACGAGGGTCTGGGGGGCAGCGCCCCTGGCAGCGCGGTCTAGAGGCGGCAGCCCTAGCAGGGTCTAAGGGGCAGAGCCGGCTGGGTTCGAGCTACCAGGTAAGCTTGGAATTATTTTATTTCTATTAATTGTCCTTTACGAAAAAGTTCATCAGAAAATTTTAACCGAATGAATCCTAATCGAATCTGGTCATGTAATCGAATCGAATGGATTCCTGAATCGAATCGAATGGTTCAGCTTCTATTCGAATGGGCCCTCCATTAGAATTAAATCTTCTATTCGAATGAACCATCAGTTCGAATCAAACCTCCCATTTGAATGGACCTTCCATTCGAATCGAACCTTCTATTCGAATGAACCATCAGTTCGAATCAAACCCTCTATGCGAATGAATCCTCCATTCGAATTCAATGAACCCTCTGTTCGATTGAAACCTTCTATTCGGATGGACCCTCCATTCGAATCAGATGGTATCTGAAACTTTTTCATCTTTCTTTCTATTCGAATGTTTTCCATTCGAATACTCTTCATTCGAATACGCCCACTGTAGCGTATTAATATCATTATTACTACATATAACAATAATCCATTCTCATATTTTTGCATTATATAATCTTTTTAACTATTTCATTTCTATCCTTGACCAAGATCTATCTTACTTAGCAATAAAGTTTAAACCTTTATTGATTTCAACCCGTTTAAGCTAGATCTAGGGCTATTATTTGAACTGTACATACTAACGAGTCCATTAAGTCCACTTTTAACATCATGTTTACATTTTTATGGTATAAGAATACCCGATTTGCGTTAGTATCAAGTCTTTGGGCAAACCGTTCTTAAAAGCTAAACCTATATAAATAAAACGTACCTCTTGACGTATTTTCAGCTACGGGTTAGCTTCTCGTATAGCTATGTACTTGTTTCTTGCTTGATAATCAAAGATCTAATAGGATCTATGTTAGTTTGGATCTTGGATCTCGGCCGTGATATTAGGGAGTGTTTGTTTGTGTTTTTGAGGGTGCAAGGAGGCTAGTGGATAAGAATGAGAGATTTTAGGGTTTTAAGGAAGTTTGAGGGGTTTATATACCCTTAAGCCCATGGACCTAAGGCCTATCACCATCCATTATTCCATCTTTCATTAGTCGAGCCCACACTCTATTATTTTATTTAACTTAATTAAATATTAACACACTTTTAAATGAACATAATCATTTTTATTTATTAATATCAAAAGCAGGATGTTACAGGTTTGGTGAAACCCATACCCACGAATTCGGGTCAAATGTATGAGAAACCTCCATTTAGAAATCAAGCAATATGGTGGCTCTACAGAATTTAGGGGGGGGGGGAACCTAAGAGCGACACTTAGGATTTCATGTTAGACAATAATATAGATAGTTAGATTTATTGGAAAGTGTATGATTTTAGATATTGAGGGGTTATAAACTGGCGTTAGTCAAATACGGGCACTAATATGTGAAGTTTTGTGTTCAACGACATTCACATGTATAAATTGTTGGAACTTTGGACAATAATGTTAGCATGTGCTACATATATATTAATTATTAACGTGTTTAAAATGGAGTAATGATGAATCCAACATCGTTACTATAAGTTATATGTTTGAGAATTTGAATAATGGAGGTTTGTTCAACATTGGTGAAATGGAAAAATAGATTTGTCTCACAATAATGAAATGATAAACTTTGAAGTGAGTTAAAGAAATAAGGCTCACGAGATCATATTATTTTCTGATGTGACTTTCATTGGTATTAGAAAAAGGGCGTGGGGCACCCGACGCGCCCATGCATGGGCACTAGATTAGGACCAAGTGAGAAGCGATGTGCGTAATATGACGTTTTGATGCCGCACTTTGCATTTTGCATTGCCGTTTGAGATCTGCCATCACAATAAGAAATCACAACCACACCAACATTATCCTCAACCAGAACCATAATCTTCCATAATATATAGTACTTCTCATTTCCTTGGCATTTGTATTATAACTAGTTCTTCTACCCGGCGCGTTGCGTCGGGGCAGCTGATAAACCTCCAACGTTGAACCCTGGGCGTTGGTAAAACCCGAGCGTTACGAAGATGATGATTTAAATTCGGTCAATATTGGTTACGTTCGTTAGGCTATAGACAACGTTGGTAAATTTGAGCGTTAAAGCCCAAAAAATTATCTAGTTTACCATATAAGAAATAATATATTTAAAACGATGTTTATTTGGTCGACAACCCCAGGCGGTTGAAAATACAAGCATTGTCGGTCTTGGTCATTATGGCAGTAATTCAACACGAATTCGATTGGTTTTGTTTACACTCGTTATGGTACTGGAGCTAAAAAATGAAAATAATAATAATATAAATATGAAGGTGTGCCAATAGGGGGGGGGGGATCCAACGGTAAATTCGCGCGCTAGTAAAACCCGAGCGTTGTCAATCACAAGCGTTGAAGATGCGAGTCAACTTAAATTTGGTCAATTTCCGTCAGCTTCGTTATGGTACTAGAAATAAATAAAAAAAATTGACATTTGGTCGGTTTATGTTATGTTTGTTATGGTAACTGAACTAAATAAAATAAATCACAGACTGGTACGGTGCCGCCAAGTTACCTAACAGGACACTTGCGGCACCAAAGTTCTAATTTATATATAGTAGTAGTAATCTGGTTTAGTGATAAAAAATAAAGTTTATTGTTGTAATTTAATGTTATGAATGGTGGTTCCACGTAAACTTATAGTGTTATGATTATTAACAACTATAGCAATCCATGGGTTCCTTAATAAACATATATGAATAGATTACTGAGTTGTAAACATAATATTAAGTTACGCTTACAAACAACTTTTTTAATATTAAACGGCGTCTACCTTTAGGGTTTATCTTATCGATGCAAATACTAATCGAGTACCCGATAAACAAACTGTAACATCCTATTTTCAGTTATAATAATAAATGAAATTTCGGTTATTCAATAATGTGTCGTGTATCGGTTTAGATAATAAACTATAAGAGGGTGGGCTTGGAATTTAGAAGATGGAATAAGAAATGGAATGAGCCTTAGGTCCATGGGCTTAAGGGAGTATAAGTACCCCTTAAACCCTAATCCTTTCCATTTTATCCATCTCTACACTATATCCTACATCTTGAAAAATACACACAAACAACATCCTATATCCCGAGCCAAGATCCGAAGGTGAAAACCCGAGCTTGTTGGTGCTAGAAAGTTGTGACAAACCAAACCAACATCAATACTAGATCGTGTTCGTAGATCGACTAGTTTAAGGTACGTAATAGCGAGAAATTGTTCATTTAGTTTTGAATTTGTTTGGGAAATCTTAGATCTGTATGAGTATGATAAAAACTAATCAAATGGGATGAATCTTACTGAAATTCGTTAACATATGTTAGGTTAATTAATCAACTAATGAACCGTAAGCCTATATCGACCAATCGTACCATTAAAACCCGATATTTGAATGAATAGATGGTTAGGGTTTATAGGAGCTGTGATTTCGAGCTCAATGATTCCAGATTCGTGTTATTTCATCATGGTTTGAGGGTAAATCGCAGATCTGATGTAGGTTGACTGTTTGGGTGTTCTTGGCGATTTTGACTTTGAACTCTGAGTCAAAATTTGGATAAGACTAAGCCCATTCGTTATGTTAAAATAACAAATCAGGTGATTCGTTACTCACTCAATTCGTCATGATTACGATAACGAACTAGGTGATTCGTTACTCACCCAATTCGTTATAATTACGATAACGAACCAGGTCATTCGTTCTTCATTTCAACAATCAGGCTTTGATTCATTATTTCACTTGCCTTTTTAACTATTTCATCTTGAAATTTCTTCCCATCAATATCAATCACTAGCTTCCTATCATTAATATTTTCAATTTCAGGCTCATTAGCACTAGAAATAATCACATCATGTTCAGAAGATTTGGGTTGCTCAGGGGTGTTAGGTTGTTGAAATTTATACACAACAATAGCAAGAGAGTTGTTAGCTTCCTCTGCTTGTTGCAACCTTAGCAATCCTTGTATTACATCCTGTTCCAGTTCCCCCTTTTCTTCCCCAAGATTCTTCTTTATTTCAAACTCCTCCATCAACACTCTCTGTTCCTCTACTTCATTATCAGATAGAAATCTGTTGATCATATCCCTTTGCATCGATTCTCCAACAATATGATCATGTCTTTTAATAGCTTCCTTAGCAGACTCATCAACAAAGAGGATTTCATTACTTTGGTTCAATCTTTTTGAGTTTTAAGGGTTGCAGCTAGCCCTCGTGTTCAGCCACTACATTCCCTTATATCCACCTTCTTTCCTCATCAACAGTTTCAGGTTCGGATGGGCCTACTTCCCTCATCACTGTGGTTGGGAAGTCTTCAGGGAAATTGTCAATTTCATCAAATAAATCATTAATTTCATTATCCACTCCCTTCTCTTAAGATGCCACTTCGTTGTTTTCACCATTAAGTTCTTCAGTTTTGTCAGTTAGAGCTACAGTGTCACATGAGATCATCATACCCTCACTAACATTGTCAGCCTCAACTGTTTTATCTATTTGCACTTTTGTCAAGACATCATCGACCTCTTTTTCACCCTCAAATTCAACCATATGATCATCCACATCATCATTCATATTACCATCATCCACATTTTCATCAACCTCCTTCTCTGCCTCATTTACCACAATGTTGTCAACCACCATGTCATTTTTTTCATTTAAGTTATATCCTGGACAACTTCCTCAGACACATCTGCTTCATATACTCCATCATCATCCTCCTCCTCTTCATTACTGCCGTAAAATTCTTCCAAAGATTTTAATATATCATCATTTTCAGCATTGGCAACAGGTGAATTCTCCTCCTGTTTTAATGCAGCTGAGGTCTTCTCAACCTTACTAACCAGTGTTTGAATTCTATGTAAAGTTTGTTCTAATTGAGATTCTAACTCAGTATTTTTCTTCTTCAATTCCTCATTCTCCCTTCTCAAGTCACAATTTTCAATAATCATATTCATGTGTCTATCAAATAACCTCATTCTGGCATCAGGGGAAAGTGAGTTTAGTTGTTAGATAGGAAATGGATCCGGGATTTGAGTTGGTGAAGTGTCATGGATTGGGCTTTCAAAGACTTTGTCACTGGTACTTGGTAAAGGATTTATGGTTTGAATGGTAGGTATATTTGATTGATCAGAGGTTTGTGAATGTGTTGGTGATTGGAAAGGTGTGTTGGGTTGGTTTATTAGGTTGGCTGGAATGTGTTCTGGTATGTATGGTTCTTGTTCAGAGTGGTTTTGGGATTGGGTTTGGGTTTAGGTTTGGGTATGGGTATGGGTATGGGTTTGGGTTTGTGATCAAAGTGGTGGGGATGGAATATATGGGTCTTGGGTTTGCTATTGGGATTATGTGGTGGTGAGATGGGTTCTGTAGGAACTAGGATATTATCAATAGTTGCCTCCCCCTGAACATGAGCTATCACATCATTCGCAAATTTTATCGATATTCACAATCTCCTCCTCCTGCTCAGCATCTTGATCAACAACAATATCATCACCTCCACCATCATTATCTTCATCATCAGACATGTCGTTATCATCTTCACTATCACCACCATCTTCATCACTAGTCACTCTTGGTGACTTTGGCACAACCATGATTTCCATGTTATTATCAATAAAACATGGGCGAATATCATACTCCAACTCTGGATTAAATTTTCTTGTGGCACCCAACCTAGAAATTCTGTTATAGACATTTGGATCTTGCAAGACTTGAGTAATTCCCAAAGTTTAAAGATCAGGGCAAAGAATGTTGAAGATAATCTGCAAGAATCTGGGATACATCAAAAATTTGTCGTCCCTCCTCTTGTGTAAATTTACCACCGGGCCTTCGAATAGGTCTTGAAAAGTTGAATGGCCGAGGGTCCAGGTACCCCTCCGTGGTGTAAAGCCTTGTATTATATGGTGTATAAGAAATCTGTACAAAATAGGGAATATCCCCTTTTTGAATTTCCCTTCATGCACATCTCCTTGGTACCCCCATTATCTCTTGGAAAATCCTCAACAATCTTTGGTAGAAACGGATAACTGAACATCCAACTTATCATTCAGCTGAAGACTTGCCCGGATTAGGTTCTCAGTAATCTCAATCTCAAGTCCATCTATAGTGGCCTTGATTCTTCTGTCGTTAACATCATACTACAACTGAGCAGAATTCCATTAATCCAAATGATGATTTATGCATATTACAGGATTTTCTGTAAGAGCAACTATGAGATTTGAGCGAAGAATCCTCTGAATCATCAACTCCACCGGTCTGTTATCCTCTGTTACTTGGAGAAAGGAGCACATTTTGTGCTTTTTCTCGAAAGGATATGTCATATCTACACAATCACAGACAAAGATACATTCAAAATAAACATTAGTCATTAACGTTCATTACTTTATCATGTATCAAGTTATATTTGAAGAAGAAACAAAAGGATAATCTTTAAGAACCTGTTCTTCCACAAATGAATAACCTACACAGAAAACAGAGATGTCAGCAAACATGAAATTGAAACCCTAAACACATATAATGATTGTCGGAAAACTTTCAATTGAAGCTTACCGAGTCGGAATTAGAAGGATAACAAATTTTGGGTAAGGATTTTGAGCAACGATTGAGATTCTTGGTTACGAGAAAGTGGACAATAATGCAAGAGTGAAAAAGGGAAAATGTGAAATGAAAAGTTTTCTAAGTCCCCCTTTATAGTGTACCTTGTGCATATTTGAAAGTGAGTTTTAAATGAATTTTGTCATTTAGTGAGAGAATACTGCCAAAAACCCAATTTTAAATAAACAACGTTTACTCGAAACCACTTGCAATTTCAAAAAAAGTATTCAGACATATTTAATAAAAAGTAAATCAGTATTTTATCAAGTATGGTTAACACATTTAATATGTTTACTCGATAGAACTAAACATTAAGTAAATAGTTAAGCTTACTCAAAACATATTCATTTTGATCAATGTTAATCCAGATTCATACGGCATGCTTGATAAACACAGATTTCAACTAAAAAACCAAAGTTTAATCGAAACACATATTTAAAGTATATTTAGACATTTATATCACAAATTCATCAAGTGTGCTTGAATGAGATGACCTTCTAAACAACCAAGTTTAGTCGAAAGTACATAATCATTAAAGTGTACCCGATAATACATGAATAAACATTTTCAAAGAAAATAAGTAACAAGTATGCTCGAATGTGTTAAAACTTAAAATAATAACATTCAAGTTTACTCGAAGGTTTGAAAACATCAAAATTTTCTCGAAATAACTTATGCAGACATATTCAAGGTAAAGTGCAACACTTTTTGACTTCAACTTTACATCAAACAGGGTTCTCACTAAAGTTCAAGGTTTTAGAGCAAATGGTGCACTATGAGATCAAATTTCAGTTTTGTCCTTTCAAATCCTTTTCTTTTTATGAAAAGATCTCAAAATGGGATTATGTTGATTAAGTCATCTCTCAATACTTCATTCTCAGCATTATTATGACATAAAAGGCAGGTTAATATCAGGTATTTACTTAGCATGAATTTCATTACATTTTAGTGATATGCTTAAAGTTCAATTAGTTGCATAATATAAAAACGGATAACACTTATTGCACTATGATGCTCCATATCTCTTCTCAAAGCTTATTTGGTTTTCCCCAGATCACCCCAAATTGACTTCAACCCCCTGATATTTGGTCAAAATATTTTTATAACAGAACATATAAATTTTCTTAATAGATTTTTCTTTTCAAAAATTTTCAAACATTTGAGGTTGAACGTTGGACTTACATGCCACACAGTTTGGACTTACATGCCTTTAATTCAAGGCGTCAACGGACTTATAATGATGCCCCACCTCTATAGTTCTAGTTTTAACCCTCATGTTTGTTTTTCTTTCAAAACTTGTGAACATTTATCAACTTTTGGTTGATGTTTAAACTTTTTGCTCACATTTGCTCTTTGTCATATACATAAGATGTTTCAATTTTTGGTGACCAAATACCAACAGGCTCATGTATGACTAGGTAATCACTTTTCTACTTATCATTCAGAGAGCTTGAAACATGCGTATTCAACAATGTATCTCCACATTAAGCTTAGCATATTTTTTATGTTTATATCACCTCAGTTTTACACATCATGGGAAGTAACCATACTTATTAATTATTGCACTAAAAGTCCTTTTAGCCTATTAAATCCATATGATCGGTATAAATAATCAATCTACTATCATTTCTCAAAGGTTGAATCAATTTTTATTGAAAACCGTTTAAGCTTCTACAAATCTTGAAATGAATAATCTTATTATTTCTCTACACCATCAACTTGCTCAGTTTGTCAAAAATGATTTTCTTGGAAAAACATCTTGGGAAAGATATTCATTTGAGCATACAAGTTTCACACAATGTCACAATTTTGACACAGGCAATTGGTAACATATTCAAGAGTAATCAGAAAATGAATGATATGCATTAACACAATCAGACTAAAATAATGTACAACCAAGACTAACAATGTAGAGTTTATCCTGTCCTAAGCACATCATCATATCAGCTTATTCAACGTATTCAAGATATTAGATAAGCATGCACATTCATCAATTCACAACATATCTTTCACTTATCAAAATATCATAATCAAACTTCAAAGAAGACCTAAGCATTAATAACCCCTAAGTCAAACATGGTCAATTAAAGCACACTGCAGTCAAATAGAATCACATAATCAAGCACAGAAACACAACTCAATCACTCAAGACTCTCTTAAAAGATAATTAGTTAGCACATTGAGCACATGTCATCAATCAGAGTTCATCAGAGTTGATCATGCCTAAAACTTTTAGTTAGAAATGAAATCTTTTTTTAACTAATGGCTTGCTGAACCAATCTGCCAAGTTGTCACTAGTGTCAACTCTTTTGATTTCAGTTAGACATTTCTCACCGCAATCTCTAATGAAATGGTGTCTTATTTGTAACATAGTGAAAATTTCGACAAGCCTCGCCACATGGCACCGCGTGTCCAGCCACATGGCCCACGTGGCAAGCCTACTGGTGATGCAACAAGCATAGTCACGATACGCGATGCCTTCCCGAACTCAGCCTATAAATAAGGGCCACCGGCCCATTCTTTCATCACACTCAAAGTTATAACTCTTTCTTTCACTAGAAATCCCACATTCTCTACCTCGTAAAGCATGCCCCAACCCTCCTTGAAATCCATGACAAAAACCCGACGGTCTTTCGTTTTACGTGCCAAACAACTTATGTTGCCTTAAAGTGCGTGCCACCAAGAGATGAGCCGACACCCCGCCTCGAAGTACGTGCCAACAATGATTGACAACCGACTTGCCTCGATTCGCATGCAAAGAAGTGTTGATCAAGGTTTCTGATAAACGTGCAAGCGTAGAGGTGCTGCCCAAGCATCTAGAAAATATAAGAAAATCAAGGTAGGGATACTGCCCAAGTAAAATAATATTATAATATTAAGCTTAGACCCTAGTCTAGGGTATACTCGATACCTCGAGAGTATAAACATAGAAAAATATAAAAAATATGAATAAAGATATATATATAAATCTTTATTAATAAAAATACTATTTCAAAGACTTTTAAATAATAAAATAAAGAAATAAAGTATACGTTTCTTCAAGAAGAAGAAGCGTAGTACAAGGATATAAACAATAATTTAAATTAAAGGTTTAAATAAAAGAAAAGTGGTTTGAACTAATTGTTCGAATAAGAAAATATAATCGAGGTAAAGATTATACAAAAATAGACTAATGGTCTAAAGCTAGATTGTTGATCTAGTAATAACAACAGGTTATACAACTACTACGGGTCCGAGATAGCTGAAGAAAGACAACCCGATCAGTGTAAGCTAATCCTTTTCAAAGGTGAATACGCCTCAAACTTTTATAACTTGTTTAAAAGAGTCAAATTAAATTGATTACATGAGATTAGGTATCTCTAAAAAATTATGAACAAAAGTAATCACTGGCCCTCAAGCTGTCGTGTACGTTTGTTTGGATCCTTACATATGTGGTTAGACGGTGGGCACACCGCGCCACACCTGGTTATATGCCCCCGACACGATGGGTCAAACATATGTTATGTCTGAGAGAGGTTAATCATGTGTATATTGATGGTAGCTAAGTAATCTCAAACGCTGGGGTGTTTGCTGAGCGGTTTCGAGTAGAGCTTAAGTTTGTAATTGGGTCAAAGTTATAACTTGATTATTCATAAGCCACGATGGACCAAGACCTAATTTGTGTCTCGAGGGGTAATTAAGTAGTTTAAATATTTTATACGTCAGCTTATTCACCAGCATGTGTTGCTAACTTATTTCCAAACTGTTTTATAGGTAATGAAGATTAGACGCTTGAAGAATCAAAGTGGTCAATAGGCGATCTGATGTCTCAGATAATTTTTTTTAATGTTAAAAGCTAAATGGTGGTTTGTTGTATAAATAAGTAATCTTTTGTAAATATTATGTAACATCCCGAAATTCTAAGAATATTATAATTGAATAAATTAATATCAGTGGGAAAGTTTACTCGGGTTAGTCGGAAAAAAATTAATAGAATAGAAGCTAGTATGGGTCGGGCAAGTGTTGGGTAATGGATATGGGTTATGGACTTGGGAAGGAAGGAAGAGGCCATGGGCTTAAGCCCATGATCCCTAATTATATAAACCTTAATCCCCATTTTCCATTCATTTCACACATAATCCATACACCACCAAAACACACACTTAGCTCTCTCTCATCCTACTCTCTCTCTCTCTAGCCGAAATCAAGAGGAAGAAGAAGGATAATCGATTTCCGACCCGAGGTAATGATAGTTTAATATTGTACGAGCCTAAAACGTTAGTTATAGTCGCGTAACGACGAGCCGACACCGTTAAACCGTTTAAATCACAAGATCCGGGTGGAATCGGGTATAAACCGGACCTAAGATGAGTTTAGGGATCACCCTAGCTCAAATCTGGATCAAACGGGACGAAAAACGATGAAAACGGTGGAAGAACGAGTGAGATCTCGTTTTTACGGCGAAAACGCAGTTTTCCGGCGACGACGGCGCCGGAAAGGCGGCGCCAGAAAAGATAAAGAAGTCAGGGAATGTTCCCTGACCTAACCCTAGTTCGCTAAGGAAACTTAGCGAATTAGAGGGTGATTCTTTAGCTAGTTCGCTAGGAAAACTTAGAGAACTAGAGGGTGATTGGCTAGCTAGTTCGCTAAGAAAACTTAGAGAACTAGAGGGTGATTCGCTAGCTAGTTCGCTAAGGAAACTTAGAGAACTAGAGGGTGATTCGCTAGCTAGTTCGCTAAGGAAACTTAGAGAACTAGAGGGTGATTCTTTAGCTAGTTCGCTAAAGAAACTTAGAGAACTAGAGGGTGATTCGTTAGCTAGTTCGTTATGGGAGCTTAGTGAATCAGAGGGTGATTCGTTAGCTAGTTCGTTATGGGAGCTTAGCGAACCAGAAGGTGATTCGTTAGCTAGTTCGTTATGGGAGCTTAGAGAATCAGAGGATGATTCTTTACCCAATTCGTAAAGGCAAAGTAAAGAACTAGGAGTTAATATAAAGACAGAATGGTCCCTGGACTTAGAAAGGAATTAGATAATTACATAGTAGCCCTTGGACTTTGATAATTTACGAAAGATGCCCTTAAAGGATTAACGAGTAACGATTAACTAACCGGGTAATGTAGATAGGCGTCAACACAAGAAAGGACTGTGGACCTTATACGTGCTATATTTGTGTTGTGGTAGCATAGGGGAAGACTGCGGACTTCGTACGTGCTAGGGTTATAGGTGATAGACGCCAACGTAGATAAGGACTGCGGACCTGATACGTATTATAGATAGGCGTCAGCACAGGAAAGGACTGTGGACCTTATACGTGCTATACTTGTGTTCTGGTAGCATAGGGGAAGACTGCGGACTTCGCATGTGCTATGGGTTAGGTTGCAACATAGGGAAGGACTGAGGACCTTGTACGTGTTGTCAATATAGGATGGTACAGGGAAGGATTGCGGACCTTGCACGTACCATAACTGGTGAACATAGGTAAGGACTGCGGACCTTTTACGTGTTCACGATCTTGAGTACATGTATAGACAGCGGACTATGAACATACTCTCGGTAGACTGACGTTAGTGATTGTAAATATGTATGTATGTATGGTAGTAGGGTAACGGATTAGGTATGGATATGTATCTTCGGATATGTATCTATGTGTATGTATTGTATGGCGTCTGATTAACTAGAACTCACTCAGCGTAGCAGACTTTTTGTATGCACGCAGGTGAGCTGATTATAGAGTTATCATGAGGACGGCACATGGCATGGATTGAACGGCTGGCATCTGAAGATGGAAGAAACGATGTTTTAAATATGATATTTTATGTTATGGTTTTAAAGAAAAGATTAATTGTTATGTAATACACGGTTAAAGTTTTGTATTCCGCGAAAGTTTAATAAACTCTGATTTGTAGAGCTGTGTTTATGAGTAAATCCGACGCTAAAGTAGGGCTACCGGGTTCGGGGCCTTACAAGTTGGTATCAGAGCATAAGTTCGAGAGATTTAAGCATCCTAAATGCTTAGACTCTGAACAGAGAATGGGATTTAAAGTAAGAAAAGAAAGAAGATGCCTGTTCAAGATAGCCATGTGTCACTCAAGCAAGCTCAGTAACGGTAAAGTATTTTAAATATTGTATAAGGATGTTAACTTAATTATTAAAGAAAGGATATATGCAGGTTAGGGATAGGATTTCTCGAGTGTTTGATTGATTAACTGATTATCAGTAGAAACTAGCACAAGTGAAATCATAAAGGGAAGCATGTAGAACCTGAGGAGTAATGCAAATAGTTAATTACACTTGATCAATGTCATTAGCTACTTACCTTACAAATCATGTGCTAAATAATTCCTAGAGTGATGACGTTTGTGTTTTCCCTTTTAGAATTCTAATGGCTGAAGCTGGAGAAATTGCTGGAACTGGAGGACGCACTGGACGTCGTGGCAGGCCTCGTCTTGTCCGCCAACCTTCAGTAGAGGCAGCTTCCAACACCGGAGACGAAGGAAGCGCTGGAGGAAACCCGAGCAACAACGAAGGGGTTCAACTTGACCCTGCGGTTCATGCAACCATTGTTCAAGCTGTAGTAGCTGCTGTGAAGAACATGACTCTGGGAGGGTCTGCTGGAGGTCGTGAAGGAACTGCTGAAGGATCAGGAGAGAATGGTGGGAAAGGTGGTGAGGGAGTGAAGGGTGACTCGAGTGAAGCTGGATCTGTCAAGGTTGGTGATGGAAGGGTAGGTCGAGGTGGGTGTAACTACAAGTCCTTCAAAGGATGCGACCCGCCGAAGCTGACTGGTTTGGGAGACGCAATCGCTACTCTCCAATGGATAACCACTATGGACAAGATTATCCGAATTAGCGAGTGCCGTCCCGACCAAGCAGTGGGTTATGCCACTCAATCATTTGAAGATGAGGCTATGTACTGGTGGGAAACGTTGGAACAAAGGAAGACCCGAGAGGAGATTGAAGCAATGAGGTGGAAGGACCTGAAAGAGTTGGTGATGAAAAGGTTCTGTGCTGATGCTGAGGTTGAGAGGACCGAGATGAAATTTCTGAATCTAAAGGCGGGAAAGATGACACACCGCGAGTATACTACTGAATTCAACCGACTATCTAGGTTGGTGCCTGACATGGTCGACAATGAGGCTAAGAGAATCAAATGTCATGTGAGGGGATTGCCACAAAAAGTCCGCATGTTAGTCAGGGCAAATAAACCTGCTACTTTTGACTCTGTTGTTGAGCTTGCAGAAGTGGTTTATGCTAACCTGGCTGAGGACGATGTTTTGGTGGAGGAAAAGAAGGAGAAGAAATGGGCTACCTCTGCTAAGCGGTCTGGCGAGATGGTGACAACAACTGATGAGAGGAAGGCCAAGGTTGGGAACAAGGATGCATGTAAGACGTGTGGGAAAGTGCACCAGGGAGAATGCAAGACTGGGACAGACAGGTGCTATCGGTGTGGAAAGAGTGGGCATTACTCTCGAGAATGCCCTGATCGTCCAAAGTGCTTCAAATGCGGAAAAACTGATCACATGGCTAGGGATGCAAGGAAGCAGGGGCGGGAGGTGCGAAAGGATAAAGACTTGGGGAAACTGCAGAGAGGAACACTTGATGAAGGAATAATTGCTCATGCAATGGTTTTATTTGTTTAAATTACATTTGCTTAAGAACTTGTTTGTGTTAAGGTTTAAAACCTATGTTTATCAGTGACGTGTAATATATTGAGTTTGGTTATGAATGATTATTATGTTATGATAAAATGTCGTTTTAAACAATAGTGTTAAAAGTACTAAACGAAGCCCTTGGAAGGATGAGATGAGTCTTGGTACATCGAGGATCTCATGGACAAGCTACCTTAACAACTAAAACACATGATCACCGCTCGATGACTGCAAGTCGGGAGTAAGAAGGATAACCCATAAAGCGGGGGGCGAATCAATAAAGTGTGCGAATATAAGAAGTGTTCCTTTCACGAGGAATAAGTTAGGTTTCGGGGACGAAACCTCTTTAAGGGGGGGAGACTTGTAACATCCCTAAATTTCTAAGAATATTATAATTAAATAAATTAATATCAGTGGGAAAGTTTACTCGGGTTAGTCGGAAAAAATTTAATAGAGTAGAAGCTAGTATGGGTCGGGCTAGTGTTGGGTAATGGATATGGGTTATGGACTTGGGAAGGAAGGAAGAGGCCATGGGCTTAAGCCCATGATCCATAATTATATAAACCTTAATCCCCATTTTCCATTCATTTCACACATAATCAATACACCACCAAAACACACACTTAGCTCTCTCATCCTACTCTCTCTCTCCCTAGCCGAAATCAAGAGGAAGAAGAAGGATAATCGATTTCCGACCCGAGGTAATGATAGTTTAATATTGTACGAGCCTAAAACGTTAGTTATAGTCGCGTAACGACGAGCCGACACCGTTAAACCGTTTAAATCACAAGATCCGGGTGGAATCGGGTATAAACCGGACCTAAGATGAGTTTAGGGATCACCCTAGCTCAAATCTGGATCAAACGGGACGAAAAACGATGAAAACGGTGGAAGAACGAGTGAGTTCTCGTTTTTCCGGCGAAAACGCGGTTTTCCGGCGATGACGGCGACGGAAAGGAGGCGCCGGAAAAGATAAAGGTGTCAGGGAATGTTCCCTGACCTAACCCTAGTTCGCTAAGGAAACTTAGCGAATCAGAGGGTGATTCTTTAGCTAGTTCGCTAGGAAAACTTAGAGAACTAGAGGGTGATTCGCTAGCTAGTTCGCTAAGGAAACTTAGAGAACTAGAGGGTGATTCGCTAGCTAGTTCGCTAAGGAAACTTAGAGAACTAGAGGGTAGCTAGTTCGCTAAGGAAACTTAGAGAACTAGAGGGTGATTCGTTAGCTAGTTCGCTAATGAAACTTAGAGAACTAGAGGGTGATTCGTTAGCTAGTTCGTTATGGGAGCTTTGTGAATCAGAGGGTGATTCGTTAGCTAGTTCGTTATGGGAGCTTAGCGAACCAGAAGGTGATTCGTTAGCTAGTTCGTTATGGGAGCTTAGCGAATCAGAGGATGATTCGTTAGCTAGTTCGTTATGGGAGCTTAGCGAATCAGAGGATGATTCTTTACCCAATTCGTTAAGGGCAAAGTAAAGAACTAGGAGTTTAATATAAAGACAGAATGGTCCCTGGACTTAGAAAGGAATGAGATAATTACATAGTAGCCTTGGACTTTGATAATTTACGAAAGATTCCCTTAAAGGATTAACGAGTAACGATTAACTAACCGGGTAATGATTCAATAAAGTAAAATCGGCTTAGACACGTAAGACTAATTAAGTAGTAATGAGGATGGCTAGAGTAGTATTTGATATTCAATTATTAAACAGTTAGACGCGCACAGCTCGAGAAGGAATAATCAGTAGCCGAAGAAGTAACCAAGTTCAGGTGAGTTTCTAGCCCCATTCCTTGTTATGTTTTCGAGGCTGTGTGCATACTCGATGTGTTGTTAATACATTTATCCTAAGTGATAAGTGTATGCGATATGTGATATATGTGATGGATATGAATGATTGCTTGTCGGTACGCGAACGATCTTCGGATATTGCGCGTACTGTCAGGTTAAAAATAAAGGTACGAATATTATATATCGAAGATGTATGAACATTACAAATGAACACTTGTCGGGGCGTGAACAATCTTCGGATATTGCACGTATCGACAAGGGGTATGGTTGTTAAATGAATGATGTAAAGAACGCCTAGAGTGTTCTTATGCTATAATGTAATTATTGTATATGTGAAGTATGTGTGTACAGGTACACTAATGGTATGTGAGTCCTACGTTCGACATAGTAAGTTAGGATGGCGAATCCCTCTAACTTCTGTTGGACATAGACTTGGCAGGTGATGGCGTAGTTAAGGACTGCGGGCCTTATTCGTGATGTAGATGATAGATGTAAACGTAGATAGGGACGGTGGGCCTTATACGTGTTATGGAGATAGACGCCAACGTAGATAAGGACTGCGGACCTTATACGTAATGTAGATAGGCGTCAGCACAAGAAAGGACTGTGGACCTTATACGTGCTATATTTGTGTTGTGGTAGCATAGGGGAAGACTGCGGACTTCGTACGTGCCATGGTAATAGGTGATAGACGCCAACGTAGATAAGGACTGCGGACCTTATACGTATTATAGATAGGCGTCAGCACAGGAAAGGACTGTGGACCTTATACGTGCTATACTTGTGTTCTGGTAGCATAGGGGAAGACTGCGGACTTCGCATGTGCTATGGGTTAGGTTGCAACATAGGGAAGGACTGAGGACCTTGTACGTGTTGTCAATATAGGATGGTACAGGGAAGGACTGCGGACCTTGCACGTACCATAACTGGTGAACATAGGTAAGGACTGCGGACCTTTTACGTGTTCACGATCTTGAGTACAGGTATAGACAGCGGACTATGAACATACTCTCGGTAGACTGAGGTTAGTGATTGTAGATATGTATGTATGGTAGTAGGGTAACGGATTAAGTATGGATATGTATCTTCGGATATGTATGTATGTGTATGTATTGTATGGCGTCTGATTAACTAGAACTCACTCAGCGTAGCTGACTTTTAGTATGCACGCAGGTGAGCTGATTATAGAGTTATCATGAGGACGGCACATGGCATGGATTGAACGGCTGGCATCTGAAGATGGAAGAAACGATGTTTTAAATATGATATTTTATGTTATGGTTTTAAAGAAAAGATTAATTGTTTTGTAATAAACGGTTAAAGTTTTATATTCCGCGAAAGTTTAATAAACTCTGATTTGTAGAGCTGTGTTTATGAGTAAATCCGACGCTAAAGTAGGGCTACCGGGTTCGGGGCCTTACATATAAAACAGGTATTTTATAATCCCGTGTTTTGTTATGTAAATATTAATATTTTAATCCACGCAAATATTTCTGCTTTAATCCTTAACTCTAATTTATTTACCAAAAGGGAACCAACTGATGATCACACGCCCAAGATGGGGGTGTGACAGGTTGGTATCAGAAATTAGGAATTAATTTATATTACCTAAGCTTCGATCCAAGTGAATAAGAATTATTATTACTTGTATAATTTAAATAGGGATAAGATAGGCTGGTAACGTTTATAATCCCTCCTCAATCTAAACCACCCATAGACGTCATTCAAGAAAATAATAGACGACTTCATGCGCGACGCAAGGAGAGCCAGATGCCTCGAACCAATTCCAAAGGACTACATGAGGGAAGACTACTATGAAGATTTCTTTAGCCATGATCATCCGATTGACCTACCCACACCAATTTATTTTCCCGGCACTCAACAACTACCGATCAATCTTTCAAGCAATCCACCAATGCAAGAGTACGAACCCCCAAGAAACTCAAGTTACCATCCGTCAAATATCACGGAGTATCACCCCTCTGACATTCCGATGTATCATCCATCCGACATTCTGATGTATTACCCATCCAATGTTCCTACGTACCATCCATCTCATGAATTGCTAACCAACAAACAAATCAAGGAGGAACTGGAGTCCGACTCTTTCAATTGGATGCAATGCCATTCTGATCAAAGGCGATGGCAAGCTAGAACATCTGCATAAAACTCCATCGATTCTCACCCCAATACCTACAATGGACCTTCTGAAATACCAAAAATGAGAGTCATTCATTCGTATGAAAATTATCATCTGGACCCTTTAGTGATGGATACAACACAAGCCATGGAAGAAGTGGAAGACCCAGAAGAAGAAGAAGATTCCAATGAGGAAATCTTTGAAGAAGTAAGTACACCAAGACAAGAACCTTCAAGCGACTCAAAATGTGATTGTCCGCCAGATGAAGGTTGTACACATCCTTTCTATCATAAAAGCCCATGTTATGATCCTGAAGATCCTTTTGTGCAATCCATTCAAGGGAGAATGATCAGATTTCCATTCAAATTTCCGCCCTTCCAAGAAATAATCTCCAAACAAGCAAATGAAATACGTCAACAAGAAGAAGCAACCTCATCACCGTATCCAAAGAATCACTGTGACATCGTGATGATGGATTACCGTGACCCAGCGCCACAGTATGGATACCCAACCATCATGCCACAATCCCAAGAGGAACATCTTGATCGAGAACTGCATGAGACAGACGAGCTGAGAAAGAAGGTTGCTGAAGAAGGAAGTAAGAAGAAGAAGATGGGAGACAAGCTTCTTCACAAATGTAATAAGATGAAGAAGATGGTTAAGAAGTTTATGAAGGACTAGGAACTATGATATTATGGTCAAGTGTCTATTGTTTATGTAATCGTTGTGTGTGTAAAAATAAGAACGATGATCGTTCTAGTAAGGATAGGGATATATATATATATATATATATATATTAAGTGACGATATATATATGTGAGTGTATAATCTAATGATATATATATATATATATAAATGAAAAAAAATGTGTTTTAAGAAAAGAATGTAAATATTTCAGAATGTCGAACCAAGGACCAAATAATGCGAAAGCTTCTCGAAAAGGGGAAGACAACCGTGCCCAAAATGAACAAGCTCAACAAATACCCAAACACTATATGAAACAAATACAAGAGATGATAACTAAAGCCGTGAGAGTTGAGTCACACCTTAGAACCAAATCTATGCAAACTCATACCGAACATTCTCGAAAATCTATAAAATCTAAATCACGTCCTAACATGTCTCACCCCGAAGAACGTGTACACGAATCAAATGTTAGGGGTGAATTCAATGGAAAATTCAAGAAACTCAAGATCGAAAGTTGTTCGTTTAAGGACTTTAAAAACTTTGACCCTAAAGAATTTTATGGCGACGAGGGCGTCATTGAAACACTAAGGTGGCTGAAATAGATGGAATCAGTCGTGATCATCAGCAAGTGTGCCGAACAAGAAAAGATTCAATATACGACACAAGTGTTCAAAGGAGAAGCGTTGGAGTAGTGGAACACTCTCACATGAGCAAAGTAAGACAAATGTTGTATCAACTTATGTGGGAAGAGTTCAAGGAAATGGTGCAGGCAAAATTCTGCCCAATGCACGAGACCGATAACATCCAATTGAAGTCCCTTAACCACAAGGTGGTTGGAAAAAATCTTCGTGAATACAATACCAAATTTCACGAGTACTGTAGACTCATGCCCCATCTGGTGACGCCAGAATCCAACAAAGTCACTCGTTATATATGGGGACTCCCGCGAAAAATTCGCGACATGGTAAGTTCTCACTTCCCCCAAACCGCTAATTCCAACATGTAGTTACACGGTTACTTAATGAACAGTTTAATCCATAATAAGGAGGAAGACAAGAAAGTGATACCATCAAGTGACCACAAGAAGGTTGGAAGTGCCCGGTTCAAGGGCAAGGGTGTTGAAAAAAGGAATGGAGGATCCAACTCCAATTACACACAATGCAATATTTGTAAGAAATGTCCCAAAGGCCGATGCCACTTTGCTCCTTCTACAATTGTCTGTGTCTCATGCCACAAACCCTGTCACAATCCTCGGCCGACTTGCTACAATTGTAAGGAAATGGGACACCTCAGCTTTGAGTGCCCCAAGAACAAACCCGCTGCTAGAAGTGAAAGTGGAAGTGGTCAAAAGAATGAAGCAAATAAGGGAAATGCAAGAGTCTTCGTTCTTGACACAAAGAAAGTGGCTGACATGCCGGAAATCATCACCGGCACGTTCTTAGTTAACAACACATATGCTAGAGTTTTATTCGATTCAGGTGCCAATTTAAGTTTCATGGATTATAGTTTTTGTAGTCTATTAAACAAACCTCTAAAGAAATTAAATAGAGCTTTAACCATCGAAACCTCTAGTGGTGAAATCGTTAAAATCTCCGAAGACTTAGATAACGGAAAAAGCTTATTAGCTGGTTATGTTTTACCCATCCAACTATTACCCATGACTCCTGCTGGTTTTGATATAGTACTTGGTATGGACTTGTTATCCAACAATCATGCCCATATCATTTGCAATAGCAAAACCGTTGAATTTTGAGCCCCAGATAAACGAACCATTCGAATGGAAGGGGATAAAGATGTTGGCAAAGTTAGCATAATATCCATGATTTGGGCTATTAAATGTTTAAATTAAGGATGCTTAGTGTTTATGGCCTACGTCACGAAAGAATCCAAACCAAATGAGATAAAGAACGTACCAATTGTCTTCGATTTTTCTAACGTTTTTCCCCACGAACTGCCTAGTATTCCACCCAATCAAGAAGTCGAGTTTAAAATTAACCTCATGCTTGTAACCGTACCAATCGCCAAAGCCACGTATCGTTCAGCGCCAATCTAGATGAAGGAGTTGAAGTTCATCACCATGGGGAGCGCCGATTCTCAATGTCGAGAAGAAGGATGGATCCATGCGAATGTGTGTCGACTATCGAGCCTTAAACAAAGTAACTAATAAGAACCGATATCCATTACCCCGAATTGACAATCGGTTCGACCAACTGCAAGGAGCAAGCTACTTCTTTAAGATAGATCTGCGTTCTGGTTATTATCAACTCAAATTCCAATCCAAAGATATCCCGAAAATCGCGTTCCGAACAAGGTATGGACATTATGAGTTCACGGTCATGCCGTTTGGTCTCACTAATGCCCCAGCCGCATTTATGCATATGATGAACCAAATCTATAAACATTACTTAGATAAATTTATTATCGTATTCATCGACGATATACTTATTTATTCTAAGTCAAAGGAAGATCATGAAACGCATCTCAAAATCTTGCTTGAGTTACTTAGAAGCGAGAAGTTATACGCCAAGTTCTCAAAATGTGAATTTTGGCTTCAGGAAGTACAATTTCTTGGTTACATCATAATCGAGAACGGAATTCAAGTCGATCCCGCAAAGATTGAAGCTATCTCAAAGTGGGAGATTCCAAAGTCGCCAACCGAGATCCGAAGTTTCTTAGGTTTGGCCGGTTAATATCGTAGATTCATTGAAAATTTCTCCCGAATTACCCTTCCTCTAACTCTTTAACTCGTAGGAATATCAAGTATGAATGGGGAACTAAGCAACAAAAAGCTTTCGATAAGCTTAAACAAAAACTCACCAATGCACCTATACTAGCCTTGCTAGAAGGTACTGAGGATTTTGTTGTCTTTAGTGACGCGTCCCATTACGGTTTGGGTTGCGTACTAATGTAACGATAGAAAGTAATCGTATACGCTTCTCGACAACTCAAGGTACACGAAAAAAATTACACAACTCACGATCAAGATTTTGGCGCCAAATTCTTTGCTTTGAAATTATGGAGGCACTATCTCTATGGAGTCAAATTCATTGTGTACACCGATCACAAAAGTTTAAAACACATCTTCGAACAAAAAGAACTTAATATGTGTCAACAATGATGGATGGAAACATTGAATGATTACGACTGTGAAATCGTTTATCACGAAGGAAAGCCAACGTTGTGGTCGACACCCTGAGTCGTAAGGAACATGAGAAACCTAAAGAGTCCGAGCATTAAGACTAGAACTCCAAGTAGATCTAGTCGAGAAAATTCGATTTGCCCAACTCCAAGCAATCGTAGAAAACAAGAACTCTGACGAAAAGCGTAATGACACCATTGACTCGCTAGTTAAAGGTGATGATGGTATACTTAGACTTAGAAACATGATTTGGATACCCATCATTGGAGATTTGGGAGAAAAGATCATGAGCGAATCACACAAGTCCAAGTACATGATGCACCCCGGTAGTGACATAATGTACCAAAACCTTAAGAAAAACTACTTGTGGAATGGAATGAAAAAGGATATCGCATTGCATGTTGTAAAATGTTTGACGTGTTTAAAAGTCAAGGCCGAGCATCAAAAGCCCTAGGGATTGCTTCAACTACCCGAACTCCCTGTTTGGAAGTGGGAAAATATAACAATGGACTTCATCATGAAACTCCCAAAAACCACTTGACAACATAATGCAATTGGGTTATAGTTGATAGGTTAACCAAATCCGCTCATTTTATACCTATTGACGATCTATATTCCATGGATAGATTAGCACAAATCTATGGAAACAACATCGTTGCATTGCATGGAGTGCCTTTGTCTATCATCTCTGACCGAGACAGTCGATTCATATCTCACTTCTGGAAAAGTTTCCAACAAGCGTTAGGAAGCCAACTAAATCTTAGCACCGCCTATCATCCTCAAACCGAAGGGCAAAGCGAAAGAATAATACACACTCTTGAAGATATGCTCCGCGCTTGTGTGATTGACTTAGGTGGAAGTTGGGACGACCATCTTCCCCTAATGGAATTTTCGTATAACAATAGTTATCACACGAGTATTCAAGCCGCACCGTTCGAAGCGATATAAGTTGAAAATGTAGAATGCCAGTATGCTGCTCTGAAAAAGGAGATAATCAATTATCTTGACCCGAGATAGTCCAAGAAACCACCGACAAGGTGTCACAAATTCGAGAAAGACTTATGACGGCACGAGACCGACAAAAGAGTTACAATGACATCCGTTGTAAGCCGTTGGAATTCAAGGTAGGCGATAGAGTTTTATTGAAAGTTTCGGCTTGGAAGGGTGTTGCGCGCTTCGGTAAGAAAGGAAAGTTAATTCCATGCTTTGTAGGACCAATCGAAGTGCTCGAGCGAATCGGTACTGTCACTTACGATTTGCGACTACTAGAATAAATGAAAGTGATAGACGATGTATTCATCGTCTCTAATCTGCGTAAATTTTTAGTCGACGAAACCCTATCGATGCCTATAAAAGATGTTGAAATAAATGAAAACCTCAAATTAATAGAACGACCTTTGCAAATTGAAGATTCTAATACAAAGAAACTTAAGCGATGAAATATAAAATTGGTCAGTGGAACTCTCGAAGAGGTCCTGAATACACTTGGGAATTAGAATTCAAAATGTAGAAAGAGTACCCCCACTTGTTTTAAGAAAACGAATATCGCGGATGAGATTCATTCTAAGGTGGGGAGGATGTAGAATCGTGAACATTTCGGATCAATATGAACAAGTGTTCACGGTTCAAGGACCATATTTGAAAAATCTAATTCCTTAACCCATGGCGATACGCGATGGATAAGAAGATAACTCATCACGTATCGCTATGGGTTGTCACAAAAATCAAGAAAACAAAGGGACCGCGATACGCGATACCCTGAAGCCACAACGTCATTGCGTATCGCGATGACGTGGTCAGACAGGCGATGACACGTGCCCCGCCACGTGTCCCCACGTGGCACGCCTTCTGGTGATGCGATAAGCCTAGTCGCAATATGCGATGGCCTTCTATTGGCCCATCGCGTATAGTGACTCATTCCCTAACTCAGCCTACAAATAAGGGGCACCACCCCATTCTCTCATCACACTCAAAGTTATAACTCTTTCTCTCACTAGAAATCCCACTCTATCTACTTCGTAAAGCGTGCACCGAACCCCCTCGAAATCCATGCCAAAAACCCAAAGTTCCCTCGTTTTTCGTGCCAAACAACCGATGTTGCCTCAAAGTACTTGCCACCAAGAGACGAGCCGACAACCGCCTCGAAGTACGTGCCAACAAAGATTGACGACCGACGTGCCTTGATTCGCGTGCAATGAAATGTTGATCAAGATTTCCGATAAGCGTGCAAGCGTAGGGGTGCTGCCCAAGCATCTAGAAAATATAAGCAAATAAAGGTAGGGTAACTGCCAAAGTAAAATAATATTATAATATTATAATATTAAGCTTAGACTCTAGTCGAGGGTATACTCGATATCTCGAGAGTATAAACATAGAAAAATATAAAAAATATGAATAAAGATATAAATATAAATCTTTATTAATAAAAAATACCATTTCAAATATTTTTAAATAATAAAATAAAAAATAAAGTATACGTTTCTTCAAGAAGAAGAAATGTAGTACGAGGATATACATGATAATTTAAACTAAATGTTTAAATCTCTTTAAATAAAATAAAAGTGGTTTGAGCTAAAGGTTCGAATAAGAAAATATAATTGAGGTAAAGATTATACAAAAATAGACTAAAGGTCTAAAGCTAGATTGGTTATTTAGTAATAACAATAGGTTATACAAGTACTATAGGTCCGAGATAGCTAAAGAAAGACAACCCGATTTGTGAAGTGAAGATGATCCTTTTTAAAGGTGAATATGCCACAAACTTTTATAACTTGTTTAATCGAGTCAAGTTAAATTTATTACATGAGATTACGTATCTCTAAAACATTATGAACAAAAGTAATCGTTGGCACTCAGATGCACTTCTTGTTACTCTTTCATATAGGTCACCAGTTATGTTCTTAGTTGGATTATTTTTTTCCACAAAGGAAGTTTGGATGATTTGATTTGAAGTAATATCTGAGTCAAGATTTGTATCATTGATTTCAGGTTCCTCAATGACCAAATATGATGCTATATTGTTCACAACAGTTTCTTGTTTCACATTCTGTTGGGATGTTGAAGCAATGTCACTTCCAATGTTCAAAGTCTGAAACAAAGTCTCAAAAGTTGATTGTCTTTCAGCTTGTTGATCTTGATCTTGTTGGTTATCAAGTTGTTGATCATTCATGACAAGATCTTCTTGATCTTGTGACTGATCAAGATTGTCATTTTCTCCATCTTCTTCTTCATAATCATCATTGGTTGCCTTCTCAGTAAATGAATATTTAGTGTTCTATTCAACAAACTTAGACTATAATTTGTCCAAATCAATATTCTTCTCTGAAGTTGCTTAAGGGATACTTGCCCTACACAAAGTATCATCAAAATCCTCAGGGTAAAGCTTGAAGGATTTGATTAACTTCTCTAGATCAAATAGCCAGCTTGCTCTATCCACAGTGTTGAATTGATTCTCAATAAAGATCACATCTGAATATTCAACTACACTCAAATGGTCTTTCACATAGACTCTGTAGGCTTTTGAATGTGTTGAATATCCAACAAAGAAACAACCTAAGGCTATAAGGTGTGGGTGCCGGGATGCCGTTGAAGGAGCCTATGTGGCTATCGGTGCCGGCGGTGAACACCGCCTCGTTCACGTCGGCACCGTCCACGGTGAATTTTTGGTGGTGAAATTGCCGATAGAATTGCCGCTGAAGTTTGTATCTTCTATTTAATTTATATAGTTGCAAGCCTACAACACACTTGATAAACTAAACTAAATTTTTTCTCATGTTTTGTGTTATGGGTGAAGGATAACTGGTTTCAACGATGGGGGGATTTAAAAATTGGGGATGAAGGCATATGGTGTTTGGTAGGGAATGCCCCTGTTTGGTACTTGGTAGGGAATATGGCCAAAACATATATGGATGATTGGATATACTCTTATTTATTTATTTATTTATTTATTTATTACCTTTATATTTATCAGTTATTTTTTATAGATTTTTAAATTAAGTAAATTTTATTATTGTTATTTTTTTATATGAATGAATGCAATTTTAATTTTACTTAATTTTTAATTTTAGATATTATGAACTTATTTTAGTTATATTAATTATTGTATTTGAAAAGGTGGGATGTGGTGAATTGGTAACCATTTCCTTGATATTATAGAAGAGAATGAAGTGGAGTGGGGTATGATGTGGCGTTGACGTGGCAGTGTAAAGTAAGAAGTAAAATGGTATTCACACCTATTAGTTTAAGGATTTAGATTGAAACTTGTTTAGTCTTTTGTATTCAACAAGGAGCACTTGCATCCAAAAGGCTTGAGGAACTTGATGTAGGGTTTTCTTTTGAACAAAATCGCATAGGGAGTTTTGTCTTGACTTTTGTTGAGAATGACTCTTTTCTAAACATAGCAAGCAGTGTTTATAGCTTCCGCCCAAAATGTTACAAGCATATGCTATTATGGTTCTAGCAGCTTCAATTAATGTTCTGTTTCTCATTTCGGCAACTCCATTTTGTTCAGGAGTTCAAGGATCACTGAATTGTTGAAAATTTCCTTTAGCTTGACAAAATTCAATCATCACTCCATTTTTGAACACGATCCCATTATCACTTCTCGTGACCTTTACCCTTACATCAAGTTGATTCTTAATCCTTGTTACACAGATTTTAATCAATTCAGCAGCCTCATCCTTGGAGTTCAGAAAATAAACCCAAGTATATCTTGAAAAAGCATCAATGATCACTAAACAATATCTCTTCTTCCCAATACTAGGAACACTCACAGGACCAATGAGATCCATATGGATTTTATGAGCTTTGTCTTGTGTTTTGATTTATGTTGGTTTCCTTTTTGACATGAAATGCACTTGTCATCCATCTTGAAATCCCGTGTGTGTATACCAATGACATGCTCACCTTTAACAAGTTTGTTCATATTCTTCAAATTGACATGACAAAGCTTTCTGTTTCATTTTCAGTGGCATTTGACACAAAACATATACCACCTATATAAATGGCATTGTTTGAACGTCTAAAGGATCTCAGATCTAAGATCCAAATACGATGAACACGGATCTAGTTCATAGGTTACTCCTATCGATTATATGTTATGTATATATTAGTATTAGTTGTAATATGTGTATATGTTATGTAATAGATTAAGTTGATAGATGAAGGATTTATCGAGAGAACGATTTTACAGTGGTTCGTTACGTTAATCAATACTTAAATTAATCTGAGGATGAACACCTCTATATATAGAAGATGAGTCTAGTTCGTTACACATTCCGTAATGAACTAGACATCCACTTGGTTACATTACAAACAAATAATAAACCTTATCGAACTACCCCCTGATTCGTTAAACATCCTTAACGAATCAGGAGGGAACATAACTTAACTTCTAGTTTGTTAAACATCCTTAACAAACTAGAGACTTCTTAACAAACTTGCTTACATAATAATAATTGTTTCATTAAAAAATACAAAACATAAATACAAAGACTCGACACGCAAAACCATGCACTAACAGACACCCCCTCTTCTTGAGCTCTTTGTCTTTAAGTTATTTGAAGAGCTTGGACTGCCAGTCTCTGCAACTGTGAATCCCATGCTCATGACACACACGAACAACGCGTTGAAATTGCATTGCTCGGTCATAGTCTTCACGACACTCTATTAATACCTTACTCTTGAATAACACGTCATTATCGGTCTCTGTCAAGTTCACAAGCCACATCGGATCAATGATCTTTATCAGCTCGGTCTTTAAGACCTTACCCAAAACAATAACGGCCTCGCCAGTTCGATTGTCATAATACCAGCAGTTGAAGATAAATACATATGCTGATTCAACGTCTTGACCGGTACACGCTTCAACGTTTTTGGCGGCTTAATTTTAAGCACCAACTTCTTCCAACCCGTCCTTGTGTCAATCTCATCAATACGCTTACGAGTTGGAATCTGTGGCTTAGAGAATTTAAACCCGTGATTGACCTCGAAAAGAAAATGCCGATGGAACCATTTTGCTTGTTGATTTCCCCCACGGTAAATAAAAGGTCGACACGCGAGGGTCCGAACGTCCCAACGCGGTAATGAAAGAACGTCAGTTCTTGTTGTAGTATTGAACCCCACTCTCCCATTTGATAATACAAACATTTAAATCAGAATCAAAGAGCCACGAAATAATATCACCTTGAACTTTAGATACAGCCTTGAACGAAGTCATCTGATTTGCTTTAGCACGAGCGACAGCTTCAACTTTATGCTCTTTATCCACATACAGGTATGCATCAATAATCTTATGCGCTCTTTTGCTCTGGTACTTAAACCATTCAGCAATTCTTCCATAGACGGATTGGGCTTTGAATCAAATCTTGTATCAACTACGCTTTTGCCCTTTGATATCTTTTCTTGATGGTCTTCGGCTGCTTTAACAGTTTCTTCATTGAATATAGGAGCACCCTGATCAACATTAGAGTGTTGAAATAAGTTAGGGTATTCCTCAGCCGTCGCGTCCTCGATCTCTATCTCCTCATCCTCATAAATATCGGACGTGTTCATCTCAATAGTTGGATCATTTAAGACCTCTTCATCATTTTGACCTCCACATCACCCTCATCCTCTAACACGGCCAACTCATCGTCATTCAAACCAAGCAGTATAGAAATCTTCTCTCGTGTTAAAGACCTCTCAACAAACTGTCCTAAAACAATTTCATTAGCATTAACGATGCTTCTAACCACCCCCGACCCATCAATAAATATAGCAGTATTGGCTTTTATCGACTCAATGGGTTTAACATTTTCCGAGTCATGGTAAACAACCAACTGTTTACCAGAATCAGCAGCATCAGCACTCGTACCTACACCAGAAGATGAGTCGTGAGTTTCTTTCGTCTCACCCCAGCACCTGACTCATCAGGATCTTCATGATCATTTCTGAGTTTCTTGAGCGCATCGTCTTTGTATGTAAGCTGCAAAATTATATCCTCTTGTTCTTTTAACTTCACCCCCTGAGACGTAACAATCTCACGAAGGGCTTTGGTCTCTTTTCGGAAAAATGAGACATAACTCAGCAACTTCTTTTGATTATCCATTAAATGCTCTTGATTAAGACGATCAGCAGACATTTGATTTTCATAAAGATGAAGTAAGCTCAAAAGCATATTTGTCTGCTGATCATGAGTCATTGCATGAAACGATGGAGGGATTAGCTGAACAGGACCTTGAGGACGGTTAAGCCTCATGAAAGAAACATCCATAGGCGGTGGAGGCATCATCATCGGTGTTGGAGAAACCACCGAAGTAGCAGTTATAGGTCTTGGTAATGTAGATAAAATAGATTGAGGAATCATACCAAGCCTAGGATCTGATATGAGCGTGGTCGTCAAAGTGAGTTCCGGGGTGCTAGTAGTAAGCGGTACTTCCGGTCTTTGAGGAATAAATGACCTTGAAGGTTGAACTCCAAATGAAATGCCAGTACCAACCGACACACGTCGTTTGGATGACCCTTCATCAGCTAACTCTTTCCCTATCCTTTTACGTTCAGCAGCTGCAACAACAGCTACATCAGCCTCAACACGTTGCTGTTGAGCTAGATCACCACCATCACCACCATCATTGTCATCACCCTCATCTCCATCGTTCCCACCTAGTCCTTCCTCATGCTAAGAATCTGAGTCATCATGGATCCAGCGATCCTTGAGAGGGCATACATAATCTAGATTCACCATATGACCAAGTAATCCTTTGAAAGGTGGATGTGGAGTCTGCCTATAAATCTTCATTCGATGAACGGTATCTGCAGTCATATGATCCAGCACCATCACATCATCTTGTAGTGTCTGATCAATCACCAGGTCTGGAATCAAATGTTGGATAATAAGTTGAAGAAAGAGAGGATACATCAAAAACTTCTTGCATTGAGTCACCATAAGACATTGTTCTTTAAGGTGATAAAAAATCATCTGAGAGAAGTTGAATGGCTTATTCAATGTCAAGGCAACAAATGCCGATTGTAGCATAACATGACATTCATCGAAGCCACCCTTACGCCCACCATGGCAATGAATTAATACATGAAGTAAGTATTTGTATTGTGGGCACAAGTACACCTTATTATACATGGACTTGCCCAAATCACCAGTATAACGAAAACTGGCAAATAATCCACGAATCAATCTTTTGTCAAACTCACAAGGATTATCAATATTGTCTCCAAATTGAAGCACCCTACGAATATCATCAGTATCAACAATAATGGGTGTTTTGTTGATCGTAGCCTCAATGTGATTTTTGGTTCAAGACATTGTTCACGTACTTGGTCTGGTGAATGAAGATTCCTTTCGCAGACGGGTGAACCTGCAACCCTAAAAAGAAGTTCATCTCTCACATCGAACTCATTTCGAACTTAGTTTGCGTTGACTTCTCGAATTCCTTACATAACGCGTGGTTTGTTGAACCAAATATAATGTCGTCGACATAAATCTGAACGAAGAGAAAATCATCACCAATGTTTTTATAAAACAAAGTGCAGTCAACAGTCGCTCGCTTGAAGCCATTATCAGTCAGATGGTCGGCAAGCGTGCCATACCAAGCTCTCGGAGCTTGATGTAGACCATACAGGGCCTTGTTTAAACGATAAACTCGGTCAGGATAATCAGGATCTTTATAGCCAGGAGGCTGTAACACAAAACTTCCTCGTGTAGTTCACCGTTGAGAAAAGCACTTTTCACATCCATTTGATAGACTTTAATATTCTTGTAAGCCGCATAAGCCAGAAAAATTCGTATAGCTTCGAATCTTGCAACCGGAGCTTATACCTTGGTGTAGTCTATACCCCCTTGCTGATGGAAACCTTGCACCACTAGTCGTGCCTTATTTCTCACGATCACCCCACGATCGTCTTTTTTACATTTAAATACCCACTTAGTTGGAATAGGCTTCTTAACTCTAGCGGGTTTGTCGATAAGATCCCATACACTCAATCGTGAAAATTGTTGTAATTCCTCTTGCATTGCTTCTACCCAAGAAGGATCTTCAAGTGCCATACGAGTCATCGTTGGCTCAACTTGGGATACAAAGCAAGTGAATTTAGCAACATTTACAATTCTAAAAGAATGTAAATCTGCGTAGGCACACAAAACATTATTCTCACTCGAAGAAGCAACTTGATGATGTGTTTGTAAGCCCACATCAAGTTCCCCGATGATGTTTTCCTTTGGATGATAATTATGAGTCCTAAGAGTAGGATTCTCATTAACAACAACATTTTTGAATAAATTAGTATAATGTTCTCCAAGCTCATGATATGAATCATCACTGCCAAGTTCAATAACTTGATCAACAACTTGAGTATCATCAGAAGAAGTAGAAACATTATCAAAAGAAGCCAGAGGATCATCACGTGGATCTTCAGTTGGAGCTACAGTTGGAGCTTCAACATCATTAGAACTTGAAAACCTTGGAATTATCAATTGATATTCAAAATACGCATGAACTAGATCTTCATCTGGTTGCTCCGTTGTTGGAGTAAATGAATTAAATAAGCCATCATAATCAAACATCCAATCGGAACCTTTCCCTTGAGGAGGTGTGGTGTACTTTTGAAAATCCACATGGTACCACTCCTCAACACAACCGGATGTGAAATTAAATACCCTTTTCTTTGGAGAAGCATAACCCAAGAAATACCCCTCATTGGCCTTTTCTTCAAACTTACCCACATCTCTTTTCAACATCGTACAGGGACACCCAAATGGTTCCAAGTCTTTAAGTTAGGCTTTCGTTTGTTCAAAAGCTCATGACTTGTCTTTTGGAGTCTCTTAACTGTCAAAACCCGATTAAGCGTATAACTTGCTGTATTCACAACCTCGTTCCAGAATTGGATAGGAAGCTTAGAACCTGCGAGCATAGTTCTAGCTGCTTCAATTAAAGTTCTGATTTTCCTTTCAGCAACACCGTTATGTTATGGTACATAAGGGGCACTGTATTCTCGATGAATTCCTTTTTTAACACAAAATAAATCCAATACAGTGTCTTTAAATTCAGTACCATTATCACTTAGAATTCTCCTCACTTTTTGCATGTATAGTGATTCGATATTAGTGATTAAATTTTGAACAAGAACAGGTGTTTGATCTTTCAAACTCATAAATAAGACCCATGAGTATCTTGAATAATCATCGATAACCACAAGACAATACCAATCTCCAGAGATACTAGCCCGATTCATAGGACCAAAGAGATCCATATGAAGTCCTTCAAGAGGAGTATCAATGGAATTCACTAACTTAGACGTATGTGACTTTTTCTTCTATTTGCCTTTCTTGCAAGCAACACAGTGGTCAGATAATTTAAAGTTCTTCAAAGAAACACCTTCGACCAAGTCATTCGCCATTAAATAATTCATCTTTCAAACATGAATGTGACCCATTCTATGATGCCATAGAATAGAGTCCTTTTCAGTTGCTTTTGAGATGAAACATGTTTCGATCGATGTAGATACCTTAGAACTCATATTTAAGACATAAATATCATTTGATCGAGGTGATCGCACGACAAACATGTCCTCGGGAATAACTTATCCCGGTTTCAGAATCAGACAATCTTTATCAGTAAATAATGTAGTGTACTTCTTGTCACATATTTGCGACTGTGACACTCATCAATTTCAAGTTAAATCCGTTAATCCGAACTCCGTTAATTCAAACTCAAGATCACACGAACTGCGTCAATCCAGTTAACGCTTATATCATTACATTTAAATTAGGGTTTAAATGGCGCATGACAATCACTACAAAAGTAGTCTTTCGGAATTTCACCGAGACACACACGAGTCGACTCAAACCGTTGGTGAACAAACGATAAGTATCATAAAGAAGTTGATAATTATGTGTTACGTTTATGTGCTACTTGGTGTTTACATGCATAATGTTAATTCATGTGGAAAATAAACTAACTTGTGCTAGAAATTGATTAACTAGAAGGTTAGAGGGGCTAAGTGTAATATAATTAATATTATAATCAGGTTATTACACAACCCTAACTCCCCTCCCTCCCATATACGATCGATCTCTTCCCCCCCCCTCTTGGCAGCCATAACCCACAACACACAAACACGTACAATCTCTTTTTCAAGCTTGTTTTGAAGGATTAAAGGTTCTAGATAGGTAATTAACATCCCCTCTTGCTATTCTAATGATTTAATTATGATATTGGGCATTTTAATCAAAACCCTAAATCTTGAAAGTGATGATTTAAGATGAGTTAGGGTTTAATTGTGTGTTTATTGATGAATACTAGTAAATTGGTAACTAGTTGTATGATTATTGATTGTTAATCGCATGTTTCTTGAAATTGAAATTTGAAGTAAAACCCTAATTGTGTATGTAAAATGAAATTGAGATGCATGGTTGGTGGATTATGCATCTAGAGGGTTGTATGTATCAGTTATAGTGCATAGGTTAATTGTATGTTGAGTTTAGATGAAAACTGATGCTGGACAGATTCTTTAATTCGTGTTTAAATGACCGTAACTCGATGTTAATGTTGTGTTTGGAAGTGATTATTGACTCTATGATGTAGTAGGTCGAGTCTAGTTTTTAAAAAAATTGAATTTGTAATTTTTGGAAGTGTAAAAGTTATTTTTTATTATTTTACAAATCTGTTGTGCAAGTCTGATTCGGGAAGCCTGCTGGTAGGCTGTTTTTTGCGATTAAGATATCTCATAAACGAAAAGCCCAATGGGGTTTATTCCAATTCTGGGAGTTAATATTTTGAGATAGGAATCTTACCCAATTGGTCTTTCATTAATTGGATTTTCCATGTAACAGGAATAACAAATAACATTCTGTTGCGCATGACAATGACTGCTATGTGCTTGCTGTGATGTTTTGATAATTGTGAGAAAACCATATGTGATAAAAATATAACAAAAATAGTTTTAGAAACCTAACTCACGTGTGCTTCTGTGATTATATTTGGTGATTTATTTGATATGTAATGATCTATTAAATAGAGTAATCTTGTCGAGTAAAAATCTGTCTTGGTAAATTAGCTGCTGAACTATTTGAATTAATACAAAAGGTGCATTGTTGATGATGTTTGCTATGTTTTGACTTAATTGCCCTTGTGGGGTATAGTTGCTAGTAATGTATAATGGTAACACTTAAAACTTAATACTTGTTCACACATGTAACTAATCACCAACGTGTTTGTCGAATCACACTTATTTCACAAACGAAACACGAAACGTATCTCATGCATAAGTTTTATGTGCTGAGTCTAGGGACTCACTCGTAGTATAAATACTTAGAAAATCTCATTTTTGTTTTAAAGCACTAGTGAGGATTTTCTGTGAAGGACACCTCTCTCGGATTCTTTTTTGTTATCTTCGCAAATAGTGAGTTTCACGGCCCCTTTTACTCTTTTTAAACACTTTTATTAGGGGGAGATAACATACTCCACGCTTTATATTTTTTTATTCTTTATATATCACTTGTAAGGCTAAGTGGCAAACAAACCAAATAAAGTCCTTCATAACATCGAACCGGTTAATATTTAGATAATAGTGAGTTACTGTTGAGTAGTACTACTGGGTTTGACAAACTCCACCCAACTCTAAACTTGACTGTAGGTCGAGTGGGTGTAATTTTGGCTAACACATTACCATGGTCGTGGACATGGTGGCAAGGCAATTGATAAACAGTCAGCTTCGGTGTCGAACACTTAGTAATGCATGCTTGATAGGTTAGCTACCTATTGATATATAATTGACTTAACACTATCTGGTAACGCTAAAACGTAAACGCTTTATTTGTATAAACTTGTGAACTTACCAACCCTGTGTTGACACTTTTAGTATGTTAATCTCAAGTAGCCGAGGCGGGCACGTGGTATAGGACATGCATTCGCTAAACGCCTTTGTTTTAAAAACTTCTTTTAATTTTTATCTTGATAACTTGGGTTTTAAGTCGTCCTGTGTGGCGCAACTTTTCGGTTTACAATTTACGCTTCCGCATTTCATTTAAGACATGATGTCTTGTTGGTTTTGAAAACTTTTAATATGGTGTTTGATTATAACTAATGATTCTGATCCTGTTAGTTCACATCCTCTTACAGTAAAACTCCGTTAATGGATTTTGAGGGTGTGACAGCGACACACTTAATAAATTATGATCAACCTTATCACAGTAGTTGACTTTCTCAAAAGTAATATGACCATTTGAAACTTCACCTTCTTGTGTTATCATACCCCAGAATTCCCAGCAAAAGCCACATAATCCCCTTGAATATTTCTCACATTTGTTAAGAGGTTGAGATTTCCAGTAATATGACAAGAACATACACTATCCACTATCCAGTTTTCACCAGACACGGTCTTGGATGTACACTCATTGATTTTGGCCAAGCAAGCAAAAGTAGTTGGAAGCTTTTCACACGAGTCGTCAGAATCAGACTCAGTATCATTATCAGAAGATAGTTCACTCCCACTTGCATCTTGGAAATTTTCATTTGACCCAAACATAGCCAGATTAGCTTGATTGTCATTGCACAACAATCTTTGTGACCAATCAGTTCCATCCATGTTGGACATCATAGCTTGTAACCCAGAAGAAGATGGTTTGGTTCCAGAAGACTTAACAACATCATTTCCAAATTTTCCAGCCGAACTCCGATCTTGATTTCTAGGACCAGTATACTCCTTCTTTGGTTTATCACATTCTTTGGCAAAATGTCCAAACTCTTGGCAATTATAACACTTAACTTTCAATTTATCAAACCCCAACTTCTTGTTTAATGATGAAAGATCTTTGCCAGTTCATTGCATGAACCTTTTCACATTTCTGACGATCATTGCCATATTCCATTTCAAATCCACGAGTTCCATATCATCGGGATCAATTTGGTCATAGTCTTTGTCAGTTAGCTCACTCGTAGCAATTTTACTACCAACCAGATTCTCATAAAAAGTCATGAAGGCAGACAAGAAAGCAAAAGTTTGTTCAGCCTCCTTTATGTTCACATTTGATTGTGTTGAGAAGTGATTTGCAGTAGTTGAATTTCCAGACCCACCAGAAGAACCAGAAGCACCAGGTGACCCAGAACTTCCAACAGTGTAGAAACATGCACGTGTATCACTATAAATAGTTGTAGCAATATCACTTGCATTTTGTGTAAGGAATGCGGTGATTGGAGTGATTGTTGAACTCAAGGGCATACTTCCACCATAAAATCTGGATCTTGGTTATCCTTAGAAGACTTTTGGCACCTAAGATCATATTCACGAGCTTCGATCTTTTGCATGAACTTAGTCGCAGTCAAATCTTCATTACTGAAATAATTATTTTCTTTTAACACCATTCAGAAAGTCGAGTAAGAAATCGGTAAAGCACTCTTGATGGTATTTATCTTAACACTTTCAGAAGGTTCCATCTTCATCTTGTCCATTTCGGCTATCAGATGGTTAAACCGTGTTGTCATTTCTTCGACAGTCTCACCTTTAAGTAGGTTAAAATTTCAAAATTGAAACTTTAACATCGCCTTTTTGCTTTCTACAGTAATACCCATACTCCTCATACGAATGTGTTGAAACAACAAAGCACAAATCTTGATGCTACCGATTTTATGAAATATGTTTTCAGGTAATGCCATTGTAAGAGTTGAGTATGCTTTCCTTTCAATCTCCAAAGCCTTCTTTTCTTCTTGAGAGTATTGTGAGATGGCTTTAGGTGTGAATCCAATTGTTTCATCTCCAATCATTGGAACAGTATAAACTTCATCCAAACAGTAAGAACAATCAGGGTGAACAGAAACAAGATGAGCACGAAAACGAAGTTCTCATTAAGCAAAGTCACTAAATTTCTTCAATCGAGGACACTTGGAATGGGATCCAATTGCAGTGTACAATTGTAACATTTGCTGCATGAGTACGTTTTGAGAAGTTAACGCGTAAAAACTAGCCATCTTGATAAGTAACCAGACAATCAAACTTCAAGGACTAAACTTGAAAATATGTTATCGAACTGTGAGCAGTGTTTGGAACGAATCAAGGATAACGAATTAAAGGTTATCTAGGTAACGAACCAGGAACAGTGTCACACGAATAAGAGTATAACGAAGTATCAAATGAATTAGGTCAAGTTTGACGAATCAGTTTGACAAAGTAGGTTAACGAATTAGATTAACGAAACCAAATTCAAAGTAACGAATCAAAGTAACGAATCTCTAATGAATCAGACCACGTGTCTGACGAATTAGATGACACGAATTAGAATGATGACAAACTGAGTAACGAACTGAGTGATGTATTGATCAAAATTAACGAATCACAGTAACGAATTAGATTAATGAAGATGAATCTTCAACAGATGATGAAGATCTTCAAATCTTCATCATCATTTTCCATATTTCTAGAAAACGAAGAACCCAAACACCCAAATCAATATCCATAATACAAACTCAATACTACATCAAATCGTTAAACTAAATACTCAAATTACTCATATACTCAACACGAAACCAGATCGCAACATCTCGTAAACCAATTCAGTTAATCACAAATCCAATGCGACCAAATTTCAATACCCTGTTTCGGAGATCCAAAACAAACCAACAAAAACTCAATCCAATTCTCAATTCTAGTCCACCAAACCTTCCTTATACCTTACTCAACCCAAATCCACCTAAAATCAATCTAGATTCAACCAAATCATTATAGAATTTGAGTACAATCAAACCGATTTTTAATAATACCAAAATTATACTTATTAGTCCTTAATTAACGAATTAACACATAAATCAAGAGTAATCAAATCCATGAAAGCTCTAATACCACTTGTGAAAGCCTTGGATCTCAGATCTAAGATCTAATAAACGATTAGCGAATCTAGTTCATGATTACTCTTTATAGGTTATAGATTATGTATATAGATTGGTATTAATTGTAGTATGTGTATATATTATGTAATAGATTAAATATGCGAAGGATTGATCGACATAATAAATTGACAGAGGTTCGTTACGTTAATCAATACTTAAATTAATCTGAGGATGAACACCTCTATATATAGTAGACGGGTCTAGTTCGTTACGCATTCCGTAACGAACTAGACATTCACTTCGTTACATTAGAAACAAATAATAAACCTTAACGAACTACAACCTGATTCGTTAAACATCCTTAACGAATCAGGAGGGAACATAACTTAACTTCAAGTTCATTAAACATCCTTAACGAACTAGAGACTTCTTAACGAACTAGCTATATAATAATAATAATAATAATAATAATAATAATAATAATAATAATAATAATAATAATAATAATAATAATAATAATAATTCTTTCATTAATAAATACAAAACATAGACTCGAGACGCAAAACCGTGCACTAACAGGCATCTTTGATTCTTAGTTCATATAAGTTTCCATTTCTAGGAGCCATCATCATTATCATATCAGGAGGAATTACAAATTCAGGTTTGAGGATGAAACAATGAGAATCATCAAATCCACCCCTATAACCTTTATCACACATCTGAGATATACTCAACATGTTATATTTTAATCGTTCCACATAGAACACATTATCAAATGACACTTTGCCATTGGTAAGAATGCCTTTCCACACAATTTTTCTTCCATTTTCATCACTCCCAAATGCAACAGGTCCTTCAAATTTTTCATCATAGTTAACCAATGACCTCTTGTCACAGGTCATGTGCCAGAAACATCCATTGTCCATATACCATATATCATTCATTGGTGTGTACTGTTCCTACACAAATAAAGGAAAAAATAATCAGATAAGTGATGAAATGCAAGCCGATTCAGCTTGCACATCACCAGCAACAAGACTAACTGTTGCATCTGGTATATAGCTCGTTAAGACAAATAACCAGTATAAAGGACTATGCTTGTGAATTTTTCAATGACAAATTCTCTTTTCTTAATTGTAACTTGTGCTTTAGTCCTTGGTTTCCGCAAAAATCCATGTGGTTCAAAATCATTTTTCAGCAGAAATTTCTCATATCCATTAAGTGCAATTTATTTCTTTTCGGTGAGTAGTTTATTCAAAGGCTTGCTTTTCTTTTCACAAGTTGTTGACTTATTAGAGTTAGCAGACTTTTCAAATGATTGTGATTTAACAGATTGAGATCTGTTGAGTTTCTTCAATATTTGAGTCTTTTCCTTGTCATCACAACACTTTTCTTCACATTTGCTTCTTCACACTTGACTAGATCTTCTTTCTTCTTTTCAAACTTTCTTAAGTATTCATTGTATCTTCTTTTGTAAAATGCAAAGTCTTGTCCAAATTTTATGTTATCAGGAACATGAAATGGTTCTGAAATGAACCTTTGATAGGCATGAGTCAGTGTGATGACCATAGACATCACAGATTTTGCACCAAGCCTGCCCTTAAACCTTTCTCCTGAGTTACCTCTTTTAAATATTTCATTCGCTCTTGGGGGGTCAACTCCAATGGTCTTTTGATGAGTAATCAGACCATCAAAGTATTGAAAAAGGTACAAATTCTTCAATTTTAATTTTTTATCTTTCAATAGAGCTTTTAACAAAGGTTATCTTCTCTATCTTGATTGGTCTTTCAACTTTGCCAACTCTTAGTCTTGACCATCTTCTTTCATAGTCTTCCATGCTTTCCACTTCTCCAACATCAAACAGTTCTTGATTAGATAAAATAGGATAGATAGGAATAAATAGATCATCATTCTTCATGGTTTCTTCAGTTTTCTTATTTCCTTTGACATTTTCCCTTCTTTGTGGCACTTTGTATGTTGATCTTTCAATATTCTTATTTTCCTTTGATCCACTACATAGATCAATTGATTTGTGTTCTCTTCTCATTTGCTCATGATGTTTCTTCATTTTGGGAGTAATATTTGAAAACAAAGGAATCTTGTCCTTTGGTTTCTGTTTACCCCTCCTCTCTTCTTTTAAGCTTTCACAACTTCAACTCTTGTCACTTGAATCACTCAAGTCATCTCTATTCAAACAATCATCAAGTGAAACTTGCACACCAACATAGTTTTCAATAGATTTTTCTCCTGTTTCAACATCCTTCATCACAAACTCACCCTTGTCATCAACCTCAACCAACTTGTAATTTTCAACAAACTCCTTTCTATTCTCAAACACCTCTCTAAACTGATTTAGGTAAGAATTTCTCTTTTCCTTATCCACTTTCAATGAGTAATTATCATTAAAATGTGGAGGAACAACTTTATACTTATCTTCTTCCTTGATATTTTTCAACTTACCACAAATATTTCCAGTTGTCACAAAATTCTTTATAAAATCTACCTCAACTTGAAGTTGAGTATTTTTCAACTTCTCATCAAGATACATTTTCTTCAGTTCTTCAATTTCAGTAACATATCTTAACTGAATGATGTAACTATCCATACAATCCTGTTCCAATCTTTTGATTTGGTTCTCATATGCCACATCACTCATTTCATACACATTAATAATGCTTTGTTTCTTAAACCATTCACTTTGCATATTACCAATTGTCTTTTTCAAAGAATCATTCATTTCAAGTAATTCAAGATTTGTGGGATTTGAATGTACCTGAGATGAAGAGGAATCTGCATCATTCTCTATCTTTCCATGAATGCCACATTAGCTTTTTCAATATCATCAGCATGGTTACTCCAATCAAACACACCATCTTGTTGTGGTTGAGCTAAGGCAACATTTCTTTGATTTCTTGGTTGGTCTGCATTATTTATATTCTGAATGATAGGATCTTGTGAAGGGACTTGTTGGTTTCTCTGGAATTGTTGTTGTTGTGGGATCACTTGTTGATGATTTTTCTATTGAAAGTTGTTGTTGTTAAACTGCCTTTGTTGACCCTGATTCAGGTTTTGGAATTGAAAATGATTTCTTGGTTGGTTATTGTTGTTTTGGAACTGCCTTGACTGGTCGCATTCTCTTGCAAAACTTCCTGGTAATTGACAATTGTAGCAAATTGCTTTGAACTTGTCAAAACCAATTCTGTCATTTGGTTCAGACACCAATGACTTACCAGTTCTATTATACAGCCTTTTACCCCTCACAACTAGCATTGCAACCTGCCACTTCAGATCCATATCTTCCAAATCACCAGCATCAATCTGTTCAAGGTCTTCTTGAACTACACTTGTGTGAATCAGATTTTTGGCCACAAATGTATTATAGGACTCAATGAACATAGAGAAAAGAGCTTGATAATCATTTTCATGATTCACATTTCCAGCAACATATGGTGCTTGTCCACTAGCCATTGATGATGTATCACTATCATCTATCAATTGGAGATTGAATCTTGACTGTCCTCCTTGATTGCTTGACTGACTAGCAACAAACACTCTTGGTGTTTCAACACAATACTCACTTGGTTCTTCAATTATAGGGATTTGTTGTTGCTTCTTGGTTGACAGATTCCCCATAGGTGCAATTAGAGCATTAGCAACTTGGAAGCTAGGCTTATCTTCCTTAATCATATTGTTCTCAATCATTTCATGCTCAGCAGCTTGCAAAAAGCAAATAACATCATCAAGCTTGAATGTTGGGAAACTAACTTTTTCCTTAATGAACTTGCTTGTAGTATACCATTCTCCAGAAAAATATGACAATAGATTTTTTTTTAGATCAAAATCCATTATTGCAAGCTCAGTGGTTCATATTTCATTGACAATAGAAACAAACCTATGAAATACAGATTTCAATCTTTCTCCTTCTTTGAACTTGAATCTATCCAACTATTGTTTCAATCTGTCTTTCTTGATGTCTTTAAGTTCGGTGTTTCCCTCAAACATTTCTACAATGGCATCAAACATAGCCTTTTAAGTAGTTTGATGAGCCACACTAGTCAAAATCTCCCAAGATAGACCAAGTTCCAGCATAGACAGTGCTCTATCATCTTTCTTTATCATCTGTCTGTCAACCGTTTGGTTGTTGTTTGTGCCATCAGGGACATAAGGTCCATTTTTGATTGAATTCCACATTTCCACATCATTATAGCGCACAACAACCTCAAACAAAATCTTCCATTTAATATAATTTTCCTATCCTAACAATCTTGGAATTTTGTTATTTGACACCTCTTGTTTATCCACTACTCTAGACTTGTTTTTGGTATTTTGAAAGATTTTTTGAAATGAGAATTTTCTTAAAATTTAATAAAGTTTGAATAATAATTAGATCTATGAAATAAATCCTCATGTATGATGAATATGGATGGATAATAACAAGATCTAGGCACAAAAGGAAAGAAATCAAAGTAAATATGAGTATAGAGCACTTTTAAACCTCAATAAAATAGTAGATCTGAGAAATATGAAAAGCGTGGCAGCTGACGTCACAAATAATGGAATAGTTTCCAGCCGACGTCATTCTTCATCTTCAAGATCAACAGTTTTTAGCAACAAATCAGCAATAGTTCTTCACAAATGCAGTAACACAAGCTCTGATACCATTTTTCGGGTCCCGATTGGCTCACTTAGGCACACAATAATCAGTATCGTAACCAACACAAATGTGTTGACAAGACAGTTATGAAATTCTACTTTTGTGAAGAATCAATGAATATCAAAGGCAGAATCAATAATACTCAAATGATTGCTGATACGAACAGAAAAGTAACAAACACACAAAGTAACTCACATTAATATAGTATAGGATACAATGAAAATATATTATGGTTTCTAGGTGGAATGTTTGTATTTGTGGTAGCTTTTCCATACAAAGATATTCATTTCAGGAAAGAGATAGCTGTCAAATCACAATATTCGCTTTGTGTCCGATGTCATAGGCGTGCCCTAAAGTTTCCTTAAATAGGCACACTTGACATCCTTCTAGAAACCCTAATGATTGATTCTTAACATATTCAAACATATTACAAAAATTACTAAGTGTAAAAAGGTCTTCGAGAATGCTTGGAAGCTTTTGTCTTTGCCGAGCAGACCTGGTAACCATGAAGTGTGCTTTTAACAGTTCTTCGAATAAGATTTACTTAGAATATTTTCCTAAGAAAATCTTCTTCAAGCAGACTTAAATCTTCTGATTATATCGAACTTTTCTTGGTATAACTCCTAAGAGCAAACTTGTTCTTCTTGGATCCCTTCAAGCTTTTGTTATTTAACTTATTTGAAAAAGTTATATGTGATGGTGACACTGTAGCTTGCTCGAGGTTGAACCTTGCTCGTTGGAAGTCCTTAGTAATTTCTTCAATAAACTTCCTTCAAGTATGCTGGGACCACTGTTTATTGAACCTTGCTTGATCCTCCAATATACTTGGTTTTAGTTTGGTTAAGTCAAGAGTTTGCTCTGAAACAAACCTTGCTTGAATTAAAGAACAACCTTGCTTGATGAAGTGCAGTTTGCTCTAACTATCATTTAGAAGACTTCTAAAAGATAACTTTACTCAGAAAGCAAAATACCTTACTTGAATGAGTTTATGCTTGCTCGAAGGCTTAAGTTTGCTCGGTTTCCATACTTAGCCATTTTCTGAGGAGGTTGAGAAGATTCCAATATTCCTTTGTCATAATTTTATCCCAACAAAAAATTTATAATATATCATATTTTAAAAGTTATAAATTAAAGCACAAATAAAACATGAGTATGGCACATCTAAAGTTTGTTTAACTAGGTTTAAAATATAGGGTTCACATAGTTAGTTTAACTAAAGATGTGGAGATATTTGTAAATTCTTGAGGGACATCATTTACCAAAGAACAACAAACTATATTGTGACATTCGTCAATTTTGGTTTATTTGTTTACCTGACCCGGGCTCGTATTCGGATTTGTACTATTTATGAAGTCGAGTGTTTTGTAGTAATTTATGTTTTATAATTTATTTTGTTATTTAAACATGTTAAAACATCCTTAAAATACTTAAATTAAGCTTAAAACGTGTTTTTAGAAAGCATAGGGGCTTAAGTTGCCAAATCAGGAAACATGGTGGAAACCATCTCGCCGTTTCACGCGACGAGGGTTTTCTAGTTGGCCACGCGACCCGACCAGACCTCTGAATCAGATCAGATAGGTTTGGTTCGTGTTTTAGCTCGTTTTTGACTCATTTATCCCTTAATCTTCATCCAAATCTCATCCAATGTTCAACTCTTTTGTTCGAGAAACCATCGCTGTTTTATAACTTCTCAATTTTGAATCTAGTTTATTATCTCAAATTTGCATGTCTTTTGTGTCAGATCAGTCAGCAAGTCAATTTCCTCATTTATTATTATTTTATTATTATCTCGCCTAAACAATAAAGGTGAGTAATTCACCCCCCCCCCCTGCCCCCGCCTTTTCATCTTTTACTTTTTGGGGGTAGCATGAGTGTACCTTATACATCAAAGTGATTTATTAATATAAATATATACTTCATCAATTACAATTTGATATTATGTGTTTATGGATTTCTTGTTCATCGATGACATGCTATATGGTTTTGTGCTTATTTTTATTATTTGGCGGTTGGGTCACCTCATCCTCATAGAGTATACATACCATACCTTGGTAAGCTAGCTTTGTACTAGACCAAAACGGTTTGCATCTATTTTATTTGGTAACTGTTATATATTATCAATGTCGTAATGGTTTATATTCACATACGAATTGTCTGTTTACAATATAATACATCTAAACCTATGTATTGCTCGCTCAACTTTCTGTTGATCTAACTTTATTTTTACGTGTGTTACAGGTTTGTTAGTTGAAGAATTAGAATTAGAATTTTGAAAAGACATTTAGTTGGATTTCGGTTGTTGAAGAAATGAACAATATTTTTTAATAATGTTGTTATGGAATTTGTGATTTATTTAGATTATATGGAATTAAATAATTAGTTATTGTCATTATTACTAATAGTATCTTGTGAGCTACTGTGCAATCAGTTGCACCCCGACATATTCCGCTGTAGGTTGAGGTGTGACATATTTGTATTAGAGTTGAAGGTTATATGATAGGTTGTTAGACGTAATGATCTAGTTATTATTTATTTTTTTGGGATAATTCCTTAAGGATTCACTCGATTTTTTTCCATTTTTCCTTAAAGTATGGGAAGGTGTGACGAGTTTTCGTAGTAACTGGAAGGGGGGAGAATACTATCATTCGGTCCTTGGCAAATCCGAACTTAGTATTTGAACTTATAGGCCAAATCGAAAACTTGTTACTGGCTTCCAAGCTTTAAGTAGTCTAGTGGTTATCTTGAATAAAGATAACTACAATCCTCGTTTATAACCGAATTCATGGTGATACATAGCTAAACTCGTTTTTCTCATTATTGTGTGGAATGAACAAGTTAAGTTAATGGGTGGTTCCTAAAAACTTCAATTGTTCACTTCAACCCCATCACCAAATTTTGTTGATTGTTTTATTGGAGATCCATGGTGGTTCATGGGCAACCCAACACCCAAATCTTGATTTTCTTTTGAATTTCAATTGTTTTGTTGGAAACATGGTGGTTCATGAAAATCCAATCATTTATTTTCAATTACTATAAAACATATTTGTTGATTGAAACATGAAATTAATGGTGATTCATGGATGTTTCAATTATCCGATAAAATTTTTAAACTTCAATTTTTTTTATCATATATAAGAATGTTTTAAATTTTCCAATCACAACCTCAAAATAGTGATCAGTCTTGAATTATTTTAAGGTTTTATTTAATATCCTAAAAAACTCATGAATTTCCTCATCTCATAAAATTTCATATTTTCCCTCATAGAATGTATTCCGATCGATACGTTCGCACAGCTAGAAAAAAAAAAGAACTCCAAGAAGAAGATGGCTTCCTACTTCGCCAAAGAGATGGCAACAATGCTTGTCGAGCTCATGATCCACAATGCAAGCCATTGGTGCCGCCACATCAACCACAAATCTCGTTGCTTGATCCTACAAGTAGTTCACCTCTGCTAACCCTCCCAAGTTTGTTGGAGATAAGAATGCTACTATCCTCCTCCAGTTGTTTGAATGCATGAAGAGCGTTTTCCTCCATTGCCAATGTCCCAAGGATAAGAAAACCAAATATGCTTCGAGTGTCTTTGAATTGAGTGCCCTTACTTGGTGGAACAACGAGAAACACTCCCAAAGAGCTGAAGTCGCCATGGCTAAGTCGTAGAACGATCTCAAAGAATTCATGCTCATGGAGTTCTGTCCAAAACACGAGATACAAAGGTTGGAAGTTGAATTTTGGTAACTCAAGCAAGATAGTGGTGATAGTGACACCTACAATAACTGTTTACATGAACTTAGTATGTTGGATCCCCACTTGGTTACTCCTCTCTCATGTGCCATAGACAAATACATTGCCGGTTTACCCATGCAAATTCTAGACTCTGTCTCTTGTAGTGATCCGCAAAACCTTCATGCTGCCATTACCCTCGCTGCTACTCTCACCAAAAACCATGTTAATGCTGGAACCTTGACAAAGAAAAACTCAAAGAAACCCGTCGAGAAAACCTCTAAAACGGCTAAGTCTGAATCATCATCCAAGTCTACCCATACCAAAAAGTATCAAGCCTATAAAAATAGGAACTATGCTCTAAACAACTCAACTCCTACACAAGCGCATGATCCTCAAACCCAAACCATCAAGAAGCCTTACACCAGACCACATCCTTTATGCAGCCCAACTACCTCGCCCATGTCGTTAGTGTTCCAATTGTGGTCGTTATGGTCATGTCACCTACACATGTCGTGATTATACGCAAACCCACCTCAACCAAGCTATGGTTCTAACCATTGCTTCAACTTTTTCTCAACCCCTTTACCCGACCATTCTTGACATATTGAGCTTGCTACAATTGTGGTGATCGGAGTCATCTTTACAAGGCATGTCCTAGACTTGTATATGCTAGTCAAGCTCAAGTCTATTCAAATCAAGTTAACCCAAGTCAAACCTACCAAATCAAAACCAATCAAACCCAATGACCGCAAGCCCAAGTTCATCAACCCCCTTTCAATCAAATTCTATTCTTGCAACTCATCCAAGTCTAGCATATCCAAACTATCCCAACGCAACCAAACCCAACTACTAAAAATTCTTATAGATCAAATCCTCCAAGGCGCTCAAGACATGATCTTCCATGCCAACAACAATTAAGGATTTAAGCTACTCAAAGACTTCGTTACTCACAATATTCCATTTTGTTTATTTTTCTTTTCTTTTAAGTATTGTAATGAATCTTTCTTATTTATGGTATCGTATTAAAATTTTTATGTTAACCCTATCTCAAGTTTATTTATTTCAAATTTATTTATGTCAAGTATAATACAACTACTATCATTATTTCTCATCTACCCTCATTTATATTTCATACAATAATTCTTAACTAACGGCCTATGATAGGTTAACTTAAGCATTCATTTCTCAATAAAATCAGGGCCTATAAACATGTTTATGATCATAGCTAAGTAAAAGAATTCGTATGTATAATATTATAATATTTTGTTAATTCATCTATCCAAACTCAATTCTTCTCAATTTTTTTCTTCTTTCTACTAATCTAGTTCAAATTTGCATTTATTAGTCAAAGAATTCATCATCATGATATTTCTAATCTTTAGACGTTTTCACTTGTTTATGTTCATTTCAAGATTGTTTGTTGATTTTTTTATAACAAAGACTTTCTTAATTTTAAACTTGAAGGTTCAATTAATACATTTTTGATGATGTTTAGTATATTTATGACGATATTCTTGATTTTTTTTAAACTATTAAGCTCATCAAAGTTCCTTGGCTAACTTATTTTCCCTCAAAAATATATATTATTGACAACTTATGTTACCCACACAATGGGACAAAGTATGTGGACCATCCGACGATAAATGTAATTATGTTTCGAAACGTAATTACCAAGTCCTCACATGGGAATCAAAGTATGTACGATTGCGTGTCATGACTTACAACCGAACGTGGTTGTGGGTAACGGTACAATTGTAATATGGTAAAGATATGGTGGATACGCCGTTGATACATCCTATATAAAAGTTCCCTTATTGTATTTTCATTTGGAGCATTTCTCCGGGTTACCCAAAGTTCTGTGTTATGTTTATTTAAAATTGTTATTATGAAGATTTCTTAGAAAATTCTTTTATTTTATTTAATCGACTTTTTTCCGTAGTTTTCCTTAAATTTCAGGACAAAATTTCCAAAAGTAGGGAATTTAGTGACATTCTTCAATTTCGGTTTATTTGATTACCAGACCCGGTTCGATTCGAATTTTTTTTATTTATGAAATCGAGTGTATATAGTAATTTATGTTTTATGGATTTATTGCTCATCGATGACATGCTATATAGTTATGTGTTTATTTTTATTGTTTTTGCGGTTGGGCCACCTCATACTCATACAATATGTATACCTTACCCCCGATAAGCTGGCTTTGTGCTAGACCGAAAGGGTCCGCATCTATTTTATTTGGTAATTGTTATATATCATCAATTTTGTAATGGTATATATTCATATACGAATTGTGTCTCTACAATATAATAATACATCTAAACTTGTGTATTGCTCACTCAACTTGTTGTTGATCAAACATGTTACAGGTTTGCTAGTTGAAGAATCAGAAGTTCGAGAAGACATTTAGGTGATGTTTGTTTTTTAAGACAAAAATTGTCTATAATCGGATTTCATGTCTACAACTGAAGATGTGGTCTGAAGGTCTGCAATCTGAAAATATAATATTGTTTGTTTAATAAGCTAGATATCGTATGCATAAGCTGAAAATTAGTTACATATCATACATAACATAGTAGATAGAAGTCGTTTAACGTCTTTACACAACTAAAACAATTGGTGGCGATGGACGATTGGTTGTAGACGATGGTGGTATGTGGTGAATGGTGGTGGTGGATGGTGGATGGTGGTGGCCCACGGTGGGTGGTTGTGGTGATGGACAGTGGTGGTGGTGGTGGACTGTGGTGGTGGCGGACGGTGGTCAGTGGTAGTCGACGGTGGTTGTTGCCGACGGTGGTTGGTGCTGGTGATGCACGGTGGTGGTGGACTGTGGGTGGTGATAGCGGATGGTGGTGGCGGCGGACGGTGGGTGGTGGTGGACGGTGGATAGTGGTGGTGGCGGATAGTGGGTGGTGGTAGTGGACGATGGTTGTGGCCGACGGTGGGTGGTGGTGGTGATGGATGGTGGTGGTGAAGGACGGTGGGTGGTGGTGGCGCCCGGTGGATGGTGGTGTTGGACAATGGGTGTTGGTTATATGTTAAGAAGTGTGAAGATGTGTGAAGATGGTGAATATTAGTTTATTTTTTAAGACCATAAAAGCAGCTTTAAGATCTTTTTTTTTTAACAAACTGTCTTCAGAGGCTTATGCCTGCGCGCCTGCAGAAATAAGCTTATTGCAGACATTTGGAGCCAAAACAAACACAACCTTAGTTGGATTTAGGTTGCTGATGAAATATGAAATTTATTTGAGTATTAAAGAATTAGTTATTGTCATTTTTATTAACTGTATCTTGTGAGCTACTGTGTAATGAGTAGCGTCCGGAATATTCCGCCGTAGGTTGGGATGTGACATATATGAGAGTCAAAGATATCCGTAAATAATTAACAGGAAATTATGTTCTGTTTATATGGTTCGGATGTTCTAGTTGTGATGAGTTTAGTCTAATTAGTCTTTAGTGGTAAGCAAGTCTGGTAGTTAGTTTTTCTTCGTCACTATCGTAATATTTAGGTCGGTTTTTGTAGTCACTGGATATAGCTTGAGTTAATGGGTTCATACTATCTCTTTTTGTTCCTGTTTAGTTCTAAACTTCTAATTGTGTTAATGCTTTAGTCCTCTGGAAAATATATTACTGATGGTGGGATCTTATACTTGTAGACCATTAAATCCAAGTTAAATCCTATCCGGTGAATAAAAGTGGAAGAATCTTCATCCTTTACCATAATAATAAAAAAAGCAGCATAACAGAATTGGAAAGTAAGCATCCTTTACACTTTTTGTTCAAAACTCACCTGAGAAGAGGAGTACCACTTTGGCACTTTGTGCCGTTTTGATACAAAGAAACTCCTTTTTAAGTTATTTGATTCTCCTTCATTAAGCCATAATGATAACTCAAAATGATGCTAGGTTACAAGGATGATTAATGTACGCCTTTAAAGTTAAATTGTTGTTAGGATGATGAAATTGATGATTAGTTGATTTTTTTAAAAGGGAAAATTTTCAAAATCACCTACTTTAAAAATAGATTCCATTTTTGTCCATCAAAAACTTTAAAATTCCAAAAATATCTCTCTCAAACTCATATTTGACTATATGTTACGAAGTCTAACATGCCTTTGACGACGTGTTTGGCCACCATGCGCTTCAATTTTGGAGAACTCCGTTGTCTTACACTAGCTAGCCTATGTTGTTTTAACCGGACCCACGATGGCTTCAAAGTTTCGTTTAGGCCTTCCCCCGGTAAACCGTACCGCTAACTACAACTTGACAATCGTTATTCCACCACAAGAGTAGAACTTTCTGGTGTAACACACGATGAGACGAAAACCGGGGTGGGCTCAGCATTCGAACTAATAACCTCGCAATGCGTAGCTCAAATCCTTTATTGCCATAATTCATAAAAATAAAACAAGTAGAGATTGAAGCCTTCTACCACTAAGCCACAAGTAAAATTGGTTTAGGAAAATAATTTCAGTATTTATAAATGATAATTGATCTAGGAAAATCATCAGAAATTTGTAGGTGTTTTAAAGACCTAGTTGTAAAACTGGGTAAGTCATGTGATGAGAAGTCACTTTCAACAAGGTTGTAAAGATATGTATTTTTTTTCAACCTGTTTGTAACACAGGTGTATAGACTAGTGTGTACATATATATATATATACTTGTCTATGCACCTGTGTGACACACAGGTTGAAAAACTTTATTTTTAAAACATATTTATAAATATGATCTCATAAGTGTTAGCTCTTTTTTAAAGTTTAGAGATAATATATACATCATGTGTCAGTCATAAATGCTAAAAACCCAAAAGTTGTCAATGTTTTGATATCAATCTTCAATGCATATTTATTTCTCCATAAGATCGTCATACTCATCCGGATATAAGCCCTTTATCACTAATCACCACCCTGCACCAGGAAAAACAATAGTATGATAAATAAATACTAGTGTTTCAAAGTAAAAGTCAACTTATGTTTTAACAATAATAAGCCAATATTTTTACACTAAGATGTTTCTCAATACGCACTGACGCAGTTTTAAAGTAAAAACAAAGTTTTGCAAATTTTTGTTGTTTATATGTCAGGTCAAATCATATATATTTATCCATTTATGAGACCAAAACTTAATTAATGACTTAGAAACCATAAATTTATAGTTTGAAATATGAGTTTAGAAGTTATTTTAAGCAGTACAGAAAAGATGAAGAAAGTATGAAGTTTATTGGGTTAAAGCTTTTCCATTGAGTAAAAACCAAAGAATCGTGTCTTACAAAACCAAGGCTTTAATATTATATTAACTAATGAAATAACCTTTAGTGGGATGTTTTAGGGTTATTTGAACATTCAAACCATATTCTCTTAAACCTGGTTTTTTGATAAAGTTTGATGTGGACTTTCTAAGTCAGCACATGGGTTGTAAGCTTGACAAGTCAGAAGATGGCTTCAATAGTTAACAAGTAAGCACTTGCTCTAAGATAAGGACACATGCCAAAAGAGTTCTTGGGATTTTTAAAATTTTAATTTTTTTTATTATAAGAAAATTAATAATATACTTAAGATTTGATGATGATGATAGGGTTTTACGCATAAATGGGATGTTATAACCCAATTTAAAAGCTATATAATTTGGTGAGACCCATGACCCGTTTTTTTTTTACTATAAAATTGTTTCTTAATCGTAAATAATATCTTCTTTTTTAAAAATAATCGGATATTTGATGAGATTAATTTTTAATATAATGAGATGTTATAACCCGTTTAAGGGCTATCTGGGTTTGGTGAGACCCATACCCGTGAATCCGGGTCAAATGCATGAGAAGCCATCATTTATAAATAAAGCAATTTGGTGGCTTGAGAGAATTTAGAGATGTTTCGCTTATATATATATATATATATATATATGGAGAGGATCAAGAGAAAACTCACCCTTAGAGAGATAACTTAAAAACTCCTAAAAAATTATTTTTAATTAAACATAAAAAAAATATTTTCAAATTTCCGTTTTGGCCATTATTCTTATATTTTGTTACTCTTCACTCTAAAAATTTTTAAAAAAAATAAAAAAAAAAAGACGTTGTAATGCACATACTTATTACTGTGCAATACTGTTTTATTATTACACATGTGTATATTTTTTTTTAAACGGCCAACTAAGTAACGCCGGGTACTCCGTACGCGACCCCCATTGGCTAAAGGTAGCCCGAACCGGCCACTAGTCAGGACGGACGGAGCCCCTAGCGGTCCACCTGTTGAGGGATTCACCGGATAAAACCCGACCCCACGCCCGCCAAACGGCACGACAGCGAAGAGCCGGTAAAACCGGGTGAGATCAGGACTCGAACCCTGGCAAGTCAGTGTCATCCCTCATATCTCCCATATAAGTTGGTGGTAGTGAGGTTTGATCCCCCTACCTCTCACTTGTAAAGTGAATGCTCTACCATTGAGACGCAACCAACTTATATATTACACATGTGTATTAATAAGGATTTTTATGTTCAATTGTGTTTAATTGCATATATTCAATACTTGTGTATTGTATACGTGTAGTAGTCTTGTATTATATGCAAAAAAAAAAAGTCGATGTAGTTCACATATTCATTAATGTTGTGTTACACATACGTGCTAATGTGTATTCGATGTGTGTATTAGTCTTATATTGCATATATACAATAGTGTGTGTTAAATATGTGCAATAGTTAGGGGTGTGCAAAGTCCAAAACCCGACCCAGACCGAGAGAAACCTGACGCGACCAGATAACCGACATGTGTGGATTATGAAGATCGAAAACTGGTCACGTGGGGAAAATCGGGTTCAGTCCTAGCAATGGTCGGTTCATCGGGTTTCTACAATTGAACCGAAACCGGAAATTTCCACTCCTGTAGGTCTGAATTGAAGAAAATTATATGGTCTGAACCTCATCAAATGATGTGCATGCGTTTCAAATGCATATTCTGACCGATTAATAGACTAATCTACAATCAAACGGATAATATTCACGTTTTTATTGAAGTTTTCTTCATGATCTATTAGGATTTTCATTGTGCTTTTGTAGTATATTTACAATAAGTTCCATGAATCTACTGATTATATTGAATAGTATGATATAATTGTTTAATTTTTGTGCTTAACTCATCGATATAGGCTTAATTTACTGTTTGGTTAAGTATGCCTTCCAAGTATTCGATGAAATATCTCCATAAACTAGTAGCAGTTTGATAGAATGGAGATGGTGAATCAAAACCACAAGAATTGTAGAAACGTCTATGGATCTCAGATCTATGATCCAGAAACGAAGAACACGGATCAAGTTCATAATTATTCTTATCGAATATAGATTATGTATATTAGTATTAGTTTTATTAGGTGTATATATTATGTAATAGATTAAGTATGTGAAGAATTGATAGAGAGAAAAAATCGGCAGTGGTTTAATATGTTAAATCAAAACTTAAATAAAACAGTGGAGGAACACCACTATATATAGAAGACAGGTCTAGTTCGTTACACATTCCGTAACGAACTAGACTCCTGTTTCGTTACATTACATTAATAATAAACATTAACGAACTGCCTCCTAATTCGTTAAACATCCTTAACGAATTAGGAGAGAACTTAACTTAACTTCTAGTTCGTTAAACATCCTTAACGAACTAAATTGTTCTTTAACGAACTAACTTAATATAATAATAACTTTTACATTAAAATAAATGATAAATACAAAACGATAATTACAAAGACTCGAGACGCAAAACCGTGTACTAACAGACACCCCCTCGTCTTGAGCTGTTTGTCTTTAAATTACTTGAAGCGTTTGGTTTGCCGGTATATGCAACTATGAATCCCATGCTCATGACAAACACGAACAACGCGTTGAAATAGCATTGCTCGGTCATAGTCTTCACGACGCTCTATTAATATCTTATTCTTAAACAGCTTGTCATTGTCGGTCTCTGTCAAGTTCACAAGCCACATCGGATCAATAATCTTTATCAGCTCGGTCTTTAAGCCCTTACCCAACACAATAACAGCCTCGCCAGTTCGATTGTCATAATACCATCGATTGAAAGATAAATACATATGTCGATTCAGCGTCTTGATCGGTACACGCTTCATTGTCTTTGGAGGTTTTACTTTAAGCACCAACTTCCTCCAACCCGTCCATGGATCAATCTCATAAATACGCTTGCGAATTGGAATATGTTGCTTGAAGAGTTTAAATCCGTGATTGACCCGGAACAGCAGATATTTAAAAAACCAATCTGCATGTCGATTTCCACCACGGTTCATAAAAGGTCAACACGCGAGGGTCCGAACGTCCCAACGCGGTAATGAAAGAACGTCAGTAATCTTTTCATAATACCGAATGCCGTTCTCCCATTTAATAATACAGACCTTTAAATCTGAATCATAATGCCATGAAATAATGTCACCTCGCACTTTAGATAAGGTCTTAAAAGATGTCATTTGATTTGCTTGAGCACGAGCGACAGCTTCAACTTTCTGCTCTTTATCCACAAACCGGTATGCATCAGATCTTACGATCTTTGTTGTCCCGATAAGCAAACCATCTCTGAATATCGGCAATTGATGGATCACGAATCGAATCAAATCTTGTATCAACTACGCTTTTGCCCTTTGAAATATTCTCCAAATGATCTTCGACTGCTTTAACGTTTTCTTCTATAAATATAGGAGCACCCTGATCAACATTAGTTCATTGAAACATATCAAGGTATTCCTCAATCGTAATATACTCAATATCCACCTCCTCATCCTCATAAATAAAAGATGTGTTCATCTGAATAGTTGGGTCATTTAAGATCTCTTCATCGTTCTCGACCTCCACATCGTTCTCAGCCTCTAACACGGTTAACTCATCATCATTCAGACCCAGCAGTATGGAAATCTGCTCTCGTGTTTGGGACCTCTCAAGAAACTGTCCCACGTCAATCATTATGCATTAACAATACTTCTAACCACCCCCGTTCCATCTATAAATATAATGGTATTAGCCTTGATCATCTCATTAGGTTTAGCAGCTGTATAATCATGATAAACAATTATCTGCTTTCCCGAATAACCGACTACACTTGTACCAGCACTAGAAGACGAGCCGTGAGTTTGTTTAGGCTCACTTCCTCCAGTAACCGAAGCATCTGGATCTTCATCATCGTTTTTAAGCTTCTTCAATGCACCATCCTTACATGTCAGCTGTCACACCCCAACCTACGGCGGAAATGTCGGGGCGTGGACTGATTGTCACAGCTCGTAAGGTTACTATCATGCAAATATTTAAAATTCAAATATCTATTTATTTAATTCAAATAACACCATAATTCATTACAAAAAGAAATCCAAAGTAAACAAAACATCAAATAATTCAAAAGTAAATTTAAAGTCTCAAATAAACTCTTCTAGTGTTAAGTCCTTAAAACAATTCTTCTAAGTCCACACTTCACATCTAACGGTGACCTGCATATGCGTTGAAAATAATATAGTTTGTCAACACGAGGTTGAGTGAGCAACACACCAGTTCAGTTTACATATATAATAAAATACGTAGCTGCAACGCGTCAAATGAGATTAACAAATTAACCAATGAGCAAATAAAATGAGATGTTGAAAAGCACAAGGCTAAATCGACTAGCGTATGATCATACTATTTTCTGAGATTATGCTGGACCTCTCCGAATGCGGTTCACATTGAGCACATAAACATATAGCAAGTATGGCATGAGATTAGTTAACACATAAGACAACCATTGCAGTTTTGTGTATAGATAAAGTGCGAAAATATACTAAGTTACGCATATGTCCCCAAAACAGTATGAAAACGAGTAAAGAGGGGGAATGTAGTACTCACCTAAAAGACGAACGAGGATGATTAAGATAGTGAGAATGATGAGACGAATCACACGCGAACAACGTTAAAGCCTAAGAGAATAAAGGATATACTTGAGATAAGGATCACGATACGAGTTAAACGATAACCATTTAATATTATAATAATATTATGTTTGTAAGGATTTATTATTAAACCATTATTTTTATTTAAGAAAGCATAACTTAATAAAATATCATCCTTAGTTTTTATAAATAAAGTTACTTGATTTATATTTATATTTATTAAAATGTTAGTTTTTAAGTATCTTTATATATATATATATATATATATATATATATATATATATATATATATATATATATATATAAAAGTGAAAACATGTCTTAGAGAATACGTATATATGAACGAAAACGAGTGTTATAAAGGTCGGTTTTTAATAAAATAATCTTGTTTAAACATTATTATTATTGTTAAAAATGAGTTTTTGATTAAAAGGAATAAAAAGAAAATGTTTCAATAAAAATGGGGTGTGGGAGGGTCGAACCTGTGACCTCCAACACCTAATGTTCAAGTGTTGACAAGCTAGGCTACCCAGCCATATGCATTATATCTCGTTTTCAAAACAATAAGAACATGATCTGGTTCTGGCTCCCCCCCCCCTTGCCAAGAACCCTAGAAATGGCAATTAACCCAGAACGTTTAACAATCGATCAAAACAGGTTTAGGGCTATTTATCCTCATGAAAACGCGATGTAAACCATACCTTTAATTGCTTCTAATGATGAACAGACGAGGGAGGACGAATGTAAAACAGGTCCGGCTGAGTTAAGCGATGAACGAGTATAAACAAGTCAAATGAATCCAATTAAATAAGGGGCTATTGTCGGTGAGTAAACAAGGAATGATTTTGCACAATTAATTGGATTAATATCACTGATTTCATGATCAATAGCTGTCAGTCGAGTGTCGGTTAGGTCTAAAAAGGAAAACGAGTCAGCAGCGAGTAATTAACTTAATTGTATTGTCGGTGAGGCCGCGAATCACGCTCTGATTTGATTTCCTTAATTAAAAATTGATTACAAATGACTATGGACGGTTAATTAGGTGATTGTTTGGCTTCGGATACAAGAAAACTTGATTATGGGTCGAGTTTGGTGATGGAATCCATTTCTTAATATGGATTATAACAGAACTTACAAACAGGCCCTTCAAGTTTGGAGATGGATATAGAACGGTTCAAACTTTATATATTGGGTTAAAAGTGTCAACGTTAAATAGTTTAAATATAATTATAATAATAATTTATAACTCGATAAATGTGGAAATTTATTAATGATAAAGCCCGGACCCGAATGTGGGTCGGGTAATGGTTACAAATGATAAAGCGAAAAACCCGAAATGTTACATCAGCTGTAAGATAAGATCCTCTTGCTTCTTTATTTTCACCCCTGAGACTTAACAATCTCACGAAGTTCTTTCGTTTCTTTTTGGCAATAAGAGACATATCCCATCAGCTTTCGCTGATGTTCCATCATACGCTCTTGAGTCATTCGGTCAGTAGACATTTAATTTTCATACAAATTAAGTAAACTCAAGGCCATATTCATTTGATTATCGTGTGACATCACAAGAAATGAAGCAGGGATTGGCTGAACAGGACCTTGAGGACGATTAAGCCTCAAAAATGAGATATCCATCGGTGATGGAGGCATCGTCATCGGTGTGGGAGAAACCACCGAAGTAGCAGTCGTAGGTCTTGGTAAAGTAGATAGAACAGATTGAGGAATCACACCACACCTAGGATCAGATGTGAGCGTGGTCGTCAAAGTAAGTTCCAGGGTGCTAGTAGTAAGCGGCACCGCCGGTCTTTGAGGAATAAACGACCTTGGAGGTTGAACTCCAAATGAAATGCCAGCTCCAGCCAACACAAGTCGTTTGGACGACCCTTCACCAGCTAACTCCTTCCCTTTCCTTTTACGTTCAGCAGCTGTATCAACAGCTGCCTCAGCCTCAACACGTTATTGTTGAGCTGGATCACCACCATCACCACCATCATTGTCATCACCCTCATCTCCATCGTTCCCACCTGTTCCTTCCTCACGCTCCAAATCCGAGTCATCGTGAATCCAGTGATCATCGGGAGTACGTACATAATCAGGATTCACCAGAGGACCAATCAATCTTTTGAATGGTGGATGTGGAGTCTGCCTATAACTCTTCATCCGATGATCGGTATCTGCAGTCATATGATCCAGCACCATCACATCATCTTGTAGTATCTCATCAATCACCAGTTCTGAAATTAAATCTTGTATAATAAGTTGAAGAAAGTGAGGATACATCAAGAACTTCTTGCGTGAGTCACCATAAGACATTGTTCTTTAAGGTGTTAAAAAATAAACTTAGAGAAGTTGAATGGCTTATTCAATGTCAAGGCAAAAAATTCCGATTGTAACATAACACGACATTCATCGAAGCCACCCTAACGTCCACCACGGCAATGAATTAATACATGAAGTAAGTACTTGTATCGTTGGCACAAGTACGCCTTGTTATACATGGACTTGCCCAAATCACTAGTATAACGGACACAGGAAAATAAACCACGAATCAACTCCCGATTATATTCACATGGATCATCCATAGTATCCCCAAACCGCAACACTCTTCTGATAACCCCTCTTGTGATAGTGATAGACGTCCCATTGATTGTAGCTGTGATGTGATTCTCGGCTTCTATAAATCGTGCTGAGTTCCAAAATTGACGTAGAATACTGAAGTAGACTTTCGGTCGTGCAGTCACAACATAATGATTAACCGAGCATCTAATAAACGTCACTATATCTCCAAATCGTATTAACAAAAGCACAAATGTTATGCGTTTTGTCGTACGGAAACAAAGGCAAATTTTGTTGTTGTTGTTACTATTGTTGTTGTTGCTGTTGTTGTTGTAGATCGGCAATAGGAGGATCCTAATCCATATTTTCAGCCATTGCACTATATAAAGAAACCCGAGAATCAGTGACAATGAATAATAATAATAACAATTATACAATATAATTAAAAGATTAAAATTTAACAAATTTATAAACTTTTAATATTAAAATAATTGAAAACGTCATTCGTTAAAACTCTAGGTCGTTATAACGAATTAGTTACTTTGCTATCAAGTAAATAAGACGAAATAGATCTAACAAATCAGAAGCGAGTGTATAACGAATTATAGTTTGATTCGTTACAAATAACGAATTGAAATCTGATTCGTTATAAATATCGATTAAAATTCTGATTCGTTGTGAACTGTATAACGAATTGGACACGAATTAGTTCCAATTCATTACACAACAACGAATGGCCCTTTAAGCTTAATCTTTGACTAATCTGGTCAAGGTCAAAATTACCAAGAACAAAAAAGTCAAAATCCCAATCTGATTCTAATACATGCATAATCAACGATGTAAGACCAAATCAATGATCACGAGTATCTCGGAAACACATCGCTAGTATAAGTGTATTAATGCTTTGTACCAAATCGTGGTACATTTAGGGTAAATTAAAAGTTTATTAAAAACTTAAAACTCGATAACTTAATCAAACAATAAACCCTGCAATTGTTCACCAAATTTGACAAAAAACATTACGTTGTGACGAAAAAATAGTGTATAATGATGATCAATTTCAGAGAAAAATTTGGTAGAGTAACTGTGTGTTTGTGAAGAAGAATGTGAATAGTGGAAACGAAACGGTTCACGAATCCCTAGAAACTCTGACAATGCACATTCTCCAAAGTAATGAATCATCCGATTCGTTTGAATTTTGAAATAACGAATCAGGTAATTCGTTATCTTAAAATCACACGTGGCATAATGAAATAAACATAATTCGTTAAAGTGTAAGACAAAGCAATAACGAATTAGAGGTAATTCGTGTTTAATTCGTTAAGTTAGGGTTAAGGAATTAGAAGTCATTCGTTACATAGTGGCGGAAGCGAATTAAGTTAACAAATTGGAAATAAGTTAACGAATTGGAGTACAATTCGTTCTGAATGACTTTAGTTCGTTATACATAACTAACGAATTACCTTTATGTAATTTTAAATTGAATTAATTAAATAAAATAATTTTAAAGGAATCAATAAATTACATAAATAAATGAATAAATAATTATTAATACCATTGTTTAAATAAAAGATAATCAAACGAAATCCCGTATCTCGATAATCACATACCTTAACGCGTTTAACGTTCCAAAAAAACTTAACTTAAAGAAAATGAATAATATGTAAACGAAAAAGCAAAATCTTTTTAATATTTGAACCTTTTGATGTAAAATATTTACAAGAGAAGTATCCAAAAATAAAAACATAGAACAGAAAATGCAAGTTTTTTTTTTAATTTTTTTTTTCATGATATTTTTTGTATGGTCTCTCAAAAGCAGTACATATGTCTGGATTTTTGTTGAGTTTAAGCAGAGAATCATATTGACAAAATTGCCCTTCCATCACAGTTTTATCTTTCAGCGTTATTATGACTGCTGTTAAGTCGGTCATTAATATTGTTGTCCACTTAAATCTTATAACAAACCTTCAAGCGTTTTTGTGATATGATTAATGGTTCAATTAGAACACAGAATATCAGAAACTATCAGCCTCTAATCTCGGTTCATGCTTAATTTGATTTTTGCCCTATCACCCCAACTTGACTTAAACCATTATAATGTCGATAAAAATTTTTTAGAACCTTTAAGCAATGCATCAAGTTTCCTTTACTGTGAGTATGCACGAGTCCATCTGTCGGCTTACATACACTGTATCCCCTGGGTTGCGTTTCTTATTATTATTGAGACGCGCGCAAGGGAGGAACAATTGTATGACTAAAGCGAACTTTGATCAAGTCAGTAGTTTAAATTGTAAGAAGTACATCAGTGATCAAGTTTAATGACTTTGGGTTTGTTCTAAAAGAGAGTGAAATATTCATGCTTATGAATACCCAGATGATTAAGACGCATAAAGACTCACAATGTCCAGAACCCTAACGCTTGTTATTTGGTTTATTTTATTTTTGGTGATCAGACATGTATAAGGCTTGAGTATGACAGGTTATTACATTTCTGTCTTCCTCATCAAAATTTTTGTTAGAAACTAATACCTCTTTCACTTTGGCATTTCTTTTTTAGTTTATATCACGTACTTTACTCTAATAGTTTGTTTAAGGCCTATCAATGCACCAATGATTAAGCACTCAGTCTTTTTAAGCTTATTTCTTGCTGGATTTGAGGTCAAACAATCAATGTACTATCATTTTCTCTATTTGCTTCAAAACTCAAGTTTTTGAGGAGCATAAAAAATAAATTCAATCGCCCCAGTCACTTTCAGTCTATATATTAATGGCTACCCTATCAATCTACAAGTAGATAACAGGATCAATACATGCAAGCATGTTCCACAAACTTACATAACCGACATAGTTTTCAGCGAAAGAATAAAGTAAAACGCATAACAATCGCCCCAAAAACTATCCATTATCAGGTAAATGGATATCCCGAATTTTTACAAGTAAATATCAGGACCAAACATATACATGTATATGTCCTTCAAATGTAGGTAATTGACATAATTTTCAACGAAATAATGCAAAAAATCTTTTTGGTTTTTCTATTTACATACATAAAACACAATCTTTTTGTCTTTCTCAATTTTCTTTTAAATAAAATGACACTTCACAATCTTTTTGTTTTTTTCGGATTTTTCTATACAAACTAAAAAACAAATATTTTTTTTTCAAGGTTTTATAATATTTTTGGGTTTTCCAAAATGTTTTAAAGACTTAAAGACAAGAAACATTAAAAACAAGAAAAACACACTATTTTTGACTTTTTCAAAATTTTCAATGTTTTCTGGTTTTAATTGTACAAACGAAAAACACAGTATTTTTGTATTTTCTATTTTTCAACCCCTAAAATCCTAAGTCAAAATAAAATAAAATTTAAAAGAAAAATAAACCGAAAATATAAATAATCATCCTTGTTTCAGGATATCAGCAAGAGTTTTTAATCCATTTAAACCAAGCAGAAAATGAAACCGTGTTTTGTCAAATGCTTTGGTAAATAGATTGGCTTTTTGAAAATCGGTATGTACTTTCTCAAGATCTATTAACCTCTTTTCAAAACAATCCCTTATGAAATGATATCGAATTTCGATATGTTTCGTTTTAGAGTGTTGTACGTGGTTTTTGGTTATGCTAATGGCAGCAAAGTTATCAATTAAAATGGGAGTAGTAAGAAACTTCAAACCGTAGTCGCGCATATGTTGTTGAATTCACAAAAGCTGGGAACAACAATTCGAGGCGGCAACATATTCTGCTTCGGCGGTTGAAGTGGAGGCCGTTGTCTGCTTCTTACATTACCCGGAAACAAGCCGACTTCCTAAGAATTGAGACCCTGCTGTAATCGATTTAAAGTTAATCTTCCTTGGGGTACCATAACCCGATATCTGGATTGCCCCTAAGATATTGAAGAATACGCTTGACCGCTGCCAGGTGAGTCACTAGGGGACTTGCTTAGTACCTAGAACATAAACATATTGCAAACATTATGTCAGGTTGAGAAGCAGTAAGATACATTAGAGAACCAATCATAGCTCGATAGAGGGTAGGATCGACGGTATCCTCCAATTCATCCGGTGATAAATTGTGACCCACTGGGAGAGGAGTTGAAGGGATTTTTCCGGCAGTAATATTGAATCAGCTCAAGACATCGTCCACGTACTTAGTCTGGTGAATGAAGATTCCTTTCGCAGACTGGTGAACCTGCAACCCTAAAAAGAAGTTCATCTCTCCCATTGAACTCATTTCGAACTTAGTTTGCATTGACTTCTCGAATTCCTTACATAACGCGTCATTTGTTGACCAAAAGATAATGTCGTCGACATTAATCTGAACGAAGAGAAGATCATCACCAATGCTTTTATAAAATAAAGTGCAGTCAACAGTCCCTCACTTGAATCCGTTATCAGTCAGATGGTTGGCAAGCGTGCTATACCAAGTTCTCGGGGCTTGATGTAGACCACACACGGCCTTGTTTAAGCGATAAACTCTGTCAGGATAATCAAGATCCTCAAAGCCAGGAGACTTTTCCACAAACACTTCCTCGTGTAGTTCACCGTTGAGAAAAGCACTTTTCACATCCATTTATAGACTTTAGTATTCTTGTAAGCCGCATAAGCCAGAAAAATCCGTATAGCTTCCAATCTTGCAACCAGAGCGTATACCTTAGTGTAGTCTATACACTCTTGCTGATGGAAACCTTGCACCACTAATCATTCCTTGTTTCTCACGATCACCCCACGATCGTCCGTTTTACATTTAACTACCCACTTAGTTGGAATAGGCTTCTTACCTCTAGCGGGTTTGTCGATAAGATCCCAAACACCCAAATGTGTAAATTGTTTCAATTCCTCTTGCGTTGATTCTACCTAAGATGGATCTTGAAGTGCCATACGAGTCGTTGTTGGATCAACTTGGGATAAAAAGCAAGTGACTTTGGCAACATTTACAATTCCAGAAGAATGTAAATCTGCATAAGCACACAATACATTATTCTCACTCGAATAAGCAACATGATTACGTGTTTGAACGCCCACATCAAGTTCCCCAATGATGTTTTCCTTTGGATGATAATTATGAATCCTAAAAGTGGGATTCTCAGGAACAACAACATTTTTGAATAAGTTAGTGTAATTTTCTCCAAGCTCATGATATGAATCATCACTGTCAAGTTCAATAACTTGATCAACAACTTGATTATCATTAGAAGAAGTAGAAGCATTATCAAAAGAAATTGGAGAATCATCACTTGGATATTTAGTTGGAGCTACAGTTGGAGCTTCAACATCATTAGAACTTGAAAACCTTGGAATTACCAATTGATCTTCAAAATATGCACGAACCATGTCTTCATCTGGTTGCTCAGTTGTTGGAGTAAATGAATTAAATAAGTCATCATAATCAAACATCCTGTCAGGACCTTTCCCTTGAGGAGGTGTGGTGTACTTTTGACAGTCCACAAGGTACCACTCTTCAACACAACCGAAAGTGAAATTATATGCCATTTTCTTTGGAGAAGCATAACCCAAGAAATACCCCTCGATGGCTTTTTCTCCAAACTTACCCATATCTCTTTTCAACATCGTATAGGGACACCCAAATGGTTCCAAGTACTTTAATTAGGCTTTCGTGTTGTTCAAAAGCTCAAAACTCATCTTTTGGAGTCTTTTAACAGTTAGAACTCGATTGAACGTCTAACAAGCAGTATTCACAGCTTCGTTCCAGAATTGGACAAGAAGCTTAGAATCGGCAAGCATAGTTCTAGCTGCTTCAATCAAAGTTCTTTTTTTTCCTTTCAGCAACACCATTTTGTTGTGGTACTATGGGGAATTGTATTCTCGATGAATTCCTTTTTAATACAAAAAAATCCAATACAATGTTTTTAAATTCAGTACCATTTTCACTTCAAAATCTCCTCACTTTTTGCTTGTATAGTGATTCGATCTTAGTAATTAAATTTTGAACAAGAACAGGTATTTGATCTTTCGAACTCATAAATAAGACCCATGAGTATCTTGAATAATCATCGGTAACAACAAGACAATACCAATCGCCAGAGATACTAGCACGATTCACTGGACCGGAAAGATCCATTTGAAGTCATTCCAAAGGTGTATCAATGGAATTAAATAACTAAGAAAGATGACACTTTTTCTTCTGTTTGCCTTTCTTGCAGGCAACACAGTGGTCGGATAACTTAAAATTCTTCAAAGAAACACCTTCAACCAAGTCATTTGCTATTAAATAGTTCTCTTTCGAATATAAATGTGACCCATTCTACGATGCCATAGAATAAAATCTTTCTCAGTTTCTTTTGAGACAAAACATGTTTCGATAGATGTTGATACTTTAGAACTCATATTTAAGACATAAATATCATTCGATCGAGATGATCGCATGACAACCATATCCTCGGGAATTATGGCTCCCGGTTTCAGAATCACACATTCTTTATCAATAAATAATGTCGTGTACTTCTTGTCACATATTTGCGACACACTTAATAAGTTATGATCAACCTTGTCACAGAAATTGACCTTCTCAAATGTGATATGACCATTTGAAACTTCACCTTCTTGTGTTATCATACCCCCAGAATTCCCAGCAAAAGCCACATAACCCCCTTGAATATTTCTCACATTTGTTAAAAGGTCAAGATTTCTAGTAATATGACGAGAACATCCACTATCCATTATCCGGTTTTCACTAGACACGGTCTTGGATGTACCCTACACACAAAGTAAAAGTGATTAGTTCAAAAGGGCAGCCCAGGCCTTAATCTTGGGCACCTTTTGAGTTTCATGAGAGGAATCAAATTTAGTCGAATTCAATTGTTGTTCTGTACCTTGAGAATAAGATACAGGCCTTTTAAACTTTCGTCTCAAATAGGCCGCTTGAACGACATTTGAGTTCACGATCTTGCATATTGGTTCGGTTGGAACAAACTTCTATTTAACTTGACCATAACTTTCATTCACATGAATTACCTTACGTGGATTCACATTTGAAAACATGATGTGAGTATCATTATCACTCGAAAAAGGTCGCTTCAAAATCTCTTTTATCACAGGAACCGGTTTCGATTGGTCCTTGATAAACGGATGAAAATTCTGAGTTTTCTTCTGTCCACAGTTTCTCACAACATGTCCTTGTTGACCACAAAGAAAACAACTTCGTATGTCCACACGATCATTTTGCGATTTAGCAAAAACAGATGCCACAGAAGGTTGATGACTCACATTCTTTGTAAAACTCTTGGCTAAATCATCAGACGACACTGATTTATTTTTCAGATAGAAATCAAGATTAGAGTAGTTTAAAAAACTTTTCAAAGTGTCAGTTCCAGTAGATTTCACAAACTGAACTTTCTTAGCATTTTTTAATACTTGTTTAGCTTTATTCAATGGGTTTGATGTGTTTGATGTTTTGGCACAAGCATACTGACGTTCAAGATCTTGTATCTTGGAGGTTTCATTGTGAAAGACACTTTCGATCAATTCTGGTTTGATAATGCTAATCGGAATGTGTTTCTCAATGAAAATTGTGTCTATTCCTTCTAATTTAAACAGTGGGATTGATAAAACGCATCAAGTCCTCATCAGAAATTTTAGGTTTTTCTGACTTCTTAGCCTTCACCTGTTTAACCTTAACTTGTTCTTCCTTTTTCACTTGAACTGTGTGTGAACCATACACGGCCTCCTCAAATTCATGGGGTTCACATTAAATGTGATTAGAACTTGGAATATTCTGGTTTTTGTGTATCACTTCGGGTTCAAACACATCCTCAATGATCACCTTCTCCACATTTTCTACAAACATTTTCTTGCTTTCAACATAATGTTTTTGAGTTAGTGGGTGAGATTTAACATTTACAGTTTTACTGGTTTAGATTTTTCTGAAATCACAGGTCCTTTCACAATAACATCTTCTTCATTTCTAGCAAAAGGATTTGCTGTATACTCATTATAAAATGGTGGTGGAATTTCAACAAAACCTATACCCTTTTTAGAATTTTTTTGCTTACTAGATACTTCGATTATCTCATTTAGCAAAAATGATGAATTTCTAAACTTGCCCAACTTGTTTTTCAACTCTAGAACTTCATTCTCAAGCTCAGTTATCTTAAAACGATGTTTCAAAATTTCTTGAAATTTTTGATCGTTAATCGTCATTTTGACAGATAACTCGGCTTTGAGATCATGATTACTTACCGACAATGCTTCAATTTTCTACCTAGATCTCATTTGAGATTCTAAAGATTCTCTATAAGTATCCTTAAGTTAAGCAATTTCTTTCACTAAACAATCATTGTGATTTTTCAAAGATTCTAACTTAGGCTTGTTTTTCTCACATTTAACACAAGAAACAGAAGAACTAACCTCATTGATTTTTGCCATTCAAGCAAAGGTAGTTGGAAGCTTTACACATGAATCGTCAGAATCAGACTCAGTATCATTGTCAGAAGATAACTCACTCCCACTTGCATTTTGGAAATTTTCATTTGATCCGAACATAGCCAAATTAGCTTGATTGTCATTGCACAAAATTCTTTGTGACCAATCAGTTACATTCATGTTGGACAACATAGCTTGTGATCCAGAAGAAGATGGTTTGGTTCCAGAAGGCTTAACAACATTATTTCCATTTTTACCAGATGAACTTCGATCTTGATTTCTAGGACCAATATACTCCTTATTTGGTTTAGTACATTCTTTTGCAAAATGTCCAAACTCTTGACAGTTATAACACTTAACTTGCAATTTATCGAACCCAAGCTTCTTGTTTAAAGATGGGAGATCTTTGCCAGTTCTTTGCATGAACCTTTTCACCTTTCTGACGATCATTGCCATATTCCAATTCAAATCCATGAGTTCCAAATCATCAGGATCGATTTGGTCATAATCTTCATTAGTTAACTTACTAGTAGCAATTTTACTACCAACTAGATTCTCATAAGAACTCATGAAGGCGGACAAGAAAGTAAAGTTTTGTTCGTCCTCCTTCATGTTATTTGGTTGTGCTGAGAATTGATTTGCAGTAGTTGAATTTCTAGACCCTCCAGAAGAATCAGAAGCACCAGATGACCTAGAAGTTCCAGCAGTGTAGAAACATGCACGTGGATCACCATAAATAGCTGTAGCATTATCACTTGCATTTTGTGTAAGAAATGCGGTTATTAGAGAGATTGTTGAACTCAAAGGATACTCCCACCATAAAAAGTTGGATCTTGGTTATCCTTAGAAGACTTTTGAAACCTAAGATCATATTCACGAGCTTCAATATTTTGCATGAACTCAGTTGCAGTCAAATCTTCATTACTGAAATAATTATTTTCTTTCAACACCATTAAGAAAGTTGAGTAAGAACTTGGTAAAGCACTCTTGATGGTATCAATCTTATCACTTTCAGAAGGATCCTCTTCATCTTGTTCATTTCGGCTATCATATGATTAAATCGTGTTGTCATTTCTTCGACAGTCTCACCTTTAAGTAAGTTAAAATTTCTAAATTGAAACTTTAACATCACCTTCTTGCTTTCTGCAGTGTTACCCATACTCCTCATACGAATGTATTGAAACAACGAAGCACAAATATTGATACTACCAACTTGATGAAATATGTTTTCAGGTAATGCCATTGTAAGTGTTAATTATTCTTTCGTTTCAATCTCTAAAGCCTTCTTTTCTTCTTGAGAGTATTGTGAGATGGCTTTAGGTGTGAATCCAGTTGTTTCATCTCCAATCATTGGAATAGTATACACTTCATCCAAACAATAAGAACAATCAGGATGAACTGAACCCAAATGAGCACGAAAACGAGGTTTCCTTTTGCTACAAAGTCACTAAATTTCATCAATCGAGAACACTTGGAATGAGATCCAATTTCAGTGTCCAATTGTAACATTTGCTGCATGAGCATGTTTTGAGAATCTAACGCGTAAAAACCAGTCATCTTGATAAGTAACAAGACAATCAAACTTCAAGGGTTGAATTGGAAAATATCTTAAAACGAACTGTGAATAGTAATGTTAACGAATTATGAACAATGTTTAGAACGAAACAAGGATAACGAATTGAAGGTTATCTAGGTAACGAACCAGGAACAGTGTTAACGAATTAGAGTATAACGAACTATCAAACGAACTGAATCAATAAATTAGATCAAATTGACGAATCAGTTTGTCGAATTAGATTAACAAATTAAGTTAACGAAACCAAATTAAAAGTAACGAATCACTTAGTTAATCTTCATGGATCAAAATAACGAATATTTGATTTAAGGTAACGAATTAAGATGACGAATCTGCTACAGTTGACAACGAATCAACTATAACGAATGAGGTTGTTGTAATAGTTATAACAAACTATGATAACTATTGCCACGTAGCAAAAGTTTGTTAGATAAGAGATTAACGAATAAGATGACACGAATCAGACTGATGATGAACTGAGTAACGAATTGATTAAAAACTAACGAATCACAGTAACGAATTAGATTAATTAAGATAAATCTTCAACAGATGATGAAGATCTTCAAATCTTCATCATCATTTTCCAAATTTCTGGAAAACTAAGAACACAAACACCCAAAACCAAATTCGTAATACACACTCAATACTACACCAAATCACACAAATAATAGCTCATATTACTCGCAACATCATCGCGGATCCAAATCAAAAAATCCCGTAAACCAGTATAACCGAATACGAATCCAATTGCACCAAAAACACACCCTTGTTTTAGTCACAACTAGATCTAAATCAGGCCAACTCAAATCCAATCCATATCACAATTCCAGTCCACCAAAACCTTCCTAATACCTTACCATACAACAATCCACCTAAATTCATTCCAAAACCAACCAAATCAATATCTAATTTGATTAAATCATTCCGGAAACTAAATAACACCAAAATAATATTAATATTACTTCAATTAACGAAATAACAAATAAATCAAGAGCAATTGAATCCCTGAAAGCTCTGATACCACTTGTAGAAACGTCTATGGATCTCAGATCTAAGATCCTGAAACGAAGAACACAGATCTAGTTCACTATTACTCTTATCGATTATAGATTATGTGTATTAGTATTAGTTGTATTAGGTGTATAAATGTTTGATCCCGGAATACCAATCGATAACAATAACAGATCTCAGATATGTGAATATCCGATTAGTACTAGATCTAGCTCATAATTAACACCAATTCAGTGTTGTATATATATGTATATATATTATCAATAGATTAGTAGTATAATATTAAGGTGAAGCTTGAGAGAGATCTGGACAACAAAACTTCTCAAGACCTTTTTTCAAACCTTTTATTAAAGTGAACAGTAGTTCACTATATATTGAAGGCGACCTGGTTCGCTAACATCCCCTAGCGAACCAGCTTCCCCTTTGTTACATAATTTAACATAACTAACCACCCCCTGATTCGTTAACATCCCCTAACGAATCAGGAGGGAATACATTATAATGTCTTAGTTCGCTAACATCCCTAGCGAACTAGACTTAACCTTAACGAACTAGTCTTAGTTCGCTAACATCCCTAGCGAACTAGACTTAACCTTAACGAACTAGTTAATAATAAACATTAAATAAAACATTAACGATAAATACAAAGACTCTAGACACAAAACCGTGCACTAACAGACACCCCCTTGTCTTGAGCTCTTTGTGTTTAACTTATTTGAAGCGCTTGGACTGCCAGTCTCTGCAACTATGAATTCCATGTTCGTGACACACACGAACGACTCGTTGGAATTGCATAGCCAGGTCGTAATCTTCTTGGCATTCAAACAAAATCTGCTTCCTGTGTAGCACGTCGTTGTCTGTCTCTGATAAATTAACCAACCACATCGGGTCGATTACCTTGATGAGCTCGGTCTGCAGTCCTCGACCACGAACAATAACGGCCTCGCCAGTACGATTGTCATAGTACCAACGGTTGAAAGACAGATAAATATCTTGAGGCATTGTCTTCACAGGAACCTTTTTCATTGTCTTTGGCGGCTTCACTTTCAAGACAAGTTTCTTCCAGCCGGTCCTTGGATCAATCTCATCAATGCGCTTATGTCTTGGGACCTGGGGCTTGAAGAATTTGAAGCCATGATTGACCTCGAACAGTAAGTGTTGATGAAACCACTCAGCCGTTCGGTGACTCCCACGATTGATAAATGGGCGTCTCGCGAGGGTACGTACATCCCAACGCGGTAGAGTTAAAACATCCATTATCCTCTCGTAATACTGGACACCCTTTTCCTACTTGACTATACATACTTTAAGGTCTGAATCATAGAGCCAGGAGACAATATCACCATGTACCTTAGAAACAGTCTTGAAGGTAGTCACCTGATTCGCCTCAATCCAAGCAGCAACGGTATCTTTTCTTTCTTGATCTACATACCGATAAGCACTGATAATCTTACCCACTTTCTGACATTTGAACCATCTTTCTATGTCATCATCAGTCACTTATTTGAGTGAAGGAACTATTCGCTGCACAACCTTTTCTAGTTCGTCCTCAGTCTCTTTAATTACAACTTCATGAAATACCGGAGCACCTTGATCAACGTTTGGGTGTTGATACAAGTCCGAGTACTCTTCAGCTGTCGCATCCTCCATCTCAATCTCCTCGTTCTCATAAATAAAATCCATATCCATAAATAACGGATCAACTTCCATTTCTTCTTCATTGATCACTTCGACATCGGGCTCAGTCTCTAAAGCAGTCAACTGATCATCATTCAGCCCAAGCAGGATCGAAATCTGCTACCTTGTCAAAGATCTAACAATAAACTCATCGACCTCTATCTCATCTCTGTTCACCACACTTCTAACCACCCCCGATCCATCCATAAATATCACTGTGTTAGCTGCTATCAGTTCAATTGGCTTGGCAGCTGTTGGATCTAGATAAATAATTATCTGCTTGCTCGAATCATCACCGCCACTAACATCTGCACCAGAGGATGAACCATGCGATTGTTTAGGCTCACCTCTGCATCAGACTCGTCAGCATCATCATCGTCATTTTTGAGTTTCTTGAGGGCATCTTCTTTACAAGTTAATTGTAAAATCAACTCTTCTTGTTCCTTTAATTTCACCCCCTGAGACTCAACAATCGTACGTAACGACTTAGTCTCCTTCTGACAGAAAGAAACATAACTCATCATTCGATGTTGAGTCTCCATGAGTCTTTCTTGAGTTTGACGGTCAGCTGCCATTTGATTTTCATATAGATGTAGCAGATTTAACAGCATTTCAGTTTGACGACCTGGTGGCAAATTGTATACAGATGGATGAACTGGTTGAACAGGTCCTTGAGGTCGAGTAATCCTCATAAAAGAGACAGCACTAGGCGGAGGTGGAGGAAGAGTAGTTGTTGGCAGAGGAGGAGGTCTCATTGATGTGGTGGAAGATACTGTAGACAACAAAGCAGGAGGCCTCGGTATCTAGGTCAACGCCATTTGAGGGATTAGACCGAGCCTCTCATGTGACACCATCGTCGTCGTCAAGGTAAGCATCGGCGTGCTAGTAGTTAGCGACACCGCCGAGCTTTGAGTAGTTGATTGAGGTGGTGGTTGAGTTCCAATAATTACCCCAGCCCCAGCAGACACACGAGGCTTCTTTGATGGTTCACCAGTAGCTACAGCTTTCCCTTTTCGTTTTCTTTCTAGCTGAGCTTTCATGGTGGCAGCTAGAGCAGCATCGACTGCATCTTGTTGTTCTTTAGGAGCTCGTTCACCAGCTCCACCATCACCATCATCATTGTCTCCATCATCATCTCCCCCATCATTGTTCCCACCTTCTCCCCGTTCACGCTCGGAATCCGAATCATCATGGATCCCGCGCTCATTAGGAGGACATACGTAATCCGGATTGATTATATGACCAATCATCCGTTTATCCTGTGGCTTGTCTTTTCTATAGATTAACATACGATGCACCGTTTCAGCTTTCATATGTTCCATATCAAGAACATCGTTCACCAACGATCGATCAATCACCAAATTCGGTATCAAATCCTGAATAATTAGCTGTAAAAAACGAGGATACATCAAGAACTTCTTTGACGGTAGAGTTTGCTGAACTTGCTCTTTCAGATGATCAAAGATGAGTTCCGAATAGTTGAAGGGCTTATTCAGGATTAGAGCAACAAATGCCGATTGCAAACTTAGTCTACACTCATCAAAACCACCGCGACGTCCACTCATACAAGGAAGTAAAACATGCAGCAGATACTTGTATGGTGGACACAACCCATTCTTGTTCAACATAGACTTACGAATATCACCCCCATAATTCAAACGTGTGAATAAACCCCTAACCAATGTCCTGTCAAATTCACTCGGGTAATCATCATTATCGTCAAATTGAAGTACCCGACGAATGACCTCAACATCAATCGTAATAGGGATCTGATTAAATGTAGCTCGAACCCAATTATTTTCCTCAACATATTCCGCCGTGTTCCAAAACTGCCTGATTATACTAAGATACACTTTAGGTTTAGCAGTGATTGCATAGTGTATCTTTGAACGGCTTAAGAAAGTCAACATAGCTCCAAACGTTCTCAAATCAGTCACATCTTGATCAACATAAGCACAAATGTTGTGCTTCTTATCGAACGGCAATAAGATCATTTCAGCTTGTTGATCTTGTTGTTGTGGTTGTCCTTGTGGAGGTTGTTCCTGTGGCGGTTGATTTTGTTGTTCTTGATCAGCCATGTTTTACTGTATAAATAAAACCGAATATGAGAATAGATATCAGAATATATAATCAAAAATACGTTTAATTATGCTATTTACGTATTTTAGACGATTTAAATCTTATATATTAAAATAAATGAATATTGAAATTAATTTAATTACATCTTTTCTTTTTTTTTAATTTTTTTTGTTGAGTTTGAGCAGAGAATCATATTGACCAAAATGCCCTTCCATCACAGTTTTATATTTCAGCAATATTATGACTGGCGATAAGTCGGTCATTGGTATTGTTGTCCACATAAATCTAATAACACACATTCAAGTATTTTTGTGATATGATTAAATAGTTCAATTAAAGCACAGAATATCAGAAACTATCAGCCTCTAATCACGGTTCAAGCTTAATTTGATTTTTGCCAAATCACCCCAACTTGACTTAAACCATTATATTGTTGATCAAAATTTTGATACCAATTGTAGAATATTTGAGCAATGCATCAAGTTTCCTTTACTGTGAGTGAGTATGCACGAGTCCATCTGTCGGCTTACATACATTGTATCCCCTGGGGTCCGTTTCTTAATGGTATTAAGACGCACGCAAGGGAGGAACAATTGTATGACTAACAACGGATTTTGATCAAGTCGGTAATTTAAATTGTACGAATTACAGCGGTAATCAAGTTTAATGACTTTGGGTTTGCTCTAGAAGGCGAATGAAATATTCATGCTTATGAATACCCAGATGGTTAAGCCGTATAAAGACTCACAGTGTACAGAATCTTAACGCTTGTTATTTGCTTTATTTGATTTTTGGGTGATCAACAAATATAAGGCTTGAGTATGACTGGTTATTACATTGCTGCCATCCTCACCGAGACTTTTGCTAGAGACTAACACCCCTTTCAATTTGGTGTTTCTTTATGTTTATATCACATACTTTACTCTACTGTGTTGTTTTAAGACCTACCAATGCACCAATGCAATTAAGCACACAGTCTTTTAAGCTTACTTTTTGCTGAATTTCGGGTCAAGATAATTAATGTACTATCATGTTCTCTTTTTGCTTCAAAAACTCGAAATTTTGAGGAGCATAAAATAAAGAAAAGATAAAGTTAATCGCCCCAGTTAACTTAAGTTAATAAATAAATGGCTAACCATCAATTCACAAGTGAATAATAGGACCAAGACATGAAAGCATGCTTCACAAACTTAAATAACCGACATAATTTTCAGCGAGAAAATAATCTAAAAACCTTTTTGGATTTTCACTATACAAAACTTTAAAAACACAATATTTTTGTATTTTTCAAATTTCTTATAAACAAAATAACTTTCACAATCTTTTTGGATTTTCGGATTTTTCTGTACAAAAAATAAATCACATTCTTTTTGGTTTTCAAAATTTTAAAATGTTTTTGGTTTTTCTAAATATTTAAAAGAAAAACATTAAAGAACAGAAATCACAATATTTTTGAATTTTGAAATTTTTTTAATGTTTTTGGATTTTATCTATACAAACGAAAACACATTCTTTTTGTATTTTCTAGAATTCTCCCCCTAAAACCTAAAAACATAAAAAAATTAAGCTAAATCAATAAAGCATTTTAAAGATAATTATCCTAATTTTAGGATCTCAGCAAGGGTCTTCAATCCATTTAAACCAAGCAAAAAGTTAAAACGTGTTTTTCAGCTTGAATTTCAGCTTGATCATCATCAGAAGAAGTAGAAACATTATCAATAGCAACTGGAGAGACAACTTGAGATTCTTCAGTTGGAGCATCTGGTTGATCTTCAACTGCATTAGAACTTGAAAATCCTGGAATGTTCAAATGTTCTTCAAAGTATGCTCTAACCAGATCTTCATCGATATGTTCAGTCGAATGAGTAAAAGAATTAAATAAACTATCGTAGTCAAACATCCAGTCTGGACCTTTCCCTTGAGGAGGAGTTGTGTACTTTTGACAGTCCACATGGTACCATTCTTCAACACAGCCAGATGTGAAATTAAAAACCCTTTTCTTTGGAGATGCATATCCCAAGAAATACCCTTCGATAGCTTTTTCTTCAAATTTACCCGAATCCTTCTTCAACGTTGTACACGGACACCCAAATGGTTCCAGGTACTTTAAATTAGGTTTTCTATTATTTATGATCTCGTAGCTTGTTTTCTTGAGTCGTTTCACTGTTAGAACTCGATTAAGCGTATAACAAACTGTATTCACTGCCTCATTCCAAAATTGAACAGGAAGCTTTGAATCAGCGAGCATTGTATGTGCAGCTTCAATCAGAGTTCTATTTTTCCTTTCAGCAACACCATTTTGTTTAGGTACATAAGATGCACTATATTCTCGATGAATTCCCTTTTGAATACAAAAGAAATCCAATATAGTGTTTTTGAATTCAGTACCATTATCACATCGGATTCTCCTCACCTTTTGTTTATACAGTGATTCGATCTTAGTAATAAGGTTTTGTACCAAAACTGGTGTTTGATCTTTTGAACTCATAAATAACACCCATGAATATCTTGAATAATCATCTGTCACTACAAGACAATACCAGTCTCCAGAAATACTCGCACGATTCACTGGAACAAACAAATCCATATGAAGTCGTTCAAGAGGAGTATCAATGGAATTCAATAACTTAGAGGGATGTGTCTTCTTCTTCTGCTTGCCCTTTTTGCATGCAACGCAGTGATCAGATAACTTAAAATTCTTTAACGAGACACCCTCAACTAAGTCATTTGCCATTAAATAATTCATCTTTCTGACATGTATGTGACACATTCTACGATGCCATAGAATCGAGTCTTTCTCGGTTGCTTTAGAGACAAAACATGTTTCAATCGATGTTGAAATCTTAGAACTCATATTTAAGACATAAATATCATTTGATCGTGGTGATCGCATGACAACCATGTCCTCGGGAATAACATAACCCGGTTTCAAGATAAGACACTCTTTGTCAATAAATATCGTAGTGTACTTTTTATCACAAATCTGCGATACACTCAATAAGTTATGATCAACCTTGTCGCAATAATTCATTTTCTCAAACGTAATGTGACCATTTGAAACTTCACCCTCTTGTGTGATCATGCCCCCAGAATTCCCAGCAAACGCTACATAACCCCATTGAATATTTCTTACGTTGGTTAATAGGTTGAGATTCTCAGTGATATGACGAGAACATCCGCTATCCATAATCCAGTTTCACCAGAAATGGTCTTGGATGAACCCTACACACAAACAAAAGTGATTAGTTCAAAAAGGCAGCCCATGCCTCGGTCTTGGGCACCTTTTGGTTTTCTCTTTGATCATTAACTTTAACAGATTTCAATTGTTGTTCAGCCACTTGTGAATAAGTTACCGGCTTCCTAGACTTTCGTCTTAAGTAAGCTGCCTGAACAATGTTTGAATTCTTGTTTTGACATATAGGTTCAGTTGGAATGAATTTTGGTTTCACTTGACCGTGTGTCTCATTGACATGAAGAACCTTCCGAGGATTCACATCAGAGAACAAAGTATGAGTATCATCAGCATATGACACAGGTTGTTTCAGGATCTCCTTGACCAATGGAATTGGCTTAGATTTGTCCTTGATAAAAGGATGAAGATTCTGATAGTTCTGCTGACTACAATTCCTCACAACATGACCTTGTTGACCACATAAAAAACTAGTTCGCATGTCTACATGATGATATTTAGAAGTAATTGGAATAAATGATGCAGATGGTTGATGATGACTCACATTTTTAGTCATGCTCTTAGCAAACTCATCAGATAATTCATATTTCTCTTTAAATAAAAATCTAAACTAGAATAGTTCGAAAAGCTTTTTAGTGTATCTGTCCCAGTTGACTTCACAAAGTTAATCTTCTTAGCTTGTTTTAAAAATTGTTTTGCCTTAGTCAATGGATCAGATTGAACTGATGTTTTTGTTTGAGCATACACACGTTCAAGTTCCTGAATTTTTGAAGTTTCATTGACAAAAACACTCTCAATAAGTTCAAGTTTGATAATACTTATTGGAATATCTTTTTCAGTGAACATCGTATCGATTCCCTTTAACTTAAAAACTCTAGCCGAAGAAGACTTAGAACTCGGAGGATTAATGAAACGCATTAAGTCCTCGTCAGAAATCTTTGGTTTAACTGACTTCTTTGTCCTTACTGGTTTGGTTTTCACAGTTTCTTCCTTGTTTATTTGAGATTTTAATGAACCATAAACAGCTTCCTCAAACTCTTGAGGTTCGTAAAGAATATGATTAGAACTAGGAATTTTCTTATTCTTGTGTATTATCTCATGTTCAAACACATCTTCAATAATCACTTTATCAACATTTTCAACAAAGACCTTTTTACTTTCCACATGAGGTTTTTGAGGAGCAACTTGGGGTTTGACAATTTTAGGTTTAACCAATTTAGGTTTTTCAGAAATCACAGATTCTTTTTGAATCAAATCCTCTTCTTTTCTTGCAAAATGATTAATTTTATAATCATTATGAAAAGGTGGTGGAATTTCAACAAAACAAATACCTTTCTTAGAATCTTTTTGTTTTCCAGATACTTCAATAATTTCATTCAACAGAAAAGATGAATTCCTAAATTTTCCCAATTTGTTCTTCAATTCAAGAACCTCATTCTCAAGCTCAGTTATCTTAGAACGATGTTTCAAAATTTCCTGAAACTTTTGGTCATTAATGGTCATTTTCAAAGATAACAAGGCTTTGAGATCGTGGTTACTTGTCGACAATGCTTCAATTTTTCTCGAGATATCCTTTGAGATTCAAGAGATTGTCGATAAGTATCCTTAAGAGAAGAAATTTCTCTTATATGATTATCATTTTGATTTTTCAATGCTTCTAACTTAGATTTGTTAGATTCACAGTCAACACATGATGCTTTAACAAATGAAGTAGGAGAAAGAGAATTACTAACCTCATTGATCTTGGCCCTGCAAGCAAACATTGATTCAGAAGGCTTGTCGCAAGAGTTTTCGTTAGAATCAGATCCAGAATCATTATCGGAAGACATCTCACTACCAGTAGCATCTTGACAATCTTTATGTAACCCAAACATAGCCAAATTTTCTTGAACATCATTGCATAGTAACCGTTGTGACCAATCAGTTCCATCTGCTAACATTGCTTGTGTTGTAGAAGAAGATGGTTTCTTTTCAGCATCACTTCCTCGTGGTGTAGAAGCATTTTGACTTTGACCACGAGGTCCAGTGTATTCTTTCCTTGGTTTGTCACATTCCTTCGCTAAATGCCCAAATTCTTGACAATTATAACACTTTACTTTTAATTTGTCGAAACCCAACTTCTTGTTTAAAGCTGGAAGATCTTTTCCAGTTCTCTGCATGAATCTTTTAACTTTACGAACGATCATAGCCATATTCCATTTCAGATCCATGATTTCTAGATCATCTGGATCTATCTGATCATAGTCCTCATCTGTTAAATCACTTGTGGCAATTTTACTACTCACTAAGTTTTCATATGAAGACATAAAAAGTCGTCAGAAAAGCAAAGTTTTGCTCAGCTTCCTTCATATTAACACAAGTTGGTGTAGCAAATGGATTGGTATTAGTTGAACTTCCAGAACCACCCGAATTACAAGCATAGTAGAAACAAACTTTTGGATCATTAAACATAGTTGATTCTTTTTCACTTGCCGCATGAGTAAGAAAAACATTGATTGGAGAGATTGTTGAACTAAGAGGCATACTTCCACCATAGAAAGCTGGATCTTGATTTTTTTTGGAGGATTTTTGACACTTAAGATCATATTCTCTAGCTTCGATCTTTTGTAGAAATTCAAGTGCCGTCAAGTCTTCATTCAGAAAATAATCATTCTCTTTCAAAACCATTAGAAATGTTGAGTATGAACTTGGAAGCACACTTTTAATAGTGTCAATTTTATTTCTCTCAGAAATTTCCATTTTCATCTTGTCCATTTCAGCAATTAAATGACTAAATCTTGTAGTCATCTCTTCAACTGTTTCTCCTTTCAATAAATTAAAGTTTCGAAACTGAAACTTGAGCATCACTTTCTTACTCTCAGCTGTGTTTCCCATGCTTCTCATACGCAGATGTTGAAATAAAGACGCACATCTCTTGATACTACCAACTTGATGAAAGATATTTTCTGGTAATCCATAGTCAAAGTAGAATATGCTTTTATCTCGATTTCTAAAGCTTTCTTCTCTTATTGTGAGTATTGAGAAACAGCTTTAGGAGTATATCCAATTGTATCATCACCAATCATTGGTGCAACATAAACTTCATCAAGACAATATGAGCAGTCAGGATGAACTGATCCCAAATGTGCACGAAACCGAGGTTCCCACTTGGCAAAGTCACTGAACTTCATCAATCTTGGACATTTAGAATGTGAACCTATCTCGGTATCAAGTTGCAACATCTGTTGCATCAACATGTTTTGAGACGCTAATGCATACATACCGGCCATTTTTGAAAAAGAAATTCAAAAATTTAAAGGGTGTTAACAGTTATAGCGAACTACAAACTGTGTTTAACGAATCAATGAAAAGGTATAACGAACTGTGAATAGTGTAGCGAATCAAGTCTTAACAAAGTTAAAACTGATCAGTAACGAAGTACCTTAACGAATGAGGAGAGTGTTTTAGCGAATCAAAAGTCAACTTAACGAATCACAAATAAGGTTAACGAATCACCCAAATGGCGAAACAAATACCGAATGAGATGAAGGTTTAACGAATCACAAGTCAACTTAACGAATTGACCAAGTCAACTTAACGAATTGACCAAACGAATTACAAAGGATTAATTTAGTGAATCAGATGATAATCAGTAACGAATCGCCAACATAAACTTAGCGAATCACTAAGGAATGCTTAGCAAATCAGCTACAGTGGATTAGCGAATCACACTATAGCGAATCAGGTTGTTACAACCGTTTGTAACAAACTCTGACACCTTATGCCACGTGGTAAAGGTTGTTATGACACAAATCCCAAGAAGAACACGTGTCACACGAATCAGTTAATCTAGTTAACGAACTAGATAACACGAATCAATAACTCACACGAACTGGCTAACGAACAAGGTAGCGAAGTAACACTGTTGATAACGAATCACCAAGAAACATATAGCGAATCACCAGGAAGAAGATAACGAATCAAGTTCATCTTCAAATCTTCAAATCTTCAAATCTTCAAACTAATTTCCAGAAATTATGAAGATTAACCCAGAAACCCAGAAATACCAAATTCGTAATACAACCTCGTTACTCAACCAAATTGCACAAATAACCAATCAAAATTCTCGTAAACCAATTCTGAATCCAATACACATATCCTAGTAATCGATTAACACTTTAACCAAATCAAATTCACCAAAAACAAACACCCAGTTTCGGACTTAAACCGAAAACAAAACCAGATCAATCAATTCCAATTCAAAACTCAATTCCTCTTAACCACACCTATCCATACCTTAACCAACACGAATTCCATTCAATCCGTACATAATTCAACCAAAATAAACTCAAATTGATTCAAAATCAAACAAAAATCAAAAAACTTAATAATAATAACAATAACAATAACACTTAAAACACCAAATCAAGTGTAAAGAGCACCAACAGCCCTGATACCACTTGTTTGATCCCGGAATACCAATCGATAACAATAACAGATCTCAGATCTGTGAATATCCGATTAGTACTAGATCTAGCTCATAATTAACACCGATTCAGTGTTGTATATATATGTATATATATTATCAATAGATTAGTAGTATAATATTAAGGTGAAGCTTGAGAGAGATCTGGACAGCAAAACTTCCCAAAACCTTTTTTCAAACCTTTTATAAAAGTGAACAGTAGTTCACCATATATAGAAGGCGACCTGGTTCGCTTACATCCCCTAGCGAACCAGCTTTCCCTTTGTTACATAATTTAACATAACGAACCAGCCCCTGATTCGTTAACATCCCCTAACGAATCAGGAGGGAATACATTATAATGTCTTAGTTCGCTAACATCCCTAGCGAACTAGACTTAACCTTAACGAACTAGTCTTAGTTCGCTAACATCCCTAGCTAACTAGACTTAACCTTAATGAACTAGTTAATAATAAACATTAAATATTACATTTATTGATAAATAAAACATTAAAGATAAATACAAAGACTCTAGACGCAAAACCATGCACTAACAATAAATTATGTAATAGATTAATTATGTGAAGAATTGATAGAGAGAACAAATCGGCAGAGGTTCAATATGTTAAATCAAAACTTAAATAAAATAGTGGAGGAACACCACTATATATAGAAGACAGGTCTAGTTCGTTACACATTCCGTAACGAACTAGACTCATGCTTCGTTACATTACATTAATAATAAACATTAACGAACTGCCTCCTAATTCGTTAAACGTCCTTATCGAATTAGGAGAGAACTTACTTTTAGTTCGTTAAACATCCTTAACGAACTAGATTGTTATTTAACGAACTAACTTAATATAATAATAACTTTTACATTAAAATAAACGATAAATACAAAACGATAATTACAAAGACTCGAGATGCAAAACCGTGTACTAACAAGAATCGAAGCGATGGCAGATGGACAATGACAGTTTAACAGAAGATTGAATTGTATTACGCTCAATCAAAAGCAAGTAGGCAAGCAGCTACACATAGGGCTGCCATGTCGTATAAACCTGTACACGGTATGACACGAACACGAAATGTGTATACCTGTACACAACACGAAAACTTATCGTATACCTATATTCAAAACACGACACGAACCTGTTACTACCTAGTATACACGATAAGACACGATAATACACGATAAGAGCTGGTTAGAAACACATATTTGACTACCTGTTTAGTGAAACAAAAGTCAGAGAGTGAAGTTCATGAGTGGTGACGGCTGAGAAATAGAGGGTGAGAATGTTTTAGGAATTTAGGGTTTACGATAACTTATAATTATATATATATATATATATATTAATTATAAAAATGTAATCAGGTACTTAAAATGTACTTAATAGGTAAACAGGAATTTTACCTGTTTAGACATGAAAATTAACATGTAAATTAGTGTCTATATGTTTATGTAACGTCCTACTTTTGGTTATAATAATAAAATAAATTTCATTTATGTTATTGTGTGTCGTTATCGGTTTAGATAAAAGAACTATAAGATGGTGGGCTTGGACCTTGAAGATGGAATAAGAGATGGAATGGGCCTTAGGTCCATGGTCTTAAGGGAGTATAAATACCCCTAAAACCCTAATCCTTTCCATTTTTATCCATCTCTACACCATAGCCTACAACATTAAAAACACACACAAACACTATCCTATTACCCGAGTCAAGATCCGAAGGCGAAAACTCGAGATTATTAGTGCTAGAACGTTGAGACGAACCAAGACAACACCAAGACTAGACCTTGTTCGCTACCGACTCGTTTAAGGCACGTTTATAGCTAGAAATTGTTCGTTTAGGTTCGGATACGTTTGAGTAATCTTAGATCTAGGTGTAAATGATAAAAACGAACCCAACCCAACAAATTTTACTGAATTTGGTTAATGCTTGATGGGTTAATTGATTGATAAACAAGCCATATGCATATATGTAAAATCGCACCCTATAAACTCGAATGTTGGAATGATTAAATGGTTAGGGTTCATAGGCGCTGTAATTCCGAATCCATTGATACCAAAATCGTGATGTTTCGTTAAGAAACAAAGGTTTAATTGATATCTAAGAAACGTTGACCAATTGGTGTTCTTGGCGATTTTGACTTTGACCCTGAGTCAAAGTCTGGATAAGATTGGTGTAAGGTAGCGAATCAACTAACCAATTCGTTAAGGCAAGATAATGAATCAGTTCGCCAATTCGTTATGTCCAAAAAACAATTCAGTTCACCCATTCGTTATGCGCAAATAACGAACTAGACAACGAACCAGATAACGAATCAGGTGATTCGTTATTCTTCAATTCGTTAAGACTAGGGTAACAAATCAGGGCTTGTTCAGATAATGAAATGGAATGACGAATCAGATGATGATCAGATGACGAATCAGTTCGCGAACTGGAATGACGAATAAAATTTTTCCAAGCTGACCTGGCAGCTTAACCCCAGCAAGGGGCTCTGCCCCTTGGGCCTCGCTTGGGGATGCCGTCCCTAGAACCCTGCTGCCAGGGGTGCTGCCCCTGGACCCCCATTCGTTGAGGGTAATAATTAAAATAGAAAGACGATATGTGTAGTGATAGTTAATTGATGCGTGTAATTGTTATACAGTTAGTCGTGTAAAGCTCAAGAAGGGAATAACGATTAACGATGAACGTAACCGAGTTCATGTGAGTTTCTAGCCCCACTTACTTGTTATGTTTTCGGGGTTGTGTGCATACTCGATGTGATTTGTTAATACACTTACCTTAATTGGTAAGTGTATGTCTTATTTGATTTATGTATGAATGACTGCTTGATGATCCATGAACGATCTTCGGATATTGCATGTATCGTCAAGGGATAATTTAAAGTTATGATAGATATATATATATGTAAGATATATAAATGATGTATGTATGTATGGAAGTTATAATTATGAATGTAGAGGAAGGTATGGTTAGAAAGGGAACAGACCCTGATAATATCCGCGAATACCGGAAATGGACCCTAATAATATCCGCAAATGCAAGGGACGGACCCTAATAATATCCGCGAATGTAAGGAACAAACCCTAATAATATTTGTGAATGTTTTAGGACGATGTATATATATGTGTATGTATAAAATGAAAGAAGGAAGGTATGATAGTATGAACGTACGAAGGAAGGTAAAGAACTATGTATGTATATGTACCTTCGGGTGCGTATATATTGATGTGTATGGATGTATTGTATGCTACCTGATTAACTAGAACTCACTCAGCGTAGCTGACTTTTAGTATGCACGCAGGTGAGTAGAATGAGGCAGCTCGCTTGATGAGGACACATGGTATTGAATTGAAGATACTGGCATCTCTATGAAACGTTATGATGTGTTTAAATACTATGTTTTGTTTTTAAATGACTACGAATGTGTGACAAGACAAGATTTGAAAGTTATGTATTATGTTATCGTTGAAGTTTTATATTCTGCGTAAAGTTTTAATTAATATGATATTTAGAATTGTGTTTATGAGTAAATCCAACGTCCGAAGTGAGGCACCGGGAACGGGGCCTTACAAGTTGGTATCTGAGCAAAGTTAGAGAGATTTAAGCATCATATTTGCTTAAAATCAAACAGAGAATGTGATTTAAGTAATAAAAGAAAGAAGATGCTAGTTCAAGATAGTCATGTGTCACTCAAGCAAGCTCAGTAACGGTAAAGTGTATGGTTAAATAATGTTTGTTAATGTTAGCTTAATTGCTAAAGAAAGGATATGTGAATTTTAGGGATAGGATTAATTGAGTGTTTCGACTGATTGACTGTTTAGAAGTACAACCAGCACAAATAGACTCATAAGGGGGAGTGTATAGGACATGAAAAGTAACGTGATCAGCACAAATAGCATTTCTATCCTTGTACTAAATAGTTCCTTGAGTGATGACGTTTGTGTTTTCCTTTCCTGAATAAGATTGCTGGATCTAGGGCAGTTGTTGGAGCAGGATGCCGCACTGGATGTCGTGGCAGGCCTCGTCGTATCCAACAACCTTTGGTAGAAATAGCTTCCAACACGGGAGGTGAATGAAGCGCAGCTAGGCGAAACCCAGGCAACAATGAAGGGTTTCAACTTGACCCTGCAATTTAAGCAGCTATTGTTCAATCTGTAGCCAATGCTGTGAAGAACTTGAAGCTAGAGGGGTCTGCTGGAGGCCGTGAAAGAACTGCTGAAGGAGCGGGAGGAGGTGGTAGGTAAGAATATGAAGAAGAGAGGGAGGCTTCGAGTGTGGTAAAGTCTGTGAAACTTGATGATAGGAAGAGGGGGCAAGGTGGGTGAAACTATAAGTCCTTCAAGGGTTGTGACCCGCCGAAACTGACTGGTTTGGGAGACGCAATCGCTACTCTTCAATGGATAACCGCCATGGATAAAATTATCCGCATTAAAGAGTGCCGTCCCGACCAAGCTGTGGGTTACGCTACTCAATCATTCGGTGAAGAAGCTATTTATTGGTGAGAAAGTGTGGAACAGAGGAAGACCCGGGATGAGATTAAGGCTCTAAGGTGGGAGGATCTGAAGGAGTTAGTGATGAAGAGGTTCTGTGCTGACGTCGAAGTTGAAAGCGCGGAGATGAAGTTTCTGAACTTGAAAGCGGGAACGATGACACATCGTGAGCATACCACTGAGTTCAACCGAATGTCTAGGTTGGTACTCGATATGGTTAACACTGAGGCTAAAAGAATCAAGTGCTATGTGAGAGGATTGCCACAGAAAGTCCGCAAACTAGTCAGGACGAGTAAACCTGCTACCTTTGACTCTGCTGTCGAACTCGCAGAGATGGTTTATACAGACCTGGTTGCGGATGATGATGGGGTGGAAGACAAGAAGAAAGATAAGAAGTGGGTCAATCATTCTAAGCGATCGGGTGCTTAGTTATGGAACTCCAAAGACAAGAAAAAAAGGTGTGGGGAAAAAGTCATGCTAGACTTGCGGTAAAATGCACGGTGATGAGTGTAAGTGGGGAACTGGTTCTGATGTGTGCCATATGTGTGGGAAATCCCATGGTGGGGAATGTTGGTTAGGGTCAAATGCATGTTACAAGTGTGAAAAGGTGGGGTATTTTGCTCAAGATTGTCATACAAAGCCCGCGTGTAATAGGTGCGGTCAGACTGGCCACCTAGCGAGGGCTTGCACGGGCGGTGAAATGGGAGGAGGTGAAAAGAAGGATGCTGATCAGGCCAGACAAATAACTAGAGCATACATGCTGACTCAAGAGCAAGCCAAGCAGATCCCGGATGTCGTGACAGGTACGTTTCTAGCGAACGTTATATCCGCTTTAGTATTATTTGATTCAGGTGCGAACAAAAGTTTTGTAGCCACGCCATTTAGTAAATTAGCTAAAATGAAATGTTGCCGAGTGTCTGAAACTTTTATAGTAGAAACCGCTAGAGACACCTCAGTTAAAATAATGAAAATGGTTAAGGACTGTAAGATAGAGTTAGAGGGACATGAGTACCCTGTTACCGTGTATGTTATGACCTTAGGAGGGTTCGATGTGGTTTTAGGAATGGATTGGTTGTCTGAGTATGAAGCTCAGATAGTGTGTAAGAGTAGGATAATAAGGTTAAAGTCATTGGATGGTAGTGCAGTGACGGTTTATGGTGATAAGGAAAGTTTTGGGCTTAATGTCATTTCGATTATAAAAGCCGAGGGTTTGTTAAGGCGAGGGTGTGGTGCCTACCTGGCGTATGTTGTCAACGCTATGGCCGAGACGACATAAATGAAAGATGTTCCTATCGTGCGCGACTACCCAGAAGTATTCCCTAAGGATCTTCTGGGGTTGCCACTAGAGCGAGAAATAGAATTCCAGATAGATATAGTACCAGGAGCCCAACCAGTCGCAAAAGCACCTTACCGTCTAGCACCATCCGAGATGAAAGAATTGATGTCCCAACTGCAGGAACTCCTCGACAAGGGTTTTATAAGATCAACTATTTCCCCGTGGGGCGCACCGGTGTTGTTCGTGAAGAAAAAGGATGGAAGTATTAGAATGTGCATAGACTATCGCGAGTTGAATAAGCTTACGGTAAAGAATAGATATCCTTTGCCAAGAATTGATGATCTGTTTGACCAACTGCAAGGTTCAAGTTCTTTCTCCCGAATAGATCTCAGATCAGGCTATCATCAGCTAAAGGTGAAAGAGGCATGTATCCCTAAAACATCATTTTGGACACGATATGGACATTACGTGTTCCTCGTGATGTCATTCGGTCTAACGAATGCTCTCGCAACATTTATGGACATGACGAATAGGGTGTGTCGGAAATGTTAGATAAGTCAGTTATCGTCTTCATCGATGATATATTTATTTCTTCAAGAAGCGTGTCTGATCATGCCGAGCATCTGAGAGAGGTATTGAAGACTATAAAGAAAGAGAAGTTGTATGCTAAGTTTTCGAAATGCACATTCTGGTTACGAGAAGTGCAATTTCTAGGTCACGTGATAAATGCTGAAGGGATTACCGTTGACCCCGCTAAGATTGAGGCAATAAAAAACTGGAAGACTCCGCAGAATCCGACTGATATACCAAGCTTTCTAGGATTAGCTGGTTACTATAGGAGATTCATCAAAGGTTTTTCCAAGATAGCCGCGCCGTTGACCGGTATGACCCAAAAGTCAGTAGTATTCAGTTGGGGAAAGTTCCAAGAAGAAGCTTTTGAAGAATTAAAGAAAAGACTCATGCACGCTCCAATCCTTGCTTTAACCGATGGTGACGAGGATCTGGTTGTTTGTACCGATGCTTCGCATCGTGGGTTAGGTTGCGTGTTGATGCAACAAGGAAAAGTGATAGCGTATGCGTCTAGGCAGTTGAAAATCCATGAGAGTACTTATCCGACGCATGATTTAGAGCTAGTCGCAGTAGTGCATGCCTTAAATATTTGGAGACACTACTTATATGGTACTAAGTGTACTATCTACACCGACCATAAAAGTTTGAAATATTTCTTTGAGCAGAAAGAACTGAATATGAGGCAGAGAAGGTGGTTGGAGTTAATAAAGGACTACAACTATGACATTAAGTACTATCCTGGTAAAGCTAACATGGTCGCTGATGCGCTAAGTCGTAAGAATGAGGAGGTTATTGCAACAGTGAAGTCATAACAGTTGATCATGAATTCAAGTCTATTTGAAGAAATCATCAAAGTGTAGACAGAAGTATTGGCAGATGAAGGGCTAGTGAAAAAGGAAAGGATTTATGGCCAGCAAAATGAGTTGATGGAAAACACTCATGGAGTTAAGACTAGGTTTGACCGCATATAGATTCCACACCATGGGGATCTTAGAGGTCGAATCTTAGACGAAGCTCATAAGTAGAGATATTCAATCCATCTAGGATCCAACAAAATGTACCAAGATTTGAAAAGAGACTACTGGTGGCCAGAAATGAAAAATGATGTGGTGGATTACGTTAGTAAGTGCTTAACTTGTTTACAAGTCAAAGCCGAACACCAGAAGCCGTATGGAAAAATGCAACCGCTTAAGATACCTGAATGAAATGGGAACACCTCACCATGGATTTCATAACCAAGCTACCTTGTACAGCTAGGCATCATGATACCATCTGGGTGATTGTGGACCGTTTAACTAAGAGTGCTCACTTTTTGCCTATACGAGAGGCTATCTCATCAAAAACGTTAGCAAGCTTGTTTATAAAAGTAGTGGTAACTAAGCATGGAGTGCCGTTATCAATTGTGTCAAATAGGGTTACACGTTTTACTTCAAGATTCTGGAAGAAATTCCATGAAGCTATGGGAACGAGGTTAAACATCAGTACGGCGTATCATCCTCAAACCGATGGACAGTCTGAAAGGACTACCCAAACCCTTGAGGATATGCTACGTGCTTGTGTATTAGACTTCGGAGGAAGTTGAGATGATCATCTGCATCTGGTAGAGTTCTCCTATAACAACAGGTACCATTCAAGTATTGGAATGCCGCCATACGAAATGCTTTACGGTAGACGTTGTAGAACTCCCGTGTGTTGGGGAGAAATTGGTTAGAAAGAGATGGGAAGTTTAGAAGTAGTTCAAGAAACCTCTGCAAAGTTCGATCAGATTAAAACGAGAATGAAAGCTGCTCAAGACAGACAGAAGTCATATGCTGATAAGCGATGAAGACCGATTGAGTTTAACGTTGGTGATAATGTGATGCTCAAGGTCTCGCCTTGGAAAGGAATTATCCATTTTAGAAAGAGGGGGAAGTTGAGTCCGAGGTACATTGGACCGTTTAAGATTTTAGACCGCGTGGGTGAAGTGTCTTATAAGCTTGATTTGCCTGAGGAGTTGGAAGGAATTCATTCAACCTTCCATGTTTCTCATATGAGGAAATGTCTGGCGGATGACACATCTCACGTGCCATTAATGGACATTGAGGTGGATGAACAACTGAACTACATCGAACAACCGATCGAGATAGTTGACCGCAAGGAGAAGCAGCTTCGTCACAAGGTTATACCTTTATTGAAAGTGATATGGAAGCATCGCAAGGGTTCAGATGCTACTTGGGAAGCTGGGGATGAGATGCACAAGTTTTACCTAAATTTGTTTATGTAATAGTTAGGTTTCAGGGACGAAACCTCTTTAAGGAGAGAAGACTTGTAACATCCTACTTTTGGTTATAATAATAAAATAAATTTCGTTTATTTTATAGTGTGTCGTTATCGATTTAGATAAAAGAACTATAAGATGGTGGGCTTGGACCCTGAAGTTGGAATAAGAGATGGAATGGGCCTTAGGTCCTTGGGCTTAAGGACCATAAATACCCCTTAAACCCTAATCCTTTCCATTTTTATCCATCTCTAAACCATAGCCTACAACATCAAAAACACACACAAACACTATCCTATAACCCGAGTCAAGATCCGAAGGCGAAAACCCGAGATTATTGGTGCTAGAACGTTGAGACAAACCAAGACAACACCAAGACTAGAACGTGTTCGCAACCGACTCATTTAAGGTACGTTTATAATTAGAAATTGTTCGTTTATGTTCGGATACGTTTGAGTATTCTTAGATCTAGGTGTAAATGATAAAAACGAACCCAACCCAACAAATTTTACTAAATTTGTTTAATGCTTGATGGGTTAATTGATTGATAAACAAGCCGTATGCATATATGTAAAATCGCACCCTATAAACTCGAATGTTAGAACGATTAAATAGTTAGGGTTCGTAGGCGCTGAAATTCCGAATCCATTGATACCAAAATCGTGATGTTTCGTTAAGAAATGAAGGTTTAATTGCAGATCTAAAAACGTTGACCAATTGGTGTTCTTGGTGATTTAGACTTTGACCATGAGTCAAAGTCTGGATAAGATTGGTTTATGGTAGCGAATCAACTAACCAATTCGTTAAGGCAAGATAACAAATCAGTTTGCCAATTCGTTATGTCCAAACAACGAATCAGTTCACCCATTCGTTATGCGTAAATAACGAACTAGACAACGAACCAGATAACGAATCAGGTGATTCGTTACTCGCCAATTCGTTAAGAATAAGGTAACACATCAGGGCTTGTTCAGATAACAAATTGGAATGACGAATCAGATGATGATCAGATAACGAATCAGTTAACGAACTGGAATGACGAATAAAATTTTCCAAGCTGACGTGGCAGCTTGACCCCAGCCAGGGGCGCTGCCCCCGAACCCCCGTTCGTTGAGGGTAATAATTAAACTAGAAAGACGATATGTGAAGTGATAGTTAATTGATGCGTGTAATTGTTATACAGTTAGTCGTGCATAGCTCAATAAGGGAATAACGATTAACGGTGAACGTAACCGAGTTCAGGTGAGTTTCTAGCCCCACTTCCTTGTTATGTTTTCGGGGCTATGTGCATACTAGATTTGATTTGTTAATACACTTACCTTAAGTGGTAAGTGTATGTCTTATATGATTTATGTATGAATGAGTGCTTGATGATCCATGAACGATCTTCAAAATTTGCATGTATCGTCAAGGGATAGTTTAAAGTTATGATTGATATATATATATATATATATATATATATATATATATATATTGTCACACCCCCATCTAAGGCCTAGGAGCGTGATCGACAGTTGGTACCATGTTTGTAAATAAATCAGAGTTGTGGGTTATTAGCGGACTATCTTATAAAACATAAGGATCGATATCATAAATATTTACATTACAAAATACGAGACAAAAGTCTTTTTTTGTATTTTACTTGTTTATATGTTTTACAAAACCATCACATTTTAATATTTAAACAAAATTATCCGAGCCATCGGATTCTTGAGCTTCTTTGTCCTTTAAGCTCTATTCTTGAGTACCTGCAAAATGTTATAAAAATACGTCAGCAACGAATGCCGGTGAATATGTTGACGCCAAAAATATTTTCATTACTTAATCACCCCTCGAGACCACGTAAGTCTTGGCCCATCTTGGCTTAGGAATAATAAAGTTAAACAATCATCATAAACTCAAGTCTCTACACTAGGTCACCTCAACAAAACACCACAGCGTTTCGACATAACTTAGGTACCATAAATATACACATGGTCAGTCTCACTCGGACATAACTTAGGTCCGGCCCATCGTGGCTGGAGTTCATGACCAAGCGTGGTGCGATATGCCGACCGCGTTCCACATATGTAAGGATCCAGACAAACATATACCACAGCCTGAGGGCTAGGCTTATACTCTTATTTACAATGTTTTTAGAGACACGTAGCCTCATGTAAAGTTTTACACATAACATGTTTGTTTGTTTGAAAACAAGTTTATAAAAGTGGGGCGTATTCTCCTTTTCAATGGGATCGGCTTCCAACATCGTCCGTGAGTCTTTCTCTTGGTATCTCGCACCTATAGTATGAGTATAACTTTTGTTAGTCGGATACACGATCCGGCTTAAGACCTTTAGTCTTATTTATCTCGATGAACCTTTAGTTCTTTATCTCTTTTACTTTAAAACCTTTAGTTAAAAAGTAATCTTTATAAACCCTACGTTTCTTCTTCTTTAAGAAACATATTTCTTTCTTTATTACTCATTATACTTAAATATATTTTATAACAAAGAATAATCATATACATCTATACTCACATATACATTTTATTTTTCTTCTTCTTTATTTTCTTTGTTATATATTTCTTTGTTTATCGAGAATAACTTCGACTTGGGGTATTAAGCTCTTATAATATTTTATTCTTATTTTATTCGGGCATTATGCCTACATTTGTCGTCTCAATAAACCCTATTCACTCGGGCAGCATTTCGACGCCAATTTCTTTATCAACACACACTTGATCAACCCTTGCTTGGACACACGAATCGAACACCAACACTTCGTGGCACGTACTTCGAGATGGTCGTCGAGACGTCACACCTATATTATCTCCTTGCTTATAACATTGTCGAGAGGTGGCACGAATATCGAGGTATTGGGCACGTAAAATGAGGAATCGGGGCATGGATTTCGGGATGGATCGAGGGTATAGTTCTAAGGGTTTTAGAGAGAAGTTAGACAGAGAGTAATGTGTGATTTTTGGTGTGATGGGAATGAATCCCGTGGCTTCTATTTGTAGAGCCTATTTTGGACCCCCATCGCGGTACGCGATGGCTCCCTTGGCAAGCCCATCGTGTATTGCGATGTAGGCTTGCTGAGTCAGTGTGTAGACCTGCCACGTGGCAACACGTGGCAGGCGCCGCGCCACATGCCGACACGTGGCGGACGTGTTGCCACGTGGTGATACAAGGCGGCAGACGTTCCCACCGTGTGCCACGTGTCACTGCGTGTCAGATACCCCATCACGGTACGCGATGGGTATTTCTTCTGATCCATCGCGTAGCGCGATGGGCCGGAAATTCAGAATTTTCATTTTAGCCCTTGCAGTTTGGAAATTGATAGTTTTGGTCCATTGACTTTGATTCTTGACATTTTTGGCCCAAAATTTACGTGATGTTACATCAATGGTGCCGTTACGTTTTAATCACAAATCTTGTTTTCATTGATCGCTTGAGTTTGGGCAGATTTGATTTGGTCAATATGATCGATTTAAAGTTCTAACCTTAACGCTCGGACTCTTTTTGGCTTTTCATGCTCTTTACGACTCAAGGCGTCGGCCACAACGTTGGCTTTACCTTCGTGATAAACGATCTCACAGTCGTAGTCGTTAAGAGTTTCCATCCAGCGTCGTTGGCGCATGTTAAGTTCTTTTTGCTCAAATATGTGCTTTAAGCTTTTAAGATCAGTGTACACGACAAATCTTACTCCATAGAGATAGTGCCTCCATATCTTAAGTGCAAAGATTATGGCGCCTAACTCTAGATCGTGAGTTGTATAGTTCTTTTCGTGCACCTTGAGTTGACGAGAGGCGTAGGCGATTACTTTCTTTCGTTGCATTAGCACACATCCCAAACCGGAATGGGTTGCATCACTAAAGACAATGAAGTCTTCGGTACCTTCTGGCAAAGCCATTATATATGCTTGGGTAAGCTTTTGTTTGAGTATATCGAACGCCTCTTGTTGTTTTGTTCCCCATTCGTATTTGGTGTTCTTGCGAGTTAAAGAAGTTAGGGGAACAACAATTCAGGAAAAGTTTTCAATGAACCTATGGTAATAGCCGGCCAGTCCCGAGAAACTTTGAATCTCGGTTGGCGACTTTGGGATATCACACTTAGAGATATCGTTAACGTTGATGATGTGACCAAGAAATTGCACCTCGTGCAACCAGAACTCGCATTTCGAGAACTTAGCGTACAACTTTTCGGTCCTAAGGATTTCAAGTAATGTTCGAAGATGGACTTCATGATCATACTTAGACTTAGAGTAAATAAGTATGTCGTCGATGAAGACAATAACAAATTTATCCAAGTAAGGCTTACAGATTCGATTCATCATGTCCATGAACGCGGCTGGCGCATTAGTAAGTCCAAAATAGCATAACGGTGAACTCATAATGGCCATACCTTGTTCGAAAAGCGGTTTTCGAAATATCTTCGGATTGAACTTTAAGTTGGTGATAGCCGGAATGAAGATCAATTTTTGAAAATGAGCTAGCACCTTGAAGTTGGTCGAATAAATCATCGATTCGAGGGAGTGGATAACGATTCTTGATTGTTACTTTGTTGAGAGCTCGGTAGTCGATGCACATACGCATGGATCCATCCTTCTTTTTGACAAATAGTATCGGCGCTCCCCATGGTGATGAACTTGGTCGTGTGAAACCTTTCTCAAGAAGCTCATCCAATTGTTTCTTTAGTTCCTTCATCTCGGTTGGCGCGAGGCGATACGGAGCTTTAGCGATCGGAATAGTATTGGGAATAAGATCAATCCTAAACTCTACTTCACGATCGGGAGGGATGCCGGGAAGTTCGTCAGGAAACACATCGGCATAATCGTAAACAAAAGGGATGTCCTTGATCTCTTTGGGTTTCGATTCTTCGGTGACGTAGGCCATGAATGCTAATCATCCTTGATTTAAACATTTTTTAGCCTTTATCATAGAGATTAGGCTAACTTGGCCAGCGTCTTTATCCCCTTCAATTCGAATAGTTCGTTTATCAGGGGCTCGAAGTTCAACGGTCTTGTTATTGCAAAGGATACGTGCATGGTTGTCGGATAACCAATCCATACCCAATACAACATCAAAACCCGCAAGAGTCATGGGTAGCAATTGAATAGGCAAAACATAACCGGCTAATAAGATTTTTCCATTTTCTAAGGCTTCGGTGATTTTAAAAGTCTCGCCATTAGCGGTCTCGACGCTTAGAGTTTTATTTAGTTTGATTAAAGGTTCTTTTAATAGACTACAAAATTTATAATCTATAAAACTTAAGTTGGCACCCGAATCAAACAAGACTCTAGCATAAGCATTGTTAACAAGGAACGTACCGGTGATGGTTTCCGGTGTGTCGGCCGCTTTCTTCGTATCAAGAACGAAGACTCTTGCATTGCCCTTTTTGGGCTCGTTCTTTAGACCGCTACCACCCGCACCACCAGTCGTGAGCATGTTCTTAGGGCATTCAAAGATAAGATGTTCTATCTCCTTGCAATTGTAGCATGTCATCTTCTTCTTCCAACAATCGGCCGTTGCGTGGCCAGGTCGATTACATGATTCACAGACTCGAGGAGCAAAGTTGCATCTACCCCTATTATACTTCTTGCAGATTTTGCATTGAGGGATGCCGAGATTGGAGCCAGACCTTCATTGGTCAACTCCTTTAACCTTGAAACGGGTATCTCCTCCTTTCCTCAGTTTGTGAGTTGTTACGACTCTCTTATCCTCCTCCTTATTGCAGATCATTCTGCCTATCAAGTACCCAGCCAACTCCAATGCGGAGTCAGCGATTTGTGGCAAGTGTGACCTTACCATATCACGAATCTCTCGTGGTAGTCCTCATATATAACGTGTGACTTTGCTGGACTCTGGGGTAACCAGCTGGGGAACCAAACGACAGTATTGGTGGAATTTTGTGTTGTACTCACGAAGGTTCGTTCCAACAACCTTGTGAGCCAAGAACTTGGTTTGAATTTGGTCCGTCTCGTGCATCGGACAAAATTTTGACATCAACAACTCCTTAAACTCGTTCCAGGTCAAACTATACATTACCTCCCTTCCCCTACTCATAATTAATGTGTTACACCACTCTAGCGCTTCGCTTTTGAACATCAGGGCAGAATACTGAATCTTTTCCTCATCAGAACATTTGCTTGTTATTACTATTGTCTCTATCTCTTCGAGCCACCTCACGGTTGTGATGGCTCCCTTGTCACCATGGAATTCCTTCGGTCCATAGTATTTGAAATCTTTAAACTAACACCCACCGATCATGAGTTTCTTAAATTCTTGTCTAACACCTCCATCAGCATTCGACTCATGAATACTTTATTTTAAATGAGATGGTTTTGGATGAGACTTAACAGATTTTTGGGAAGGGTGAACAGATTGAGAATGTTTTGTTTGTCTAGATTGTGATTTGAATTCAGATTCTTCCCTAACAGCTTTCTTAATCATTTGTTGGATTTGATTCATATATTTATCGGGAATTGGTTCCACTTGTTCTTTCTCGGGACCTTTCCCTTTTTCTTCATGTTTATAGGTTTTCTTTTGGGAAACCTCTCGATTATCACTTTGTCTAGACATTCTTTATCTTTTATTCTTTATCTGAAATTTAACATATTTCTTTTCTTAATATACAAGTTTATTTATTTCACATATATATACATATCATAAATGATATGTATATTATATTACAACATACTTATATATCGTTTTTAAGCGATATATAATTCCTACCCTTATTACATCATATGTTGCACATATCACACAAACTATCTTAGCATGTAAACTTTATCATCATCCTCTCAATCCTTCATAAATTTCTTCACAACCTTTGTTAGCTTCTTGCATTTTCGAAGAAGCTTGTCTCCTATCTTCTTCTTTTTCTTCTCATCCAAAGCAATTTTCTTCCTCAGGTCATCAGTTTCGTGCAAGGCTCGGTCCAAATGCTCCTCTTGTAATTGTGGTATCTCATTCGGGTATCCATACCTTGGAGGTGGGTCGCGGTAACCCATCATCACTATAACATAATGGTTCTTCGGGTTTGGATACGGAGATGTTGTCACATCGGAGGGATAATTGAAGAATGCATCGGCTGCTTCATTTTGCTCACGAATCTCATTGGCTTGTTCTTCAATGGATGGAATCTCACCTTGGTATGGTGGGAAACTTGATGACGCCTTACCCTTGAGTTCATGGAGGAATTGCGTATGTGGGTCGACAGAACCATAGCTTGGGTTTGAGTGTTGTTCTTCCTCTGGTGTGGTTACTTCATTTGGATTGTCCGGATATTCCTCCTCGGGGTTGGTTTCCTCTTCCGGTTCCTCTTCTGATTCCTTTTCTGGTTCCTTTTCGGTCATTACTTGTATGTGAATCTTCTCGTACGGCATTGTCACTCTCATCTTGGGCTTGTGGGATGGCCCTTCCTTGTTGATGCGGGAATCAGCAGAATCCATAGTTGAAGTGCCGGTATGCCATCTTCTTTGATCGGAGTGGCATTGCATCCAGTCGGATGAAGATGATTTTGGTTCCTCCTTGATTGGTAAATTGGAGAGGAAAGCATATGAAGGATGAGGATTTGGTGGTAACTGTGTTTGACATCCGGATGGGTAATATGGCGGAACTCTAGTCGGTTGGTAGGTAGGGATCGCAGTAGGATGATATGTGGGTATTTCGGATGGTTGATACATGGGTAGGCTTGTTGGATGGTAGCTAGAATGCCTTGGTGCTTGGTATATTTGATGTGGAGTGTTATCTAGGTGGTAGATTGGACTTGGGTTGGGATTTTGGTCATGTCACTCATTGGAATTGAAGAATGATTCGAAGTAATCATTACTCATGATGCCCTTTGGGAATTTTTAATACTTCTTTGCTCTTCTTGCTTCATTATCATAATACTCCATTAATTTCTCGTAAGACATCTTGATAGGTGGTTTAGATTGAGGAGATGGAAAGAAAGGGTTACCAACCAATCTTATCCCTATTCAAATAAACAAGTAATTATTTCCTATGCTTGTATCGAAGCTTGGGTATTGTTTTATGATACCCAATTCGCTAATATCGATGGCTCTGATACCAACCTGTCACACCCCCATCTAAGGCCTAGGAGTGTGATCGACAGTTGGTACCATGTTTGTAAATAAATCAGAGTTGCGGGTTATTAGCGGAAGTCTTATAAAACATAAGGATCGATATCATAAATATTTACATTACAAAATACGAGACGAAAGTCTTGTTTAGTATTTACTTGTTTATATGTTTTACAAAACCATCATATTTTAATATTTAAACAAAATTATCCGAGCCAATTCTTGAGCTTCTTCATCATTTAAGCTTTATTCCTGATTACCTGCAAAATGTTATAAAAATACGTTAGCAACGAATGCTGGTGAATATGCTGACGCTAAAAATATTTTCTTTACTTAATCACCCCTAGAGACCACGTAAGTCTCGGCCCATCTTGGCTTAGGAATAATCAAGTTAAACAATCATCATCAACTCGAGTCTCTACACTAGGTCACCTCATCAAAACACCGCAGCGTTTCGACATAACTTAGGTACCATAAATATACACATGGTCAGTCTCACTTGGACGTAACTTATGTCGGGACCATCGTGGCTGGAGGTCGTGACCAAGCGTGGTGCGATATGCCGACCGCGTTCCACATATATAAGGATCCAGACAAACGTATACCACAGCCTGAGGGCTAGGCTTATACTCTTATTTACAATGTTTTTAGAGACACGTAGCCTCATGTAAAGTTTTACACATAACATGTTTGTTTGTTTGTTTGAAAACAAGTTTATAAAAGTGGGGCGTATTCTCCTTTTCAATGGGATCGGCTTCCAACACCGTCCATGAGTCTTTCTCTTGCTATCTCGCACCTACAGTACGAGTATAACTTTTGTTAGTCAGATACACGATCCGGCTTAAGACCTTTACTCTTATTTATCTCGATGAACCTTTAGTTCATTATCTCTTTTACTTTAAAACCTTTAGTTAAAAAGTAATCTTTATAAACCTTTAGTTTATTTATAAAAACCCTACGTTTCTTCTTCTTTAATAAACGTATTTCTTTCTTTATTACTTAAGTATACTCATTATACTTAAGTAATATATTTTATAACAAAGAATAATCATATACATATATATACTCACATATATATTTTATTTTTCTTCTTCTTTATTTTCTTTGTTATATATTTCTTTGTTTATCGAGAATAACTTCGACTTGGGGTATTAAGCTCTTATAATATTTTATTATTATTTTATTCGGGCATTATGCCTACCTTTGTCGGCACAATAAACCCTATTCACTCGGGCAGCACTTCGACGCCAATTTCTTTATCAACACACACTTGATCAACCCTTGCTTGGACACACGTATCGAACACCAACACTTTGTGGCACGTACTTCGAGATGGTCGTCGAGACGTCACACCAATATTATCTCCTTGCTTATAACATCGTAGGGAGATGTCACGAATATTGAGGTATTAGGCACGTAAAACGAGGAATCGGGGCACGGATTTCAAGATGGATCGAGGGTATAGTTCTCGGGGTTTTAGAGAGAAGTTAGAGAGAGAGTAATGTGTGATTTTTGGTGTGACAGGAATGAATCCCGTGGCTACTATTTATAGAGCCTATTTTGGACCCCATTGCGGTACGCGATGGGTCCCTTGGCAAGACTATCATGTATCGCGATGTAGGTTTGCTGATTCAGTGTGTAGACCTGCCACGTGGCGGCAGACGTTGCCACCGTGTGCCACGTGGCACACGTGTCACTGCGTGTCAGATACCCCATCGCGGTACGCGAAGGGGATTTATTCTAATCCATCGCGTAGCGCGATGGGTCGGGAATTCAGAATTTTCAGTTTCGCCCTTGCAGTTTGGAAATTGATAGTTTTGGTCCCTTGACTTTGAATCTTGACATTTTTGGCCCGAAATTTACTTGATGTTATATATATATATATATATATATATATATATATAATGATGTATGTACATATAGAAGTTATAATTATGAATATAGCGAAAGGTATGGAAGGTATGGTTAGAAAGGAAACGGACCCTGATAATATCACGAATGCCGGGAACGGACCCTAATAATATCCGCGAATGCAGGGGACGAACCCTAATAATATCTGCGAATGTAGGGAACAGACTCTAATAATATCCGCGAATGTAGGGAACAGACCCTAATAATACCTGCGAATGTTTTAGGACGATGTATATGTATATGTATAAAAGGAAAAAAGGAAGGTATGATAGTATGGACGTACGAAGGAAGGTAAAGAACTATGTATGTATATTTACCTTCGAGTGCGTATATATGAATGTGTATGGATGTATTGTATGCTACCTGATTAACTCGAGCTCACTCAGCGTAGCTGACTTTTAGTATGCACGCAGGTGAGTAGAATGAGGCAACTAGCTTGATGAGGACACATGGCATGGAATTGAAGATACTGGCATCTCAAATAAATGTTATGATGTGTTTAAAGACTATGTTTTGTTTTTAAATGACTTCGAATGTGTGACAAACAAGATTTGAAAGTTAGGTATTATGTTATGGTTGAAGTTTTATATTCCGCGTAAAGTTTTAATTAACTCTGATATTTAGAACTGTGTTTATTAGTAAATCCAACATCCAAAGCGAGGCACCGGGAACGGGGCCTTATAGTTTAGTACACGAAACATGTTAAGGACTTACCTATTACATGTTAAAGTTGTGTAGGTACGTGTCATGTATTCGTGTATCGTGTATAAATTTCCAGCCCTAACTACACACATGCGTATTATTTTAGTTTATTTCATACTATTTTTTTCATCTATCGGTTATTCGGGTTTGTAAGGGTCTTCAGGGTCAAATACTCGAACCTGACCCGAAACCGATTGGAACTGAAATTAAGGACCGAAACTATATGCATAAAATGAGGGTTGGTCCGGTACCGGTTTTTTTCGTTCTGGTTCATTGGTGTTTTTCGGTCTGACCTTAATTCTGCACATCCTATCAATAGTGGTGTATTATATGCGCGCAATACAACATTCTTGTATATATACAATGCACACTATTACACATGTGCACTACACTGACGAGAATACTGACGATGTTTTTTTTTGGAAGAATATCAACATACAAGAATAATGAAAAAAAAATACAATTTTTTTTTTAAAAAAAAGTTAAAAATAATTCTGTATGACTTTTTAAGTTTTCTCTTTAAGATGAGTTTTCACTTGATCTCAAATAAATAAATAAATAATATATATATATACATATATATATATATAGGTATTGGTTCATTTCAAAAGTTTTTTTACAGCGAGAAGTGCGAGAAGTGACATTAACCAATCATGTATTTTATTTTAATGTTTTTTTTTAATTTATATTAAAGGGTAAACTGGTCCTATCATACTTTTTTTATATTTGGTATGTTTTAATAACCTGCGTATACCTCATCTTCATCGATCATCACTCTCAATTTTTGATTTCACAATCCCAGATAAATAGGCTTTCAATGACCATCATCGCATATCGAGTCCAGATTTATTGTTGAAGATGACGTCCAATTCGTTTGTGATATTCAACATATTATTCTTCCCTAAATCAACCTTAAATCTTTATCGGTTCAGGAACTTCAGGTTTTACTTCTCGTTAATCTTTCCCTCAATTTCGATTTACCAATTTAATTGCGATTTACCACTGTTTTAAAATTATCTGTGAGAATTGGAATTTAATTTATTATGGTTCAACAAAACTAATAGGATGATATTTATGGTACCTGATGATGTTTTGATCTTATGATTTATAATTACTTAACATTTAATGTTTTTTTCTATTTAATTTTAGTGTTAATTTGGTTCAATGTTTGATGTATTGCAAGATGTATATGAATATTTGTTTTTATGAAAGATCAAAATCTCTTTTACATGCTTAACTGAATATTCAGCCTTAAATGGGTCATTATTATTATAAAAACTGTTTATTTTCCTTAACCTATCATCCTTATCTCTTCATTATTCATAGTAGATTAAACAAAACAAGTAAATAATATCATGCAATTTTTTTTCTTGTTAATTTGTATTTTCAATTTATCTGTTTGTTCTCAAATTATTAGGTGCAATGGACAATGATCCAACTTCACATAATCCTCAGTCAAGAATCATACCGACTAACAATTACGAAAGTAAGTTCCACATTAATCGCACAGTCCAAGTATTAGAAACCACATTTTGCTGACTTTATCAATTTATTTTCTATAAAACACAAAACAATATTTGTTTCCTTAACTTTTTATATCGTGTGTATATTTTGGATTGATTCATTCGTTTGTGTGTATGTATGTTCATACAGTTGTATTTATGGACTCCTCTCTGTGTGTATGTACATTTTCTCAAATGTGTATAGTTTTTTTTTTGTGTGTATGTATGTTCATACAGTTGTATGTATGGACTCCTCTCTGTGTGTATGTACATTTTCTCAAATGTGTAGGTTTTCTTTGTATGTATGTGGCATACTATCTTGTTATATGCGTTTTATTTTGCTAGTGACAAATTTTTATAAACATTATGTTAGTCATAATGGTATACAATTTCAAACACTACGTAATTTACACAAATGTAATGTTGAAATTCGCCTGATAGTTTTTAAATGCTAATAATACGTTGATCTTTTAATGCTTTTTAAGTACTCATCTTCTTTCATTGATAGTATTCATCTTTTTCAATAATGATCTTTTAATGTCATTTTAGTTTGTATAATGATCTAGGTTTTACTCTTTTTTAACAGTATCTAGTCATTTTAACGATATTCAAACCGTTTTTCCATGAAATGATGATGTTCCAGAGATTTAGACAATTATCCCAGAAACTAATGAGACGTTACTCTGTCAGTCGAGTGTTCCACAAGTTGTTAGCCTTGAACGTAAGAATTAACCAAGTTTCATTATTTACACTTACTTTCATTATCATTTCTTATTGTTATCTAGCTATTAGTATATTGTTTGACTTGTTCATTTAGTATTACATGTAGAAAATGACCAACCAAACTACACATATGCATCTAATGGGATAAAATATTGGATTCCAAATGTTCCATCAGATGAAAAACCTTCAATCGGGTTACATTTTAAAACATGGGATGATGCTGTTGTTATGTATAAGGCTTACGCATCCAAAGCTGGTTTTGACGTTAGGATCTCAACCACAACACGGATAAAAGGTGCCATCTCTCATAGGTATATGGTATGTAGCAAATCCGGTAGCCCGCGTTTCAAAGATGTCGATACCATGGACACCTCATCGTCATCTACCAAGCGACGCCACATGAATATAAAGGTCACCGGGTGCACTGCATGTATCAGACTTAAAGTTCCATCAACATCAGTCGGGTTCGAGATATATAATTTCATAGAGGGTCACAATCATGGCCTTGTCAGTGATTATAATATGGACCTAACCCGAGGACGAAGACAGCTACAGTTTACAGAGAAAAATTTATTCAAAGTCATCAAACTTCAGGTTTCGGTCCAACCGTTGCTCACCGTGTTTAATCATCCCTGAAGGGCGGCCAAAACTTGGTCACAGGAACAAAGTCTGACTTTAAGAACCATGCTCGCAATGTTAGGTCTTGTGTAGCTGATGCGGATGCTCAAATGATTGTCGATAGGTTTGCCGACAACATGAATCATTTGGAGGATTTTTTTCCAATACAAAGCTGTTGACGGTCAGCTAAGGTCAATATTCTCGTCTGACAACATATCTAGATGCAACTACACTATGTTTGGTGAAGTGTTAGCTTTCGATGCTACGTACGCAACAAACAGGTAACGATCGTGCGATTATCTTTTACTGCAACATGCTTCATTAATTTTTCATATCCCTTACATTCGTGTATAGGAATAATATGATTTTTTTTCCCTTTCACGGGCGTGGATTGCCACAAGAAATGTGTTACCTTTGATGCTGGCTTAATACATAATGAGACAATTGACTCTTACCAGTGGTTACTAAATGCGTTCATAACAGCTCATGGCAAGCAGCCCAGGTTGGTCTTGACTGATCAAGATGCGACTATGAAATAAGCCGTTTCAAGTTTTTGACTAAATCCACACATAGACTGTGCATGTGGCATGTTACAAATAAAATACCTATTAAGGTATGAATCTGGTTTTAATTCTACTTTTTTTTTTCGCGTGTAACACTTTCAAACATATTATTGACTTTTGGTTTTTTTTTTTTTTGGTTTAAGCTGAAGGGAGAGATGCAGGTTAATGAAGAAATCAGGTGTCGTGTTAATAAGTTGGTTTGGAATGTGTTCATCAAGCCAGAAACCTTTGAATCTAGATGGCATGATTTGATTGACGAATTCAACTTAAGAAAAAACAAATGGTTAAAAGACATGTTTTCTATTAGAGAAAGTTGGGTCCCGGCTTACTTTAGAGAGCTTCAAATGTGTTGCCTAATGATGACTACCTCTTGGTGTGAGAGTTCCAATTCACAGTTCAAAGTATATTCTAGCCGAGGCAACAATCTTGTTCAATTCATGAACTGTTTTGAAATGGAATTGAATGCTCAACGACACGTGAAACGCCTATTGCAAAATGATACGACAACAAAGACACCGCCGTTGGAGACCCCTTTGCCAATCGAGCGCCACGCATCATATGTTTACACTATAATGATTTTTAAAGAGGTTCAGAAAGAGATTACAAGGGGAATGTATCATTGTGCATGTACTCGTCTTGAGTCAGAAGACGGAATGAACATTCACTTTATCAATCACAAGGACAAACGAAATGGTTTTGTTGGTGAATTCAAGGTTCGTGTTTCATAACGTGTCACCACAGATTAAACTTGTAGTTTAAAAAATTTCATGTCATTAACATCTAACCCTTTTTTAACTTATTATGCAGGTGACTCACAATCTCAACGACAACACTTTTTCGTGTGCCTGTAAGAGCTTCACTCGCATTGGATACCTGTGTAGACACGTTTTTAAGGTCTTCCAAATCGAGCTAATAGATGAAATCCCTGAAAAATACATCCCAACACGGTGGAGGAGTGACATCCTACCATCGTCACTTTTCAAGATTGAATCCAGATACGGGGTTCCTCTAGACGATAGGTCTAAACTGAGGGAACAGTTTTTGACTTTGACAAATCAGTGCGCGGACCGGGCACGAGGTAACACAGAACTTCTTCAGTCCTTGGTTGACCAAATGCAGCAGATGAAGAATAAAATTTGGGAGAAAATTCCTAGCGAACCTTCATATAACAGCAAGTCTGCCATAATCCAAGATTTGATTGTTTACAAGATACCCGAAAAGGTCACCATACTTCCACCGACAAGGATTAGAAATAAGGGTTCCGGGTCTCGCAAGCGCAAGGCAGGTCCAAGGGAGATGGCCAAAAATAAAAGCAAGAAACCAAAAAGGTTTTGCAAAGAATGTGACAAACATGTTCGTGGTCACGACTCACGTAACCATAACAAAGTTATGCTCGAAAAAGAACGCAGACGAAAGGAGCGTGAGCAACGGCGAAAAGATAGGATCCAGGCGAAAAAAGATAAAGTAGAAATGATGGACAAACAAGGTATGGAATATGTGGAAAGCGACGAGACCGTTTACACATTTGAAACAGACTCATCTGAAGAATCTGATGACAGCAATGATACCGACTCGAGATACGAAGACTAAAAGTCTGTGTTTTTTTTTCTTTTTTCCATTTATATTTGAGAAACCAGAGTATTCGTATTGAATACCTTTCTTTTTATATTAAACAATCGTTTTCACTAGATTTTCATAAGTTTTATATATACCCGCCTTTGTGGACCCCTTGTTTGATTAGTTATGCACGTAGCCATTGGCAAATTATTGTTAACTATTATACGCATGTGTCTCGAAACCCACTGCTTCAATAACACCTATTGTTCACCTTGAATGGCAAAACCAATGATCAGTGTGTTTAACAATGACTACATACTTCCCTTTCGAAATTATATATTTGTACCCGTATATCTACTGGTCTATAACTGATGAACAACTGCCTTAAAACTTAACTCCTGTTCTTATAAACAGATGTACCCATGTATGTCGAAATGTATATTCAACTCTACCTGTACATATAGCCACTTTAGCAGTTGGCGCCAACGCCTGCTCTTACATAACATACCGTACATCGGCTTTTACGCACATACGAACACACTTGTTCACGAACATGCACAGATAAATCTGTCAAACATCTGCTTACATACTATTGGCTACGCGCGTTAACACTTATGTGTATGCGCATACGCAATGACATTGTACCTCCGTACGCCCACATGCATGTAATTACATCCGTTGGTATGTATGTCCCTACCATAACGCTCACGTCCGTACGCGTCTACGTCATCATCTATCAACGTGCACATATCTCTTTGTTAGTACGCATCATGGCTTTACTTGTGTGTTATGACATCTCATTGGACTTTGTGCCTACACATGCGCACGCGGCTTGTTATGTAGGCACATCTGTTTTATGTTGGTGTATTTGTAGGTTTCGTATGTACACAGGCGCATATGTTAGGATACAACACGCACATGCACCGATTTTTAAACATTAACACACAACCAAGTTCACACACTTGTGAAATCACTTAACCTAACTATGGATGTATAGGATGTCTTACAACTATCCACTTATGTTGCGTCGGTGCCTACACATTAACGCCAAACACATTTAAGCAAACCGATGCTCCTCATGTAATACACATTCAGCTTTGTTTTAACACACATCACATGATCAATATTTAACCATTTTATGCTACCTACATCCAATTCATTATCCCATCCGACCTTTATCGCCACATGTTTTTGACACGCATCCTTCTAATGCCAAACACATAAACAAAAACCGCTATGACTAGCATACAACATCACAACCCAATTATCTATTTCTGGCAAACACAAACCATACGCGCAAATTATTTTAACCACTAACCAACTACATATAAAATAACATACAAAATGTTGCAAACATAATAACTTCATTAGGTTACTTAAATCCGATTACATTAACCAAACACAAAAACCCAGCCATGTACAACGGCTGAAACATCACAAACGACTACACATCAGATCAGATCCGTCTACGTAGCCCACAAAACATAGTTTAACTGTTTAACGAAAATTAACTAAAGACATAAAAACCATAAAACATAAACGCTTAAAACATAAAACCATTAAACTTAGGTAGTAGCCTTCAGTTTGTCATACTTTCATCGTTAATCACCGCTTCATCGATAATCGGTTTATGCTTGTTTATGGGAGCTAGAAGGATCATGCCTATGTACTTTACCCTTAAGCAGTGTAACACCATTTTAGACCTCAACGACCCATCACCTAGTCCACATCTGCAGTTCACTCCACCCATGAATGTCTCCATATGCCTCAGCACAAACAACCCGGACTCCTCGTAATCCCTTATCGTACACTTTAACTTCAACCATTTTGGTTCTACCCCTTCAATTGGAAACGATTTTTGATGATTCACAATTGTTAAATAGCTCACAAAAAACTCCTTCTGCATCCAACACCAATCATTTAACACATAAAACTTTACCATTAAACAAAAAACAAAAGTAAACAAAAGTCGTACACAATTCAAAACATACTAACCAGTTTCAAGACCGTACGCGTGCATAACCCAACATACTCTTCATCCGACTTCTTCTGGGCTTTCGACCGGCGTTTGTTTGCTGACTTGTCAACACTATCTAACACATCAACAGTTAAATTTTCACATCAAAACACACCAGATAGATGTGGCCACCCGGCACAATAGGTATAACAAACATCTCATATGGTCTTAATTTCATTTTTGTCGCATCGTTTTTCTAGCGCGCCTAACACTCTCCTTGATCATCCCGAGACCCGCTGTGAACGTCACATCTTTAAATCCAAATATGCTACAATGTTGTAATTAAAACACAACCAGTTATTATTAATATGGTTATACTACTAACAACAACCACACCTTATCAATAAACATAGCTGACACTTACACGTTACTTAACCTTCACCAACTCCAACAATTTACTAGACACACCTAACTACCTGCACAACATTTTCGACCAGCATCTATGTGTCTATAACTAATGTGTCCATCACAAATATGTCCCGATTCGCTTCCTATATATCTACCATGTGTAATGTCCACTAAAATAAATTGTACACCAACCCACCAGAAAATACTAGTATAAAATTCTTTCGGCCTTTATGATTAGATAACAATATCACGACTTACAAGCACGATGGGTCCAAGAAACAACCGATACGGTGACGAGTCACTCCTGTTCGCCTCCCCCTCATTCATTACCATCGAGAAACATGTGAGTACGTTGCTATTAATTGTCATGTCAGGCTGCAGTGACTCAAAAGCACCTCTATACCCTTCCACACCTTCATCAGTAATAAAAACGGCTTCCCTGCACAACATCACATCTAGGTTACAACCATTAACGACGACATACTATCAAAATATTAAATGCACCAAACAAAACTTACATTTCAGGACCACCACTCCTATGAATGTACCTCCACACCAGAGTTTCATATTTATCTTCCTTACTCTGAATGTCCATCGGCCTTTTCATATACGGCGATCTAACCCGGTAGCTCTGTCGTGTTTCCCTTTTCTCCCTTCCGATGCCTTTACCTTTTTGTGCAATCAATCTTGACAACACACCCAAGGGTGCGTGCTCAGTATCACCATCAGTCCCTTGTCTGTCTTCATTCGCCGGTGTCCTCAATTCATCGTCCGCCAACATTTTATCAATTGACATTGTTGTTGTGGCTGGTGTCTTCAACACATTTCCTTCAGCAACTTGTGTTATTCCCAAACTAAATAAAGGCTCATCGACAACCTCAACATTTTCTTGCATCATATTCAACCTACGACTACCACTCCCACCAACAGATCCACCTACGCCGCCACTCCCGCATCCACTCCCACCGGCGCTTGCCTTGTTTGCACTATCACAAATTTTTTTAACAACTTCTGGATCACTCCAAAACTGTGAGGCAATCGGATCAGCCGCACATACACTAACAACTTCACGTGAACAATTTTCTCCTTTTCCTTCTTCCGTATTACCCAGCCTCTTCTCCCGGTTATTCTCGTCTACCTTACCATGACTCCCCTTTTGATTCCAAACATCCATGGGTTTACCAGTTTCTACCCGCACCTCCAACAGATTGCCACCTACTTCTTTATTTCCACACGTACCAACATCAGATTGCCACTCCCATTGTGTATGAACGGTTTCCTTGTACTTTTCGGCAAGTTCCTTTACCTCATCATTTCCTGGATACTCACCACACACGACTTTCGCTATTTTCTCAAACTCTTCCTTGCACTGGTGAATCATATCAAACACATACCCCATACGTTCCAACTTCTCCTACATAATTAACAACAAAAGGTTTTGTAAACTCAGTCATACATATATTCGTTACTATATTACTCATTAAATATATACAACGTGTCTACCTATATACCTGCAGATAAGTTGTTTTGACTGACTTGTTGGCCTTGCTCTTATCTTTGACTTTACCAATCCTTTTGCAACCTTCTACAACAACCTCCGGACTTTTACATCTACCAAACCCACCCCTGCCATTTCAATATTCTGTCTTTCCTTCAACTTCTCCAAAGTCCAGCCACCAAACCCAAGATTAAATAGTGTGCGTGGTATGTGGTCGCTTGTTACCATGTCAACATAATACAACTACAACAACAACACAACAAATAAATACTTTCAAAACATATAACTACATACGATGCTCACATTTTTAAGCTATAAAATTTAAAAATATTATTAGCATCCACCATCACTACACCGGTTACGCTAACGTTAATCAAGTAGTTTTTATATCTCAAAACAACTAAACCGTTTACTACCTTCACCAGGCTGTTACGTAACCACAAACTAGTTTCAACGAACTTCACGCACATTAGACACGATACAACAATGCAAATAACCATTAAAGTGTTAGTTCACTTACACTAAGAATCGTCAAGGGCCCGAGATAGTAAGCCTTCCTCTCATTACGCTTCCATCTATCCGTACAATCTCTAGCACTCCGGTATATAACCTCACACCAATCTATGTTCTTGAAATCACACTCCTTGGTTAAGTAAGGTAGGAACGCCTTCAGACATTTACCGTTGCCAGAACACTCAACCATGGTTGCAATGAAGAGCATCACAAAATCCACCCTAAATGACCAGCCCGCTTCTTCATACTCCCCTAATATATTGTCTAAATCGGGGTGGCTCAGATCTCCTTTACCATAAGCAGCTTTCCATGTCTTACTTGCGGTGAGAACGGACTTGGCATCATCAGATTTTCTGATTACAACACCCGCATTTGGTAATCCGGTCAACGCATGAATACCGGACTTTGAAATCTTTATACCACCTTTGCTGATTTTCACAGTCATTGTGGTGGTATCAAGATTGTCCATCACATAGAACCCCAAATTACCAGGTATTCCGTCCAACGTCATCCCCATAAACTTACCAAAACCCATTGCCTTCACACACTCTTTCTGTGCATTTGAAAGTTTTTTCATTGCACTAAACAACGAGTGTGGAGACGATCATGTCCTAATACTTGGCACATCATACTTCTCATACTTTGGCTTTCTTTTCATCTTCTCTTGTTTTGGTTCTACTAGTTCCTGATTTCCTACATTAGGTTGCTCGTCCACAAAGTCGTCATCAACATCCATTACTGCCATGGCCACCCCATCCCCACCATGAGATCCACCTTCATCATCAGGAACTTTGCCTATAATTATATAAAATATAAGTTAACAACCATATAAATATACGCTACTAATAAAAATAGTCGACATGCTTTTCATACAGAATATACTTACCTCTCTGTTTCTTCTTAGCGGGTGATCGTTGTCCTTTCAGCACCTTCGTGGTTTCTGAAACGTTTTCGATATCACCTACACGCACATTTATTGCTTTAATATCAACCCATGATTTTTAACATACATACAAAACCAACACTGATTAAACACAAAACAACAAATCTTCAACCATACGTTGAATCTCCTCCTCCGCGTCCACATCAACAGGGTTCCCCATATCATTCACAAACTTTGAAAAGCTTGTTCTGATCACAATGCTTTCGCTTTTCCTCTCTACACAGCAGAAACCAAACTTTTACTAAAAAACCCTCACCAACCATATTTAAATTCTATTATGTATATTAAAAAAACAAAGAACCACTTAACAAAAACTTACTTGTCGACATACTAAAACCTAGCTATTTCCGCTTATGACCTGCAACACAAAGCTAACAGTCAAGTTCATACTTATCCTTCGTTATAACCTACACATAAGTTTGCTACACATACACAATACAACCAACTCATACACTACCAGTTGCTACACACAACACATCATATCACACACAGTCAAAGTTGCATTAACAGTATCATCCAAACCCAAATACCATACTACTTTATGCGTCTACACAGAACACTCAGATCCACCTACTGAGTACGAACATGAGGCTCTCTCAGCTCTACCAAGATGTATCTACGCAGACTGAACCAATTTTACAAACCAACCGACGTACTAGTACATACACAAACTTTCCAAATCAACCGACTTCGCAACACAACAAACATAACAACATCGTGGACCCATTTCCACATCACCTAATAACTCATACACATAAACATTCACATTTACAGAACACTTTACGCATCTACACAGATGCCTTAGAACACTGATCTACACACAAAACCTAATAACTCATACACACAACCATTCAGATTCACAGACCACTTTACGCATCTACACGGCACACTCAGAACACTCATCTACACACAAAACTTAATAACTCATACACAAACAATCTACACACCAATAACTAAATCACGGCTATAATTGATGACAATAACCAAGTCTACTGGATTATGTGAATGTACACCTACTAATTTTATTTAGTTTCGAAACTACTGAAATTCTATTGGATAGAGCCAGCATGTAATCATTCAATTAGAAAACCCTAATAATCAGTTAACAAAGCATACATCAAGATCAGCCATATTATGATAACATAGCATACACCATCATCAAGGCCATACTCTACATCTAACATAATCGAAACAACAACAACACAACAACTACACCTACAACTGATGAACAACTTTTGAAGCTTTTGACCAAAATAGCAACCAATAAACCCCAATCAGACTTCGAGAACAAGGGCAACCAAGTGATTATCGCAGCTTGCTTCTTATACTAACCCGATTGGAATTAAAAACTTTAATTCTATCAATTGTGTATCACGATTTGATATCACAGAGGATTTGGTGGCTAAATTAATGTCTAATTTGATGCTTAAAGATACTCTGATATATGAGATGATTGTGTGCTTCGATTTATGTGTAGCCATAATTCAATTGAACGGTCTCTAATATGTAGAAAGTGGGTGGAAAGAAATCACGCCTCGTTTATTGTGCATAGGTTACAGAGTGAAACAAGGGACATTAAAACCAATTCCATTTAATAGCTACATATATTTTACTACTTTGCACATCTATTAATTAAAATCTGGTTACAAGTTCCTTTTATCTAATAATATGTCATCTTGTAAAATCCACCTTTGATCTTTGTCATCAATGGTTGTGATCTATTTCTCGCATTTCTCAATAAAAGATTACTTATCGCAAGATCCATCCCCTATATATATATATATATATATATATATATATATATATATATATATATATATATAAGCCAATCACAAATTTCTTTTAGTTTTATTATTTATTTAACATTAAGGGCATATTAGTCTAATTGATTTAGTGCCATATTTGGAAACTCATACTATTATGTCCTCTTTATTTGTTTTGTTTTCATTTCAAGCCTTTTGTATCTCGTTACGAATTCTACACATAAATTGATAAAAATCCTACACAAATTTGGTTCCAAGCCTACATAATTGGAAATAAGCAAAAAAACGTTGTGTAGGACATATATAAACTTTAGTATGTTATGGTCTACCGTGTAGCAGTTATTTTTAGTTTTCTTTTACATGTGTTCTTTGTATATTAATGTGTAGTGGTTTATGCATGTATGTGTAGGATATTTAAATAACCATTAGTATGTTATATTCTACCGTGTAGCAATTTTTTTTGGTTTTAACCCTGCAGGTTTTTGTTTGTGTATTAATATATAGGGGTTTGTGTATGCATGTGTATGATTTTTATATAAACTTTAGTATGTTATTTTACATACCACGCAACTTATTTTTGCATATTTATAATTATGTAAGTGTGGATCCAAATTTATTTAAAATTATATTAACTTATGTGTTGGATTCATAACCAGATACGAAAGACTAAAAACAAACAAAAAGGAAATTAAAATTAGTTGCAATATGATGTGTATGATATATTGAGTGTTATGTAACACGTAATGTTTTATGTGTAGTAAACCATTATTGTTATGTAGATAGTGTACAAGCACAAGTTTAGGTTTTTTTCTTTATAATAGTTTGGTATATTATAAAGTTTTAACAATGATTATTAAAAAGTAGATTTTATTATTTTTTAAGTTTTGTTTGTGTTGCGGGTGTATTATGTTGGCTTAGAGCATTTACTGCAGTTTCTCTATCTCTATCTCTATAAATATATTAAAAAACATTACATTTTCTTTTTCATGTACAATTAAATAATGTTTTTTTACATCTTTATCATTATTTTTCTCTTTCTTCTACTCACAACCACTTTCAAATATATTAAAAATAAATAGATAATGAACAGTGTTCCTTCAAATTTAATCATCTTTTAAAAAAATTTTCTCTTTTTCACTCACAACCACTTACAATCCGTTAAAAGTTTTTAGAGATTTCTCTCACACAAATTTTAAAGGAGCTGTTAAGAATGTTCTTTTCAATATATACGAAGGTAAAGGGTGTTTTAGAGGAATGGACTTTGGAGAGAGAAATTCGAAAAATTGATGTTCTATCGAAGGTAATCAAGATAATTTTTGAGTTTGAATTATTTTTGAATAAAAATGTCCATTAAACTAATATGTCTTTAGAAATAAATAATAAAACTAAAAGAAAATTTGTGATTGGCTGGATTGACTTCTCACACTTCTCGCAATAACTTAACATCTCCTCTGAACTTAAACATATACATACATATATATATATAGGATCAGGATCATGAGAGAACTTTTTGAAATTGAGAAATATGAGAACCATTTTTTACCACAAAAAACCCAAAAATAAAAAAAATTATAAAATAAAAAAAACACAAAAATCAAAAAAGTAAAAAAACAAAAAGTCTTATTTTATCATCCCAGTTTCATATATAAAAAAAAAACTCGGTTTAGCTAAATTATATACACATATGTATAATATATACATATATGTACATTTACATGTTTTTTGTACACATGTGTATAATTTAAGATAAATGATAATGTACATATGTGTATATTACATAACTAAATATTATTTTTTTAAAATTTTTTTTGTGAAACCGGAATGAAAATAAGAATTTTGGGTTTTTTTTACTTTTTTAAAATTTTTATTATTTTTTGTTTTATGATTTTTTTTAAATATTTTTTTAAAGGTGTTTTTAGTGGTTCAAAATGGTTCTCAAAGTTTTCAATTTGCAAAGTGTTCTCTTAGGATCCTTACCATATATATATATATATATATATATATATATATATATATATATATATATATATATATATGGTTTTGAATAACATAGACTCGGACACCTAGGATTACCGTGACAAATGAATCACCCTTCCGCCCAAAGAACAAAACGTGATGACCTTCAGAAAAAAACCCACAATTGGGAAAACCCTCTCGCTAAATCCGAAACCTATTTCTCCATATGAGACTCCCAAGAATTTCCATAATGTAAGTCAAGTCATGACTGGAGAATTGGCCTTTGGTGGAATCTACAATAATTAACAAGCTTCTTTCAATTGAATGACATAATTCCCTGCATGAGAAGACATGGTGGACTTGTTGGCTTTCACTTTGGTTAATAGTCGATCACTTGGAATCACGGACCGAAGGCTTTCAGTTTTGTCAATATAAATCACTTTTACATGAGCACCACAGAAATCCAAAAGCATTTTCAATAGAATTATGTCAAAAGTTCATGGAGATACCCACATTCCCACAAATAGAAGAATTCAATTGGAAACCACATGATAAATTTGTTTGTTTAAAACATTGTTACATCTCCTATAATTTATAAATGCCTATATATAAAACTTTAAGACCTAAATATATTAACAGTAACTATATATATCACATATAAAAGTCGGGTCTTTCCATCTGTTGCTATTATCTTTCCATGTACGTGACACAATTAAAAGTTTTATTTTAGAAAGAAAAAGAATGTTTACATTAATGTAGAAGTATTATCTTCGGGATATGCCATTTTCTTTTATCATGGCAAAATTATAAATTGGTCAAATGGGTAAAACATAAAAGAAATTAATCGGTTAAATTCACCAAATAATGATAATTTATTTGGCTAAATTTGCTAAACAAAAACGTAAATCTCGACCAATTTTGATAGTTTTCATGAAATTTAGTTTAAATATGGGGAACAAGGTAGGCCAACTAATAACTCAGTCGATGCTTATAATTAGCAGGCCAACTACTAACACAGTTATTGCTGATTGCCGTTGGGTCAATAATAACTTTGTTATTATTAGTGTTCATCGCTCAAGTTGTTGCTGAACCTATTAGTACCATTGGCAACTAGTTACCTCTCATGACTAGTTACTACCACTTACAGCTGTTGCTGATAAGTTACAACTCGTGAGTTTCTATCAATCAGTTACAGATTTTTAAGGTTAGTATGATAATAGGTTCCAATCGATGATTAGGTTCTATACAACTTCCATCAACAATGGAAACCCCAAAGTTACTACTGAATACTGATGATCCACTCCTTAGATCCAACAAGATGCTGTCCACTGGAACCTCTGGTCACTAGGAGGCTTAATTCGTCCACTTGAACCATTGTGTTTGAACGTGCTAATGATTAGGATTATGAGCATAACTTAAGCAAGGGGTTGAGCATGAAAGTTTTAACACGAACAACTATTCTAACGCGCTTTATAATGGAAATAAAGGATATGTATTTAGTAGAGAAATTAAAAATTAAATGAAGTAACCAAATGAAAGTATGAACAAAGATCGATTTTCATATATTAGTTAAGTTTTATTGTAATTATCACTGTGATAATCACGGGATATGATTTGATTTATTATGTTTTTATATCTCCATTGTATTTTCATTAGGCTTCCTTTATAGTTGATTTTATTGTAGTATTATATGAAGTTAATAACAGATAATAGCAAATAGGTTATGCTGAATGTGTACACACACAATTATCATTCAAGACATACAAAATGGTCGAGTGTGACGACATTTTAGTAGTTATTCTAATTAGAATAATAATACCACAACAAAAGTACAGGTTGCGTAATAATATATTTCGTGTCACTTTACGAGTAACGTAATTATTATTATTTCATAATTTGTAATGTAATTATTGTCACGCTACAACAAAATACAAGGGGCACTCATGGTTAGTACCCATACACCGACCAATCATACACAGTTATTTTATTTATATCCTTAAGTACCCACAACCCATAAAATAACTGAACTCACATACCCACAAGTACCATAAAATAACTGGAATCACATGCATGTGTGTGTGCGTGCTCATCACATGCCATCAATGTATTTATCCCTTGATCTTTTTATTAATATACTTACCAAGAAACCTTCTTTTATTTGATGACAACAACATAAGAAACTCACATCAATATCAATATATAGACATGAAAGAAGAATTAAAATTTTTTAAAAATGACCAGATCCTTACTTGATTTTTTTTTTTTTTTTTTGGAAATTTTCTCTTTGATAGGACATGAAGACATCTGATGAAGACGAAACAACAAAAATACAGCTCTTTGAATAGAAATTGTTTTAAGGAAATCTTAATATTAATATTCTCGTATCCTTTACAGAAGAGACAGATATATGCATACAAATATATCTTGGTACTCCTTAGCTAGAAATCATTAAAATAATAATACACAAAACAAGCATATGAACAAGATAAATTAATTTATTGGATATTTGCAATTATAACACCAGATAGCTAGCTAGCTTTTAACGTACATATTCATACAGGCTCCTTCATTGGGTTCACAGAAATTATGAAATGATCATTAGCCAGACACCTCAAGGTGCTTCCATTTGTTTGTGATGGTCTTAATGTAAGCAGAAGCTTTGCTGTCAATACTAGGATCAGCCCAACGTCCTGGTCGGTGTTGATCACTTCGATACACTTTGTATGCTTTCATCGAGTCATCCCATGTGTCGCGCCTCCCCCCTCTTTTGCTCTTCTTGTTATTAAATATGCCAAAGAAAGAAAAAAATGATTTCTTCTGAGATTTCTGTCCTCCCATTTCTTTGAAAGATAAGAAGATTATAGTTTGTGAAAGCAGAAGTGGGAGGTGATTCGTCTGTTGTTGGCTGTGAATGCAGAATTGGGTGTGACCGATTTTATAGAGGGCCTGTTACCTTTATTGTGGAGGAGTGAGTTTAAGGCAAATGGGAATCTTGGTATACTTGGTTGGGATGTAAAAATGTAGAATCAATTGCATGGTGCACCGAAAATATTTTATATTGATTGACTATAGGATAGGTAACAACTTAGGCACAGAACATGTTATGACAACCTCTATTTTCAATGTTGAATTGTAAAACCATGTGTTTTTGTTTTTGCCGTGTACATGTTGTTTTTATAGGAGCTCAAATTTAAGCTAGCTTTATTAGATTGGTTCCAATATCCTCAAAGTGAGTGTATGCTTGTAAGCTAGAATGTTTTCTTGTGTACTTCTTGCAAGCCACTAGTGTTGTTTTCTTAATTAGTATACCTTGACTTGTATTCTTTTGGGAAGTATTATTTTTTTAAAAGAGTTCACTAAACTAATGTGTTTTTAAATTGTTTATAACTATGGTAATTGTTTGACATACTGAATTTTGATGAGTGGAGAATTCCACACAAGGCATGCTCAATTGGAATAGTACTAAGAGGACTAACTTTTTGGGAAGTCTCTGTTGTCACAATCCAAAACTAGGGCACGTTACTTAAGTTAAATTACATATTCCCAACACATCATACTTATATTTCATTTTATAATGGATTTTGATGTCATAAACTTTAACATGCTTTATCAAAATTGTAGCTGTCCTAGGATGTCTCACGTTTAAGTCAAATTTTCTAGAAATGACACGTTACCACCTATTGAACTCACTTAAAACGAGTTCTAATCACGTAAGCTTTGGCTAGTGATTTCATAGATGATCGTTATTGAAGAGGTATGTACCCGCCTTAACACCGAGCAAGGCGGGTCAACCCACAAGATATAGACAAGAAGCTTGAAATCAAGACATTATGAAGGCACAAAGCCAAAACCTACGCGCATGGCGCATATCACATATGCTCACGCATATCACATATGCTCACGCATCACATGCTCAGGCATCATATGCACAGGCACCACACATGCTCAGGCATCATATGCCAAGGCACCACACATGCCCAGACATCACATATGCTCACGCATATCACATATGCGCGTGGCGCATCAGCGCGCGGCGCATATCACATCTGCGCATGAAACATCTGCGCGTGAGAATAAAGAGAAGACCTCGCGCATCCTCAGGATTGGCGCATATCACACATGCACATAATCAACCTCGTCCTTATCCAAATCAGGATTAGGGCAACCTTGATTGTGCACGTCAGACAACCTTCCAGAAGGTATCTTTTTAAGGAATAAGAATATGCTGATGTTGACAGCTGCCAATGAAAGGTGGACAACTCAGCAAAACCTATGTGCTACCACGTGGTTATAACCAATGAAAAAGCACCAGGTGTCCCAAAGGACACGTGGCGCAAAGCAACTGGAAGAGGCCAACAAAGCCCTAAGTGGGTCTGAGCCCAATCAGTGGAAACCCTAATAAATACAGCATCAACTCCACAAGGAGAGACATTCAATCATATTCAATTACATTCAATCACAGAGAGTTACAGTCAGTAACACACAGATCATAACATACAGTCACACTGAAACAGACAATTACAGAGTATTCAGCTATTAAGCAATACACTCCAAATTCCTTACTCTCACATATTATTATCTTCTCCCACAAATACTTATTCTCACACCGGAGGGTTACCCCAAAGAGGACCCCTCTGTCCCTTTCTGAGGGGTAAGTTTACGGTGCTGTTCATTTTGTAGGTGGAAGAACCCAGATCCAAGAGAAACCATCGGTGAAATAGCATAATCACACCCGAGAAAAGTAGATCGTCTACCAGTGAGTCGATCCACGTTTCTTCATTGGCGCCATCCACTGTTACAACGGCAACAAGATCTCATCAGATCTCTATAAAAAACCAATTTTCACCATGGTTTCTAGCGTTCGTAACGTTGATCAAGTTCTGGAGGATATTGAACGTGAGGATGTTAATGAGGGACAACAGTTTCTGAGGGCGCCGCGTGATTCTACGCGCGCCACCAGTAACCGTCCTTTCATCACAATTCCTCATGGCCAGACTGAAACTCTTCCAGACGATCTTACGTTACAAAATCCTGCCGGCGCGAAACAAAAAGGACCAATGGGTCCAGAAGATGAAACAAATGACCCTAAAGAATGGCTCATAAACGAGCAGCGGCGTCTAATGGACAAGTATAATGAGATGGTCAAACAGAAAAAGTTAGCCGACTTAACACAAAGGCAAGCGTTTGATAAGCAAACTGTTCATGGAACAAAAGGGGCGCGCGCGCCGGAAGAAGGACATTCTGTTCACACTGCACACACTGAGTTCAGTGATGAAGAAGTGCACAGCATGAGGAAGACGCGAGATACTCATGCAGGAGGCTCACAGCTCCGCGCGTCTGTGAACATGGCGCCTGGAGCCAGAGCCGATCTGGATCTGCACATGCCGTACAGCCCACCAGTTAGAGGGAAAGTGGACGTAACCACACCGTATAGACCAGCCATCTTGGTGAAACATTCAAAGTTCACTGAGCGCATCGCGAAGGCTCCCATTCAGCACAAAACCAAGATGCCAAGTGGTTTGGGTAAATATGACGGCACAACATATCCAGACGATTTCTTGCAAGGTTTTACAACACGGGAAACCTAGAGAGCTGGACGATGCCAACATGGTGTCACATGTTTGCTCGCTGCCTCACGGGCGCGGCGCGTGTCTGGTTCAAGAGCTTGCCGACTGGGCAAATCGATGGGTTCGAGGAACTATTGGAAAAGTTCCAAGCCCACTTCGTACAGCAGCGCAGACACACGCGCGACCCTGATGACATCATGCACTGCGTGCGCAGGAATGATGAAACGATTGAAGACTACATAACACGTTTCAATCAGGAGTCTCTGGCAATCGGAGGTATAACTAAGCAACTCCTGCGCGTGGCCTTTATACAAGGCGCGCACAGTGATCAACTCCGACGAGCTCTCGTAAACAGAGATGGCATGCCCACCACGTGGGCCAAGTTAATGGAAGCATCGCGAGTTTTCGCGAGAAATGAAAAACAAATTGCCCAAGATAGGGCAAGAGAAAGAGCGCATCAGGCTGAGTCACCGCGCAGCAAAGAAAAAAGGGGCAAACAAAACTCTGTATGGTCCAGGTTGCAACCAACCAGTTTTTCTTCCGCAGAAAAGCAGGCGCAACCAAGCTCACCCCAGCCCCAAAAAGATGTTCGTAATCGCGGGGAGGGTGACAAGAGGGAAGGCGGCAGAGATCCTAACAGACCTCTGCCAAGAATATGGACTCCCCTCACTAAAACGCCTTCACAGGTGTTAAGCACTGAGAATGTCCAATTCAAAAGCCCCAAGCCACTACACTACAAGGGGCCATCAGACAGTGGCAAGTACTGTGAGTTTCACAAGTCCACAGGACACAACACTGATGCATGCCACCACTTGAAGGATGCAATTGAAAAGGATGTGAAATCAGGCAAGCTGGCTCACCTGATAAAAAACTCAAGACCAGAAAATGAACAACCAGAAGGAGCCTCTGCCAGCAAAAAGTACAAAAGAATCTGTGTAGCCGAGGGAGGAAGGCAAGGGCAAACATCAAGAAAGAGAAACGCGCAAATACAAGGAGATTGGCGCGAGCAACAAGTCATCTTCCCAAGAATCAGGGGAGGCCCTTCCATCAGCAGTCCTCTTGTCATCACTACACACATTGCTCATTATGAAGTGTCAAAAGTCCTGGTGGACACTGGCAGCGAATCAAACATCATGTATGAGCAATGTTTCAGGAAACTGGATCCGGCAGACCAAGCAAGGCTTGAAATTATGAATGCACCAATCTCTGGTGTTTCAAATGAAATCATTCATCCCCTAGGTCAAATACAATTTGAGCTAACTATGGGGGATGACTAACACAAGCGAGCCGAAGTTGTCAACTTCTTGGTCTTGCCCACCACTTCATGCCACAATATGATCTTGGGTAGGGAAACGATTGCCCAATTCAACGCCATACCGTCGCCAGCGCACGGCGCGTTGGGGTTCCCAACACCAACAGGTGTAACTTTTGTATACCGGGATCATTTGTGTGCAGTGACAAGTACTCCGCGGGAGGGGAGAATGAAACTTCCAATGGCAGACAACGCGCCAGAGGAATGGATTCTCAACCCAAAATTCCCGGAGCAGAAGATCACAATTGGCGCAACGATATCAGACGACACGAGGGTGAGAATGAAAAGATTGCTCACAGCATATATGTCGGTATTCGCGTGGCAACACTCTGATATGACTGGGGTTCCGCGAGACCTGGCACAACATTCTCTCAACACGTTCAAGTCTGTAGAGCCAATTGCTCAAAAGAAGAGAGTCATGGGGGATGAGAAAGCGAGGGCCATGAATGAGCAGGTTGAGGATCTACTGCGCGCAAACATCATCCGCCCGATAAGATACCAGACGTGGGTAGCCAATCCTGTGATGGTAAAGAAAAGTAACGGGTCGTGGAGGATGTGCATTGACTTCAAGGACCTCAACAAAGCGTGCCCAAAGGATTGTTACCCCCTACCAAACATCGATGCAAAGGTGGACTCCGTGGCGCCATTCAAGCTCAAATGTTTCCTAGATGCCTACAAGGGCTATCACCAGATTCAAATGGCACCACAAGACGAGGACAAGACCGCATTTAGAACCGACAAGGGTGTTTTTTGCTACACAAAGATGCCCTTTGGTTTGAAGAATGCGGGTGCCACCTACCAAAGACTTATGGATGCCGTTTTCAGCGAGCAAATTGGAAGAAACCTAGAAGTCTATGTGGATGATTTGGTGATCAAAAGTAGGGAGGAAAAGCAAATGCTCAAAGACATCGAAGAAACCCTTGGGCGCCTAAAGGAAGTTAACATGAAGCTCAATCCGAGCAAATGCACTTTCGGCGTACTAGAGGGAAAATTCCTAGGTGTAATGGTCACCAAGGATGGTTTCAAGGTGAATCCTGAGAAGGTGGAGGCTATCCTTGACATGCCCTCGCCATCCACCATGAAAGAGGTCCAGAAGCTGAATGGTAGATTGGTTTCAATCAACAGGTTCCTAGCGAACCATGCAAGCAAATCTACCCCATTTGTCAATACATTGAGAAACTGCTTAAAGAAAAGCCAGTTCAAATGGACTCCTGAGGCCGAGCAAGCTTTCAGTGAGATTAAAGAATGTTTGATAAATCTGCCCGCGCTCACAGCTCCACTTCCTGGTGAAACTTTGACATTGTACCTATCAGCAGGAGAGCGCGCCATCGGCGCAGTATTGTTGGTGGATCGCAAGGGAATCCAAACGCCAATATACTATGTGAGTCGGGTGCTGACAGATCCTGAGACGCGCTACTCCATCATGGAAAAGTTAGTTTTGTCACTAACACACGCGTCGCGCAAGCTTCATAGATATTTCGATGGTCATCCCATTGAAGTTCTGACTGGTTACAACATCCAGCAAGTCTTGCGGTGCCCCGCGCTCTCAGGAAGGCTGACAAAGTGGGCGCTGGAATTAGGCGAGCCCACGATCGCCTATAAGCCCCGCCCAGCAATAAAGGGACAAGTTTTGGCTGACTTCATTGCAGAAATCCCCGAAGGAAAAATTGAAGAGGCTCAGCGTGAGGCAGACCCTCCGCAAGCCAATGATGAAGAAAATGTTTGGAGATTGTTCACTGACGGAGCTTCAAACAATGAAGGGTCCGGCGCAGGCCTAAAACTGGTGGATCCAGAGAATCATGAATATACTTACGCCATCAGGTTGGACTTCAAAAGCACCAACAATGAGGCTGAGTATGAAGCCCTGCTGGCTGGGCTGCGCATCGCGCACAAATTCGGAGTTAAAAAACTAGAGGCCCATGTTGATTCATACTTGGTAGCAGCACAGGTCAATGGCCTTTATGATGCCAAGGAGAACACCATGCCTCTATATCTAGAGCAGGCGAAAAAGCTCATCGAGCAATTTGACTGCTTCAGAATTATTCATATTCCGCGCAGTGAAAACAAATCTGCAGACGCGCTGAGTAAGATGGCATCAACCAGTTTTGATCACTTTGGCAAAGATGTCAGGGTAGAAGTAATGAGCAACCCGTCAGTGGTAGCGAAGTCTGTCCTTGTAACTCATACAACCCCTTCATCATGGATAACTCCAATAATGGAATTCTTGAAGGAGGGAAAGGTACCAGATGATCGCGCACAGGCGAGGAAGATAAGACACAAGTCGCAGAACTATGAACTCCTTGATGGCACATTATATCGACGCTCTTATCTTGGGCCGCTCATGAAATGCCTAGACGCTGAGGAAGCAAGTTATGTGATCAGAGAGATACACGAAGGAATCTGTGGAATACATGCTGGCCCGCGCATGGTGGTTGCCAAGGCAATGAGCGCAGGTTACTATTGGCCAGGCATGTACTTGGATGCTCTAAAAGAGATCCAAAAATGCAAAGCATGTTAGAGCTATGCGCCAAACACCATGCGGCCAAAGAACAACTTGATTCCAGTGACCTCTGCATGGCCTTTCCACAAATGGGCAATCGACATTGTGGGTCCCCTTCCGCAAGCGCAAGGGCGGGTAAAATTTTTGGTAGTGGCAGTAGACTATTTCACGAAATGGGTTGAAGCCAAGCCACTAGCAAAAATCACAGCCGAAGCGATGAAGCAGTTTATCTGGAGCCACATCATATGCCGTTTTGGCTTGCCCAAGGAAATTGTGAGCGATAATGGCAAGCAATTCACTGACAAGAAGATATCCAGCTGGCTCAAGGAATTGCGCATCAACCAAATTTTCACTTCAGTTTATCACCCTCAAGGGAATGGCCAAGTGGAACGCGCTAACCAAAGCTTGCTGAATGGGCTGAAGAAAAGGTTAGAGGGAGAATCCCATTCTTGGGTCGAAGAGCTACCTAATGTCCTGTGGGCACACAGGACATTAAGCAAAACCAGCAATGGCGAATCCCCGTTCAGCCTAACCTATGGAACAGAGGCAATGATTCCAGCAGAAATTGGATGCCCATCCCATAGAGTGCTCATGATGAACAAGATTGATAACGAGCGCGAAAGGAGGTTGGATCTTAACTTACTTGAAGGGCGCAGAGAGGCGGCTATCATCAGTGAAGCCAAATACAAGAAAAAACTGGAAAAATATTACAACCAGCGCGTGAAAGAATGCCACTTTAAGAAAAATGATTTTGTCCTTCGAAACAATGAAGCTAGCCGCGCGATACCCCCGGGAAAAATGTCCCCCAATTGGGAGGGACCATATCAAGTCTTGGAAGAATTGGGAAAAGGCGCATACGCCTTAAAAGATTTGAATGGAAAGAGGATCCCGCGCGCATGGAATGCGGCACAGCTTAGAAAATGTTTCATGTAAAGATGTCAAGTTTGTAATCAAGGCTTTTTAAGCCATTATGAATAATGATACGCGCTATCTTCTCTTAATGTGGATTCTATTACCTTTTGCATACATGTTTCACACTTCCCTTTATTAGTTTTGAGCAATATGACAACATTGTATTGACATCAAAACGAAATAAAAAAGAAGTAAAACATACATGCGCGAGCTTCAAGCTCAAACGCGTTAAGGAGTCTTAACTCTAAAGCGTCAGGGCCTTAGCCCAATTCTATTACCTTTTGCATACATGTTTCACACTTCCCTTTATTAATTTTGAGCAATATGATAACATTGTATTGACATCAAAACGAAATAAAACGAGGTAAAACATACATGCGCGAGCTTCAAGCTCAAACGCGTTAACGAGTCTTAACTCTAAAACGTCAGGGCCTTAGCCCAATAATGTGAGCCTTAGCTCAAATCACTCACAAAATCCATCCTACATACTGCGCAGCCTGACCATAAAACACCTAAACACAACTAAGGCAAAGCAAATGCCAAAACATAGTTGTTAAGGTCTCAGGTTGGGATCGCGCATGAAATTGTAGTGGATATCTGAGTAACACATTGACACGTAAAGGCTAAAAAACTCATAATTCCATAAATGCGCGATAAGGTCGCGCAAAAGAGGAATAATGAAAACGCCAAGACACGTGTCAACATAATCAAGATATGGCAAAATCACTTACAATATGACAAGGGTTAAGTATAATAAATTCCTTACAACCTTGTTCTTATTCCAACGTGCAAGCATATCTTATATTCAACATGCAATATAAAGAGATGAATGGGGAATGCGCAAGATGCGAAGAAGGGAAAAACAAAATTTCATTCCAAAGCATTGAAATTTACAAGTTTACAAGATGAGATACAAACTACAAATAAAAATAAAAAACATGAAGGGCTTCTCAAGTCTCCACGTTGACATCAGCCTCTTCATCATCCTCATCATCGCCCTCAGCATCTGGCGCAGCCTGCTCCTCGTCATCTCCAAACTGACCATAGTCAAGTTGTTCATCTTGAATGGAGTCTTCTAGCACAACAGTGTCAGGAGCGGATCCTTTGGCCACGCCAGAGCCGCTAGCAGGAGCAGTATTCCACGCGCCATCATCGCCGCCGCCAGCCCCTTCGCACTCGTCAAGTAATTTCTTTAGCGCGCCAAGATCGGGCTGGTCAGCAAGCGCGGATATCTGCAAATCATAAGGAAAAATATGAGTACAAAAATACTTGGAAAATAAATCAAAGTAATCTCATTAAAGTTAAAGTACCTGCCCAAGGATGGGAATGGGAGTATTCAAATACTTCTCCCCCATCGCGGCCATGTCCGCGCAGGCAACGTCGCTCTGATAAGGGTATTCGGATGGGTTCTTCTTCAGCATCCCATATTCATAGCCATCCGTAAACCCTTCAGCTCGACCAACCAAGCGCGCGGCAGCGTTGCAATCCATCACAAGGGCCTGAAACTCGTCTGAGTATTTCATCGCGTAAGCGCAACGAGTCATGCCCTGTGAGACTAGCCAATGGCGATCCTGCGCGAGGCCAGAAACAGTCGTCTCGAGGGCAGGAACCTGAGAGTTTAATAACTCAACAGTTTCCTTAGTCTTTTTTAGCTCCTCTTTGTCGGACGCTGCTGCCGCCAAGGCTTCTTCTTTTTCCGCCCGCGCAGAATCAAGTGCTTCCTGGCTAGACGCTGCCATCGCCAAGGCTTCATCCTTCTCGGCCTGCGCGGACGCCAGTTCCTTCTTCAGGCGCGCAACCTCACTCTCCAGTGACGATTTTTCAGTGATAGACTGGACAAGAGCCTGGTCACGCGCCTCCGCCTCCAGCTCCAAGTCGCGCGCTCTGCGCGCGTACTTGGCCGCGTCTGCCTCCGCCGCCTGCAGCTTCTCCCGCGCAGCCTGAAGCTCATGACCGCGCTTCACGAAGGCGCTGTTGGCACTTGCTCTGTTCTCACTGAGCTCTGCTTGGAGCTTCTCAGCTCTCTCGCGAGCATCAGAAAGATGCCAAGCAGACACCTTAGCCTCTTGCTTGGCTTCCGCAAGAGCATCACGTACTTTTACGTAATCATAGCGAAGCTCTTGGGAGGCAGCAAAGAAGGCCGACCCAGCAAACATATGATCGTTGAGCAAGTCGTCGCGAGCGCGGTCCTCCTGGAACCTCCTTTCAGATGGAGGCACAGCATGAGCCCAGAATTCCGCACACACACCCATGGACTGAAATGTGCTGTCTTCAGTAATATTCCATCTCGGGCGGTAAATGTGATCGGCTTCCTGCAAAAACAAAGTAATTATCTAAGTCATCAAAACATTAAGATGGAAGTCCGCGCAGCGGAGCAAAAAAGAACAAATACCTGCGGGGATGAAGCAGAAAAGTCAGCGCCAGCCCCACGAGAAGGCTCCGCCGCGAAGCCTCGTGGCGCTGCAGGACTGGCGCGACCGCGGTCGGAGTCTTCAACTTCAAACTCCTCATCCTCCTCAGAAACAGGCCTTTTCTCCTGCGACCTAGAGCCAAAATCGGTCTCGCGAGGAGGGCTGTGCGCAGGAGGAGGTGAGGGAGGTCTCGACGCCGCCAGGTCGGCGCGCAAAACGGCTTCCTGCTCCTTAGTAATCCCGATGAGGGGAGATTCATCGCTTGCAGGAGCAGGAGCAGAGCCAACGGCGCTGGCACCGGCGCCAGGAGTGCCGCCAGCAGCTTGTACGCCAGCTACGGCTTCTATGAAAAAATCAACAAAAAGAAATGGTTCATGACTTGATCTAAAAGAAAGTCAGAAAATAAGAGAACAATACGTACCTTGGCGCAACTCCGTTCGCGAAGCAAACATCGCCATGAAGTCCATTCTACCCTTCTTTGAGGGTAAAACAGGGGACTTCGAAGCGACCTCCGGCGCAGCCTCGGCATCTTGTTGCGCTGTCGCCGGCTCTACAAACATTTGAGTGAGCAAAGATTCATTAGTAATTCTATCAGAATCGCGCTCATAGAGACATAAAGGATAAGCAAAGTATACCTGTAGAAGGCGCAACACCGCTTCCATTTTCCGCCGCGCGAAGGGAGGAGGTAGTGGCACCATACCTCAGGTGGACAGGAGGTCTGCCCACTTTTTGAGGCAGGGAGGACAAGGAAACCTTGGTGGTAAACTCCTGGGTTTTCCCAAATCCCCCCGCCTGAGTAGGAGGATCCTGAACAACAGGGGCAACATCTTTCTTCTGTTTCTTACTGGCCCCTGCGCCAGTTTTCCCCTTAGCTTTAGGCTTTAGTTGGGGCGCCTCCTCCTCCTCCTCCTCTTCCGCGAGCTCCAGCTCGTAGTTTTCGAGCGCATCTACAATACACGCAACAGAATTGTTAGCAAAATTTGGTATTATAAGGGAAAATGCATAAGTACAAAGGATTACCAGGCGCATCGCTGTCGAAGACAAATCCCAGATCAACAGGGATGAACATGTCATCAAAGCGATCGGGGAAACCAACCTCCCCAGCGCCGAGCGCGATGGAGCCACCCTCCATATGCTCATCATATGCGGCGTGGATATACTCCTTGGTGACTGCACAAAACAAGTCAAATGATATCAGCAAAAAGAATTATATTCGCGCAGAAGTAAAGCAATGAGATAAACCTACACAAGCCGTCGACTTGGATAACGGGCTCAGTCGCGCTGTCCGCCCACCGCCTGCTCATACCAACCCCCACCAGCTCCTCCTCACAAATGTTCTTGGCGGGGGATGGTTCAGCGGTCAACTTATTAACCCAGGCGCCAGTTGGGTTCTTGAGGACACCACATCCGCAGGCGCAGAAGAGATCTCGCGCATGGTCATGCGGATGGGGATCACACCAGCCCTAATGTAAAAAAACCTCTCAGACCAGTCATGAAGGCTCTTGAATGAAACAGTGGAGCACTTCACCTTCTGACTGCGAGGAATAAAAGAGAACCAAGAGTCTTGGATCTTGGGCTTGTAAAAAAACTGAAAGCGCCGAGGGGTGGGCTCCTCGCGCTGAGATTTGCACATGAACTCAAAGTGAGTCATGCGCACGAGTCCAAACGGATGGACTTGGATATGTGAATCCCATAAAACTTAAGCAGCGCACTCACAAACCTTGTCATCGGGAGACGAAGGTTGCAGTGGCTGAAAAAATGGCAATACAAGGATATATAGCCGGCAGGCGGGTCCGCCGCCGTTTGCCCAGCCCCAGGCAACATGCAGCCAAACAGAGGGGGAAAACCCTGAGAGGCGATAAGGCTGTCAAGATCGGCCTGCCTCAGTTTGCAGGGGATTTCATTCCACCTCTTCACGGCCTTGGTCCTCCCTACCTCCTCCGATGAGGCCTCAGCAGCCTTCTTCCCCTTGCCGGTCTTCTTCAATGTAGACATTACTAACGATTTAACACGGCAATGGATGGGGGAGATTGTGTTGTCTGAGCTATCAGACATACAACGGTGAAAACGGACAAGCGATGCTTCTGAACAACAGAAATCTGGAAGCAGAAGACATGTAATAGAATGAAAGAAAGAAAAGCTCTAAATAAACAAGAAGATGAAGGATAAAAAAACTCTAAGGGCTGGCTTTTATAGGCCCAGGAGAGAGAAATATTGGTGCTGATCGGACTTCACGCGCCCCCACTCGCAGGTGTAAGCCAACGCGAGCGCGACACGTGTCCCTGACACCGTGTGAGGGGACACGAAAAGAAACTTTACAGCTGCTGCCAGAGTTCACGCGCCACCACTCGCAGGAACGGACCAACGCGAGAGCGACACGTGTCCCTGACAGCATGTGAGGGGACACGAAAGGCAACTGTAGCACCTCGAGCACACGAAAGGTCTGACACGTCTCCATCACTGGCCCACGTCAGCAACAACCAACCACGTACAGGGACGATTCGCTTGCAACCAAAAGGATAGAATTTCGCGCAACGATGAATAATAAGAAGAAAAAGACAAACCCCTACTAAAAGAGCAAACTGTTAAGTCTAATATCTATCTTGCCTCGCTCGCGCGAGACAAGACACACATTAGACTGGGGGGCTTGAAGAGGTATGTACCCGCCTCAACACCGAGCAAGGCGGGTCAACCCACAAGATATAGACAAGAAGCTTGAAATCAAGACATTATGAAGGCACAAAGCCAAAACCTACGCGCATGGCGCATATCACATATGCTCACGCATATCACATATGCTCACGCATCACATGCTCAGGCATCATATGCCCAGGCACCACACATGCTCAGGCATCATATGCCCAGGCACCACAGATGCCCAGGCATCACATATGCTCACGCATATCACATATGCGCGTGGCGCATCAGCGCGCGGCGCATATCACATCTGCGCATGAAACATCTGCGCGTGAGAATAAAGAGAAGACCTCGCGCATCCTCAGGATTGGCGCATATCACACATGCACATAATCAACCTCGTCCTTATCCAAATCAGGATTAGGGCAACCTTGATTGTGCACGTCAGACAACCTTCCAGAAGGTATCTTTTTAAGGAATAAGAATATGCTGATGTTGACAGCTGCCAATGAAAGGTGGACAACTCAGCAAAACCTATGTGCTACCACGTGGTTATAACCAATGAAAAAGCACCAGGTGTCCCAAATGACACGTGGCGCAAAGCAACTGGAAAAGGCCAACAAAGCCCTAAGTGGGTCTGAGCCCAATCAGTGGAAACCCTAATAAATACAGCATCAACTCCACAAGGAGAGACATTCAATCATATTCAATTACATTCAATCACAGAGAGTTACAGTCAGTAACACACAGATCATAACATACAGTCACACTGAAACAGACAATTACAGAGTGTTCAGCTATTAAGCAATACACTCCAAATTCCTTACTCTCACATATTATTATCTTCTCCCACAAATACTTATTCTCACACCGGAGGGTTACCCCAAAGAGGACCCCTCTGTCCCTTTCTGAGGGGTAAGTTTACGGTGCTGTTCATTTTGTAGGTGGAAGAACCCAGATCCAAGAGAAACCATCGGTGAAATAGCATAATCACACCCGAGCAAAGTAGATCGTCTACCAGTGAGTCGATCCACGTTTCTTCAGTTATAAAGCATTCTTTAAATATCCCTTATGTATATTCATAATTTCACTATTATAACGTCAGGAGACTTATATCACAACATAACACATATGTTAAGCAATCATGGGTCTTTACAAGTATAAAATTTCATCAGCGAACTTGCCTCTAGCTGAAGCTTAGTGATTCACTACTAGCGAGCAACTTTCTCTATCTACAAAACCCTAATAATCATGTCCATCCATAAGTCACCTTAGCCAATCTAATGATCATTTTGGCACAAAATTAGCCAATATCCAAGATGTTTGACCGTCTTGAATCTTTTGGGATTCTTTGCTCTATTGTTGTGGTGTGACCATTTGTCCCCTTATCTCTGTGGTGATGTTAACATTGCGTCACACAACCTGTATGTATCCCATCAGGTCACAAATACGTAATTACTTGTATACTTCCGCACAACAGATTCTTAGGGTATCACATAAATCTTACTAAGACGTTTTTATGGCATATTAGACCCAATCATGTCTAAATATATATCATCATCATATATCATATTAACATTGGGTTCATATATACTCATGCTATATAGGGTTGGTATCATTTTAAAACTCAAAAAAAGTTAAGAAAATTTATGAATTCATAACAGCCAAATATTTTTTTTAATTTTCTTTATATATTAACATTATTCGAGACTAGTTTATCATATTTGAAAACTGTTTTTGATTATATATGTAAATCACAAGTTTACATACGTGTTAAATTTATGTAATAACTACATATGCGTAAAATCTAATTTTTATAATTGTAATCGTAAATATAGATCTGAAAAGTGATAAAACTACACTCAAATAATGTTAACATAAAAATAATTTTATAAAAATCGATAGTTATTAAGAGTTTTTTTAAGGTTCTTAAATAATTTAAGAGTTTTTGTAATGTTACTCATCCTCTCTCTCTATATATATAATATATATATATAGGTATTGGATCATTTCAGAAGTTTTTTTACTGCGAGAAGTGCGAGAAGTGAAGGTGTAACTCCATTAATCCTTAATTTCACTCCCTTTTTTTATGTGTAGGTGCATATGTATGTGTGTAGGTACGTATGTTTGTATATGTGTACGTATGTTTGTATATGTGTATGTATGTTTGTATGTGTGTAGATACATAGGTTTGAATGTGGCTCGGTACATTTATATGTTTATAGGTTGGTTTGAATGTGTAATTAAGATATAAATACAACCAACCTACATATATGTATGTAACATCATATGAAAGGGAGTAAAATTAGGGATTAATGGAGTTATACATTCACTTCTCGCACTTCTCGCCGTAATATCATTTCTCGCAAGATCCATCCCCTATATATATATATATATATATATATATATATATATATATATATATATATATATATATATAAGATTTATAATTGCTTAACGTGTATTAGGTACAAGAATACTTATATTTCATGAAATCGATCCAAGAAATCACATCATAAGATTTCGAAATCGTCAATATATATTCAATTAATCATTGGTTCACCGAAATAAACAGTTTTGGATCGTTTATTGATCATTTTTTTACTTTTCCTCACGAAAACTGTTTTTAGACGTTTTAGTTTTTTGGCTGAGCGTTTTGATATTTTTGCCTTTAAGCGTTTTTGTTTTTGCCTTTGAGCGTTTTGCGTACCTATCGCACGTTAAACAATTATTGTACAATAACCTCATAGGGTAGGGTTAAAATAAGAAGTTGAGTGTGTCTAGAAGAAGTGTAAGAAATAATGTGGTGCGTTAGATATGTTGATCTGATGATGGATATGGAAAGTGTGTTTATTGTGCAGTGTGTTTTGTTTTAGTTGTGGTGTGTTTATTGTGCGACGTGTTTTATTAGACCTAATGGTGAAAACACACTTTCTACACTTCTTAGGAAAAATCTACTTCTTATTTTAACCTTGCTCTATATATATTTATATATATATATATATATGTTTAAGTTCATGAGAGAAGTCATCTTATTGCAAGAAGTGTAAGAAGTCATCCCAACCAATCACAAAATTTCTTTAATTTTTTTCCTTTTGTTAAGTAAAAGGGTATAAAGGTAAAGATTTAATTAGTGTATTTTGGAAAGCATAATTTTTTTTTTTTGGAAGTTTCAGTTATTCTTTTATTGGCACATTTATTTTGGTATTTAAATTAATAAACAAGACAACACATTAATTAAATCGCATAGTAATATATTTTATCTGATCATCTTTTATTTTTTTTAATCAATATTTTTAATAAAAAGTATGTCACAATGAACAATGCTTTGTTTTGTTTCTACGTAATTGTTTTTTGATTTTCCATATTAAAAGTTTAGACGATTTCACATCGAAAAAATGATAATAGTAAACTTACAAATTTTAATTAACAAACCAAAAATAACTACAATAATAAAGTTAATCAAACAATAATATATATTTTACATAACCATTATATTAAAGCCTTTGAGGTTTTAATTTAATTTATTTTAGTTAATTCATGTGTTAATTAAGTTTATTTAATAATCTACATAGACATATTAATAACCTACACATATATTCATATTAACCTACATATATTAATAACCTACACATATATTCATATTAACCTACATAGTCTATGCTAGTAACTTACATTTAAAAAAAAAGTTGAAACACATGTTGTAATACTAAATAACCTACACAAATTGGTTATTAACCTAAAAATTATTTTAATAACCTACACCGTTTAAAACTACCATATATCATCAAACTAGCACACATAAACATACCATGAAATTTCCTACACCTAATCGTACACATCCTACATAGTGGTATTTAAAACGATGTACACTGCCTAAACAATACTTACAAAAATAACGGTTAACTCAATTTTGTATTTTTAAACATAAATCATTAAAGTTAATAATGTATGTAGAGTTGTAGAAGGTTTTGTAATATAAATAAAAATATGAGTAGAAACCATGCATTATTATTATTATTATTATTATTATTATTATTATTATTGTTTACAATGTAATAAACATTGATATAAGATGAGCGATAATGTTAACCATATATTTTTATGTTATGTTTGGAATATAATATGATGGTTGATTATGTTGGTCATAAATTTGGTATGCTATTGATGTGCACATTTCTCTTTCTTAAGTTTCTTGTTTATAAAATACTAATATACCCTTTTTGACAATTAATACATTAAAAGATGAATATTAATATTACAAGATTTTCATTTTGATTGTAGGCCATATCAAATTAATCAAGGGTTGTAGTTAACTTCTCGCACTTTTTGCAATAAAATGATTTATCTCTTAAACCATCCCCTATATATATATATATATATATATATAGTGTGTCTAAGAAGTGTAAGAAGTAATTTGGTACGTTAGATATGTTGATCTGACGGTAGATATGGAAAGTGTGTTATTATGTGGGGTGTTTTATTTTAGTTGCGTGTGTTTATTGTGCGGTGTGTTTTATTAGATATAATAGTGAAAACACACTTTCTACACTTCTTAGGAAAAATTTACTTCTTATTATAACTTTGCTCTCTCTATATTTATATATATTTATATATAGAGAGAGAGATTGTAAATTACATTTTATAATTCCCAAAATTAATCAATGAAGATTGTAAATTACTGAATTATTCAAAGAATAACTTACTTGATTGAATTTCTCATGTGTACAATATTTCCTTTTGACTGTAGCAGAAGTGGCTCGATCATTCTTACCGGACAAAGTTGTAGTTTCTTTTTCAGTTGGCATCCACCTTATAGACTTGGAGACTTATTTCCAGGACCAATCTCATTGCCCTGATCAAATACTCATATTTAAAGTACAATGTTATAATAGAATTAAATTAATCAAAATAATATTAAAATAAAATAATAAGTTACTAGAGTTATGTTAACCTTTGTGCACTGTTTCAGTTGAAGTATATTATCAGTTTGATTCTTTTAGGACCCACTTGAGTAAGTCGAAGACTTCTTTCCATGAGTACAATGGATTAACATGTTTAAAATACGTTACTGGAGTTAAGCTATCGTTAGTAGGATGTTTCTGAAATCTGATCACTGTGTTGTTAGATGCAGCCTCATTGTTTTGCAATTCAGTTGAATTATTTGTCGAATTAACTTGATCAAAGAAGCATTTAAACTGCAATCTTTATATAGACATATTCACTTACTTGCGGTTGATTCGGGTTTGTCCCCACCCGAATCCCCTGAATAGCAAGGCTGGATAGTAACACTCTCATGTCAGCTTGTTGTTTATCAAGAACATTTTTCATCAACATAAGTTCTTCACATTGTTTCTATCTTTCTTGTCTCTCTTTTTCCTTTTCGTCTCTCTCAGACTGGACCATAAGTTGAAGCTCCTTTATTTGTTCTTTCGTCGATCCTCTAACTCTTCGTGGATCGTGAAGATATATAGAAGACATTACTCCAGCTCCTACCCCTCTTATGCAACCACGTTTTTCGTTGCCAAAGACCAAGGTCATGGCATCCTCGCCTTGATCAACCTTTAACTCCCCAGCATTGATTTTTTTTTTTAATTTTCCATCTTCACAAAATAATATGTAAAATCATTCAACTTCAAATAATATGTAAAACAATCAACTTTAGGAAGACGATATGAATAAATTAAAGACAGTCTCCCGAACTCACTAGTTGTTGTGCGAGCGTTTTAACCTCGTCATCTTCTATTTCACCATCTTTTTTTTACGGGCTTTATACCACATCAGACACCGGGAGGGAGATACATCTTTCTCAACTTCGTTGTTTGCAAGCTTGTTACAATTTATAAGAAAAGTGAATTAGTATTAAATCACGTAATCTTTTTTTAAGTCCTAAGTATCAATTTCGGGAATTTTTAAAGAATAAACCATTTACCAATTTTTCTTCAAGAGTAGCATTATCCACCTCTTCCCAACCTGTCGCTGTAACGCGACTTCGCACAAGCTTCCTTCCTTACTGTAACACCCCGTAACCGCAGCGGAAACGTAAACGGGATGCAACAGACACCTCTGATATCAACCACATTGTTTATAAAGAAAACTGAATACATTAATATATTTCAAATTACATTATCTCGTATTTCATTACCGTCTAGGTGTTACACACATCATACCATACGATACATAATTCTATTTATTATAATGTATCCTAACATCCCGCACGCAAATCTTACACACATCAAGCACTTAGCACGTAAGCAATCACTTCATCTTAATTGTACCTGAAAAGCATGTGAGAAAACGGGTCAACTACGAATAGTTGGTGAGTTTCACAATTCGAGTAAACCATGATAAATCATTATCAAAATATAATATTATCGATGTAATTATGCTGAGCCCACAAGTGAAACCTCTGACTATCACACACAACCCCCGTGGCATATCCCCCACCCACGGACCTGCCCCAAACCGCTATGTCTAACATTACATAGCAAAATATATAACAACAAAATAGACATGTGCAACAGGCTTGGAAACATCAGCAAATCCATGCCGGACCAGTTTGGTTTGTCAGACCAATAGTACTATCCACACTCTACCGGCTTTCAGTTAATCACTCGTGTTCCGGGGCCTTAGAATGTTAGCAACTCAGACAATTACCATCTTAGTACATTTCCGTACGATTCCCGTACAATAAAATATTTATAAAAACATGCAAATCCATGCGTTCAGTATGTACTTAAACATTTCAGTAATAACATGCTTCCGCCCCGGGAAAATATTTGAAAACAATTCAGAAAAAGGGGCTCGTGAAACTCACCTTAGCACATGCAAGCAGGTAACAACAATCATTATCAGTTAACACGTCCAATCTGTAATATGATCCCTACGATCGTTATTATACAATTATAGTTTATATAATCTTTAACCGTTTTAACCAGTACATCTGGGGACACTGTTAACCCAGTACTGTACCCATTCCGGGGGCAATGTTAACCCATAAACACTTCTCCGGACTCAGATTGTGATATCGTTTAGAGTTTACTAGTCAAAATTACTATTAGTCGTTTTTCCGTTTTGCGTGCCTAGCACGGTTATCCGTTTTTACGTTTCAAAAATGAGTTTGGTCACACACGACCCGAAAATAGTGGTTGACTGATAATTTAATTAAAGTTGTGAAATTAGAGCTCGGTTTAGACGCCCCGATTGGCCACGGGACTCGTTTCCGTCTTTGGTGCACCGGAAACTGTTAAATCGTTTAAAATTACCCAAATCATCCGAATTATTTTCGGATGATTTATTTTTACTTGTTTAACTCAGTTATATGAAAATAGTTCATTTTTAGGGTTTTTATACACCAGTCAGTTCGTCTACCCGAACTTTGCTGGTTTACGCGTTTTATATTATAAAAAGTTCACTTTTATTCCAACTAAATATCCGTTCATCCTCGGATCTTGAGATTTTGCACAAATAACATTTTGATAGTGGGGAAATTTATAAAAATATTTCCAGAATTAATTTTTATATTTAAAATTTATTTATCTATTTTTAAACACCATTTAAACACTAAATATGTTGTAAATATCAAACGAACTTAGAAAAATCCCAATTTTTTCTGGATGACCCCTGACATCCACATAGTCCCCTGTAATTTTTCCAGAACCAAAATCTCTTTTTACATGCCATTTTCACTAAAACCGAGCTAGAAAACCCTAGAACTCGTTTAACCGAAAAGCCTACTTAGACTTCTCCAACTGACCTAAAATTTTGTGTGTGACTTATAAATGTTATAAAAAGCTTATCTGGAATTTTCCAGAATTTTTCATGATATTTAACTATTTTTCACCATTTTTAGCCAAAATCGAGCATTAAATTCACCAAATATTCATCCTTTGTCCAAATATTACCAAAAATTCACAGAACTCATATTTTCATGTGTAGATCATCCCTGTAAAATTTCATGACCTAACTCTAAACCATCAACAATCTGTCCAAAAACTCCAAAACCGAACATAAACCGAATATACCTTTCAATCTCCGCCACTACAAGCTACAAACTCGTCTTTCCGCCTTATCTACCACTAAATACAGAACCTACAACCAACATACCACAATACCAAGCAAGTTACACTCACGATCAAGCCTCTTACACTATAGTTTCGGTTATTGTTTCAAAACTAAAGTTTAAACCGTAAAAATCTGTTTTTGGTCCGTTTAACTCCTTTCTTGGACCAAGATCCCTTGTATAACCCGTATACATCACTTGATCATGCAAGAATCGGTTTTCATCTTTGAAACCTCATTTTCTTGCAAATAAACTCAAGAAACGAAGATGGAAACGTATATAACTCGATTTTTACCTTGTTTCTCTTGCTAAAATTCCGGGTTTTTGGATGATCTTGTGGAGAGAATTGATGATCATGGAGAGTTTGATGTAAAAAAAAGAAATGAGCAATGGGGTAACACCCCTTGAGTCCGATCGGTTTAGTTAGGGGGGTGGGGTGGGACCCACCTCTCCATTCTAGGCCACATGTTTGGATTTCGGATATCCGGATAATGTTTTGGATAATCTGGTTCAGTTCGTTTTTCGGTTAAATGTCTAATTCGGCTTAAAACGAGGTTAAAACGGTCGTTTTCGGCTTAAAAAAAAAATTCATATAAAACCGATTTAAAAACTTTAAAAACTTAAACCATGACATTTATTAACTTAAAACATCTTATTATTAATAATTGCGCATCTTTTCGGCTTGATCGATCGTCTCTTGCTTGGTTTGGTATTAAAGGTTTCGTTTAATGTACCGACGTATCATTAAATCGAAATTCTTTTTCTGTGCCGTACTTTACTTATCCCGAAGCATTAATGCTTCGTAAAATCACTAACTATCATAGATATCGTCTATAATTGAACCCTCGATTCGTTCAGGTTTCAATAACTATCGATCGATTAATCGCATATTCATTACGATGAATTATATATTCACGTACAATCAATACAGTGAACCATGTATTCTCGTATAATTACTATGGTAATTCATGTACCCGACATTAAATATGATGTAACCATTGTCTACCGGTTAGGGTATACCGGGTTTCGTCGGAATCGTTACATTCTCCCCCCGTTAAGAAATTTCGTCCTCGAAATTTTATACGCCCACTATCCCCTTCCGAGAGAAAGGTGGGGGTTTTCCCTTCAGAATTCACCCTCGCGTTACCAGGTATAATCTGGTACTCGCTGTGAATTCCACTTATTCTTAATCAATAAAGCTTGGTGTGTCCAAACTGTTTAGTTTTCCCGTTTACTATCTCTACGGAATTATTTATGATATCAAGCATGTTTTCTATGAGTACCTCCATTACTAGTACTTTCGTTGCCTCATCGCTTAGGTACTTTTCAATCCGTATACATGGCAAAACATCATGTATAGTACTTAGCCCCTGGGGTACTTTAATCGATAGACAAAATGACCAAACATGGGGATAGTCTCATGAGGTCCAATATAGTAAGGAGCTATTTTCGGTTTTGCCAAACCTTATATCACCTCTCTAAGGTGATGCTTAAAATGCCTTGTCACCTCTTTCCAGTGACAATGGTTTCCCTTGAATGTTGGCATAAATCCTTTGCCAATCTCGCTCTGCTTTCAACTTATCTTAAATATTATAAATCCGATTGGTTGTTTCTCGAATCAATTCAAATCTTATGGCTTGATTGACGCCCATTTTCAATTTAACAAATTGGTGTTAATTACTTCACCCATAGAAAGCTTCAAGCTCTCGATGCTTCCTTCCCCTCCTTCCAATAATGGAAGTAGGATGACTATTTCGATCTGAGATCATTGAAAATGGTACTCCACGACGAGATACCATTTCACCATAAGGAATTTGGGCGAGAATTCATTGTGGTAATCGTCATGGATTGGGATGAAATGCGAGGATTGGTTAATCGATCCGCGATTACCCAATTTACATCATGCCTTTGATATATCTTGGGAATTTGCGTCCCGAAATCCATTGTAATTTATTCCCACTATCATTGGCGAATTTTCTGTCGTTGTGGCGTTCCCTAGGGTTTTCGGTGTGCAGCCTTATCTCTTGCACAACTTAAATATTCACCAACATACGTAACCATATCTTTCTCCGAACTCGGCCATTAATAAAATCCTTTCAGATATTCGTATCATCAATAGTCTAATCCGATCCCGGATGTATGGAATATTTCGATCGATGCGCTTCGTCCAAGATTAATTCACGAAGGTCATGGAGGGTCGGGATCCAAACCCAATTTTTGAAATAGAGAATTTCGTCCACGCGCTGTTCGAAATTCTTCTCGTTGCCGTAAAGTCCCTCCTTTTCCAATTGTTCCTCTTTCAACGCCTCACGTTGAGCGACTCGAATCAGATCCGAAAGGTTCGACTGGACTATCATCCCCAGCGCTCGCACTCGCAATGGCTTAACCCGATCTTTCCTACTCAATGCATCGGCTACGACGTTAGCCTTGCCGGGGTGATAACGGATGTCACAGTCATAATCGCTTAACAACTCGACCCATCTTCGATGAATATGAGACTGCGGTCTCTTATCATCTATAAAATTTGTACATTTGCGTCGTACAAAGGATTATGAGTTGGGTAATGCTAAAAATTTTTTAATAAACCGCTGATAGTCTCCGGCTAGTCCTAAAAATTGGCGCCTTGGGTGACTGCCAATTTTAATGGTTTCTATCTTATTTGGATCTATGTGAAATCCTTGTTGCCTTACAACATAACCAAGGGATTATGCTTTCTGTATTCAAAGTCACATTTCGAAAACTTCGCGTACAACTCCTCTTGCTTTAACACTTCCACAATTTTCCTTAAACGTCGTTCATGCTCTTCTTACGTTGCAAATATATCAAAATATCATCAATGAATGCTATGACAAGTTTGTCAAAATAAAGTTTACAGACTCGGTTCATGAGTTCCATGAACACTGCCGGCGCATTTGTTAGCCCGAACGGCATAAATAAGAATTCATAATGGCCGTAACGAGTCCGAAACGCTGTTGTTGCGACGTCCTCCTCTTGGATTTTTCATTTGGTGATAACTATATTTAAGACCAATTTTCTAAATATAAATCGCCCTTTGCAGTTGGTTAAACAGATCATTTACTTCGAAGAAGTGAATACCTATTCTTGATCGTCACTTTATTGAATTCTCCCTAATCAATACATATCCTAACACTTCCGTCCTTCTTTTCTCAAATAACACTGGTGCACCCCATGGCGACCAACTAGGTCGTATGAATCCTTTATCCAACAATTCTTGTAACTGATTGGATAATTCTTGCATCTCGGACGGTGCAAGTCGGTGGGGTGCTTTAGCAACAGGACCAGCTTGAGACATTAAATCGATTCTGAATTCGACCTGTCAGGTTGGCGGTAATCCAGGAAGTTCTTCTGGGAAAACTTGTGGAAATTCGCGTACCATCGGGATATCTTCTATATGTTTTCTTTTAAATACTTTGGCAATCGCGTTTGTTAAATACACCACGTTTTCTTGTCGTAAATATTATAACATCTCAAGATGAGATTAGAGTGGTAACATAATACCGTACACTTTTCTCTGTATCTAATCGCTTCATCGTCCGAAAGAGAGCTTCTAATCATCTTCTTTTCATATTTGATTTCAGCTTCATGTTGAGTTAGCCAATCCACGTTAACTATTACGTCAAAACTTCTTAACTTTACTGGTCGTAGGTCAATAAGGAAAGGTTAATCGTTCAGAATAATAGGACAATTCCGAACAATTTAGTTAACCATTAGGGGTTTACCGTTAGCGATTCTACAGTATAGGGTTCTATAATTTCACTAATCGGTATCTTTCCAAATGATAGGAGGTTAACAGGAACTAACTTCTATCGACGACCGTAAAAATATCACTGAAGCCTATTGATTTAAAACTACAACATACTTAACACCACCTTTGGATCATGACGGGCTTTATTCGAATTACTCACAAAAGCACGGCTCCTTGCTTGATCAGAGGTTGATGCTTGCCATGAGGTTCGTCTTCCAACGACACCTTGGTTCAACTTTGGGCAATTTCTCTCGAAACGTTCTGTACTGCTACATTCATAGCAAGTACAACTGTTTGTTATAATTTGGTTTCTTTGGACGGATTGTTATTTAAGATGTTGGGTTCGGAGTGGTTGTACACGAATGGGTTGGGGTTGCCGGTTCACATGGCTTCAATTGGTTCTACAATTGGGGCATTACGTCCATCTTTACCACACCTGTGGCCTACTATCACTCGACATTCTTCTTCCTACCGATAACCATATTTTCCACATTTAGGGAAGGACCCTTCATGCTGTTCATGTTTTCACACCAGAACTAGTCTTAGTATAATTCTGGGTTGTAGGACATACCTACTTATTCAAAAGCCTATCTTGCACTATTCCTTTATCATTTCTCTTCTTTAACACTCGACGTCTCACCTAACGTCCTTCCATTCCGCTTCCCATAGAGTCAAATATATCAATGCTGGCTTGCGACACAACCCTTCCAAAGGTTGTATATTTTACAGGATTGACTATACTCCTTATCGATGGAGTTAGTCCCCAATATAGCGCTCACTTCGCTTAGTTTCAGGAGTAATTAGCCATGTTACCAGACATGACAATTCCTTCAAACGATTAGCGTGTTCTAAGTGATCAGCACACAACATTTCTATCTGCCATAGTTCAGTTTCCAATCTCTGAACTTAATTACTTGAATAAAAGTGCTCTAGCACAAGAATTTTAAATTCTGACCATATCGTCTGGGTAATAATTTTCTAACTATAATTTTGTACCATCGTGTTCAATCACGATACAACATAATCTACCAACATATCTGTAGCATATTTCACTACACCATGTTCTAGACTCTTACCAATATCCTTAACCATTTCGATCTTTTCTATCCACTCGCTAATCTATTCCTCCCTTTACCATCGCAAACTATTAACAATTTCCTTAACACAACCAACAAACATATCCTTCATACCGGATCTAATTCATTACGACTACTATTCATGTTTAGTTTATAACTAATACTTGTAGTCATAATAGTATTCGGTGGCACATTATCACTCTTACTAATACCACTAAGAATTGAAATATTTCTATTCATGTGATTGCTCGATCCATAATTCTGCGATCACATTTGCGTCAACACTAGCAGTGATCTGTGATACGTCATTCGGTATTATCATCTGCTATCTTTGAGCAATCAACTGACTCATATCAATCTCCATCATTGGAGTTATTCTTTTATGTGATTCTGCCGTACCCATCCCGTACGCAGTAATCAATACTAATCTCACCGTATAACTCGTTACCAGCTCAATCATAACAGCAGGTACACATACACACCAAATATTATCATACATATTACACATACCGGTATCTAGTATATATGTCCCACAAATATAATATCATAAGGACTTAACCTGACGTCGGTTAACGTTTAATTATGTTTCATAACCCTTGTCACCAACTGACATATAGATCTTTCTCAACAAAGATTAATGTTTAACAAGCTTGATTTCAATATCCTTCTGCATGTCAGCATAACCGATACATGCTCACCGTGAGCACCAAACGATTACGTACCACGGAGTTATAATATCCGTGTCTATTTGTATATCCGGCATACACGGTATACCACCTACGAACGAACAACCAACTAGGCTATAATGATTCCAACACCTCTTTGTGTATGGGTAATCATTCTATTCGAGTATACATGGGTATGGGCATCTAACAGATGTAAGGTTAACATAGGGAGTTGCAAGGTTCAAGGTGATCGCGCACATGGGTTACCTTCAAATATTATCAATTACTATTATGGGAAATTCTATCACTTGCTCAGTCAATGTCCTCAGGCGTTCTAGGTTCGCTAAAATCGGTGATTCTCGATCTGGAGGTGGTATGACTCATATGTTTGAGAGTGAGAGATACACATATATATTTATATATATTATTTTTATCTGCTCATTTATTATCAAATTTATTGTTATTATTATTATTTTATTTTATTCTATTTATTTATTTATTTATTTATTTACCTTAATGGAATATGAATGGGTTCAGGTACAGATCCGTGCGTACGTGACGGTCGTCGGTTCGGGTGAACATAGGGGGTTATAGGATATACAGTACCGGTGTTGGTAGGGTAAGGGATTTATTAATTTCGGTTGGGAGTGACGGTTACTCGATATTTCTGGTTCATGTCAAACGGGAGATCTAACTTGGTACTATCATAACTATAGCCCGATAAGTCAGACTTATCATCAACCGATGCTCTAGAAATTTCAGCATCCTCGGTACTTTTTATTATTTCATCCCCCGGTTCCTTATCCGGGTCCTATTTCTCAGTACATGTACCCACAAGATATGTACATATATATATACACATTAGCACGTATAAATAATATTATATACTTTACACATATGTTGCTATTTTTACATATTAATGTACCCAGTGACTTCCCCTGAATTCCCTTGTGCGGACAAGTTTGTTATTATGTTCCGGACCATAATAACTCACTTGTCCATCCAAGTTCATCCAGATCTCGTCACTATAAATTATTAGTTGATATTCAGATCCTATAATACTTGAGCTACTAGTTATATTTTAGGTATCTTTTAAAGACATCCTAATTCTTTTATAACCAATGGCTCTGATACCAAGTTCTGTAACACCCCGTAACCGCAGCGGAAACGTAAACGGGATGCAACAGACACCTCTGATATCAACCACATTGTTTATAAAGAAAACTGAATACATTAATATACTTCAAATTACATTATCTCGTATTTCATTACCGTCTAGGTGTTACACACATCATACCATACGATACATAATTCTATTTATTATAATGTATCCTAACATCCCGCACGCAAATCTTACACACATCAAGCACTTAGCACGTAAGCAATCACTTCATCTTAATTGTACCTGAAAAGCATGTGTGAAAACGGGTCAACTACGAATAGTTGGTGAGTTTCACAATTCGAGTAAACCATGATAAATCATTATCAAAATATAATATTATCGATGTAATTATGCTGAGCCCACAAGTGAAACCTCTGACTATCACACACAACCCCCGTGGCATATCCCCCACCCACGGACCTACCCCAAACCGCTATGTCTAACATCACATAGCAAAATATATAACAACAAAATAGACATGTGCAACAGGCTTGGAAACATCAGCAAATCCATGCCGGACCAGTTGGGTTTGTCAGACCAATAGTACTATCCACACTCTACCGGCTTTCAGTTAATCACTCGTGTTCCGGGGCCTTAGAATGTTAGCAACTCAGACAATTACCATCTTAATACATTTCCGTACGATTCCCGTACAATAAAATATATATAAAAACACGCAAAAATCCATGCGTTCAGTATGTACTTAAACATTTTAGTAATAACATGCTTTCGCCCCGGGAAAATATTTGAAAACAATTCAGAAAAAGGGGCTCGTGAAACTCACCTTAGCACATGCAAGTAGGTAACAACAATCATTATCAGTTAACACGTCCAATCTGTAATATGATCCCTACGATCGTTATTATACAATTATAGTTTATATAATCTTTAACCGTTTTAACCAGTACATCTGGGGACACTGTTAACCCAGTACTATACCCATTCCGGGGGCAATGTTAACCTAGAAACACTTCTCCGGACTCAGATTGTGATATCGTTTAGAGTTTACTAGTCAAAATTACTATTAGTCGTTTTTCCCGTTTTGCGTGCCTAGCACGGTTATCCGTTTTTACGTTTCAAAAATGAGTTTGGTCACACACGACCCGAAAATAGTGGTTGACTGATAATTTAATTAAAGTTGTGAAATTAAAGCTCGGTTTAGACGCCCCGATTTGCCGCGGGACCCGTTTCCGACTTTGGTGCACCGGAAACTGTTAAATCGTTTAAAATTACCCAAATCATCCGAATTATTTTCGGATGATTTATTTTTACTTGTTTAACTCAGTTATACGAAAATAGTTCATTTTTAGGGTTTTTATACACCAGTCAGTTCGTCTACCCGAACTTTGCTGGTTTACGCGTTTTATATTATAAAAGTTCACTTTTATTCCAAATAAATATCCGTTCATCCTCGGATCTTGAGATTTTGCACAAATAACATTTTGATAGTGGGGAAATTTATAAAAATATTTCCAGAATTAATTTTTATATTTAAAATTTATTTATCTATTTTTAAACACCATTTAAACACTAAATATGTCGTAAATACCAAACGAACTTAGAAAAATCCCAAATTTTTCCTGGATGACCCCTGCCATCCACATAGTCCCCTGTAATTTTTCCAGAACCAAAATCTCTTTTTACATGCCATTTTCACTAAAACCGAGCTAGAAAACCCTAGAACTCGTTTAACCGAAAAGCCTACTTAGACTTCTCCAACTGAACTAAAATTTTGTGTGTGACTTATACATGTTATAAAAAGCTTATCTGGAAATTTCCAGAATTTTTCATGATATTTAACTATTTTTCACCATTTTTAGTCAAAACCGAGCATTAAATTCACCAAATATTCATCCTTTGTCCAAAAATTACCAAATATTCACAGAACTCATATCTTCATGTTTAGATCATCCCTGTAAAATTTTATGACCTAACTCTAAACCATCAACAATCTATCCAAAAACTCCAAAACCGAACATAAACCGAATATACCTTTCGATCTCCGCCACTACAAGCTACAAACTCGTCTTTCCGCCTTATCTACCACTAAATACATAACCTACAACCAACATACCACAATACCAAGCAATTTACACTCACGATCAAGCCTCTTACACTATAGTTTCGGTTATTGTTTCAAAACTAAAGTTTAAACCGTAAAAATCCGTTTTTGGTCCGTTTAACTCCTTTCTTAGACCAAGATCCCTTGAATAACCCGTATACATCACTTGATCATGCAAGAATCGGTTTTCATCTTTGAAACCTCATTTTCTTGCAAATAAACCCAAGAAACGAAGATGGAAACGTATATAACTCGATTTTTACCTTGTTTCTCTTGCTAAAATTCCGGGTTTTTGGATGATCTTGTGGAGAGAATTGATGATCATGGAGAGTTTGATGTAAAAAAAAGAAATGAGCAATGGGGTAACACCCCTTGAGTCCGATCGGTTTAGTTAGGGGGGTGGGGTGGGACCCACCTCTCCATTCTAGGCCACATTTTTGGATTTCGGATATCCGGATAATGTTTTGGATAATCTGGTTCAGTTCGTTTTTCGGTTAAATGTCTAATTCGGCTTAAAACGAGGTTAAAACGGTCGTTTTCGGCTTAAAAAAAAAATTTATATAAAACCGATTTAAAAACTTTAAAAACTTAAACCATTACATTTATTAACTTAAAACATCTTATTATTAATAATTGCGCATCTTTTTCGGCTTGATCGATTGTCTCTTGCTTGGTTTGGTATTAAAGGTTTCGTTTAATGTACCGACGTATCATTAAATCGAAATTCTTTTTCTGTGCCGTACTTTACTTATCCCGAAGCATTAATGCTTCGTAAAATCACTAACTATCATAGATATCGTCTATAATTGAACCCTCGATTCGTTCGGGTTTCAATAACTATCGATCGATTAATCGCATATTCATTACGATGAATTATATATTCACGTACAATCAATACAGTGAACCATGTATTCTCGTATAATTACTATGGTAATTCATGTACCCGACATTAAATATGACGTAACCATTGTCTACCGGTTAGGGTATACCGGGTTTCGTCGGAATCGTTATACTTACGTCCGATGAATCCTTCATGAAAATTAAATCTCACATATGAAAATTCTTAATTAAATTTTATAAATATGAAAAATGATGAAATTATATATGTTGATAATAATTAGAAGATCGACCTATACCTTGAATTTGTCAGATTGTGTATGCGCGAAAGCTGTCCCAGTGATCTTGGTTAAGGATTATTGTCCGAAACCGCCTTGGAATTTTAGCTAACTTCTCTGGTTTGCCTAGGTTGGGGTGTATGTCCAGTTTATACACCCTACTTCTAAAGCTTCTTAAAAGCTAACCGAGACGAGTCATTACAACTTTTCTTTTGTCTTCGTCTACTTCGTAATAACGCTGAATAACAATTACAATTAGAATGGAATATAATGTATGGAAACAAATAATTGATCAGGCATTTTACCGTAATCTCTTCCCAAAACTTATCCCTTAGTTATTTGGATGCTCCCTCCATGTAAGAACACTGGCATTCACTTTATCCCTGACCAGATCTCCTAAGAAACTCACGAATTCATATATGTACTTTCCACTTAACCTACCAAACACATTGAACTTGACTTTGTGTTTTTTTCCCACCAGAATTTGTGTAGGAACTTCGCATCTTAGGCAGTCTGGTCAATCCCCCTTTTCTTTTTATCTTTGGCATCAGTGACTTTATGTTCGTTCTCGTCATCTGAGGGACTCATATCAGAGTCACTCGAATCATCATGAAATTCTTCATTAATCTGGCCTTCTGATGCATCGTTCTCTACATATATTCCTTCCAATCCACGACATACGACATGTCACACCCCAACCTATGGCGGAAATGTTGGGGCGCGAACTGATTGTCATAGCTTGCAAGGTTACTATCATTCAAACATTTTAAATTTAAATATCTATTTATTAAATTCAAATAACACCAATATTCATTACAAAATCCAAAGTAAACAAAACATCAAATAAATCAAAATCATGAAATTCATTGTCTCAATATAAATCCCTTTAGCATAAATCTTTAAGTAACTGGTACTTCACATCAAACGATACCTGCATTGCATTGAAAATAAATAAGTTTTGTCAACACAAGGTTGAGTGAGCAACACACCAGTTTGAAGGTTCATAGAAAAATAAGTATTTGCAACAAGTCACATGAGTATAACAAATTAACGAAGTGAGCAAGTATAACTGAGATGTCGAGAAGCACAAAGCTATAACGACTGGCGTATGATCATACTAGACTGAGATTATGTTGGACCTCTCTGAATGCGGAAGCATACAAAGCAAGTAAGCACATAAACAAGTAAGGTATAAATTGTTAACACATAAGACAAATTTGCAGTTTTGTGTATAAGTATATATGAAAAGTATATTTACACATATGTCCCCTGTAAGGTCCCGTTCCCGGTAGCACTACTTTAACGTCGGATTTACTCATAAACACAGATCTACAAATCAGATTTTATTAAAAATTTCGCGGAATATAAAACATCAATCATTCGTTACAAAACATTAAATCCTTTCTTTAAAACCAACTTAAAACATCATATTTTAAACACCATCGTTTCTTCCATCTTCAGATGCCAGCTGTTCAATCCATGCCATGTGTCATCCTCATATAACTCTATATTCAGCTCACCTGCGTGCATACTAAAAGTCAGCTATGCTGAGTGAGTTCTAGTTAATCAGGTAACGTACATTACATACACATATCATACATACTTACGTATCCGAAGATACATACTCATACTTAACTAGTTACTCTTCTGTTCTACATACATACTTACTACTATCACTTACCTCAATACAGCGAGAGTATGTTCATAGTCCACCGTCTATACCTATACTCAAGGTGGTGAACACGAAAAAGGTCCGCAGTCCTTACCTATGCTCACCTTTTATGGTACGTGCAAGGTCCGCTGTCCTTCCCTATACCATCCTACATTAACAACACGTACAAGGTCCACAGTCCCTCCCTATGTTGCAACCTAATTCATAGCACGTACGAGGTCCACAGTCCTCCCCTATGCTACCACAATACAATTACAGCACGTATAAGGTCCACAGTCCTTTCCTATGCTGACTCCTTTCTAAATTACGTATAAGGTCCACAGTCCTTAACTACGTTCTCATCTATCATCTATAACACGTATAAGGCCCACAGTCCTTAACTACGCCATCATATGCCAAGTCTAAGCCCAACGGAAGTTAGAGGGATTTGCCATCCTAACTTACTGCGTCAGACGTAGAACTCACATACCATTCCTGTACCTGCATACACTTACTTCGCATGTACAATAATTACATCATATCGTAAGAACACTTTAGGCGTTCTTTACATCATTCATTTAACAATCATACTCCTTGTCGGTACGTGCAATATCCGAAGATCGTTCACGCCCCGACAAGCATTCGTTCATAACGATCATACATCATCCATGAATAACATTCATATTTTATTTGCAACCTGACAGTACGCGCAATATCCGAAGATCGTTCGCATACCGACAAGCAATCATTCATATCTATCACATATATCACATATGGCATACACTTATCACTTAGGATAAATGTATTAACAAACACATCGAGTATGCACACAGCCCGAAAACATAACAAGGAATGGGGCTAGAAACTCACCAGAATGCATTTACGTTCACCATTAATCGTAATCCCTTTCTTGAGTTTGTGCACGGCTAGATGTATAATATTTACATGTAACAATTAACTATTACTACTCATAACGTATTTCTATCTTTATATATCCCACAACGAACGGGGGTACGGTGGCAGCGCCCCTGGCAGCGGGGTTCTAGGGGTGGCAGCCCCTAGCGGGGTCCAAGGGGCAGAGCCCCTGGCTGGGGTTAAGCTGTCTTAACACATTTTCCATTAACATTTTAATTTATTCCCTAAGTTGGGCTTATTTGTTAAGCTTAAGATAATGGGCTTAGCATCCAGTGGACTTAGCTAAATATGACCCATCTGTTCATTAAGTAACTGGGCCTAACTGGCCAGGCTCAAAGTCCACCTCGAGTCACTAACTGGCCGAGAACTCAAGGACAGAGAACTCAGCCAAGAACTCGTGACCCAGAACACTTGGGACCGAGATCATTGACCGAAATCATCAACTTTGACCGAGAACTCGTATGTTGACCGAGAACCATTATTCCTGGCCGAGAACTCTCATGATCGAGAACCCCCTTGGCCGAGAACTCTCGTTGACCGAGATCTCCTAATGACCAGGTTCTCATGTTGACCGAAGACTCATGTCTGATGTTTTTAACTCGGATTTTCCTAACCATACACCAAGTCCAGGCTCGATAAATGATTAATCAGTCTAAAAATCACATTTTTAACTTCCTATTTCCAGTTTCCTTAACCATTTTACACCTGTTAACATCCCATTATCAAGATCTAGTCCAATTCTAGCATAAAGCTTGTTTGATCCCGGAATACCAGTCGATAACAATAACAGATCTCAGATCTGTGAATATCCGATTAGTACTAGATCTAGCTCATAATTAACACTGATTCAGTGTTGTATATATATGTATATATATTATCAATAGATTAGTAGTATAATATTAAGGTGAAGCTTGAGAGAGATCTGGACAGCAAAACTTCCCAAAAACTTTTTCAAAATTTACATTAAAGTGAACAGTAGTTCATTATATATAGAAGGCGACCTGGTTCTCTAACATCCCCTAGCGAACCAGCTTCCCCTTCGTTACATAATTTAACATAGCGAACCACCCCCTGATTCGTTAACATCCCCTAACGAATCAGGAGGGAATACATTATAATGTCTTAGTTGGCTAACATCCCTAGAGAACTAGACTTAACTTTAACGAACTAGTCTTAGTTCGCTAACATCCCTAGCGAACTAGACTTAACCTTAACGAACTAGTTAATAATAAACATTAAATATTACATTAATTGATAAATAAAACATTAACGATAAATACAAAGACTCTAGACGCAAAACCGTGCACTAACAGACACCCCCTCGTCTTGAGCTCTTTGTGTTTAACTTATTTGAAGCGCTTGGACTGCCGGTCTCTGCAACTATGAATTCCATGTTCATGACACACACGAACGACTCATTGGAATTGCATAGCCAGGTCGTAATCTTCTTGGCGTTCAAACAAAATCGGCTTCCTGTGTAGCACGTCATTGTCTGTCTCTGATAAATTAACCAACCACATCGGGTCGATTATCTTGATGAGCTCGGTCTGCAGTCCTTGACCACGAACAATAACGGCCTCGCCAGTACGATTGTCATAGTACCAACGGTTGAAAGACAGATAAATATCTTGAGGCATTGTCTTCACAGGAACCTTTTTCATTGTCTTTGGCGGCTTCACTTTCAAGACAAGTTTCTTCCAGCCGGTCCCCGGATCAATCTCATCAATGCGCTTACGTCTTGGGACCTGGGGCTTGAAGAATTTGAAGCCATGATTGACATCGAACAGTAAGTGTTGATGAAACCACTCAGCTGTTCAGTGACCCCCACGATTGATAAATGGACGTCTAGCGAGGGTACGTACATCCCAACGCGGTAGAGTTAAAACATCCATTATCCTCTCGTAATACACCGTGTACCTTTTCCCACTTGACTATACATACTTTAAGGTCAGAGTCATAAGCCCATGAAACAATATCACCGTGTACCTTTGAAATAGTCTTAAAGGTAGTCACCTGATTAGTCTCAATCCAAGCAGCAACAGTATCTTTTCTTTCTTGATCTACATAACGATAAGCACTGATAATTTTACCCACTTTATGACGTTTGAACCATCTTTCTACGTCATCATCTGTCACTTCTTTGAGTGAAGGAACTGTTCGCTGCAGAACCTTTTCCAGTTCATCCTCAGTCTCTTTAATTACATACCGGAGCACCTTGATCAACGTTTGCGTGTTGATACAAGTCTGGGTACTCTTCAGCTGTCACATCCTCCATCTCAATCTCTTCATCCTCATAAATAAAATCCGTATCCATACACAACGGATCAACTTCCAATTCTTCCTCAGTGATCACTTCGACATCGGGCTCAGTCTCTAAAGCAGCCAACTGATCGTCATTCAGCCCAAGCAGAATCGAAATCTGCTCCCGTGTCAAGGATCTAACCACAAACTCACCAACCTCTATCTCATCTCTATTTACCACACTACGAACCACCCCTGATCCATCAACAAAAATCACTGTGTTAGCTGCAATCATTTCAATTGGCTTGGCAGCTGTTGGATCTTGATAGGTAATTATCTGCTTGCTCGAATCCTCACCGCCACTAACACCAGCACCAGAGGATGAACCATGCGATTGTTTAGGCTCACCTCCTGCATCAGATTCGTCAGGATCATCATCGTCATTCTTAAGTTTCTTTAGGGCATTTTCTTTACAAGTTAATTGTAAAATCAACTCTTCTTGTTCTTTTAATTTCACCCCCTGAGACTCAACAATCGTACGCAGCAATTTAGTCTCCTTCTGACAGAAAGAAATGTAACTCATCATTCGTCGTTGATTCTCCATGAGTCTTTCTTGAGTTTGACGGTCAGCTGCCATTTGATTTTCATATAGATGTAGCAGATTTAGCAGCATTTCTGTTTGACGACCTGGTGGCAAGTTGTATACAGATGGATGAACAGGTTGAACAGGTCCTTGAGGCCGAGTAATTCTCAAGAAAGAGATATCACTAGGCGGAGGTGGAGGAAGAGTAGTTGTTGGCGGAGGAGGAGGTCTCATTGATGTGATAGGATACTGTAGAAAACACAGCAGGAGGCCTCGGTATCTCGGTTAACGCCATTTGAGGAATAAGACCGAGCCTCTCATGTGACACCATCGTCGTCGTCAAGGTAAGCATCGGAGTGCTAGTAGTTAGCAGCACCGCCGAGCTTTGAGGAGTTGATTGACGTGGTGGTGGAGTTCCAATAATTACCCCAGCCCCAGCAGACACACGGGGCTTCTTTGATGGTTCACCAGTAGCTACAGATTTACCCTTTCTTTTTCTTTCTAGTTGAGCTTTCATGGTGGCAGCTAGAGCAGCATCGACTGCATCTTGTTGTTCTTTAAGAGCTCGTTCACCAGCTCCACCATCACCATCATTATCATCATTGTCACCATCATTGTTCCCACCTTCTCCCCCTTCACGCTCGGAATCCGAATCATCGTGGATCCAGCGCTCATTAGGAGGACATACGTAATCCAGATTGATTATATGACCAATCATCCGTTTATCCTGTGGCTTTTCTTTTCTATAGATTAACATACGATGCACCGTTTCAGCTTTCATATGTTCCATATCAAGAACATCGTTCACCAACGATCGATCAATCACTAAATTCGGAATCAAATCCTGAATAATTAGTTGTAAAAAGCGAGGGTACATCAAGAACTTCTTTGACGGTAGAGTTTGCTGAACTTGCTCTTTCAGATGATCAAAGATGAGTTCTGAGTAGTTGAAAGGCTTGTTCAGGATTAGAGCAACAAATGCCGATTGCAAACTTAGTCTGCACTCATCAAAACCACCGCGACGTCCACTCATACAATGAAGTAAAACATGCAACAGATACTTGTATGGTGGACACAACCCATTCTTGTTCAACATAGATTTACGAATATCACCTCCATAATTCAAGCGTGTGAATAAACCCCTAACCAATGTCCTATCAAATTCACTCGGGTTATCATCATTATCGTCAAATTGAAGTACCCGACTAATGACCTCAACATCAATCGTAATTGGAATCTGATTAATTGTAGCTCGAACCCAATTATCTTCCTCAACATATTCCGCCGTGTTCCAAAACTGCCTGATTATACTAAGATACACTTTAGGTTTAGCAGTGATTGCATAGTGTATCCTTGAACGTCGTAAGAAAGTCAACATAGCTCCAAACGTTCTCAAATCAGTCACATCTTGATCAACATAAGCACAAATGTTGTGCTTCTTATCGAACGGCAATAAGATCACTTCAGCTTGTTGATCTTGTTGTTGTGGTTGTCCTTGTGGAGGTTGTTCCTGTTGCGGTTGATTTTGTTGTTCTTGATCAGCCATGTTTTACTGTATAAAAAAAACCAAATATGAGAATAGATATCAGAATATATAATCAAAAGATATGTGTAATTAATTTATTTACGTATTAGACTATTTAAATCCTATAATTAAAATAAATGAATATTGAAATTAATTTAGATTGTCATTCGTTGATTTTTTTTTTAAATTGTCATTCGTTGGGAATCACACTGATTCGTTATAATAAGATAACGAATCAGGCGATTCGCTATCAAGTAAATGTTTTAACGAACTGAACATAGCGAATTACTATTTAATTTTAACGAACTACACGCTTGTTCGTTATATTTTAAGCGAATCCAAATCTGATTCGTGTAACATCTTATTCGCTTAGCCAGTTCGTGTAAAATCTTAACGAATTGGACACGAAACAGTTCCAATTCGCTAAGACTAATGAATGGTCATAATTAAGACTTGTTCTTTGACTTCACAAAGTCAAGGTCAAAATTAGGATGAACACAGATAGTCAACAATATGAACCCGGGGACGATTAGGCCATAACTATCGTCGAATCATCACAATAATGAGCTCGTTGTACTCGGAATTACATACATAATCGAAGATGTATGAGATTAAGACTCAAAATCTCTAAGTACATAGGTTAGACGAACCCACAGTAAACACCAATAACACGAAACAATAATTAACCCGACAAACAACAATCAAAACATGATTGAAGCCCACCAAGGGTATCGGAATATGATTCCGATCACAATGACATCAAAAACATACAGTTATTAATATAAATTACACACAAATAAGTTTCAAAACTTCGAAAACCCTTAAACTCTTAAAAGTTTATAATTTAACTATCAACTCTTAGCCATTTTTGACGAAAATTATATCTCCAGGATCGGCTATACCTTAGATACCCAAATATATATTTGAAATATCCAAACAAGAAAGTCGAGATTTCAGAGAAAATTTGAACAGGGTTTCTTAAAGATGAAGGAAGAAGGCGAACAGTGAATGCCTGTTCGTTTTCTTGTCTTATATAACATAGCACGCAACCCAAGGTACTGCTTGGACGAATCAGACGATTCGTTTAAATTAAAGTTAACGAATTGGTCCATTCGCTAACTCAATTCGTTACCTTATGTTGGTGAATCGCTACTTGATTCGTTAAATTAAAGTAGCGAATCAAGTCTTGATTCATGACGCGATTCGTTAAATATACATAATGAAGGGATGATTCATTACAGAGTGCGGAAGCGAATTAGGTTAGCGAACCAGAAGCTAGTTCGCTAAAGAATCACCTAGTTCGTTATCCATAAATAACGAATTGGATTTTAACGAAATAAACTCTTTTATTTAATTTTAAATTAAATAATTAAATGAATTAATTAAATGAAATAATTAAAGAATTAAATAAATAAATAAATTAGGTTATCGACAAACCCTTTTATCCCGACAACCAAATACGTTAAGAATGTTTCAGATTTCCGATAACTTAAAATTATTTAAGTATTTTGTACAAAGAAGACGATAATATTTTTGGTATTTTGCAAAAATTTAAAGAATGTATTGCCAAAAAATAGACAATCTTTTTGTGTTTTTCAATGATTTTATCAAAAACAGTACATATTTTTGTATTTTTGTTGAGTTTGAGCAGAGAATCATATTGACCAAAATGCCCTTCCATCACAGTTTTATATTTCATCGATATTATGACTGGCGATAAGTCGGTCATTGGTATTGTTATCCACATAAATCTAATAACACACATTCAAGTATTTTTGTGATATGATTAAATAGTTCAATTAAAGCACAGAATATCAGAAACTATCAGCCTCTAATCTCGGTTCAACCTTAATTTGATTTTTGCCAAATCACCCCAACTTGACTTAAACCATTATATTGTTGATCAAAATTTTGATACCTATTTTGAAATTTTGAGCAATGCACCAAGTTTCCTTTACTGTGAGTGAGTATGCAAGAGTCCATCTGTCGGCTTACATACATTGTATCTCCTGGGGTCCGTTTCTTAATGGTATTAAGACGCACGCAAGGGAGGAACAATTGTATGACTAACAGCGGATTTTGATCAAGTCAGTAATTTAAATTGTATGAAGTACAGCGGTGATCAAGTTTAATGACTTTGGGTTTGCTCTAGAAGGCGAGTGAAATATTCATGCTTATGAATACCCAAATGGTTAAGCCGCATAAAGACTCACAGTGTCCAGAATCTTAACGCTTGTTATTTGCTTTATTTTATTTTTGGGTGATCAACAAATATAAGGCTTGAGTATGACTGGTTATTACATTTCTGCCATTCTCACCGAGACTTTTGCTAGAGACTAACACCCCTTTCAATTTGGCGTTTCTTTATGTTTATATCACATACTTTACTCTACTGGGTTGTTTTAAGACCTACCAATGCACCAATGCAATTAAGCACACAGTCTTTTAAGCTTACTTTTTGCTGAATTTGGGGTCAAGATAATCAATGTACTATCATGTTCTCTTTTTGCTTCAAAAACTCAAAATTTTGAGGAGCATAAAATAAAGAAAAGATAAATTTAATCGCCCCTGTTAACTTAAGTTTATAAATAAATGGCTAACCATCAATTCACAAGTGAATCATAGGACCAAGACATGCAAGCATGCTTCACAAACTTAAATAACCGACGTAATTTTCAGCGAGAAAATAATCTAAAAACGTCTGCAAAAATCTTTTTGGTTTTTCTCTGTACAAACTTTAAAAACACGATATTTTTGTTTTTTTCAATTTTCTTATAAACAAAATGAAACTTCACAATCTTTTTGAATTTTTGGATTTTTCTGTACAAAACATAAATCACATTCTTTTTGGTTTTTCAAAATTTTAAAATGTTTTTGGTTTTTCTAAATATTTAAAGGAAAAACATTAAAGAACAGAAATCACAATATTTTTGAATTTTGAAATTTTTAATGTTTTTGGATTTTATCTATACAAACGAAAACACACTCTTTTTGTATTTTCTAGATTTTCACCCCCTAAAACCAAAATAAATTTTAAAAGAAAGATATGATAGAAAATAAAGATAGTCATCCTTGTTTAAGGATATCAGCGAGGGACTTCAATCCGTTTAAATCAAGAAAAAATTTAAAACGCGTTTGGTCAAAAGCTTTAGTAAACAGATCGGCTTTCTGAAAATCAGTATGTACTTTCTCAAGATCGATTAATTTCTTTTCATAGCAATCCCGTATAAAATGATATCGAATTTCTATATGTTTCGTATTAGAATGTTGTACGGGATTCTTGGTGATACTAATAGCAGCAGAATTATCAATCAAAATAGGAGTAGTAAGAAACTTCAAACCGTAGTCGCGAAGATGTTGTTGTATCCACAAAACCTGGGAACAGCAACTTGAGGCTGCAACATACTCAGCTTCGCCGGTTGAAGTGGAGACCGTTGTCTGTTTCTTACACTGCCAGGAAACAAGCCGGTTTCCTAAAAATTGACATCCTGCAGTCGTTGATTTGAAGTTGATCTTGCATCCTCCATAATCTGAGTCTGAGTAGGCAGTAAGAACGAAAGTATCTTCCTTGGGGTACCACAACCCGATGTCTGGATTTCCCCTCAAATACTGAAGAATTCTCTTGACTGCAGCTAGGTGAGTCACTCGTGGACTTGCTTGATACCTAGCACAAAGACAAACAGCAAACATAATATCAGGGCGAGAAGCCGTTAAATACATTAAAGAACCAATCATGGCACGATAGAGGGTAGGATCAACGGAATCCTCCAATTCATCAGGTGATAAATTGTGCCCTACTGGAAGAGGAGTTGAAGGGATTTTTCCGGCAGAAATCTTGAATCGGCTCAAGACGTCGTTCACATATTTAGTCTGGTGAATAAAAATTCCATGAGCAGACTGGTGAACCTGCAACCCTAAAAATAAATTCATCTCTCCCATCGAGCTCATCTCGAACTTTGTTTGCATGGACTTCTCGAACTCCTTACACAATGTGTCGTTTGTAGACCCAAAAATAATATTGTCAACATAAATCTGGACTAGAAGAAGATCGTCACCAACAGTTTTATGAAATAAAGTGCAGTCAACAGTTCCTCGTTTGAAGCCATTATCAGTCAGATGGTCGGCGAGCGTGCCATACCAAGCTCTCGGGGCTTGATGTAGACTATACAGGGCCTTGTTTATTCGGTAAACACGGTCTGGATAATCAGGATCTTCAAAACCAGGTGGTTGTTGGACAAACACTTCCTCGTCTAATTCACCATTGAGAAAAGCACTTTTAACATCCATTTGATAGATCTTGGTATTCTTATAAGCTGCATAAGCCAGGAAGATTCGAATCGACTCTAATCTTGCAACTGGAGCATATACCTCTGTGTAATCAATACCCTCTTGCTGATGAAAACCCTGCACCACTAGACGTGCTTTGTTTTTGACAATCACCCCTCAATCATCCTTCTTACATTTAAATACCCACTTAGTCGGAATGGCTTTCTTGACTCTAGCAGGTTTGTCTATTAAATCCCAAACACCCAAACATGCAAACTGCTGTAATTCTTCTTGCATAGCTTCTACCCAAGAAGGATCTTCAAGTGCCTTACGAGCTGTCGTTGGCTCAACTTGAGATAGAAAGCAATTGAATTTAGCAATATTCACAATTCCTGAAGAATGTAAGTTAGTGTAAGCACACAATATGTTATTATCACTTGACGAAGCAACTTGATGACGTGTACAAACGCCCACATCAAGTTCTCCAATGATATTTTCATGTGGATGATATCCATGAATCCGAAGAGTGGGATTCTCAGGAACAACAACATTATCAAATAAGTTAGTGTAATGTTCACCCAACTTGGGAGATGAAACATTATCACTGTCAAGATCAATAACTTGAATTTTAGCTTGATCATCATCAGAAGAAGTAGAAACATTATCAATAGCAACTGGAGAAACAACTTGAGATTCTTCAGTTGGAGTATCTGGTTGAGCTTCAACTTCATTAGAACATGAAGATCTTGGAATGGTCAAATGATATTCAAAGTATGCTCGAACCAGATCTTCATCGATGTGTTCAGTCGAAGGAGTAAAAGAATTAAATAAACTATCGTAGTCAAACATCCAGTCTTGACCTTTCCCTTGAGGAGGAGTTGTGTACTTTTGACAGTCCACGGGTACCATTCTTCAACACAACCAGATGTGAAATTAAAAACCCTTTTCTTTGGAGATGCATATCCCAAGAAATACCCTTCGATAGCTTTTTCTTCAAATTTACCCGAATCCTTCTTCAACATTGTACACGGACACCCAAATGGTTCCAGGTACTTTAAATTAGGTTTTCTATTATTTAAGATCTCGTAGCTTGTCTTCTTGAGTCATTTCACTGTTAGAACTCGATTAAGCGTATAACAAGCTGTATTCACTGCCTCATTCCAAAATTGGACAGGAAGCTTTGAATCAGCGAGCATTGTGCGTGCAGCTTCAATCAGAGTTCTATTTTTCCTTTCAGCAACACCATTTTGTTGAGGTACATAAGGTGCACTATATTCTCGGTGAATTCCCTTTTGAATACAAAAGAAATCCAATATAGTGTTTTTAAATTCAGTACCATTATCACTACGGATTCTCCTCACCTTTTGTTTATACAGTGATTCGATCTTAGTAATAAGATTTTGTACCAAAACCAGTGTTTGATTTTTTGAACTCATAAATAACACCCATGGATATCTTGAATAATCATCTATCACTACAAGACAATACCAGTCTCAAGAAATACTCGCACGATTCACTGGACCAAACAAATCCATATGAAGTCGTTCAAGAGGAGTATCAATGGAATTCAATAACTTAGAGGGATGTGTCTTCTTCTTCTGCTTGCCCTTTTTGCATGCAACGCAGTGATCATATAACTTAAAATTCCTTAATGAGACACCCTCAACTAAGTCATTTGCCATTAAATAATTCATCTTTCTGACATGTATGTGACCCATTCTACGATGCCATAGAATCAAGTCTTTCTCGGTTACTTTCAAGACAAAACATGTTTCGATTGATGTGGATACCTTAGATCTCATATTTAATACATAAATATCATTTGATCGTGGTGATCGCATGACAACCATGTCCTCGGGGATAACATAACCCGGTTTCAAGATAAGACATTCTTTGTTAGTAAATATCATAGTGTATTTTTTTATCACAAATCAGCGATACACTCAATAAATTATGATCAACCTTTTCGCAATAATTCACTTTCTCAAACGTAATGTGACCATTTGAAACTTCACCCTCTTGTGTGATCATGCCCCCAGAATTCCCAGCAAACGCTACATAACCCCCTTGAATTTTTCTTACGTTGGTTAATAGGTCGAGATTCCCAGTGATATGACGAGAACATCCGCTATCCATGATCCAGTTTTCACCAGAAATGGTCTTGGATGAACCCTACACACAAACAAAAGTGATTAGTTCAAAAAGGCAGCCCTGGCCTCAGTCTTGGGCACCTTTTGGTTTTCTCTTTGATCATTAACTTTAACAGATTTCAATTGTTGTTCAGCCATTAACTTTAACAGATTTCAATTGTTGTTCAGCCACTTGTGAATAAGTTACCTGCTTCCTAGACTTTCGTCTTAAGTAAGCTGCCTGAACAATGTTTGAATTCTTTTTTTGACATATAGGTTCAGTTGGAATGAATTTTGGTTTCACTTGACCGTGTGTCTCATTGACATGAAGAACCTTCCGAGGATTCACATCATAGAACAAAATATGAGTATCATCAGCATACGGCACCGGTCGTTTCAGGATCTCCTTGACCAATGGAATTGGCTTAGATTTGTCCTTGATAAAAGGATGAAGATTCTGATAGTTCTGCTGACTACAATTCCTCACAACATGACCTTGTTGACCGCATAAAAAACAAGTTCGCATGTCTACATGATGATGTTTAGAAGTAATTGGAATAAATGATGCAGATGGTTGATGATGACTCACATTTTTAGTCATGCTCTTAGCAAACTCATCAGATAATTCAGATTTCTTCTTTAAATAAAAATCTAAATTAAAACAGTTCGAAAAGCTTTTTAGTGTATCTGTCCCAGTTGACTTCACAAAGTCAATCTTCTTAGCTTTTTTAAAAAAATTTTTTGCCTTAGTTAATGGATCAAATTGAACTGATGTTTTTGTTTGAGCATACACACGTTCAAGTTCTTGAATTTTTGAAGTTTCATTGACAAAAACACTCTCAATAAGTTCAGGTTTGATAATACTTATTGGAATATCTTTTTCAGTGAACATCGTATCCATTCCCTTTAACTTAAAAACTCTAGCCGATGAAGACTTAGAACTCGGAGGATTAATGAAACGCATTAAGTCCTCGTCAAAAATCTTTGGTTTAACTGACTTCTTTGTCCTCACTGGTTTGGTTTTCACAGTTTCTTCCTTGTTCATTTGAGATTTGAATGAACCATACACAGCTTCCTCAAACTCTTGAGGTTCGCAATGAATATGATTAGAACTAGGAATGTTCTTATTCTTGTGTATTATCTCAGGTTCAAACACATCTTCAATAATCACTTTATCAATATTTTCAACAAAGACCATTTTACTTTCCACATAAGGTTTTTGTGGAGCAACTTGGGGTTTGACAATTTCAGGTTTAACCAATTTAGGTTTTTCAGAAATCACAGATTCTTTTTGAATCAAATCCTCTTCTTTTCTTGCAAAAGGATTAATTTTATAATCATTATGAAAAGGTGGTGGAATTTCAACAAAACCAATACCTTTCTTAGAATCTTTTTGTTTTCCAGATACTTCAATAATTTCATTCAACAGAAAAGATGAATTCCTAAATTTTCCCAATTTGTTCTTCAATTCAAGAACCTCATTCTCAAGCTCAGTTATCTTAGAACGATGTTTCAAAATTTCCTGAAACTTTTGGTCATTAATGGTCATTTTCACAGATAACTCGGCTTTGAGATCGTGGTTACTTGTCGACAATGCTTCAATCTTTTCTCGAGATCTCCTTTGAGATTCAAGAGATTGTCGATAAGTATCCTTAAGAGAAGCAATTTCTCTTATAAGATTATCATTTTGATTTTTCAATGCTTCTAACTTAGATTTGTTAGATTCATAGTCAACATATGATGCTTTAACAAATGAAGTAGTAGAAATAGAATTACTAACCTCATTGATCTTGGCCATGCAAGCAAACATTGATTCAGAAGGCTTGTCGCAAGAGTTGTCAGAATCAGATCCAGAATCATTATCGGAAGACATCTCACTACCAGTAGCATCTTGACAATCTTTATGTAACCCAAACATAGCCAAATTTGCTTAAATATCATTGCATATTAACCGTTGTGACCAATCAGTTCCATCTGCTAACATTGCTTGTGTTGTAGAAGAAGATGGTTTCTTTTCAGCATCACTTCCTCGTGGTGTAGAAGCATTTTGACTTTGACCACGAGGTCCAGTGTATTCTTTCCTTGGTTTGTCACATTCCTTAGCGAAATGCCCAAATTCTTGACAATTATAACACTTTACTTTTAATTTGTCAAACCCCAACTTCTTGTTTAAAGCTGGAAGATCTTTTCCAGTTCTCTGCATGAATCTTTTAATTTTACGAATGATCATAGCCATGTTCCATTTCAAATCCATGATTTCTAGATCATCTGGATCTATCTGATCATAGTCCTCATCTGTTAAATCACTTGTGGCAATTTTACTACTCACTAAGTTTTCATATGAAGACATAAAAGCCGTTAGAAAAGCAAAGTTTTGCTCAGCTTTCTTCATATTAACACTAGGTGGTGTAGAAAATGGATTGGTATTAGTTGAATTTTCAGAACCTCCCGAATTACCAGCAGAGTAAAAACAAATTTTTGGATTATTAAACATAGTTGATTCTTTTTCACTTGCCGCATGAGTAAGAAAAGCAGTGATTGGAGAGATTGTTGAACTAAGAGGCATACTTCCACCATAGAAAGCTGGATCTTGTTTTTCTTTGGAGGATTTTTGACACTTAAGATCATATTCTCTAGCTTCGATCTTTTGTAGAAATTCAAGTGCCGTCAAGTCTTCATTCAGAAAATAATCATTCTCTTTCAAAACCATTAGAAATGTTGAGTAGGAACTTGGAAGCACACTTTTGATAGTGTCAATTTTATCTCTTTCAGAAATTTCCATTTTCATCTTGTCCATTTCAGCAATTAAATGACTAAATCTTGTAGTCATCTCTTCAACTGTTTCTCCTTTCAATAAATTAAAGTTTCGAAACTGAAACTTGAGCATCACTTTCTTACTCTCAGCTGTGTTTCCCATGCTTCTCATACGTAGATGTTGAAATAAAGACGCACATCTCTTGATACTACCAACTTGATGAAAGATATTTTCTGGTAATGCCATAGTCAAAGTAGAATATGCTTTTATCTCGATTTCTAAAGCTTTCTTCTCTTCTTCTGAGTATTGAGAAACAGCTTTAGGAGTATATCCAATAGTATCATCACCAATCATTGGTGCAACATAAACTTCATCAAGACAATATGAGCAGTCAGGATGAACAGATCCCAAATGTGCACGAAACCGAGTTTCCCACTTGGCAAAGTCACTGAACTTCATCAATCTTGGACATTTAGAATGTGAACCTATCTCGGTATCAAGTTGCAATATCTGTTGCATCAACATGTTTTGAGATGCTAATGCATACATACCGGCCATTTTTGAAAAATTTAAGTGTTTAACGAATCAAATAATGAAATAGCTTAACGAATCAGTGAACAGTTATAGCGAACTGTGAATAGTTGTAGCGAACTGTGAATAGTTATAGCGAATCAATCCTTAACGAAGTTAAGACTGATCAGCAACGAAGTACCTTAACGAATGAGGTGAGTAGTTTAACGAATCAAAAGTCAACTTAACAAAACACAAATAAGGTTAACGAATCACCCAAATGGCGAAACAGATAACGAATGAGATGAAAGTTTAGCGAATCATAAGTCAACTTAGCGAATCACAAGTCAACTTAACGAATTGACCAAACGAATCACAAAGGATTAGTTTAGCGAAGCACAAAGATAATCAGTAACGAATCACTAAGAAATGCTTAGCGAATTAATATAACGAATCAGCTACAGTTGATTAGCGAATCACACTATAGCGAATCAGGTTGTTACAACCGTTTGTAACAAACTCTGACACCTTATGCCACGTGGCAAAGGTTGTTATGACACAAATCCCAAGAAGAACACGTGTCACACGAATCGGTTAATCTAGTTAGCGAACTAGATTACACGAACCAATAACTCATACGAACTGGCTAACGAACAAGGTAGTGAAGTAACCAATCTGATAACGAATCACGAGTAAACAGATAACGAATCATCAAAAGGATAATAATGAATCATGTTCATCATCAAATCTTCAAATCTTCAAACTATTTTTTCCAGAAATTATGATCAACCCAGAAAACCAGATTTACCAAATCCGTAATACTATCTTGTTTCTCAACCAAAACGCACAAATAACCTACCAATACACTAGTAAACCAAATCTGAATCCAATACACATAACTTCGTAACCGATTAACACCTTAAGCCAAATCAATTTGACCAAAAACAAACACCCTGTTTCGGACTTAAACCGAAACCAAAACCAAACCACCCAAAACCAATCCACACCTCGATTCCTTTAATCCACACCTATCCAATACCTTAACCAACACGAATTCCATCCAAATCGTTCATAATTCAACCAAAATAAACACGAATTGATTCAAAAACCCAACAAAAACCGAAAAACTTAATAAACATAACAATTAAAACACCAAATCAAGTGTAAAGAGCACCAACAGCTCTGATACCACTTGTTTGATCCCGGAATACCAGTCGATATCAATAACAGATCTCAGATCTATGAATATCCGATTAGTACTAGATCTAGCTCATAATTAACACCGATTCAGTGTTGTATATATATGTATATATATTATCAATAGATTAGTAGTATAATATTAAGGTGAAGCTTGAGAGAGATCTGGACAGCAAAACTTCCCAAAAACTTTTTCAAAACTTACATTAAAGTGAACAGTAGTTCACTATATATAGAAGGCGACCTGGTTTGCTAACATCTCCTAGCGAACCAGCTTCCCCTTCGTTACATAATTTAACATAGCGAACCACCCCCTGATTGTTAACATCCCCTAACGAATCAGGAGGGAATACATTATAATGTCTTAGTTCGCTAACATCCCTAGCGAACTGGACTTAACTTTAACGAACTAGTCTTAGTTCGCTAACATCCCTAGCGAACTAGACTTAACATTAACGAACTAGTTAATAATAAACATTAAATATTACATTAATTGATAAATAAAACATTAACTAGCTTGTGTAATCAATATCTATTGGTATTCGGCTTGGATTTGGTCTTGGATCTCTCTCTTTCTCTCTCGACCATAAATAGGGAAGGGTTTGTGTGTGTTATGGAGGTATAGAGAGAATAAGATGGATAAGATGGATGGAAATGGAAAGATTTAGGGTTTAAGGGGTGTTTATACTCCCTTAAGCCCATGGACCTAAGGCCCATCTTTCCTTTTTAGTCCATGATTAATTCTCTAATTAGCCTACATCTCTTTCCCTCTTATATTATTTTATAAAATATTATTATTTGAAATTCGGGATGTTACATCCCCAAAACGTGGAAAAACAAGTAAAAGAAGGGAATGTGGTACTCACCTCGATAGACGAACAAAGGAATTAGATAACTATAAGTATGACGAAACGGACCACGCGTGCTGACGATAAAGCCTAATAAGGATAATAGAATACGAAAATACAAATTAATGAACTAGATCGATTAAGAAAGCTCGCTAAATATAATTATTATTAAGTCATATTATATTCTCTTTAATTAAATAATATTTTATCTTATAAAATATTATATGAAAAATCTCTAGTTTGTTAATTATAAACAAAGTACATTATAATACTTTATTAAATATTATACAAGTAAAATTCATCTTTAATAATATTATTGATTCATTAAATCCGTTTAAAAGTGTATTGTAATATTTTATTATATAAAAATATTTGTATAAAAGTAAGACACGTATTTTATAACTAATTAATTTGCCAAATATATAAGTATAGATCAAACACATCTTAATAATATTATTATTAGTTTTATAAATATATATAAAATTAGTTTACTTGATATATATATATACACATACATACTTACGTATACGTAAATACACGAAGGAAAACGTGAGTTAAACAAGTATCATAGAGTCGGTTTTCACTAAAATCATTTTAATTGGTTATTAATATAATTATTAATGCAAAAAAATGATTTAACAAAAAATGACAAAAAATACGGGGGCAGGGTATGGAACCCGCGACCTGCCCCTGAGATTCAAGTGTGTAAACCAACTGGGCTACCAGTGATGCACAACAAAATCTGGTGTCCATCTTTTATAAACACAAACAAAACTAAACAGTTTCTGATTAAGAACCCTAACAATCAACTTGGTTAATCACGTTGTGTTTAACCAAATCAATATTGGGGCTTTTGATCTGCACTATGTCGCGATCAAAACCATATAATTTTTACCTCGAATAACGAACGACGAAGGATTAATTGGACAGAAACAGGGCCGGCGCTTGAAGGCTATGAACGAGTATCCAAACGACCAGTTTAATTCAATTATTTATCGGGTAAGGGTCGGCCAATATGTTAGGGTTGTAAACGCGTAATTAATTGAAATATTAACAGTGATTTCGTGATCAACGGGCTATCAAGAGTGTCGGCCAGTTTAAAGATAGAAAAACGAGTCAACAGGGTGTATTAACTTAATTAATTCGTCGGTGAGGCTGCAAATCATGTTCGAAATTGATTTCCTAAATCAGAAGTTGATTATAGACGATAATTGATAGCTAATTGCTTGTTTGATTGATCAAGGGTTCACGAATTTGAATATGGGTCGGGTTTGGGGATGGATTATCCATCTTGTAATATGGATTATAACAAAATTTACATATTAAACCCTAAATTTTGGAATTTGATACGAAAGACATACTTTGGGCTAAAAGAGTAAATACACTAAAGATATTTTTATAAAAATAAATTATTAATTAAATACTCAATTTAGTTTGATAAGCTCGAAATATTTAATATCCTGAACCTCGAATCGAGTCGGGTAAAAGTACAACTTTCGAAAACCCGAGTGGTTACACAACACAAAGTAACATGCAAACGAAAGTTGTTGATTGCAAATAAACATATATACAAATCGTCACATGCATTGATAGTTGTTGACCGATTCATCAAGAACACACAACCGATCAATAAACATGTATAAATCATCACAAACCTTAGTAGAAGAAGATGATTTACTTGATGACAAATCTGCGTATTTCTGAAAATCGTCAATCGAGTTCTAGAACAGAAACTGCCAACAAATGTGGAATGAATCATTATGAACATGTTTTCGTAACAATAGGAGCGTAATGTGTTCATGGCGGAAATGGGAAATTTTCAATTTTAGTTAATTTTCAATTAAAGATTGATTAACGACGCCAATTTGAATCCTATTAATATTAAGAAGTCATCATTAATCTAGATTTGAAAAATTGCGAGGAAACGATTTTGAGAAATTTGAAATTATCGCCGACCCTTCGGTTTTCAGGCTGTAATTAAATATCATTATCTTTTTATATTTTGTTTTTAATCCGCTAAATAAACCTATTCATAATGTTACTCTTATAAATACATAATGAAAATTTATATAGCGAAATTTCGACCGACCCCAATATTTTTTTATTACCGACCCCAATCTATTTTTATTACCGACCCCAGTCTTTCTATTGTCATTTAGTTTTTAAGAATATTAGCTAACATTAAAAAAATTAATTTTTTAAAAATATATAACAAAAATAGACATACTTATAATTCTATAATTAAGAGTTGAACTTAACTATTTAACCAAATCTAATTCCAAAATAAATCGATCCATTAATTAAAAACATAGCCTTTTAACCATTTAATTAACTCAAATCCAAGTTCCAGTTGTTTAAAAAATAAGTCATTTCTTATCCGACCCGACCCGATATTTAACAAATTTGAATTTGATCGGCATTTAGCTCGAAATTTAACAAATCCGATTGGAGATAACAGAGTCCAATTGGGGATAATATAGTCCAATTGGGTATAACAAAGTCCAATTGGAGATAATAGAGTCCAATTGTGTATAAAAAAATCCAATTGGGTATAACAAAGTCCAATTGGGGATAATATAGTTCAATTGGGGATAACAGTGTCCAATTGGGGATAATACGGTCCAATTGGGGATAACACTGTCCAATTGGGTATAACGCAGTCCAATTGGGATAACAGAGTCCAATTAGGGATAACAGATTCCAATGGGGTATAACATAGTCCAATTAGGGATAAAATATTCCAATGGGGGTATAGCATAGTTCAATTGGGGTAAAAGTGTCCAAATATTGGGTATAATAGAGTCCAATTGGGGCTAATAAAGTCCAATTGGGGATAATAAAGTCCTAGTGGGTATAACAGATTCCAATTGGGGATAATAGAGTCCAATAGGGTATAACAAAGTCCAATTGGGGATAATAGAATTTGGTATAACAAAAAGTCAAATTAGGTATAACAAAGTCCAATTGGGGATAATAGAGTCCAATTGGGGATAACAAAGTCCAATTGGGATAACAGAGTCCAATTGGGATAACAAAGTCCAATTAAGGATAATAGTGTCCAATTGTGGATAACAGTGTCCAATTGGGGATAATAGAGTCCTATTGGGGATAACAAAGTCCAACTGAGTATAATAGAGTCCAATTGGGATAACAGAGTCCAATTAGGAATAACATATTTCAATGGGGTATAATTGAGTCTAATTAGGGATAACATATTCCAATGGGTATAATATAGTTCAATTGGGGATAACAGTGTCCAATTGGGGATAATAGAGTTCAATTGAGGATAACAAAGTCCAAATGGGTATAACATAGTCTAATTGGGTATAAAAGAGTCCAATAAAAAATTGGACTCTATTATCCCAGTTGGAATTTGTTATATCTATTTTAACTTTATTATTCACAATCGGACTCTATTATCCCTTATTAGACTCTATTATCCCCAACTGGACTCTATTAACCCCATTTATGTTTGTTCATTTAAATAATTTTAACTGCTATGTTTTTGTTTTATTTGTTTTAGTTATTGAAAATTCGAAACCTCGGTTACATAATACTAGGGGTGGCAATCTTGACCCAAACCATTTCAAATTGTCAATTTGGGTTGTTTTAAAAGCTATATGGGTTGGTTTGGGTCATAGATTTTAATAAGATGGGTCAAAATGTGTCATTTGAAATTCCACCTTCTTATTTTCGGGTCAAAATGTGTTGACAAATTTAAAGAGATGGGTCGATGTGAGTTAGTGTCTTAAGGAAACATAATGTTCGGGTTGAAACGAGTTTTGGATTGAAACGAGTTTGGTTTGGATTGGAACGAGTTCTTGGAACAAGTTCGGTTTGGATTGGAATGAGTTCGGCTTAGGTTTTGGCTCGGATCAGGTTTCGAGCCAACACGAGTTTTCGCACTGAACGAGTCGGGTTTTGGTTTCTTTCGAGCCAACCGAAAGATTAAAAACCCTCAAAAAAATATTCAAAAATAATAATAAAAAAATCATAACTTAAAATATAAATCAAAAATAAAAAAGTAAAAAAACTAAAACGTTTCCTCCGTTGTCCTCGTTAAAAAAAATTAAAAAACTCGACCCTAACCCTTTCCAACCCAAATCTAAACACATCACACGTAGGTTTGACCCAATTTATAAACACATCATAATGTAGGTTCGACCCAATTTATAAGCACATCATAACGTAGGTTCCAAATCTAAACTTATGTGAGAAATACAAAGTAAGGTATGCATGATTAGTAGAATAATTATGTTGTTCAATTAGTTGAAAAGATTAATTACTTATTTGGTTTAATTATGAGTAGAATAATTATGTTGTTCGATTAGTCGAAAAGAATGTAACTACTGAACTTCATACCTAAATAAATTATGTGAATTTGTTTAAAGTGGCGATTTTAAAGATGGATAAGTTTTGGATGGCAATGAATATAAACATAAAGGTTTATATGGATGGAGTTCTAAGTTTTATAGATTATGCAGTCAGCAATTTAAAGAAATTGAGCAATAAGCCAATAAAAAAAATTTCGTGTCCATGTCAGACTTATTTAAACCACATATCTTTCAGTCTGACGATGTGAAACATCACTTATTCAAACATGGCATAGATCAAAACTATACCATATGGTCTAAGCATTTTGAAAAGGATGGGCCCCACATTAGTTATCCGGTTTTGGAAGACAACTATGAAATGCACACAACCGATTTTACATTGGAATTACCAACTGATGCCACCCAAACAGTAAATGTGGTTGAAGCTACAGAAGAAAACTTCATGGATGACTGTGATTATGCAAAGTTCGTAAAACTAATTGGAGATGCTGAGAAGCCACTTTACAAAGGATGTCCCAACTTCACGAAGTTGTCTGCGTTGGTACAACTTTTCAACATGAAGAGCAAGTACAGAGTTTCGGATAAATTCTTTACAGAATTCATTCTTGTCTTTAAGAAAATGCTACCAGAAGGTAATGAAATGGCTAGTAGTACATATGAGGTTAAGAGAACATTCAAAGCAATGGGGTCAGGTTATAACAAAATACACTCTTGTATTGATGACTGCATTCTTTACAGGGGATTGTACAAAAAATATGAAGTATGTCCCACTTGTGGAAATCAAGATGGAAGGTGGATGATATTAAAAAGGTAACATACAATAAAATTCCAGCAAAAGTATTATGGTACTTTCGCACAATTCCATGGCTTAAACGACTTTTTCAGTCACCGACGACTGCACGCCATTTGAGATGGCACGTTCAAAGTAGAATAAAGGACGGTGTTTTACGTCACCCGAATGGATTCACCCGCATGGGCTGCTGTATATGACATATATTAATTCATTAAACAAGATCCAAGAATTTTGCGGCTAGGCATTGCAGCTGATGGGGTGGATGTTAATAGAGGAAATTGACACCACAGTGTCTGGACACTTTTAACTGTCATTTACAACCTTCCACCATGGTTGTGTATGAAAAGGAAGTTCAACATGCTATCGTTATTGATATCGGGGATACTAGGTAACGATATTGATGTATTTTTAGCATCGTTGATTGAAGATCTACAACAGTTATTCGATACGGGGGTAGAAACATATGATGCATATGCCCTAGAAAGGTTTACGCTACGTTCTGTTGTCTTGTGACCATAAACGATTATCCCGCCCTTGGTACACTTTGTGGTTGCCCATATAGTGGCTTCTTTGGTTGTGTAGTTTGTGGTAAAGAAACAAATTGTGTTAGACTTAGAAGATCAAATAAGCAAAGCTATGGTGGCCACAGACGGTATCTATCTTGTGACCACCGTTCAGAAAGCAGAAGAAGGGATTCGATGGAACACAAGAGTTTCGAAGTGAACCAATACCTAAGAATGGGGTAGAAATAAATAACGAGGTGCAATATTGTATAAACATTTGGAGTATGGGCCACAAGAACAATGCATCAGCCATGCAACAAGATTCGAATGGGAGAGGTGGGAAAATAAAAAAACAAAGGGAAACAAAAGAATCAGATACAAAAAAAGAAGGCAGCAACGGTAAACCCTACCGGAAGAAATTTAATATTTGGCATCGGAAACTTAGATATTGGCGGTTTAATTCTGTTAGCCATTGTATAGATTTTATGCATATTGAAAAGAATGTGGCAAAGAGTCTGATTGGAAATCTGTTAAACATTCCGGGAAAGACGAAAGATGGATTGGTGGCTCGACTTGATCTGGATGATATGAGTAAGAGTTAACACCTAAGACAGATGGCACAAACATTAGGCTTCCGCATGCGGGTTACACATTAACAACAGAGGAAATAGACAAGTTTTGCGATACGTTGTACAAGTTAAGGGTCCCACAAGGGTATTGTTCAAATTTTGTTAGTTTGGTTAGTCTAAAGGACATGAAGATAATATGACTTAAATCACACGACTATCACATGCTTATGCAACAGTTTTTGCCCCTTGCAATACGATCTATTATGCCACAACTCACAAGATGTGCTTTAATAAGGTATTATTCTAATATTTATATTCATATCACCATATCACTCCTTAATTTTTTGGAATAAAGCATGTGGTTACGTGACCGTATACTTTTTTATTTTAGGTTTTGTTTTTGTTTTACAAATCAATTTGTAGAAAGGAGATCGAGGTCGAGGAGGTTGATAAATTGGTGGTAGATTTGTTTGTGACATTGTGCCCTCTCAAGAAATACTTCCCTCCATCGTTTTTTGATGTTATGGTTCATTTAACCGTGCACATTGCTAGGGAAGTTAAGTTATGTGGTCCCCTATGCTTCTGGTGGATGTATGCACTTGAAAGGTGTATGAGGGTTATTAAGGGGCACGCGCGAAACAAAAATAAACCAGAAGGATGCATTGCTGAACAGAATGTTGCTGAGGAGACGATTGAGTTCTTGAGCGAATTCAAAAAATACTTGAAGACTATTGATATTCCTAATAGTTTGAGGAACTCGATTGAAATAAGAATAGAGCAAGTAATAAAGACGGAGTCCCATTATCAACGGGCAAATCGTTGGACGACGTTTCTTCAGATGTGTTCGTGAAAGCACATTTCTTTGTGCTGCAAAATACATCCGAAGTTTTTCCTTATATCCAGTAAGTATTATGTATACGGATTATATTATTTTAGTTTCTACTACACGGTGTACAAAATTCGTCAATAATTATTTACAGCCAGCACATGGCATTTCTTGAACAACAACACCTTGACAAGAAAACAGCATGGCTAGAGAAAGAGCACAGCTTAAAGTTTGGTATGTGGTTACGATATGAGGTACGTATATATACTACATATTTCATAATGGCCTTACTAGTTAAATATTTATTATAGTTGATCAAGTGGAATTGAAGTTCACCCTTGTAGTATATATGTATCAGGTTGAGAGAGAGTTAGCGGAATCACGAGAAAGTATATCAGAGACCATAACGTATATTTCATATGGACCAGATAGAAACGTATTGAGCTATGAAGTCTATGACATCAACGGATTTACATTTCGTACAAAATCTCGAGAAGGTAAAGTGCACCAGAACAACGGGGTTAGTGTAGTAGCAAATGACTTGCACATTTCTAGAGAAGTTAAACCTACACCAAGATAACTTATTATGGGGTTTTACAGGACATATGTGTACTTGATTACCATTTTAAAAAAATCCCGCCGTTCAAGTGTGAATGGGTTGACAATAAAAACGGGTAAAGAAAGACAACCTTGGGTACACGTTGGTTGAACTTAGTAGATTAGGACACAAGAATGATCCTTTCATATTGGGCTCACAAGCACGAAAAGTTATTTATATGACAGACCAGCTCGATAAAAAAATGTCAATAGTAATCAAGAATCCTCCAACAACTTATACGCATGCGTACGGAGATAAGGAGTTTAGTACGGTGATTAGTTATGAGAATGAAAATATATTGCCCCCTGTAGACAAATAAGATTTGGGGAAGGAATCCCGAGATGACTATTACTGCAAAGACGGCCGGGATATAAATATACGTACTAAGGGAAGCATTTCTTTCTTGATAATCTACTGATGCATTTGTTAAATCTGAAACGTTAAGTTGTCAACATGCACATTTGTACAAGTGTAGCTAACGCTTACATTTGATTGTATCAGGCACAAGTGGACCCTTTTTGATTATCACGGACGTCGACCATTGGCTCGCATCGTTACTTATTATTATACTAGTATAATATAGTTGTAATATATTATGTAATATTTTCTCATTAGTTGTTGAGTCTCATTTTTATGTAATTTTTTCTCATTATTTGTTGAATCTCATTATTAATTATTATGTAAATATGCTTAAATTTGGCTTTGGAATGAAATTGTATATTAAGTTATTTACAAAGTTGATTGAAAGTTATAGGGATTAGATCATCATTGATTGATTTTTGGCTTGCAAGTTAGCTTTAATTACCTGACATGTACACATTAACTTAAGTGATCTAATTTATATCATAATTACCTAGGAAGTATAAAAGGCAATATTTAATTGACAATATATTTTATTTTCTTCCTATAAAAGACACTATTTTATGGAATTTGAACCATAAAATACTAACACTAACACAAAGGAATCATTAGTATTAATTTTTAGTTACCACTACTAAAATGAAAGATTACCATATTAGACTTATACCAAACATAAAATAAAGTTAGGTGATTATTTTACCTAAACAACATCAGGCCAACCATTAACATAAATTAATACCATATCAAAGCTAAATTTCATGCATATAATTAATAAGGTAGTAGATACAAAAATTTAATGTCTTACCACATTTAAGTGATCAAAATATATAATCTTATATAAACATAAAACATCTAACCAAAATAGATCGTCAACAGTGATTGGTCTTGACTCCAGTTGAAACTGACCTTCACCCCCCACATCCAGCAAGTTCTCGTCCAGAAAATCGCCCCACTTATGAACCTTGTAATGATGAGACTGATAATACCTATCATTTCGGCGAGCAAATGTTTCAAAAACCTCCCCATAATCACCAAGTCTGAACTTCAATATGAAGTTCCTCGACTGGATGTTGAATCGGTTCACAAATGCAACATGTAGTTTCTGCAATATTGAAACAAATTTTCAAGTATAAATTAACTTATTATACAATAATGTTTTATTGAAATTATAGTAAATAAGAGAATAGTTATAACTTACCAGAGAACCCTTAAGTACCCTCTTGGAGGTGTAATTGAATTCCAGCCCTTGAACATTCGTGTATTCTTCTAGAGTAAATCCAAAAGTACATGCATACATATCATATAGTTTGATCAGACTTCAAAAAATCAAAATTGGATTAATATAATAATTGTATAATTAATAACCCTAATTCATTTAATTATTAACTACATTCATTACGCAAAACGCGAATAGAACGGATGACGAAATCATGCATGGTTGCATACACTAGTTATTCATAAATCAAACGTGTAAAGCATGAAATACCTTCGTTATTGAATATCATCGTGAAGGACAATGACTTGAGTTTGAATTCCTTTGAAAACTGACTAAGGACAGGGATGACGAAAAGACACTTGCATACACAACTGCTTATATATCGTGTTTTAAACAAAAAGGCCCAATTAACCATCTTTTAAGCAAAATGTCCCTTTGAAAAACATAATATAGTCTTTAGTCACACATTAAAATTAAAATTGTCACTATAATCACACCTAATTAATTAGTAATATTTTTACACACCTAATAAAATAAAAAATTATAATATGGATAATACCGATCTATAAAGACAGGAATTATTTTTACAGACACTATTTTTTAACCTTTAGTCACATTGTTACATAAATACATGACCCTAACATACCCTTAGTCACACTCTTTTGTAAAGAATGTAATTGTGACTATAAACTACTAAGACAACACTAACGTTATCTTAAAGAATGTAAAGAATGTAATGGTCACATGTTGACTATAAAGTACTTACACTTCACTAACATTTCCTTAGTAATGAACATTTAGTCACACCTAACAAAGTGAACAAGTAACATATGTTACTTCTAGTCACATATTGTATGCATTTACTATCACCAAAATATATAATTTGTCACATATCCATATTCGAGGTGTGACCAAAAAGTAATTATACATCAATAACGATGAATGTCTATTGAAAATTTAGCCACACCTAACAAAGTGAACAATTAGCATATTTTATTTCTAGTCACAAATTGTATGCATTTACCATCACCATAATATATATTTTGTCACACATCCAAATTGGAGATGTGACCAAAAAGTAATTATACATCAATAACGATGATTTTCTATTGAACATTTAGTCACGCCTAACAAAGTGAACAATTAACATATTTTACTTCTAGACACATATCGTATGCATTTACCATCACCATAAGACATATTTTATCTCACATCCGAATTGGAGATGTGACTATTAAGTACTTACACTTCACTAACATTTTCTTAATAATGAACATTTAGTCACACCTAAACTAGTCTTATACAAGTGGAGTTACTGTTGTCACGTATTCCAATGCTGACCAGCAAACTAGTTGTTCAGTATTAATAACATTGCCTTATATCTTTTTGTACTTAAAATGGCACCTGCACATTATTTTGTTCATATCTGTTAGTTCAAATTTTCTCTCTAGGTGTTAACTATCAAGGTAAGTCTGCTGATTTTTTATATTACATGTATATGATAGTCTAGAACTGAGTTTTGTAAGTTGGACTGTTTAGATTATAAACAGTTTAAAGCATCAGTGTGTATCCACTGTTGTGTGTGTTAACTGTGTTGATTTTGTTGTTACAGATGAAGATTAGAGAAAAATGACATGGAAGATGATAAAGTGTTGATTTGGTCATGGATTTTCATGGAAAGGACGAAAGGAAGATCACAAGATTTTGGTTCAAGTCTAATATCCGTGAGTTGGTGGATTATTTCTCATAATATCATCTGTCCGAATCTCGGATAGATGATCTGAATCTATGATGGTTTTTCCGTAAAAATTTTATTCACCATCATTATTATAGATTTGACCGAGGTCGACAAACCGGATCTTCAGATGCCTGGGTACTGCCAAGACATCCATGGGTAATTTGATAGATCCAAATTTTCAAGTTAATACGCTCGAGGTCTACTATATCATTAGTTAGGCTAAATCAAGTTTAGGAATTGAGTTTGTAATTTAGGTCTAGCATTATCCAAGGGGGAGTTTGTTAGAGCATTTTTGTCTAATGCTAGGTCTAGTGAGCTTAATGTGTCATTTGTATTTTGTAAAGGGCTAAACTATCAATAGATGAAAGTATGTAAAGTGAAACGTATAAGTCTAAGAGCGTATAAGCTTATACTCCGCATAAGCTTATACGGAGCCTGACCTTGTAAGTTGTCAATGTTCATCTATATATAAAGCTTTCCATGTGGATTTTTGTAATAGTCATGACAGTTATTCGGTTTTTACTCTGATTGTTATAATCTATATACTGAATGTTAAGAGTGAATATGTTGTGACTACTTTATATTATAATTCCGCTATACCATATTGAATAGTTAATATAAACGTTTCAGTAAATCCAAAAGTACATGCATACATATCAAATAGTTTGATCAAACTTTAAAAAATCATAATTGGATTAATATAATAATTTGTATAATTAATAACCCTTCATTTATTAACTACATTCATTACACAAAACGCGAATAGAAAGGATGACGAAATCGTGGTTACATACAATGGTTATTCATAAATCAAACTGCTTATAATCGTGTTTAGAACAAAAATGGGCCCAAATTATCGCGTTTTGAACAAAAAGGCCCAATTAATCATCTTTTAAGCAAAATGGTCCATTGAAAAACATAATATAGTCTTTTGTCACGCACTAAAATTAAATGTCGCCATAATCACACTTATTAATTAGTAATATTTTTACACACCTAATAAAATGAAAAATTATAATTTGGATAAAACCGATCTATAAAGACCAGGAATTATTTTTAGAGTCACTATTGTTTAACCTTTAGTCACATTGTTACATAAATACATGACCATAAAACACCTTTAGTCACAGTCTTTTGTAAAGAATGAAACTGTGACTATAAACTACTAAGACAACACTAACGTTTCCTTAAAGAATGTAAAGAATGTAATGGTCACATGTTGACTAAAAAGTACGTACACTTCACTAACATTTCCTTAGTAATGAACATTTAGTCATACCTAACAAAGTGAACAATTAACATATGTTGCTTCTAGTAACATATTGTATGCATTTACCATCACCATAATATATAATTTGTCACACATCCATATTCGAGCTGTGATCAAAAAGTAATTATACATCAATAACGATGACTGTCTACTGAACATTTAGTCACACTTAATAAAGTGAACAATTAGCATATTTTACTTCTAATAACAAATTGTATGCATTTACCATCACCATAATATATATTTTGTCACACATCCAAATTGGAGATGTGACCAAAAAGTAATTATACATCAATAACGATGATTGTCTATTGAACATTTAGTTACGCCTAACAAAGTGAACAATTAACATATTTTAATTCTAGACACATATTAGCATTTACCATCACTATAATATATATATTTTATTACACATCCAAATTGGATATGTGACAAATAAATACTTATACATCAATAACGTTGCCTTAGTATTAAAAATTTTAGTCACACCTACTAAAATGAACTGTGACTATAAACTACTTAGACTTTACTAACGTTTTCTTAGTATTAACCGTTAGTCATACCAAATAAAGTGGACAATCACCAAATTCTAATTCTAGTCACATGTTTTTTTCCATTAACCATGACCATAATATATAATTTTTCACACATCCGTATTCGAAATGTGACCATAAACTTCTTATACATAAATAACTATTTCGTTAGTTTAAATTTGTAGTCACAGACAATAAAATGGAAGCTGACCATTTGTTACTTCTAGTCACGTGTTTTTTACATTTGCATGACTATTAGTTCGTTAGTGACACACTGTAATTTTAACTGTCACCATAAACTTTAACATATGGTAACACAATTAATTAGTGTGACTAATAAACATAAACTTAACGTCACACAAACAAATGTTTACTGTCATTTTAAATAACATTTACTCACAGTTACGTTATGTCACTGAATGTGCGCCATTATATAGTGACACAAACAATTGCCATATGTGACCATATGTTTATCTATGGTATCACAAAAAAAATTACATTCGTGACAAACAAAAAACGTGACAAAATAGTGACATTTGGTTACATTCCGATTAAACATTACTAATATTAGTGGCATACGTTATGTTTAGTGCGACTAAAGAGGTGATTTTCTATGAAATAGTCACACAAGCCCGCTAAAATCGTCACCAAAACATTCCAGGAATTTTCAAGCATACATAAGGTGACACTTTTCTTCGAATGTGTCACATAGACCTGACGGGGTGTATGTCACTAAAAGTCGACTTTGTACCAGTGTTTGGTGTATGTCATTCTCATGTACTTCTCAAAACAAAACTTCCATTCATCATAACCCTCAACGTTCAATTGACGAGGAATGCGAGTCGTGGTTACCATTACAGAGTCAAGCTGATGGATATTGGTGGAAACAATGTTATCTTTTGTCTCCATCATAGCCGAGTATTCAAGAAGAACTGAGAACCAAGTATAACCGAAAACAGTACATCGATAACAAACAAGTAAGATAGGAACATTGAGAACTCGAGGTTTATAACTCAACAGCCGAGAACCCCTAGTAACCGAGAACCCAACTGGCGGAGAACCCTTTGTGGCCGAAAACCTTTGATACCGAAAACCCTTTGAGGGACCAGTAGCCGAAAATCGAAAACTCTTGACTTGGAGAGAAAATTAGGATACAAGAAACTCCGGATCACAATATCTTTACAAATTCTAAAGATATGTGCTATATTCTACAAAGCTAATCCCTAAAAAATCGAAGAAGGTGTTCAACTAGTTTTTCAAATGCACAAGCAGCAAGAGAAGTCAAAAACAAAACCTCCAAGCAAATCTTGAATCTCTTGATATCAACAACCGAGCCTATAATAGTTTTATAAGCTCAGATACCAATTGTAAGTCCCGAGAATGGATCTTTCAACATGATATCTAGTGAACACATTATTAGGTGTAAACTAACAACGTGGTGATTCAAGAACAAAGACAATATAATGACGATGAACACAATGGTATGACTTCAAAGCATAATATATTTCGTCGGGTACTTAAGTTCCTTGAACACAACCAATTATAAAGATGTTACTTGTGATGTCTAACCCTAAACAATAATAAGCATAAGTATATATAGGGTAGTGTAATAACTTGGGTTTTCGAACTTATACTTTTACCCGACTCGGTTCAATGTTCGGGTTATTTTTATTAAATAAATATAATTGCGTTTATTTGAGTTAAATTGATTATTTTATTAATATTTAATTATTTATAGTTATATCTTTAATATATTGACACATTTAGCCCTAAACATAAGAATTATATTCTCTTGTGTCCATATGCAAACTTCATGATCCAAATTGTAATTATTATTATAACCCAGATTACTAACTGGATATCCATATACTAAACCCGTATCCACATTTGTTTTCTTGAACCCGAATTCAACAATCAGTTAACTTGGACCTTAATTGTCGTTCAAGTGTTGTAATTGTCCTTGTAAATCATCTAAGAAGGCTATTTTCGGCCTAATAATCAATCCAAATATGTTAATTATATCATTACTAATTCATTTTCCCTTATTATAAACCACCGACGTATTTTAATCTTGTTGACACGATAATAGACGAGATAATTCAATTAAATCACAAGATACGATCTTAGATACTTGGCCGACCTTAACCCCTTATTTAATTGAATTATCTTGGCCATTTACCTATTCATTCACAACCTCTCGTCGCCGGCAACACTCAACTCCAATTAATCCACTTCCGGCCATTAATCGTGGTAAATAATCAGTGGGTTTTGATCGCGAGTTCATGCTGAGCAAAAGCCCTATGGTGATTTTGATTAATTATAACGGGTTTGATCAAATCGAGATGCTGGGGTTTATGATCAAATGGTTTAAATCTGTTTGTGTATTTAAATGATGGTTTCTAAACTTATTTGCACGTCGCTGGTACCCCAGCTGGTTAATCCTCCTGAGTCACGGGGGGCAGGTCGCGGGTTCGAGCCCTGCCACCTCGGACTTTTAGCATACTGTTTATTTTTTCTTTTTAAATCACTTAATAGATATATTATTAATAATAATAATTAACTAAAACTATTTTATAGAAAACCAACTTAATAATACTTGTTTTCTCACGTTTTCGTTCGTGTATGTATGTATGTATATATATATATATATATATATAGGATGGGTATCATTACAGAACTGTTAACTTATTTAAGAATATATATATATATATATATATATATATATATATATATATATATGAGATGGTTCATGAGAGAAGTCATCTTATTATGAGAAGTGCGAGAAATGAATTTTTACCATTGGTTAAGATTGATTAATGGCCTACATTGATTGTGACATATTTGTAAGTATTTGTGACTGATTGCAATTAATTTTAATAAAAAAAGGTAGTGAGGTAATTTTTCAAATATGTTAAATAAAGAAACTTAAGTCAACTATAATTTGTTTCTCTTTGTTTTCGTCCATTCAATTCCAAAACAAATTCCACTCAGATCCGAAAATACTTAATAATTTGTATTATTTTTCCTTTATACATTTGATTGTTGAAAGTGAATAAATGTTTAAGAAAAATCAACAAGGAAAAAGAAGGTTTATTGCAGTTATGAATCCTACACAAAAACTAATGACATCCTACATAAAAATTAATAACATCCTACACAAATTTGATGTTAATCCTACACAAATGGAAATAAGCAAAAAAGTTGTTTAGGCCATATGTAAACTTTAGTATGTTATGGTATACTCTATAGCGAGTGTTTTCTCTTACATTTTTTTTATCAACCATTTGTATCTAGTTAGGAATCCTACACAAAGATTGATAAAATCCTACACAAATTTGATTCTAATCCTACATAACAGAAATTAAGTAAAACAAGTTGTATTGTGCATATGTATACTTTAGTATGTTACGTTTAAGGTGTAGCAATTATTTTTTTTGTTTTTTCTTACATGTGTTTGTTTGTATGTTAATGGGTAGGGGTTATGCATGCGTATGTAGACCATACATGTAAATTTGGTATTATATTCTACTGTGTAGCAAATACTTTTGGTTTTATTCTTACATGTTGTTCGTGTGTTATCGCATAGGATGATTTCCATGTATGTAGGTATATTTAGAATTTGTATAGGATTGATAGTTGCTAATGTGAAGTATGATTATTTGTGTAAGTCGTTTACCATTTGTGTAGCATTTTTTTGGAAATTGTATATATGGCTTATATTATCCTTGTGTGTTTTTTTATGGTTGTATATTTACAAATTTTGTATGGTGTCTTAAAAATTAACTTGAATATATGTATCGATTTATTTTAAAAGAAGTCCATCTTTATATGTAGTTTGTTTTAATATTTTTTTGTATTAAAAATTTAACGTTAATTTAACAAAAATTGAATGTAAAACCATGTAGCCTAGATTGTTCATATATTTAAATTATTATTTTTTTCTATAGAGATTTATTTGTAAATGTCAATAAAATCCTTAAAGTAATTTGTAGAACAAATACATAAATTCTTTTCAATCAGATTTATATAGATTTATATCATATAGGTGCGTTTTTCATTTAAATAACTTCGAAATAAAAAATAATATTAAAAAAACACTATCACTACGTAACTTATGACCATATTAGTTATTTTTGATAGAAAGGAATTTTGACTAAAATTCTAAAAAGAGCATTTAAAACAATAAACCAAACTCGCAGTTACTGTTAATTTCTAATTCTAAAGATATAACTAAAATATATGACTAATATACCCTTGTATAAAATAAATCAAAAAACTATAAGAAAAAATGAGATTTGGTTGGATTGACTTCTCACACTTCTCGCAATAACTTGAATTATCTCTTGAACTTAAACCTGTATAATACAATATATATATAATATATTGTATTGAATAACATTGACTCGGACACCAAGGATTACCGTGGCGAATGAATCATCCTTTCGCCCAAAGAACAAAACGTGATGACCTCCAGAAGGAAACTCACAACTGGGAAAACCCTCTGACGAAACCCAAAACAAATTTCTCTAGGTGAGACTCAAACCCACGAACTCCCGTATTATAAGTCAAGTCATGGCTGGACAATTGGCCTTTGGTGGAATCTACAATATTAACAACCTTCTTTCAATTGACTGACATAATTCCCTGCATGAGAAGACATGGTGGACTTGATGGCTTTCACTTTGGTTAATAGTTGATCACTTGGAATCACGGACCGAAGACTTTCAATTTCGTCAATATAAATAACTTTTACATGAGCACCACAAAAATTCAAAAGCATTTTCAGTAGAATTATGTCAAAAGTTCATGGAGTACCCACATTCCCACAAATAAAAGAATTCAAATGAAGATCACATGATACATTAGTTTGTTTAAAACATTTGTTACATTTCCTATAATTTAATTCCTAAACTTTAAAACCTAAATATTAACAGTGACTATATATATCGCATATAAAAGTCAGGTGTATCCATCTGTTATTATCTTTCCATGTACGTAAGACTAAAAAATTCTCTTAGAAAGAAAAAGAATTTTAACATTACTGTACAAGTATTACATTCGGTGACGGATACGTTAATTTTTTTATCTTCGCAAAATATAAATCAGTCAAATGGGCAAAACATAAAGAAATTAATCGGTTAAATACACCAAATAATGATAATTTATAATTTATATGGCTAAATTTGCTAAACAAAAACGTAAATCTCGACCAATTGTGATAGTTTTCAAGAAATATGGGTTGAAAATGGGAAGTTTTCACTGAATTTTGGTGAATTAATAACTCATTCGAGACTTATAATTAGTAGGTCAACCACTAGCTTATTGTTGATTGCCCATCGGTCAATAATAACTCTGTTACTATTAGTGTTGATCGCACAAGCTGTTGTTGAAACGGTTACCATTAGCAACTAGTTACTCACGTTTTATACAAATAAATATATATAAAAAGTGAATCATTTATTGAAAATGAATACGCATATTAAAAGTGGATTGATGTATCTTGTAAAGCTTCATCTTTAGAATAATAGTAAAAATACTTTCATGTATTTACTTTTCTTTTTCAGTAAATTTAATTACTTGTCGTTTTATGAAAATATAAACATCTTTTGAATACTAGTGTAAATAAATTTCATTTATTTACTTTAATCTAATATGTGTTTATGGGTTACATATAATTAAACTACAAATTACTTCATTTTATGTTTTATACTCAATTAAATAATATATTTTTTTTACATATATCATCATTTATTCTCATGTTTCACTAACAACCCAATTACGTAAAATATTAAAAAATTATTTAGTGTGAACAGTGTAATCACAAATTAAACTTTCTCATATAAAATTTTCTCTCTTCTCTACTCACAACCACTTATAACCATATCATACAACTTAGAAAACCCACTCACATAATTCCTTGCATGAGAAGACATGGTGGACTTGTTGGCTTTTACTTTGGTTAATAGTTGATCACTTGGAATCAAGGACCGAAGGCTTTCAATTTCGTCAATATAAATCACTTTTACATGAGCACCACAGAAATCCAAAAGCATTTTCAATAGAATTGTGTCAAAGGTTCATGGAGATACCCACATTCCCACAAAGAGAAAAATTCAAATGAAAACCACATGATACATTAATTTGTTTAAAACATTGTTACATTGACACTCCCTATAATTTATTGCCTATATAAAACATTATAACCTACTTAATATTAACAGTAACTATATATATCGCATATAAAAGTCGGATTTTTCCATTTGTTGTTATTATCTTTCCATGTACTTAAGACAATCAGAAATTTTCTTTTAGATAGAAAAAGAATTGTAACATTGCTGTAAAAGTATTATCTTCGGTGAATCTTCGCAAACTATAATTTGTAGGCCAACCACTTACACAGTTATTGCTAATTGCCCATGGGTCAATAATAACTCCGTTACTATTAGTGTTGATCGCTCAAGTTCTTGCTGGACCGGTTACCATTGGTAACTAGTTACCTCTCGTGACTAGTTACTACCACTTGCAGTTGTCGCTGATCAGTTACTACTTGTGAGTATGATAATCGGTTCCAATCAATGATTAGTTTCTATACAAGTTCCATCAATAATGGAACCCCAGTTACCTACTACTCATGATCCGTTCCTATGGTCACTAGGAGGCTTCGTCCTCTTGAACCATCGTGTTTGAATGTGCTCAGAATAAGAATAGTCTTGTACATGCAAGTACGTTGGCCCCATGATACTATTCTATTCTAACGCATAACTTAATGAAGTAAAGGGTTGACAATGAAAGGTTCAACATATAAACTATTCTAACGCTTTGTAATGGAAATAAAGGATATTTATTTAAAAGAAAAATTAAAACTGAATGAAGTTACCAACAGAAATTATGAACAAAGTCTGATTTCATATATTAGTTAAGTTTTATTTATTGTAATTCTCATTGTTATAATCATAGGATATGATTTTATTTATAACGTTTTCTAGTCATCTCCATTGTATTTTCATTAGACTTCCTTTTTTATTGTAGTACTGTAAGATGTTGATTAATAACATATAATAGCAAATAGGTTATGCTCAATGTGTGCACACACAATTATCATTCAAGACATACGAAGAGATCGAACAAAAAAATTGCGTGACGAGATTTTCATAATTACTTTAATTAGAGTAATTATACTACAACAAAAATACAAGTTGAGTAATAATAGTTACGTGTTAATTTACAAGTAACATAATTATATTACTTCATTTTTTGTAAAGTAATTATTATTACACTAAAACAAAATATACAGCTACTAAGCTATAATAAAATAGTAGAGTTATAATAATTATACTACATGGAAAATATAACTGAAGAAACACTAAGTCTAACCTAATATCTCACCCAGGGGTGGATTTATAGATAAGACTGAACTTATAGATTTAGCTCACTACTTTACCGATTGTATGATTATGGATAACGATGAGTTCCAGCGGACAATTCACGTTCAAAAAAGAACACTTTGAGATCGTTACGAGAAGCGGTATAGTGGGGGTCTTTTCATAACCACCCTCCGGCGTGAGAATCGAGAGTGTGGACTCGGATCCTTTTACCGTTAGACCTCAACTTGTATTTATAGCCGAAGGGGGAAGAAAGGTTGGGCCAGCTGTCCCTACTCAATGGAAGCTTCTATTTTCATGGTTGAGAACGATGGCCTTTCCTGATTGGTTGGACAGTATAGCCAATGGTGTTATTTCTTTCTGTGCAAGTACTGCATTGACTCATTCCTATTGCGTCATTGTGCATCCATATAATTTCCAGGTTACTACGTAGTGGTAACTCACCACGTGTATTGCCTATGGTGGTACTTCTGCTGTGCCTTGTTACTCTTCACTGTTATGAGTGTGTCTTCCGCGATGGCATGTGGCTCCTCGTGGGAGATATTCTTTCCGCGGGTTATTCTTTTTGACCTGTTAATTGTATAGTGTGTTTGGTACCTTACCCTTAAAAGTCCCCCGGCCCATTGTTACTTCCATGATTCCTTCGCGAGTGGAATATTGTACTTATTTTGTTTTCGTTTTTTTGCTTTCGGTTGTTAAGCATGTGGGTACTTATGGGAGTAATAATTGTCTGTCTTGTCTATATTTAGCTGTGATGATGTCACCATGCGTATTAGACTGCTGCTCATTTACATCATGTGGGTGTAACTGTTTTTCATGCCAACGTATTGAAGTCTCTATCCTCCGCGACTCGTGGCCGCTTTCTATTGGTCACCCTCGAGTCGGATCTCCAGCTGCCCAACTACCTCATTTATTTCTTTGGGTATAAATAGGCGATAAGTGTTCATCCCCATGCATTCTATTTTTGGGTGCTTCCTTTCTTTCTTATTTTTCCTTCTTTGTGCAATATGACTATCTTGACTGCTGTGTTGCATGGTCCAAAATTATTGTGTGTACTCCTCGGGTCTCCCTTGGTGAGTTATCGCGGTGATTTCGGACCTGGCTTCATCCCTGTCAAGTGTCATTGCTTAGGCTTTCTATGTGGAAGTTTGGTATTTTGAGTACTTATCTTGGGTTATTGTTCTGTAAAGTATTAAAAAACCTTCAAGTGTTTTTTTCTTAGGTTTTCTATGTGAAAGTTTGGTATTTTTAGGTGGATCTTTCCATGATGATTTCTTCACAAGTCTACCGTTGTGTAACATCTAATTTTTCTGAAAAGTAACTGAGTGATAACTAGATCTTCTGATAAAGCTAACATTTTACTGCAAGTGGGCATGACCGACAGACGTCAGACAGCGCTTGTGTCAGTCACGTATTTTCAGCTGTGCGCGCGTGTTGTCCACGTGCCCACTTGTTCTGGATTCATTAACTTCCCGCGTGACGTGTCACATCCTTATTTGGCCTCCGGTTTTCTGGAAATTTCAATTTTTAACTTTAACCGCTACCGACGATTAGTATAAATAGGTTGTTTGCTCTTTTTTCTTATCATTCTTTCCATATTCCTGTTTTCTTTCCGTATTTCTCTCATGGCTTCTATTCATGATGTCGTCATTAAGTGGCGTCGATATGGTTATGAGACTACTATCACTTATCTCCGGCCTAGGAACCAAAATTTCCACCAAGGGGTATAACTACAATGGATGCTCCTTCGGGAAAGCTAACTCTGTACTCTGAGTTTTTTGGCCTTGGGAATTTCCATCTTCCCATTACCACATTTGTTCGTGATATTTTGGTATATAATGGCTTGCACATTACCTAGGTTCATCCGCTGGGTATGATGCGTTTGCGTCACTTTGAGTTTTGTTGCCGTAGTCAGCTTATTAGACCTTCTGTTGACAAGATTTTGGTGTTCTACAAGATGTATACCAAGGGTAGATGGTATGGTTTTCTTCTTCGGGACAAAGAGGTAACTTTCGTCGGAGATGCTCCGCGGAGCCTCCGCGTGTGGAAACAAAGGTTCTTTTTTATTAGCACCAGTGCCATTCCCATCCCGATGAATTATCGGGATCCGTCTGTTCCCATTGAAGATGATCCTCCGCGCGATTTTCTATATCAGTATTGGTACAAGACTCTTACCACGCGGGAGACTCGTTTTTGTTACATTCCAGAGTATGCCTTGGTTGCTACTGGGATGAGTAGGATATGGTCTCGGCCCATAAGACCCCTATCCATGGTCGAGACGGCCTATGTAAGTGTTCTTTTACCTTCTGCTTGTTATGTGTTTCCTCCGACTCTCTTTATGTTTGTTGTATACAACTATGGGTCGTGTCATAGAATCTCTCATTGAGGATGGACCGGGAGTCATGACTCGTCGTGATTTTTTTGAAGGGGGAACCCCCATTAGAATTTTGTTTTTCCGCTTTTTGGTGTTGAGGGTGCTGGTGAGCCGATTCTTAATCCTCGACCTATAACTGCTATGGACGCGGATGGTATGAAAATGATCCCATTGCTTCCGCTTTTTAGTTTCGGGCTTTTCCCGCGTTTATTTCTTGACTTAGCCACTCGACTTAAGTTGGGGGACCTTTCTTGTTTCTTCTGTTGGTCTTTGTGGTCTTCAAGTCTTTCGCGTTCGTGGTGGGGAGGATGTCTGTTGTCATCAGATGATTCTGCATCATCTTTTGAGAAGATAATGGCTCGCGGGGTGATTCTCGCTTCCAGCTTTCTCGCATGTTGTTTAAAATTCCCTGCTAACTATTTCTTTTTCCTTCTTTAGCCACATCACTGGGTCTTCGTCCTCGTCATCAGTTTCGAATGGACTTCTTTGGCCACTAGTGCGGGTTTCCGCGAAATGGAACGAGGCGTCATACTGAGGATGTTCTACTTCGATGTAATCTTCATTTTGTCTCAAACTTCCTTCCGGGCCCTGCATGGATGGAAGATTGAGGTGTCGTCATGGGAGGTCTGCCGGAACTCGTGACGTGATTTTTGATTTTCAGTTCTAGCCGATACAGATGGCGCCAATGAAAAACACCAAGGGGTGGATTTATAGATAAAACTAAACATATAGATTCAGCTTACTACTTTACCGATTGTATGATTATGGATAACGAAGAGTTCCAGCGGACAATACACTTGCAAAACTAAACACGGTGAGCTCGTTACGAGAAGGGGAATAGTGGTGGTATTCTCGTAACCACCCTCCGGCGTGAGAATCAATATGGTAAGTGGTCGGAATATATTAAGAGAGTTCGAGAGTATGGAATCGGATCCTTTTACCGTTAGACCTCATCTTGTATTTATAGCCGAATGGGGGAGAAGGATTTGGCCAGTTGTCCTTACTCAATGGAAGCTTTTATTCTAATAGTTGAGCATGATGGTGTAACAACTCGGACTTTTCGAAAACTATATCTTTATTAAAACCCGACCCGTTAAGATGTTCGGGAAATTTTCCTGAATTTATCGAGTTTAAATTGATTATTATATTAGTATTAATTAATTTATAATTATATCTTTCTTGGTTTGGCAAAAATTAACCCAAAATGAAAAGTTTAACCCTTTATGTATTCAACCTCAAACATTAGGGACTAAAAGGAAAGTTCTGTTGTAACCCATATTATCAAATGGATAACCCAAACCTATACCCGTGTTCCTATTGCAACCCATGACTCATTTACGTTTCTTGAACCTTAATTCTCGCGCTTAACTTGGAATTTATTTGTGATCTTTGTTAATCTTTTTAAAATCGATCTTACCGACAATTATAATTAAGAAACAATATCAGTTATTATACGCATTGACTAAAATACTTGGCCGCCCTAACTCGATGATCAATACCCTATATAACGAACTGTATAATTCAATTAATTTGGTCTGCTCAACCCTATATGCATCGTCTGCAATATCCCATTATCTAATTGTATTATCATTGACGTCTGTATGGTGTTCGTAATCCTCATCTGGCCGGCCACCGTCTTAATAATTAACCACTGCTTGTTCATCTTCTAAGATAATTGATATCACAGATTTGTTCGTCGTCATTCACCCTTCATTAGTCCTAAACTCAATTGATCAAACGTTTAACGAATTGATCAATTGATGGTTCTAGGGTTCATAAGCTTTTGGATTGCGTCTGCTTGTGTTTATATTTAAAAGAAGCGAGTTTGTAAACACATATCACTCATAGCCCAGTGGATAAATATTATCAATCGCGGGATGGAGGTCGCGGGTTTGATCCTTTGTAACCGAGATTTTAAGGTTTTAATGCTATTTTCTTATTTTAAAACAACTTATAATTATATTAAATATAATAATAGCTAAATAAATTATTTTTATTAAAAACCGGCGATGATACTCGTGTTTTCTCGCATCTTTTCGTTCGTGTATGTATGTATATGTGTATTTAGATATAAATATATGTATATATACATATATATAATACCACGTAAATTAATTTTATTGATTTAATATATATATATACAAAATACAAACTTTATCTATACTTATCTACTTTAACAAACTTATAATTCTAAGGATGTCTTTTATTCATATAATTATATTAAATATTATAGTATTATTTTAAACGGATTAATAAACTAATAATATCGTTAAAACGGGTTTTACTTAGACAATATTTTTATATAATGAAGTACTATATACTTTATTTGTAATTTATACTAATAATTTTTCATATAATATCTTTAGATAAAATAAAATATTTAATTAATTATGATTAAAAAGAATATAATATCGCTTAATAATAATTATAGTTACAGAGCTTTCTTAATCGATCTAGTTCTTTAACTCAACGTATCCGTATTTCTTTTCCTTATTAGGCTTATCGTCAACGCGTGTGATCTGCTTTCGTCATTTTTTTAGTGTTATCTATTCACTTTTGTTCATCTATTGAGGTTAGTACCACATTCCCCTATTTAACCGCTTTCAATGTTTTGGGGACATATGCGTAAATAATACTTCTTATACATACTTATACTCAAAACTGCAACTTTGTCTTATGTGTTAACAACTTATACCTTACTTGTTTATGTGCTTATTTGCTTTGTATGATTCCGCATTCGGAGAGGTCCAACATAATCTCGGTCTAGTAATGATCATACGCCAGTCGTTATAGCCTTGTGCTTCTCGACATCTCAGTTATACGTACTCATTTGGTTAATTTGTTATTCTCATATGACTTGTTGCAGCTACGTATTTTGTTATATATATACTATATATACAACTAAACTGGTGTGTTGCTCACTCAACATGTGTTGTTGACAAAATTCTATTTTAAACGCATATGCAGGTTATCGTAGAAATTTAATGCAGGTTGGTGAAGACTTAGTGAAGAATTTAAGTTATAAATGATACGATCAAGAATTTAATTTGTAATTGTTGTTTGTTTAATAAGTTGTATTTTGTACTTGAATTATTTGAAATTATTAAATAGATATTGAAACTTATATTGTGCATGATAGTAACCTTGAGAGCTGTGATAATCAGTTCGCGCTCTGGCATTTCCGCCGTAGGTTGGGGTGTGACAGATGGCCTTTCCTGATTGGTTGGACAGTCTGGCCAATGATGTTCTTTCTTTCTGTGCATGTACTGTGTTGGCCCAATCCTATTGGTCCGTCGTGCATGCATATAATTGCCAGGTTACTACGCAGTGGTACCTCACCACATGTCCTGCCTATGGTGGTACTTCTGCTGTGCTTTGTTACTCTTCACTGTTATGAGTGTGTCTTCCACGATGGCCTGTGGCACCTCGCGGGGGATATTCTTTTCGCAGGTAATTTCTTTTGACTTGTTACTTGTATAGTGTGTTTGGTACCTTATCCCCACAATAACTTAATTATTTATTACTCAAGTTTCATTTTTTCTTATATGTTGCCCCTACCTTGAATATATTAATTTGGTTAATAGTAGACTAGATAGATTGAATTCCATTATAGTTACTTAATATCTATTATCGCTGGCAAAACAAGTTACAGATTGATTTGCTATTTTCACCTGACCAATAATTTTAGATTTTAAATTAAAATGTTAATATTTCCTTATTGCATTCATATATTAGGCATTCATCAGTAAGCATAAACCATTATTGTTTCATGGTTGGTTGTTGCCTTAATGCCTTCAAATCCTTATTGTGTTCATATATTAGGCATTTAACTATTAGTTAGTGTTTCTCGGCTTGGAGAAATTTTATAATCGTGTGCAAATTGCGTGTGTCACGCTTATAAAAAAAGCCACGATGACTGCATGAAGACTTTACAGCAGCCCTCTCCTTACACTACGCTGATCGGTCTTTTCTAACTCATGATCGGTCTTTGCTGTTTCCACTAAGTGTGTGTGCTCATCACATACCATCAACGCATCTATCCCTCGACCTTTGTATTAATATACTTAACCAAGAAACCTTCTTTTATTCAGTGACAACAACACAAGAAACAGCAATATATAGACATGAAAGAAGTATTAAAATTTGTTAAAATGACCAGATCCTTACTTGAGTTTTTTCTTTTTGAAAATTTTCTATTTGATAGGACTTATATATGGAACCATATTTATTTTAAATATTTGTTAAGGTTCCTTAAATAGGCCGATAAAGTTGATTTAACTAAGACTGAATTATAATCTCATGAGCATGAAGACATCTGATGAAGATGAAACAACAAAAACACAACTCTTTGAATAGAAATTGTTTTTTAGGAAATTATAATATTAATATTCTCGTATCCTTTACAGAAGAGACACAGATATATGCATACAAATATATCTTGGTACTCCTTACTTAGAAATAATTAAAATAATAATACACAAAACACACATATGAACAAGATAAAATAATTTATTGGATATTTGCAATTATAACACCAGATAACTAGCTAGCTTTTAATGCGCATATGCATACAGGTTCCTTCATTGAGTTCACCGAAATTATGAAATGATCTTTAGCCAGATATCTCAATGTGCTTCCATTCGTTTGTGATGGTATAAATGTAAACAGAAGCTTTGCTGTCAATACTAGGATCAGCCCAAAATCCAGCTCGGTCTTGATAACTCGAGTCATCCAACGTATCGCGCCTCCCCCCCTCTTTTACTCTTCTTGTTATTGAATATGCCAAAGAAAGAAAAAAATGATTTCTTCTGAGATTTCTGTCCACCCATTTCTTTGAAAAATAGGAAGTTATAGTTTGTGAAAACAGAAGTGGGAGGTGATTAGTTTGTTGCTGGCTATGAATGCACAATTGGGTGTGACCGATTTTATAGAGGGGGTGTTACCTTTATTGTGGAGGAGTGAGTTTAAAGCAAATGAGAATCTTGGTTGGGATATAAAAATGTAGAATCAATTCCATGGGGCACCGAAAATATTTAATATTGATTGACTATAGGGCAGGTAATAACTTAGGCACAGAACATGGTATGACAACCTCTGAATTGTAAATTGAATTGTAAAACCATGTGTTTTTGTTTTTCCATGTACTTGTTTTCTCAAGAGCTAAAAGTTAAACTAGCTTTATTAGATTGCTTCCAATATCCTCAAAATAAGTGTATACTTGTAAGCTAGAATGTTGTTTTGTTGTGTACTTGTTGCAAGCCACTAGTGTTGTTTTCTTAACATATATATCTTGACTTGTATTCTTTTAGGAAGTATTCTTCATAAAAGAGTTCAGTAAACTATTGTGTTTTTATTTGTTTATAACTATGGTAATTGTTTGACACACAGAGTGTTGATGAGTGGAGAATTCCACACAAGGTATTGTGTTTTTATTTGTTTATAACTATGGTAATTGTTTGACACACAGAGTGTTGATGAGTGGAGAATTCCACACAAGGCATGCACAATTAGAATGGTACTAATATAGCTAATTTCTTGGAAAGTCTTTGTTCTTGTGACAACTTAAAATTAGGGCGCTTACTTAAGTTAAATTTACATATTACTAGCACATCATACTTTATTTCATTTCAGAATGGATTTTGATGTCACAAAGTTTAACTGGCTTTAACAAAGTTGTAGCCGTCATAGGTTGTCTCACATTTATGCCATATTTTCTTTTCTAGAAATGACAAGTCAACACCTATTGAACTCACCTAAAACGAGTTCTAATCAAGTAAGATTTCGCTAATGATTTCATAGATGATCGTTATAAAGCATTCTTTAAATATCCTTTATGTATAGACATGCAATTATCTCTACAATCTCATCCCTGTTGACTAGCATTGCTTGCATATCATCTCCATGATCTCATCCCTTTTGACTAGCCTTCCCTTTAGCCTACTACTAATATTTCCCATTTGTGTTCTTATTTACTCTAGTATTTAATCCACTTTGTATCCGCGATTTACATTATCAAATAATCAAAATACAAAACACCTATGGCTACCATATTTTAGATGGTATCAGATCAGGATCACAAACCGCTCTACTAGAAAAAAAAAACACTAGTAGCCGTTAGGCTTACCTCTATCATCAGAGAACACAACCAAAAATATTTGAAGAATTTGTCGTTCGTATTCCCCCATCGATAAACCACGCTCACACCCCACCAACTCAAGAGTCCTCAATGGTACACCCCTTAGCTAATTTTGTCTCATACAAAAATTTTTCTAACACACACAAGGCTTTCTTAACAGCCATCGACTCGATCAATGAGCCAAAATGTTTCCATAAGGCTGTTTAAAACGAAAAGTGAAAAGAGTCAATGAAAAAAGAAATCCATGCCCTTGAAGAAAATGGCACATGGACCCTCGAAAAGCAACCTGAAGGAAAACGAGCAATTGATTCAAAATGAGTCTACAAAGTAGTCGAAAGATACAAAGCGCGACTCTTTACTAAGGGATTTACACAAATGGAGGGTGTTGACTACCATGATACATTCGCTCCCGTTTCTAAATTGGTCATGGTTCGGACAATTTTGGTCGTAGCTGTAAAACTAAACTGGTTCATACACCAACTTGATGTGAATAACGCCTTTCTACATGGAGATTTAAATGAAGAGGTGTATACGAAGATACCTCAAGGCTTTGCTAAAGAAGGAGAAACGAGAGTTTGTCGACTGGGGATATCGCTTTATGGGCTTAAACAAGCCTCACAGAATTGGTACCAAAAATTCACCAGTGCTCTCGTTGAACTTGGTTATAAACAATCGAAAGCCGATCATTTTCTTTTCATCCATCCATATAGGAAGACTTTTGTTCCAGCACTCATCTATGTCGATGATGTTGTAATAGTGGGCAACAATGGAGACGAGATACAAGATACGAAATAAAGGCTTGACTATGGCTTTAGCAAAAAAGACCTTATGGACTTTAAATACTTATGTGGTATAGAGGTTGCATGTACCTCAGACGGACTAGTTTTAAGCCATAGAAAGTGTGTTTTGGACATCCTTGACGGCTGTGGTTTACAAGGATGTCGACCAAGCTAATTACCTATTGAACAAAATCTTAAACTTGATAGAAGTGAAAATGAACGAAAGGTTGATGGCAATCAATGTCATCGAATGATAGGGAGATTACTTTATTTGCAAGAAACTCGACCTGACATTTCATACTCGGTTAACGTATTAAGTCAGTTTGTAGCCTACCCAAGACAACCTCATTTGGATGTGGCTCACCACGTTTTAAGATATCTCAAGGCCACACCCGAGCAATGGGGTCCTTCTCCCACGAGAAGGAGGATTTAACCTCACGTCATACAGTGATTCATATTGGCTTGGATGTCTGTACACACGCATATCTCGAACAAGTTACATACTCTTTGGTGGAGCACCAATCTCTTGGAAGACAAAGAAATAATCTATCCTCACCCGTTCTTCTGTTGAGTCAGAATACCAATCTATGGTGCCCACCGTTAGTGAAATTCTATGGGTTCGATGGCTTTTGATGGACCTTGGATTACTTTTGACAGAACCAATTCTTTTTTTTTTGCGACAATCATGTGGCTCGCCACATTGCCAATAACCCGGTCTTCCATGAGCGCACCAAACACGTTGAGATGGATTGCTACTTAGTTCGAGAAAGAGTATGAAGTCAAGAAATAAGACCCATTTGTATTGACGCCAAGATGCAAATCACGGATATTTTCACAAAATGATTGGGATCCCAACAACTTCGATTTCTTCTCGACAAGTTGGACATTCAAAACATACATGCTCCAACTTGAGGGCAAGTACTGAAATGCAATTATCTCCATAATCTCATCCCCATTGACTAGCATTTCTTGCGTATCATCTGCATGATTCCATCCCTTTTGACTAGCCTTCCCTTTAGCCTAATATTAATATTTTCCGTTTGTGTTTTATTTTCTTTAGTATTTAATCCAATTTGTATCCGTGATTTACATTATCTAATAATCAAAATACAAAACACCTTTGGCTACCATATTTTAGATTATGTATATTCATAATTTCAGTATTATAACTCCTGGAGACTTTTAACACAACAAAGAACATATGTTAAGCAATCATGGGTCTTTACAAGTATAAAATTTCATCAGAGAACTTGCCTTTAGCTGAAGCTTAGTGATTCACTACTAGCGAGGAGCTTTCTCTGGTTACAAAAACCCTAATAATCATTAGCCAATCTAATGATCATTTTCTAACAAAATTAGCTAGTACCCGAGATGTTTGTCCATTTTGAATCATTTGGGATTTTTTGCTGTCACACCCCAACCTAAGACAAAAATGTCGATGCGCGAACTGATTGTTCACATCTTTCAAGGTATTATCATGCAATAATTTGAAAATTGCAATATCTATTAAATTAAATTAAATATTCAAATAATCCAAACAATTTGAAAATCCAAATCATTAAAATAAAACAAATACGTTCAAAATTCAAGTCTCGATATATTGTGTCTTGTTGTTATTCTTCTAACTTAAGGAAGCATTTAAATCTCTTCCAAACCATGCATTTAATTAATCTAAAAACTGCATATGTGTAGAATATTAATATATTTTGTCAACACTAGGTTGAGTGAGTAAAACACCATTTAGTTTAATACAATATAATATGAGAAAAATAACAAAATTATACTTATGAGATATACAATCAAGCCAAAGAATGTAATATTGTAAGCAATTAATGATGAGCGGGCTAAACCGTTGCCAGACGAATCGGGCGTTGGTTACCATAAAAGATTTGTCGGTGAAACCATTGGCAGGCGATCAGACGCCGGCCACTACGACAGTCGTATGATCATACTAATATGTGAATATGATGGACCTTTTTGAATAAGTTCAAATAAACAAATCAACAAGTAGTACGTTAGACACATAATTAATAACACACAAGGTTAAGAGTTGCTAATGTGAATATTTGTAGTATGTAAATATTGTAAGTACGCATATGTCACTAAAAGTTTGGAAAACAAGTAAAAGGAGGGGAGTGAATTACTCAGCTTATCAAATAAGCGAACGAAGAAGTGTGATAAGAAGATAACAAACAAGTGTCACGCTCGTCGAGATAAATCAATGGAAAACCTTAAGTAAGAGTAATGACGAAAAATAACAACAGATTAATAAATATGTTCTTTAGATTAAAAAAGATTTAAATTGGATGGGTATTTGTAAAATAATAAATTATTAAAATTTATTATTAAAAATAAAATTAATTTTAGATTCATATTGTAAATAGCATATAATGATATTTGTATATAACCTTTTATAAAATACCTGACCATTGTTTATTTTAACATGTAGAATAAATCTATGTATTTTTAGTTATATAATTTAAATTAAAAACCTTATTAAATAACTTATTAATGTTGAATCATTTTATATATATATATATATATATATATATATATATATATATATATATATATATATAAGAAGTGTAAGAAGTAGATTTTTCCTAAGAAGTGTGTTTTAACCATTAAATCTAATAAAACACATTGCAAAATAAATACACCGCCATTAAAATAAAACACGCCGCACAATAAACACACTTTCCATATCCATCGTCAGATCAACATATCTAACGCATAAGATTACTTCTTACACTTCTTATTATAACTTCACCATATATATATATATATATATATAGGGTTAGCATCCTCTAAGAACTCTCATTTTTTTAAGAACTTTAAGAACTAATGCTAGCCTTTGATCTTAATAATCAATGGATCTAATTAAACAAGGGTATGATTGTAATACAAGGGATATTTAATTAGATTAACACAGGGGAAAAGGGTAAAATGGTAAGAAGGTATGTTTTGGTTTTTGAAATTAATCTCCTATGAAAACTACTCCGATAATCACTTCCTAAATCCAATCCTATTTTTACTCATTTCTTCTATATACACACGATCTCTGTTGCTCTTTTTTTTTTTGGGGGGGGGGGGGGGGGGGTGAATTTATCATTGGATAACAAAATTTCTTTTTTGGATTTTTTTTGTGTTTTGTTGCAAGACGAGTGATATTATCGATATTAAGAAACAAAATATTATCAATATTTTATATAATCCTTGTCTACCACTGTTTGTTTCAAAACTTTACACCGTCAACAAATAATTCAAGTTACATGGTAAATAATATACTGATATAAGTAGATACATGTTCATGTTTATCTTTCACTCAAACATATATAAAACAAAAAAATTATATCTTAATACGTTTACGTATATGTTAATAGATAAATTTACATATATGTAAATGTATACATTTACATATACAAATAGGTCACTTGTAAATATGCCAATTGAACAAGTGTAAAACTGTAAATAAATCAATTACACAAATAGATCAACGTACACAATTAGACATGTACAAATAATAACTAAATTACATATATGTAAATATTGTATACAGTAAATGGGTCACATAAACGTATGTAAATTTTACATATATATAAAACTTTTCAGTTACATTATGTAAAAAATATTTTAAACATGTAAATCTGTAATTATTTAACTTAAGCATTTGATGTATAGATTTATATACATATATATGAAAGGAAGATTACAAATGCAAAGAACTACTGCATATCAGTAAATAAAAAAAATTTAAATTTACAATAATCCAAAAATATTCTTCGTACATAACCAAACAAAAAAAGGTTAAGTTTTGACTATGGGAAAAAAAGTTTTGATAAATAAAAAATTAAATATGAATGAACTAAAATATATGTTCCATGTTGATCTTCAATTCCACCAAGATAAATTTTTTTCCAGCGATAATTAATTCTGGGGTGGACAATCTAACACCAAAAATAAATAACAACTCAATATTTATGTAAAAATTGGAATATAAGTCTGAAGAACGGAATCGCATGCATGGAGAGAAAATAGGAAGTTAATCAGATAATTTAGGAGATTTGAAAATAATGGGATCCGATGAACATGATTAATTTACATTAATACCCTTCAATTAAATTAAATGTAAATAATGACTAAAATAATGTGATTGTTAAAATGAATTCTTAAAGTTCTTAATAAAATTAAGGGTTCCTAATTGATACTAACCCTATATATATATACATATATATATATATATATATATAGGTTTTAACAAAGGTCTAGAAAATGGACTAGTTGATATATCGGTTAGGACAAAATATTGATTAGTTATTATATTTATGTTATTAATAATATGATTTAAATGATTAAAAGACTTAATAATATTGATTTTCCAAAAAGAAAACAAAGCAAAACGGGCACTCTGAGCCTTAACACACACACCCTAGATATACGATTTTCCTATGAAATAAATTGTATCTTTTTTTATTTGATTTTCCTCATTATTGTTTTAACTGACTGATTGCTTCATCAAAAAACAAACATTCTGAAGAAACACGGATCTATTCTCCTTAACGCGCCCTAGATCCAGTGAGTCCACATGGTAGGATACGATAACAACCAACAACGATATGCACTAAATCTCCCAAAGTCCAGTGACAAGCACCTGCAAAACAGACACCGTGAGCTCGTTACGGGAAGGACAAGAGGGGGGGTGGTCTTCCCGTAACCACCCTCCGACGTGAGAATAAGTACAGTTCCGATAGAGAGAAAGTACTTAAGTATTTAGAGTAGATAGTTGGGAGTGAATAAATATCTCATGGAGATTGAGAGGGTATCTATAGCCAAAGAATGTGAGAATGTAATTGGATCAGTTGTCCCTTTCTAGAAGATGCTCTTGTAACCACTTGAACACGTGTCCTAATATGACAGGTTGAGCTATACATCGCATGTGCATGGGGATAACAACCTGAACACGCGTCCGAATATGATAAGGCGATATATATTCCTGGCCATGTGCATGGTTATAACAACCTGGCCAACTGTCCTTCATTTATTGGTTAACAAATTACGTATTGCTCAAGAAAGTATCTTGGTAAATCTTCTAGAAGGCACTTGGTTAATTACAACTGTCATATGATGTCACCTTTTGGTCTTTCTTGCGGATGATCATGCTATCATGCATATGACTCTTAAGGGCGTCTAGATCCTTCCGCTGATATGGTATAAGGATGTTTTCCCTTTACAAAGTATGCGGGTGATCCGTATGTCCAGCGAGTGCCTTTTGAGGAGTATTCCTCTGACCCGCGGTTGGTATTTAAGAGTATATGGGTCTTTTTGGTACCCTACCTCTGTAAGTCCCCCCCAGTCCATTGTTTTTTCCGCGTGAAGTATTATGTGGGTGAAGTTTTGGACTTAAGATTTATTTGGGGATTTTTGAATTTTGGAATTTGGTAGAAATATCTTCTGTTAGTTGGTGTGGATAACCATGAAAAAGGACAAGTTGGCCACTTGCAGGCGAGTGGGCAGGTGAAAAGACGTTTATGCCAGCTGTCACTGTACCCGACTGCACACCTTATTCTCTTTTTGAATTTCTCGCGTGACGTGGCATCTGCTGAGTGGACGACAACTTTCTCTCTCCACTGTTCGTATCCCATCGTATTAATTGCGATGGTATAAATAGTGGAGGTTATCTTCTTTTCGAAGTTTTATCACCCTTGATTTTCATATATCTTCTCTCATTTTCTTTTAATCTTCTGATTAACCGTTCGATTCCATTTAAGATTGCTCGTTGTTTTCCTTTTTTCACTGGACCCATGGCTAGTAAATCATTAATCCCAAACATCGATGATGTAGAAATTAATTGGGATCAAGCCGAGTACGAAGAATTGCTTCGTACTTACGGCATTCCACTGGAGTGGGGACCAGAGTTCCCTACTGCCGGATCTGTGGCTAGCAAATCTCCAGCCAGGAAGATGGCTGTCTATGCCTACAATTTCATCCATGGGAATTTTCGGTTTCCAGTAACCAAGTTCCTTTTGAAGGTGCTTAGTGCATATGGGATTCATCTCTCCCAGTTACATCCACTTACACTTACACAAATTCGACACTTCGAATTTGTTTGTAAGTCGAACGGGATGGTCCCATGCGCTGATCGATTTCTGGTTTTTTACCGAATAGTTAATTGCGGCGGATGGTTTAGAGGTAATATCCGGAAGGATTAATGGGACTGAGCCTTCCGAAGGCCATGAAGAATGGATGAATAAATTCTTCTGGATTTCAGAAGACGTAATCCCGGATGCCATGGTTCGGCGTCCGGCCAACGAGGCGCTTCCGGAAGTGGTTACGGCTCAACATGAACGCCGAGAGTGGTTCCGCCTACTAATGTTGAATCCCTCCCCAATGCGGGCTATTCGGGAAGAGGCTTTAGTGTCAGTGGGTATGAGCCGCCTGTGGCCATATCCTGACTTGGAACCAATCTTTGTGGACGTTGACGAATTTAAGTCTTACGCGTTTGTTTGAATTTTTTATCTTATAAAACTTTTTATGATCTTTTTTCACTGGGTATGTTTCAGGTGATGTCTCTATGATCAATGCCCTATTTGACAATAAGGGTTGTCCCTGAAAGAGGATCCACGATGCGAAGGATCCTCCCGTCCTAGATAGGACTCGAGGACATTTTCTTTTTCCAACCAACGTGCAGGAGGAGCCAACCTTCTCGGAGGATATCTTCCACACAGGTGCGTACATCCTCAACCCTCGTCCACTTAATATTCTTACTACTGATGAGGTGGTCGTGATTCCATCCTCGAGTGATAAATCATCATCCCTAGAAGAATATGAGTCTGACGTTGCTTCGGAAATTTCATCCGTTTCGCATACACTAGCAGAGTTAGAACGAAAGAGGAAACTTCAGTTCGCCGGAGCAAGTGACACGGGCGTTAGAACTGCTGAAAGAGGACCATCTATGAAGAAACGTTGGACGCACCGTTCGAAGAAGCCAAAGGTCAGCCTTGCTAAACGCATGAAGGGAATGGCTGGTAAGTCAAAGTGACACCTTCGTCTTTTATGTTATGCATCGATTGATACTTAAGTGCTATTTTGATGTATACAGATCCAGCTAGGACCGTTGGTGGAGGTATTTCAGTTACCTCGGAAAAACCACCGTTTCCTCCTCCTAAAGATGAAAAACTACCATCTCCTACTACAGAGGAAAGTGAGAAACCACCAACTCCTCCATCTGAGGAAAATCAGGAGGTTCCCCTCCCTCCGCCAGAGACTGAAGACCCTCTGTCCTATCTGTTCGGGACTGGGGATCCTTTCAGTTCCAAGGAGAAAGACCCGGCTGCGGACGTGAAGATTACCAAGACTCAAGAAAATCCACACCAAGCTCCACTCCATCATTCGATCTCTCAATCACCACTTCCGACTGGTGAGGGAGAGGGTTCTCGTTCTCAACGTCAATCGTCGGACGTTGAAGGGGAAGTGGCAAGTAATGCACCACACCAATTGCCTCTTCGTGTCTCCTCCTCTGCTCCAGTTCGCTCCCATACACCGAGTTTTGACTATTATGGGGAGCCCAATCCGGGGGAGGATGATCACATGTACATTCCTAACTGGAATATTGTTAAGGGATCTCGTTTCACAGATCCGGACACTGGTGCGACTTTTGTCAATCAATGTGTTTCTCCTGCGGAACGGATCTTCCAACGTGGACGTTCCCGCCATGACCTTCATATGGATTTGTAAGAAACAAAACTCTGTTCTTCAAGATAGGCACACAACCGCTGTTGAGATTGCTCTTAGAAATGGAAAAAGATAGGCACACAGCCGCTCCTCGGTAATGGGAGGAAGCTTGCAAGAAACAAAACTCTGTTCTTCAAGCTGCCCGGGCTGAGGCTTAAAGAAAAAAGGAGGACCTGGAAAAGGCACTTGATGCCAATTCGACATTAGAGGCCCAAGTGACCCGCCATGGTACTATCAATCAAGAGCTTCAAGCGGAATCAAAACTACAAAAGGAGCAGACTGAACTTAAGGATAAAAGGGCTTCAGATATGCAAGCTGCCTATGACTCGCTTATGCAGGTGCGTGATGAAGTGGAAGCTCGTGCAGCTGAATATTTAAATGATAAACAAAAAATAGCCGACGGGTTCCATGAACTTCAAGAGAGGTCGAAGCGGGCAGAAAGGGAACGACGATGGCTGTTAGGATAAGGACTTAATTCGGTAAGTTGCTTCCTTATGTCCTTCATTGCATTATTGTTGTCACCCATGCAAATGAATTTATTTTGCTTTGGCAGGTTATAAACATATCAAAGAAGGACCTGGGCTAACTGATAGCCTTGCCTTCTTGCTTACCGCCTCCTCCCAATCTGGCCGCGTAATGGATTTCAATGAATGGATGACATACGCCTAGGCCGGTCACGAAGAACATCCGATTCATGGACTTGACGTTGCTCAGGAATATGATATGTGTATAAATGTATATGACAACATATTATTTCCTTTGCAAGACATGCTTCCGGAGTTTGCCGTAGCGAGTTATGGCGTGGATCGATTGAAGGAGTACTTGGAGGGAGAATCGGAAGACACCCCGCCTACACCTCCAGAAGACACCCCACCTACACCTCTAGAGAACATTCCGTCTACACCTCCGGAAGATGCATCTGCCCAAGACTCTTAGGATAGATTTAGACTTGTAATTTCTCATCATGCTTTGTAATTATCCGTTAACATGAATGAAAAGAAATCTTTTTGTGTTCTTGTGAGTCTTGTATTGTATCATATTTAGGATATTTTCTTTTGAGATATTTTTTTAATTATCCACATATGAATTTTGCAAGTGGGGTAGAAGCAATGATGAGGCGGAAAGAGAAATATCGCAAGACAAATGACAAGACGTGTATAACGTTCTTTTGCAGTCTATTTTTGCTTTTTCGTATTTCCCGCCAGACGTGTCAGCCTCTAATTGGGCCACACTTTTCTCTCTCCACCGGCATCCCATCCATCGCATTAACTGCGACGTGTATAAATAGGCCGTTTTCAATATCTATTCATTCTTATCTTCTAATTCTTCTTCTTTTTCTCTCCAACACTAGATCTGAGATTTCTGAATTCATTCTTGAATCTTCAGATCTAAGTTTTACAAGAACTCGAGTATAGTTTTCGCGTCCCCAATTTCAGCTGGATCTTACTTAATCATGTCATAACTCACACACATAGATGTGTCGACAAGGGAGTTAATGACGGGTTGCTATATTTAGAAAGATAACCGTTTGTTAAAGGCGGAATCAATAACAAACATACGGTTGCTTAATCAGTATTCAAAGGTAACCAACACAAACAAGATTCACTTAAAAGATTTCCATTTATATAATATCAATCATACAAACGATAATCTATTTAGGGTTTCTTGAAGGAAGGTTTTTCCGTACGAATCCTAAGACGGCCGTCACTTTCAAGAAAAATATTCTTTCTTATCCGAAAAGTGTAAAGGCTCAAATCCGTAGCTGATCATGTTGGAACCCGTGAGATTCGTATCAATAACAATAACTATTAACAGATCTCAGATCTGTGTTTATACTATTAATACGATTAAGGATCTAGCTCATAATTAACATTGATTCAGTGTAATATATGTATATCTATTATCAATACATTATCCGTATAATATTAGGTGAAGCTTGAGAGAGAGTTTGGACACCAACTCGTTAATTAACTCACCAAAAACTCTTATTAAAACGTGAACAGGAGTTCACTAAATATAGAAGGTGATCTGGTTCGCTAACATCCCCTAGCGAACCAGGCTCTCCTTCGTTACATACATTAACATAGCGAAACACCTCCTGATTCGTTAACATCCCCTAACGAATCAGGATGGAATACATTTAATGTCTAGTTCGCTAACATCCCCTAGCGAACTAGACTATAACTTAACGAACTAACTATTAAATAAATAAATTATTACATTAATTAATAAACAAAAAAGTTAACGATAAATACAAAGACTCTAGACGCAAAACCGTGCACTAACAGATCCGTTAGGCGGAGTGCCCTAAAACATTCTATTTATAGGCCTGCCAACCTAGGACAACTGTCATTCCTTCTAGAAACCCCAAACATTAATACATATTCAAATTACATAATCACAAAATATTCTAAGTGTAAAACAAGTCTTCCAGGTAGGCTTTGCATCAATCTTCATTCTCCGAGTAGGCTATGTACTCTGCCATCCTTCACAACTTGGTAACATAGAAGTGTGCCCGGGATCAGTTTCCGGGTAGACTTTACTTGAAGAGTATTTTACCAAGTAAAATGCTCAGCGGGTAGACTTCAATCTTCTTGACTTTTCCAGACTTTGCCCGACAAACCCTTACGAGCAACCTTGTTCTTCAATGGTCCATCTCAACTCCTTGCTATAAAATAACTTATTAGCAAAGTGTACTCAGCAGTACTGTTCCTTGCTTGAGTTAAACCTTGCCCGATATCACTTAAAGATATTACCTTAAATCATCAAGCTTGTTCGAACCACTATTATTAATGAATACCTTGCTCGGTCTTCCAATCACTTGGCTTCATGGAATTGGTTAGCCAAAAGCTTACTCGGGAGTGAACTTTACTTGGCTATGAAGAACAGACTTGCTTGACAAAGTGAACCTTGCCCGGATTTACATAAATTAGTGTACCTTGCCCGGTAATGCACTAATTTGAAAACCCTGCTCGGATATCCACTAAAGAAGATTTCTTGAAGATAACCTTGCCCGATAGACAAAATATCGTACCCGGCTAAGTAAAAGCTTGCTCGGAGGTCTAAGGTGTGCTCGGATCCATACTTAGTGAATTCTGAGGAGGTTGAGAAGATTCCAATCTTCTATATATCTCATTTTGGTCAAATCTTTGACTCAACAATCTCCCCTAGATTGCAACACCTCAGCTGACCCAAAACATTTCTAAGGTTACTTACACTTAGTCAAAATACACATCAAATCAAAATCAAATTACATATTCAACAAAACATAAAAAAATTACATAAACAGAATTCTGTCCGAAGACATTACATATCAAATCCTATTCTATGAATCTTGTCTTCATTTTAGCCAGAGATGCTTGTTTAGGCATGAAAAGTTCAATTTTTCTTGCTCACTCAAGAATCTTAACAATTCTGATTTCTTAGCACTTGTAGGCCTTTGCCTTTCTTTATAATCATAGAGATGTAGTGCTGCAATCACAGTCAATTGCCATATATTGAATTTTCTGAAGTCATTTTTCAAGAAGATCTTCACAATCTCTCCATTTTCCATCATAACATTTAGATGTTCAGTCCTGGAGTCATAGAATACTCCACTTGGCAAAACATTGTCGTTGACTGAAGGGTTTTTGGCTTTTACTGCAGCCTTGACAAAAGGTTTATCCATCTTCAAGTGCATCTGCTTTGGTTTTCCTTGAGTAGTTGCAGACATCTTCCTTTTCTTTGTACTGTTCTATTTTGAGACCAAGGATGTTGTCTTTTTGCAGAATTCCTTTACTTTGAATTTCCCCTTCATTGTCATTTTTGATAGATCAGCCATCTTTTTGGATATTCCTTTGCTCTTACCCACTAGAGACTGAGCAACTCTCTTCTTTTTTTTTAACTGTTGTTCTTTCATTTTCTTGAAGTTGCTTAAAATCTCTTTTGTTGTCATTACTTTTACTACGTCAAACGGAATTCCATTCTTCACTAAAAGTTTTGGTTTACCATCATATTTGCTCAAGAACTTTTGAGTGTTCATTTCTTCTTCCAATTTATCTTTCAATGTTTTTGAAATTTTATCAATAATAGTGTCTAGTTTCTCTTTTACCTCTGTCTCTGGTTCCTCCTGTTTAATCAGCTTGAGCAGAGATACTATCACACCTTTTGGAATTTCCTCATCATTTATGCAACTTTCAATCAATTCTTGAGGAACTTCCTTCTGATCTTCATAGTTTGATTCTTCCCTTAATTTCTTATTGTCTTCAAATAACTTCATCAGACTCTCTTGTTCTTCAAAGTCTTTGTTAGTCAGCATTTGATTTAGAAGTTCTCTGTCATAAATTTCTGTCATTCTTTGCACATATACTCTTTCGGCTTCTAATTCAGATTCATCCAGGTCTGAGTCCATTGTATTCTCTTGAAGATTGAAAGTCTGAATTTTATCATCTTCTAGAGCAATTTCTTTCCCTTTTAATTTCTTTCTTTCCTCAAGAACTTTCTTTTCATCTTCTGGAACATTATCCGTTTCATCATCTGAACTGTTTTCTTCATAAATAGAAAGAAGCTTTAACGAATTCTCCCCCTGATTCAGTGATTTCTCCCCCTGTTTTGGGGCAGCTGAGGTCTTCTCAACCTCAGACATTAGGGTTTGAACTCTTTGTAGAGCCTTTTTCAGTTCTTCAGAAAGATGATGTTTGTAGGAATTGAAATTACTTGGAGTTGGATCCATTGCTGATTCTCTGTTAAGCAATGAACACACAATTGTCAGTTAGATTTCTAAGTAACTGTAATTAAGATACAAATAAAGATTAAGACATAAAGAATATTTCGATTCAAACCGTTGTCTTGAATGATATTGAAAACTGCATAAAACAGAAATGTGAGTTACTCTTGAAATGTGAGAAAAAGTTAAGAGATGAATCAAACTATGAAGATCAGAAGAAAGTCCCACAAGAATTGATTGAAAATTGCATAAATGATGAAGAAATTCCAAATGGTGTGCTAGTATCTCTGCTCAAGTTGATTAGACAGGAAGAACCAGAGACAGAGGTAAAAGAGAAACTAGACACTGTTATTGTCAGAATTTCAAAAACCTTGAGTGAAAAAGAGAACAATGAACTGAAAAGTTTGAAAATGAAAGATGAATTGGAAAAAGAAACCAAAATTCAAAAGTTCTTGTGCAAGTATGGTGGAAAACCAAAATTTTTGGTTGAAAATGGAATTCCCTTTGATTCAGTAAAAGTCATGACAAGAAAAGAGATTTTGAGCAACTTCAAGAAAATGAAAGGACAACAGTTGAACAAGAAGAAGGGAACTGCTCAGTCTCTAGTTGGTAAGAACAAAGGAATATCCAAAAGGATAGTTGATCTTTCAAAGATGACAATGAAAGAAAAATCCAAAGTAAAGGAATTCTGCAAAAAGACAACATCTTTGGTCTCAAAACAGAACAGTACAAAGAAAAGGAAGATGTCTATAACTACTCAAGAAAAATCAAAGCAGATGCACTTGAAGATGGATAAACCTCTTGTCAAAGCTACAACAAAAGCCAAAAACCCTTCAGTCAACTACAAGATTATGCCAAGTGGAGTATTCTATGACTCCAGGACTGAACATCTGAATGTCATGATGGAAAATGGAGAGATGGTGAAGATCTTCTCCAAAAATGACTTCAGAAAATTCAATCTGTGGCAATTGACTATGATTGCAGCACTGCATCTCTCTGACTATAATGAAAGGCAAAGGCCTACAAGTGCTAAGCAATCAGAACTGTTAGGATTCTTGAGAGAGCAGGAAAAGTTGGACTTTCCATGCCTAAACAAGCATCTCTGGCTAAAATGAAGAATTTTAGCTTAGGGTTTGCTTTGTAATGTCTTCGGACAGCTTTTGATTATGTAATTTGTTTATGTTATTTGAATATGTAATTTTGATTTTGATTTGATGTGTATTTTGACTAAGTGTAAGTAACCTTAGAAATGTTTTGGGTCAGTTGAGGTGTTCCAATCTAGGGGGAGATTGTTGAGTCAAATATTTGACCAAAATGAAGTATATGGAAGATTGGAATCTTCTCAACCTCCTCAGAATTCGCTAAGTATGGATCCGGGCACACCTTAGACCTCCGAGCACGCTTTTACTTAGCCGGGTACGATATTTTGTCTATCGGGCAAGGTTATCTTCAAGTAGTTTTCTTTAGTGGATATCCGAGCAGGGTTTATAAATTAGTGCATTGCCAGGCAAGGTTCACTAGTTTATGTAAATCCGGGGCAAGGTTCACTTTATCAAGCAAGTTTGTTCTTCATAGCCAAGTAAGGTTCACTCCCGAGTAAGCTTTTGGCTAACCAAGTCCATGAAGCCAAGTAATTGGAAGACCGGGCAAGGTATTCATTAATAATAGTGGTCCGAACAATCTTGATGTAAATGGAATATCTCTAAGTAACATCGGGCAAGGTTCAACTCAAGCAAGGAATAGTACTCCCGAGTACACTTTGCTAAATAAGTTATTTTATAGCAAGGAGTTGAAATGGACCAATGACGAACAAGGTTGCTCGTAAGGGTTTGTCGGGAAAAGTCTGGCAAAGTCAAGAAGACTGAAGTCTACTCGGTGAAAATTTTACTTGGTAAAATACTCTTTAAGTAAAGTCTACCCGGAAACTGATCTCGGGCACACTTCTATGTTACCAAGTCCTGAAGGATGGCAGAGTACACAGCGTACTCGGAAAATGAAGATTGATGCAAAGCCTACCCGGAAGACTTGTTTTACACTTAGAATATTTTCTGATTATGTAATTTGAATATGTATTTATGTTTGGGGTTTCTAGAAGGAATGATAGCTATCCTAGTATGGCAGGCCTATAAATAGAATGTTTTAGGGCAAGCCACCTACGGAAGAGCGGACAAAGGAAGACAGACACATTAATTAAAAAAGAATATTGTGTGTGACAGCTGTCTTTGTACGGATAAACCATCATTCAAGAAACCCTAAATCGATTATCCAATTTGTATGATGAATGTTATATGAATAGAAATCTTTTGAGTGAATCTTGTTTGTGTTGGTTACCTTTGAATACTGATTATGCAACCGTATGTTTGTTATTGATTCCGCCTTTAACAAATGGTCATCTTTCTAAATATAGCAACCCGTCATTAACTCCCTTGTCGACACATCTATTTGTGTGAGTTATGACATGATTAAGTAAGATCCAGCTGAAATCATTTACTAAGATTAAATGGATGGTTCTCTATTATCACATAAATATTCTAAAATGCTAAATTATTAAGTTTGATACATCTAATTATCTAAACTGGATTGGATTACTAATTGATAGAAACTATTATGTTAAGCGGGTTTTTGGTTATAAAATTGAAAAAAACTTTATTTTAGGCGGTTTTAGTTAATGTACCGCCCAAAAGATTATTTTTACCGCCTAGAAAGGCTAATTTTATACTAGTGGATATTTTACGTATAGAAACATTTGTTAGAAATTGGTTAACACGTTATAAGATACGTATAGAAATAATAGGTACCTAATATATTTAGTTGATTAGGTATATAATTATGTGATCATGTATATTAGTTGATTTTACTAGAAAATAGTTAACTTTACATCCGATAATGGTTAAAACATTATAAGAATAGGTACCTAATATATTTAGGTGATTAGGTATAAAATTAGGTGATCAGGTATATTAATTGATTTTACTCGAATACCATTTAACTTTACATCTGATAATGGTTAACACATTATAAGTTAGACATAGAAATAAAGTAACCTAATAATTTAACATGATTAGGTATAATTTTAGGTGATTAGGTATTTTATACGGGTTTCAAAACCCTATATCTAGATACAAATAAAACAAAACATGATACTCTGTTTTTCTAAGATTAAATGGATGGTTCCCTATTATCACACACACACACACACAAACACACACACATATATATATATATATATATTCTAAAATGATAAATTATTAAGTTTGATACATCTAATTATATTAACTGGATTGTATTAATAATTGATAGAAACTTTTAAGCGGTGCACACTGCACCACCTAAAAAATATATATTTAAGCGGGTTTATTATTATGTTAAGCGGTTTTGGTTATAGAATTGAAAAAACTTTAGTTTAGGCAGTTTTAGTTATTGTACCACCCAAAAGATTTATTTTTACCGCCTAGAAAGCCTAATTTTGTACTAGTGGATATTTTACATATAGAAACATTTGTTAGAAACTGGTTAACACATTATAAGATAAATATAAAATAATAGGCACCTAATATATTTAGGTGATTAGGTATAAAATTAGGTCATCAGGTATATTAATTGATTTCACTAGAATACAAGTTAACTTTACATCTGATAAAGGTTAAAACATTATAAGAATAGGTACCTAATATATTTAGGTGATTAGGTATAAAATTAGGTGATCTGGTATATTAATTGATTTTAATAGAATACCATTTAACTTTACATCCGATAATGATTAAAATATTATAAGTTACACATAGAAATAAAGTTACCTGATAATTTTATGCTATTAGGTATAATTTTAGGTGATTAGGTGATTAGGTATTTTATACAGGTTTCAAAACACTATATCTAGATACAAACAAAACAAAACATGATACTCTGATTTTATAACACTAAATGAATGCTTCTCTATTATCACATATATATTCTAAAATGATAAATTATTAAGTTTTATACATCTAATTAACTAAACTGAATTGGATTATTAATTTATAGAAACTTTTAAGCGGCGCACACTACTCCACCTAAATTATATATATTTAAGCGGGTTTATTATTATGTTAAGCGGTTCCTGGTTATAAAATTGAAAAAACTTTATTTTAGGCGGTTTTAGTCAATGTACCGCACAAAAGATTATTTTTACCGCCTAAAAAGGCTAATTTTGTACTAGTGGATATTTTACGTATAGAAACATTTGTTAGAAATTGGTTAACACATTATAAGATACGTATAGGAATAATAGGTACCTAATACATTTAGTTGATTAGGTATATATTTATGTGATCATGTATATTAGTTGATTTTACTAGAAAATAGTTAACTTTACATCCGATAATGGTTAAAACATTATAAGAATAGGTACCTAATATATTTGGGTGATTAGGTATAAAATTTGGTGATCAGGTATATTAATTGATTTTACTCGAATACCATTTAACTTTACATCTGATAATGGTTAACACATTATAAGTTACACATAGAAATAAAGTAACATAATAATTTAACATGATTAGGTATAATTTTAGGTGATTAGGTATTTTATACGGGTTTCAAAACCTTGTATCTAGATACAAACGAAACAAAACATGATACTCTGTTTTTCTAAGATTAAATGGATGATTCTCTATTATCACACACATACACACACACACACACACACACACATATATATATATATATATATATCTAAAATGATAAATTATTAAGTTTGATACATCTAATTATATAAACTGGATTGTATTAATAATTGATAGAAACTTTTAAGTGATGCACACTACACCGCCTAAAATATATATATATTTAAGCGGGTTTATTAATATGTTAATCGGTTTTTGGTTATAGAATTGAAAATACTTTAGTTTAGGCGGTTTTAGTTAATGTACCGCCCAAAAGATTTATTTTTACCGCCTAGAAAGCCTAATTTTGTACTAGTGGATATTTTACATATAGAAACATTTGTTAGAAACTGGTTAACACAATATAAGATACATATAAAAATAATAGGTACCTAATATATTTAGGTGATTAGGTATAAAATTAAGTCATCAGGTATATTAATTGATTTTTCTAGAATACCAGTAAACTTTACATATGATAAAGGTTAAAACATTATAAGAATAGGTACCTAATATATTTAGGTGATTAGGTATAAAATTAGGTGATCAGGTCTATTAAATGATTTTAATATAATACCATTTAACTTTACATCCGATAATGGTTAAAACATTGTAAGTTACACATAGAAATAAAGTTACCTAATAATTTTATACTATTAGGTATAATTTTAGGTGATTAGGCGATTAGGTATTTTATACAGGTTTCAAAACACTATATCTAGATACAAACAAAACTAAACAAAACATGATACTCTGATTTTCTAACACTAATTAAATGCTTCTCTATTATCACATATATATTCTAAAATGATAAATTATTAAATTTTATACATCTAATTAACTAAACTGAATTGGATTATTAATTTATTGAAACTTTTAAGCTACGCACACTACTCCACCAAAATTATATATATTTATGCGGGTTTATTATTATGTTAAGCGGTTCCTGGTTATAAAATTGAAAAAACTTTATTTTAGGAGGTTTTAGTTAATGTACCGCCCAAAAGATTATTTTTACCGCCTAAAAAGGCTAATTTTGTACTAGTGGATATTTTACGTATAGAAACGTTTGTTAGAAATTGGTTAACACATTATAAGATACGTATAGGAATAATAGGTACCTAATACATTTAGTTGATTAAGTATATAATTATGTGATCATGTATATTAGTTGATTTTACTAGAAAATAGTTAACTTTACATCCGATAATGGTTAAAACATTATAAGAATACGTACCTAATATATTTAGGTGATTAGGTATAAAATTAGGTGATCAGGTATATTAATTGATTTTACTCGAATACCATTTAACTTTACATCTGATAACGGTTAACACATTATAAGTTACACATAGAAATAAAGTAACAAAATAATTTAACATGATTAGGTATAATTTTAGGTGATTAGGTCTTTTATACGGGTTTCAAAACCCTGTATCTAGATATAAACGAAACAAAACATGATACTTTGTTTTTCTAAGATTAAATGGATGATTCTCTATTATCACATACACACACACACACATATATATATATATATATATATATTCTAAAATGATAAATTATTAAGTTTGATACATCTAGTTATATTAACTGGATTGTATTAATAATTGATAGAAACTTTTAAGCGGTGCACACTGCACCACCTAAAATATATATATATTTAAGCGGGTTTATTATTATGTTAAGCGATTTTTGGTTATAGAATTGAAAAAACTTTAGTTTAGGTGGTTTTTGTAATTTTACCACCCAAAAGATTTATGTTTACCGCCTAGAAAGCCTAATTTTGTACTAGTGGATATTTAACATATAGAAACATTTGTTAGAAACTGGTTAACACATTATAAGATACATATAAAATAATAGGTACCTAATATATTTAGGTGATTAGGTATAAAATTAGATTATCAGGTATATTAATTGACTTTACTAGAATACCAGTTAACTTTACATCTGATAAAGGTTAAAACATTATAAGAATAGGTACCTAATATATTTAGGTGATTAGGTATAAAATTAGGTGATCAGGTATATTAATTGATTTTAATAGAATACCATTTAACTTTGCATCTGATAATGGTTAAAACATTATAAGTTACACATAGAAATAAAGTTACCTAATAATTTTATGCTATTAGGTATAATTTTAGGTGATTAGGCGATTTGGTATTTTATACAGGTTTCAAAACACTATATCTAGATACAAACAAAACAGAACATGATACTATGATTTTCTAACACTAAATTGTAACATCCTAAAATTTTTATATTGATAAATAAAAGAAAGTTATGTTTAGTAAATTCACGTTTTAGTTATTTAATGTCGAGTAAGGAACGGGTCTTGGGCTTGGTTATTTTATGAACTCGGCCTGTCTCGACCCGTAGGAAGCCAACCCGAGCCTAACCAAACCCGTAGTATATAAACGAAAGTTCTTGACACTTCCACCATTTTTCACCATCTTCCTTCACTTACACCCACCCAAACACTCTCATTTCTAGAGAGAGAAGCTAGAGAGAGAAAGTTCTCAAATCACAAATCCGAGTCCACAATCTTGTTCCTAATCGTTTTTGGTAAGTCCCTCTCGAAAATCATCCGTTTTCATAACCATTTTCGACCTCAAATCGAGCAAAAACTCCCATTTTCGTAACTTGAGTTTTCGGGTCAAAAACCGCCTTGTTTTGGTGTCAAAATGCAAGCTTTTGTGTTTAAAAGTACTAGGAATCGATAGCCCTTTCAATCCCGAGCATTTCCATGTCAAAAACTTCGATTTTGGGTCAAAAATCTGGAAAATCTGGAAAACCCGTGGGTTTCTCCGTCGCCCAGCTTGAAGGAGTCGAATCAGACTCATTCGATCGAACCAGTCGATCGAATCAGTCCATTCGATCGAATGCGTAGATCGAACAAGTCCAGTCGACCGAATAGGGAAGCAACCGAATGGTCTCCAACTCATTCGATCGAATGAGTTTTGTATTCGATCGAATGAGTGTTGTATTCGATCGAACGTGTTCCTATTCGATCGAACGTGTTCCTATTCGATCGAACGTGTTCCTGTTTGATCGAACGTGTTCCTATTCGATCGAACGTGTTGTATTCGATCGAACGTGTTCCTATTCGATCGAATCAAGCCAGAACCAAGCTGTTTCCAAGTTCGCCTAAGGTTTAACTTCGCCTGAAGCGAAGTTCGTCTATAAAATAAATTAAAAACCTAATGGAAAATGTGTTAAGGCAGTTATCGAAAATAAAATTTTTCCAAGCTGACCTGGCAGCTTAACCCCAGCCAGGGGCTCTGCCCCTTGGACCCCGCTAGGGGCTGCCGCCCCTAGAACCCCGCTGCCAGGGGCGCTGCCCCCGGACCCCCGTTCGTTGTGGGTCATATATAGATAGAAATACAAACGAGTAGCAGTAGTTAATTGATATGTGTAAATATTATACAGTTAGCCGAGCCCAGTTAAAGAAAGGAATTACGATCAACGGCGAGCGTAACAGGATCCAGGTGAGTTTCTAGCCCCATTCCTTGTTATGTTTTCCGGGCTGTGTGCATACTTGATGTGTTGTTAATACATTTATCCAAAGTGATAAGTGTATGCCATAGGTGATATATGTGATATGTATGAATGATTGCTTGATGGTTCGTGAACGATCTTCGGATATTGCACGTACTGTCAGGTTGTAACGTTATAAATATGGCAAGTATGATATGTATGTTTATGTGTATGAACGTAAGAAAGTTAATAAAAGAAGGAAATGACGGTTGTATGGTTGTATGGTTACGAAAGGGGTACCGAGCCCTAATAATACTCGAGGTATGATGTATGGTTGTATGGTAACGAAGAGGGAATCGAACCCTACTAATATTCGAAAACATGGGACCAGACCCTAATAATATCTGTGATGTTAGGGACCAGACCCTAATAATATCTGTGATGTTAGGGACCAGACCCTCATAATATCTGTGATGATAGGGACCAGACCCTTATAATATCTGTGATGTTAGGGACCAGACCCTTATAATATCTGTGATGTTAGGGACCAGACCCTTATAATATCTGTGAGGTTATAGGGCGAAAGGCTCTTTAAAACGTATGATTATGAATGTAAAGAAAGTATGTAAGTAAGAAAGAAAGTATGTAAGTAAGAAAGAAAGTATGTAAGTAAGAATGAAGGTATGAGTACTTATGTGTGTATGAAAGAAAGTTATGAGGTTAAGTACGTATGTATGTAACAAGGTATTGTATGGTAGTGTATGATTAACTAGAACTCACTCAGCGTAGCTGACTTTTAGTATGCACGCAGGTGAGTAGGATGAGACAGCTGGCTTGAGTGGAGGACACATGGCAGAAGACTAAAGCCTGGCATCTGAATATCCGATATGTTTTATAAGTTACGTTTTGATTTTGAAAGACAAGAGGAATGTTTAAAGACATGATTATGAATTGATATGTAATGTTTTATGAAAGTTTTATATTCCGCGTAAAGTTTTTAATTAACTCTGATATTTAGAACTGTGTTTATGAGTAAATCCAACACGAAAGTAGGGGTTACCGGTAACGGGGCCTTACAAGTTGGTATCAGAGCAAAGTTCGAGAGATTTAAGCATCCTACATGCTTAGACTCGAACAGAGAATGGGATTTAAGTAAGAAAGGAAAGAAGATGCCAGTTCAAGAATGCCATGTGTCGCTCAAGCAAGATCAGTAAAGGTAAAGTGCATGATTAAATGATGTATGTTAATAAGAAAGAAAGGATATGTGAACGATAGGGATAGGAATAATTGACTGTTTAAATTGACAAACTGCTTAAGTAGAACCAGCACAAATAGACTCATAAAGGGAAGTGTATATGACACGGAAAGTAACGTGATCAGCTAATCGCAACTGGCCACTGTTATTACCTGTTAGCCTTACTATCCTTGTACTAGATAGTTCCTTGAGTGATGATGTTTGTGTTTTCTCATATAGGATACTGATGGCTGGAGCTGGAGAATTTGTTGAAGCTGGGGGTCGCACTGGACGTCGTGGCAGGCCTCGTCTTGTCCGGCAACCCTCGGTAGAAGAAGCTTCCCACACCGAAGATGAAGGAAGCGCAGCTGGAGGAGACCAGAACAACAACGAAGAAGTTCAACTTAGCCCCGCAGTTCAAGCAGCCATCGTTCAGGCTGTAGTTGCTGCTGTGAAGAACCTGAATCCCGAAGGATCTGCTGGAAGCCGTGAACGAACTGCTGAAGGGGCGGGTGGTGATGGTAGAAAGGATGGGGAAGGTGTAAGAGGGGCCTCGAGTGGGGATAAGTATGTGAAAGTCGATGATAGGAGAGGAGGACAAGGTGGGTGCAGCTATAAGTCCTTCAAAGGTTGTGACCCGCCTAAGCTGACTGGTTTAGGAGACGCAATCGCTACTCTCCAGTGGATAACCGCTATGGACAAGGTTATCCGCATTAGCGAATGCCGTCCCGACCAAGCTGTGGGTTATGCTACTCAGTCATTCGTAGATGAGGCTATGTATTGGTGGGAGAGTGTGGAGCAGAGGAAGACCCGTGAAGAGATCAAAGAGATGAAGTGGGAAGATTTGAAAGAGTTGGTAATGAAGAAGTTCTGTGCAGATGCCGAGGTTGAAAGAACGGAGATGAAGTTCCAGAATTTAAAAGCCGGTATGATGACGCATCGTGAGTATACCACGGAGTTCAACCGACTATCTAGGTTGGTGCCTGACATGGTTGACACTGAAGTCAAGAGAATCAAGTGTTATGTGAGGGGGTTGCCACAAAAGGTCCGCATGTTAGTCAGGGCGGTTCAACCTGCTACTTTTGATTCGGCTGTTGGACTCGCGGAAATGGTCTATGCTGACGTGGCCGCGGATGATAGGGTGGAAAGGGACGAAGAGAAAGAGAAGAAAGGGGTCACTCCTGCTAAACGACCCGGTACTCAGTTATGGAACTCCAGGGATAAGAAACAGAAAGTGTGGGAGAAGAGATCGTGTAAGACCTGCGGAAAGAGGCATGGTGGTGAATGCAAGTGGGGTAAAAATTCTAATGTTTGTCTCAAATGTGGAAAGGCTCATGGTGGAGAATGCAGAATGGGGTCGAATGCCTGTTATAAGTGCGGGAAGGTAGGGCATTATGCCAATGAGTGCAGTGCGAAGCCAACATGTTACAAATGTGGCAAGACAGGCCATATGTCAAGGGAGTGCACTGAAGGTGTAGCTGGAGGTAGTGGAAAGAAGGATGCCGATCAAGCTAGGCCCAGAACTAGAGCCTACATGCTGACCCAGGAACAAGCCAGGCAGATTCCGGATGTCGTCACAGGTACGTTTCTAGTGAACGATGTTTCCGCTTCTGTATTATTTGATTCTGGTGCGAATAGAAGTTTTGTAGCTACGACGTTTAGTAAACTAGCTAAAATGAAAGGCTGCCGAGTGTCTGAAACTTTTGTAGTAGAAACCGCAAGTGACACTTCGGTGAAAATAACAAAAATGGTGAAGAATTGTAAGATAGAGTTAGAGGGACATGAGTTCCCTGTTACTTTGTATGTTATGGCCTTAGGAGGGTTCGATGTAGTCTTGGGTATGGATTGGTTGTCGGAGTTTGAGGCTCAGATAGTATGTAAAAGTAAGATGATAAGGTTAAAGTCATTGGATGGTAGTGCGGTGACGGTTTATGGTGATAAGGAGAGTTATGGACTTAATGTCATTTCGATGATAAAAGCCGAGGGTTTGTTAAGGCGAGGGTGCGGTGCCTACCTGGCGTATGTTGTCAACGCTACGGCCGAGACGAAAGAAATGAAGAATGTTCCTATTGTGCGCGACTACCCAGAAGTATTCCCTGAGGATCTTCCGGGGTTGCCACCTGAGCGAGAGATAGAATTTCAGATAGATCTAGTACCAGGAGCCCAGCCCGTCGCGAAGGCGCCTTACCGTCTAGCACCGTCCGAGATGAAGGAATTGATGTCCCAACTGCAAGAACTCCTCGACAAGGGTTTTATCAGACCGAGTGTTTCTCCGTGGGGCGCACCGGTTTTGTTTGTGAAGAAAAAGGATGGAAGTATGAGAATGTGCATAGACTATCGTGAGTTGAATAAGCTTACGGTAAAGAATAGATACCCCTTGCCTAGGATTGACGATCTGTTTGACCAACTGCAAGGTTCGAGTTGGTTCTCACGAATAGATCTCAGATCAGGCTACCATCAGCTGAAGGTGAAAGAGGTAGACATCCCTAAAACAGCGTTCCGAACGCGGTATGGACACTACGAGTTCCTTGTAATGTCATTCGGTCTAACAAATGCTCCTGCAGCATTTATGGACATGATGAATAGGGTGTGTCGACCGATGTTGGATAAGTCGGTTATCGTCTTCATCGATGATATATTGATTTATTCAAAGAGTGAGTCTGACCATGCCGAGCATCTGAGAGAGGTATTGGAAGTTCTGAAGAAAGAAAGGTTGTACGCCAAGTTTTCGAAGTGCGCGTTCTGGTTAAGAGAAGTGCAATTTTTAGGTCATGTGGTTAATCCGGAGGGGATTACCGTGGACCCAGCTAAGATTGAAGCGATAACGAATTGGAAGACTCCGCAGAATCCGACTGATATACGAAGCTTCCTAGGGTTAGCTGGCTACTATAGGAGATTCATCGAAGGTTTCTCCAAGATAGCCGCACCGCTGACCGGTATGACCCGTAAGACGATAGTATTCAATTGGGGAAAGTTTCAGGAGGAAGCCTTTGAAGAATTGAAGAAGAGACTCACGCAAGCTCCAATCCTTACTTTACCCGATGGTGATGAGGATTTTGTTGTTTGTGCTGATGCCTCGCATCAAGGGTTAGGTTGCGTGTTGATGCAACGAGGGAAGGTGATAGCCTACGCGTCTAGACAGTTGAAGGTCCATGAGAGTACTTACCCGACGCATGATTTGGAGTTAGCAGCTGTAGTGCATGCTCTTAAGATATGGAGGCATTATCTGTACGGCACTAAGTGTACTATCTATACCGATCATAAGAGTTTAAAGTACTTCTTCGAGCAGAAAGAACTGAACATGAGGCAGAGAAGATGGTTAGAATTGATAAAGGATTACGACTGTGAGATTAAGTATTACCCCGGTAAAGCTAACGTGGTCGCTGATGCGTTAAGTCGGAAGAATGAGGAAGTCCTTGCAACAGTGAAGTCATACAAGTTGATCATGAACCCGAGTCTTTTTGAAGAAATCATCAAGGTGCAGTCAGAAGTGTTAATAGATGAAGGGTTAGTAAAGAAGGAAAGGATTTATGGCCAGCAAGATGAGTTGATGGAAAACACTCATGGAGTTAAGACTAGGTTCGACCGTATGTGGATCCCACGCCATGGTGATCTTAGAAGTCGAATCTTAGATGAAGCTCATAAGTCAAGGTACTCAATCCATCCAGGAGCTACAAAGATGTACCAAGACTTGAAAAGAGATTACTGGTGGCCAGGATTGAAGAGCGATGTAGTGGATTATGTTGGTAAGTGCTTAACTTGCTTACAAGTCAAAGCCGAACACCAAAAGCCTTGTGGGAAGATGCAACCGCTAGAGATACCTGAGTGGAAATGGGAACACATCACCATGGATTTCATAACTAAGCTACCTCGTACAGCTAAGCAACATGATACCATTTGGGTGATTGTGGACCGTTTGACCAAGAGTGCTCACTTTCTGCCCATACGAGAGGCCATCTCGTCAGAAACGTTAGCAAGCTTGTTCATTAAAGAAATTGTCACCAAGCATGGAGTACCGTTATCGATCGTGTCTGATAGGGATACACGGTTTACTTCGAGGTTCTGGAAGAAATTTCATGAAGCTATGGGGACGAGGTTGAACATCAGTACGGCGTATCATCCTCAAACCGATGGACAGTCTGAAAGGACGATCCAAACCCTTGAGGATATGCTACGTGCTTGCGTTTTAGATTTTGGTGGAAGTTGGGATGATCATCTGCATCTGGCAGAGTTCTCCTATAACAACAGTTACCATTCGAGTATTGGTATGCCACCGTTTGAGATGCTGTACGGTAGACGATGTAGAACCCCGGTGTGCTGGGGTGAGATTGGTCAGAAGGAAATGGGAAGTATAGAAGTGGTTCAAGAAACGTCTTCAAAGTTCGATCAGATCAAAGCAAGAATGAAAGCCGCTCAAGACAGACAAAAGTCTTATGCGGATAAGCGGCGACGACCAATTGAGTTTAACGTTGGCGACTATGTGATGCTTAAGGTCTCGCCTTGGAAGGGGATTATCCGTTTTAGGAAAAGAGGAAAGTTGAGTCCGAGGTACATTGGACCGTTCAAGATTGTAAAACGTGTGGGTGAAGTAGCTTACAAACTGGATTTACCCGATGAGTTAGAAGGAATTCATTCAACCTTCCATGTTTCTCATCTGAGGAAGTGTCTAGCTGATGACACGTCTCACGTGCCCTTAATGGACATCGAGGTTGATGAACAATTGAACTACATCGAGCAACCGATAAAGATCGTTGATCGCAAGGAGAAGCAGCTTCGTCACAAGATTATACCCTTGGTCAAAGTGATATGGAAGCACCGCAAGGGATCTGATGCTACTTGGGAAGTCGAGGATGAGATGCGCAAGTTTCACCCTAGTTTGTTTATGTAATAGTTAGGTTTCGGGGACGAAACCTCTTTAAGGGAGGAAGACTTGTAACATCCTAAAATTTTTATATTGATAAATAAAAGAAAGTTATGTTTAGTAAATTCACGTTTTAGTTATTTAATGTCGAGTAAGGAACGGGTCTTGGGCTTAGTTATTTTATGAACTCGGCCTGTCTCGACCCGTAGGAAGCCAACCCGAGCCTAACCAAACCCGTAGTATATAAACGAAAGTTCTTGACACTTCCACCATTTTTCACCATCTTCCTTCACTTACACCCACCCAAACACTCTCATTTCTAGAGAGAGAAGCTAGAGAGAGAAAGTTCTCAAATCACAAATCCGAGTCCACAATCTTGTTCCTAATCGTTTTTGGTAAGTCCCTCTCGAAAATCATCCGTTTTCATAACCATTTTCGACCTCAAATCGAGCAAAAACTCCCATTTTCGTAACTTGAGTTTTCGGGTCAAAAACCGCCTTGTTTTGGTGTCAAAATGCAAGCTTTTGTGTTTAAAAGTACTAGGAATCGATAGCCCTTTCAATCCCGAGCATTTCCATGTCAAAAACTTCGATTTTGGGTCAAAAATCTGGAAAATCTGGAAAACCCGTGGGTTTCTCCGTCGCCCAGCTTGAAGGAGTCGAATCAGACTCATTCGATCGAACCAGTCGATCGAATCAGTCCATTCGATCGAATGCGTAGATCGAACAAGTCCAGTCGACCGAATAGGGAAGCAACCGAATGGTCTCCAACTCATTCGATCGAATGAGTTTTGTATTCGATCGAATGAGTGTTGTATTCGATCGAACGTGTTCCTATTCGATCGAACGTGTTCCTATTCGATCGAACGTGTTCCTGTTTGATCGAACGTGTTCCTATTCGATCGAACGTGTTGTATTCGATCGAACGTGTTCCTATTCGATCGAATCAAGCCAGAACCAAGCTGTTTCCAAGTTCGCCTAAGGTTTAACTTCGCCTGAAGCGAAGTTCGTCTATAAAATAAATTAAAAACCTAATGGAAAATGTGTTAAGGCAGTTATCGAAAATAAAATTTTTCCAAGCTGACCTGGCAGCTTAACCCCAGCCAGGGGCTCTGCCCCTTGGACCCCGCTAGGGGCTGCCGCCCCTAGAAACCCCGCTGCCAGGGGCGCTGCCCCCGGACCCCCGTTCGTTGTGGGTCATATATAGATAGAAATACAAACGAGTAGCAGTAGTTAATTGATATGTGTAAATATTATACAGTTAGCCGAGCCCAGTTAAAGAAAGGAATTACGATCAACGGCGAGCGTAACAGGATCCAGGTGAGTTTCTAGCCCCATTCCTTGTTATGTTTTCCGGGCTGTGTGCATACTTGATGTGTTGTTAATACATTTATCCAAAGTGATAAGTGTATGCCATAGGTGATATATGTGATATGTATGAATGATTGCTTGATGGTTCGTGAACGATCTTCGGATATTGCACGTACTGTCAGGTTGTAACGTTATAAATATGGCAAGTATGATATGTATGTTTATGTGTATGAACGTAAGAAAGTTAATAAAAGAAGGAAATGACGGTTGTATGGTTGTATGGTTACGAAAGGGGTACCGAGCCCTAATAATACTCGAGGTATGATGTATGGTTGTATGGTAACGAAGAGGGAATCGAACCCTACTAATATTCGAAAACATGGGACCAGACCCTAATAATATCTGTGATGTTAGGGACCAGACCCTAATAATATCTGTGATGTTAGGGACCAGACCCTCATAATATCTGTGATGATAGGGACCAGACCCTTATAATATCTGTGATGTTAGGGACCAGACCCTTATAATATCTGTGATGTTAGGGACCAGACCCTTATAATATCTGTGAGGTTATAGGGCGAAAGGCTCTTTAAAACGTATGATTATGAATGTAAAGAAAGTATGTAAGTAAGAAAGAAAGTATGTAAGTAAGAAAGAAAGTATGTAAGTAAGAATGAAGGTATGAGTACTTATGTGTGTATGAAAGAAAGTTATGAGGTTAAGTACGTATGTATGTAACAAGGTATTGTATGGTAGTGTATGATTAACTAGAACTCACTCAGCGTAGCTGACTTTTAGTATGCACGCAGGTGAGTAGGATGAGACAGCTGGCTTGAGTGGAGGACACATGGCAGAAGACTAAAGCCTGGCATCTGAAGATCCGATATGTTTTATAAGTTACGTTTTGATTTTGAAAGACAAGAGGAATGTTTAAAGACATGATTATGAATTGATATGTAATGTTTTATGAAAGTTTTATATTCCGCGTAAAGTTTTTAATTAACTCTGATATTTAGAACTGTGTTTATGAGTAAATCCAACACGAAAGTAGGGTTACCGGTAACGGGGCCTTACATAAATGAATGCTTTTCTATTATCACATATATATTCTAAAATGATAAATTATTAAGTTTTACACATCTAATTAACTAAACTGAATTGGATTATTAATTTATAGAAAATTTTAAGCGGCGACACTACTCCACCTAAATTATATATATTTAAGCGGGTTTATTATTATGTTAAGCGGTTCCTGGTTATAAAATTGAAAAAACTTTATTTTAGGCGGTTTTAGTCAATGTACCGCCCAAAAGATTATTTTTACCGCCTAAAAAGGCTAATTTTGTACTAATGGATATTTTACGTATAGAAACATTTGTTAGAAATTGGTTAACACATTATAAGATACGTATAGGAATAATAGGTATCTAATATATTTAGTTGATTAGGTATATAATTATGTGATCATGTATATTAGTTGATTTTACTAGAAAATAGTTAACTTTACACCGATAATGGTTAAAACATTAAAAGAATAGATACCTAATATATTTAGGTGATTAGGTATAAAATTAGGTGATCAGGTATATTAATTGATTTTACTCGAATACCATTTAACTTTACATCTGATAATGGTTAACACATTATAAGTTACACATAGAAATAAAGTAACCTAATAATTTAACATGATTAGGTATAATTTTAGGTGATTAGGTATTTTATACGGGTTTCAAAACCCTATATATAGATACAAATGAAACAAAACATGATACTTTGTTTTTCTAAGATTAAATGGATGGTTCTCTATTATCACACACAAACACACACACACACACACACACACACATATATATATTCGAAAATGATAAATTATTAAGTTTGATACATCTAATTATATTAACTGGATTGTATTAATAATTGATATAAACTTTTAAGCGGTGCACACTGCACCACCTAAAATATATATATTTAAGCGGGTTTATTATTATGTTAACCGATTTTTGGTTATAGAATTAAAAAAACTTTAGTTTAGGCGGTTTTAGTAATTGTACCACCCAAAAGATTTATTTTTACCGCCTAGAAAGCCTAATTTTGTACTAGTGGATATTTTACATATAGAAACATTTGTTAGAAACTGGTTAACACATTATAAGATACATATAAAATAATAGGTACCTAATATATTTAGGTGATTAGGTATAAAATTAGGTCATCATGTATATTAATTGACTTTACTAGAATACCAGTTAACTTTACATCTGATAAAGGTTAAAACATTATTAGAATAGGTACCTAATATATTTAGGTGATTAGGTATAAAATTAGGTGATCAGGTATATTAATTGATTTTAATAGAATACCATTTAACTTTATATCTGATAATGGTTAAAACATTATAAGTTACACATAGAAATAAAGTTACCTAATAATTTTATGCTATTAGGTATAATTTTAGGTGATTAGGCGATTTGGTATTTTATACAGGTTTCAAAACACTATATCTAGATACAAACAAAACAAAACATGATACTCTGATTTTCTAACACTAAATGAATGCTTCTCTATTATCACATATATATTCTAAAATGATAAATTATTAAGTTTTATACATCTAATTAACTAAACTGAATTGGATTATTAATTTATAGAAAATTTTAAGCGGCGCACACTACTCCACCTAAATTATATATATTTAAGCGGGTTTATTATTATGTTAAGCGGTTCCTGGTTATAAAATTGAAAAAACTTTATTTTAGGCGGTTTTAGTCAATGTACCGCCCAAAAGATTATTTTTACCGCCTAAAAAGGCTAATTTTGTACTTGTGGATATTTTACGTATAGAAACATTTGTTAGAAATTGGTTAACATATTATAAGATACGTATAGGAATAATAGGTATCTAATATATTTAGTTGATTAGGTATATAATTATGTGATCATGTATATTAGTTGATTTTACTAGAAAATAGTTAACTTTACATCCGATAATGGTTAAAACATTATAAGAATAGGTACCTAATATATTTAGGTGATTAGGTATAAAATTAGGTGATCAGGTATATTAATTGATTTTACTCGAATACCATTTAACTTTACATCTGATAATGGTTAACACATTATAAGTTACACATAGAAATAAAGTAACCTAATAATTTAACATGATTAGTTATAATTTTAGGTGATTATGTATTTTATACGGGTTTCAAAACCCTATATATAGATACAAATGAAACAAAACATGATACTTTGTTTTTCTAAGATTAAATGGATGGTTCTCTATTATCACACACAAACACACACACACACACACACACATACATATATATATATATATATATTCAAAAATGATAAATTATTAAGTTTGATACATCTAATTATATTAACTGGATTGTATTAATAATTGATATAAACTTTTAAGCGGTGCACACTGCACCACCTAAAATATATATATTTAAGCGAGTTTATTATTATGTTAAGCGATTTTTGGTTATAGAATTGAAAAAACTTTAGTTTAGGCGGTTTAGTAATTGTACCACCCAAAAGATTTATGTTTACCGCCTAGAAAGCCTAATTTTGTAATAGTGGATATTTTACATATAGAAACATTTGTTAGAAACTGGTTAACACATTATAACATACATATAAAATAATAGGTACCTAACATATTTAGGTGATTAGGTATAAAATTAGGTCATCAGGTATATTAATTGACTTTACTAGAATACCAGTTAACTTTACATCCGATAAAGGTTAAAACATTATAAGAATAGGTATCTAATATATTTAGGTGATTAGGTATAAAATTAAGTGACTAGGTATATTAATTGATTTTACTCGAATACCATTTAACTTTACATCCGATAATGGTTAAAACATTAATAGTTACACATAGAAATAAAGTTACCTAATAATTTTATGCTATTAGGTATAATTTTAGGTGATTAGGCGATTAGGTATTTTATACAGGTTTCAAAACACTATATCTAGATACAAACAAAACAAAACATGATACTCTGATTTTCTAACACTAAATGAATGCTTCTCTATTATCACATATATATTCTAAAATGATAAATTATTAAGTTTTATACATCTAATTAACTAAACTGAATTGGATTATTAATTTATAGAAAATTTTAAGCGGCGCACACTACTCCACCTAAATTATATATATTTAAGCGGGTTTATTATTATGTTAAGCGGTTCCTGGTTATAAAATTGAAAAAACTTTATTTTAGGCGGTTTTAGTCAATGTACCGCCCAAAAGATTATTTTTACCGCCTAAAAAGGCTAATTTTGTACTAGTGGATATTTTACGTATAGAAACATTTGTTAGAAATTGGTTAACATATTATAAGATACGTATAGGAATAATAGGTATCTAATATATTTAGTTGATTAGGTATATAATTATGTGATCATGTATATTAGTTGATTTTACTAGAAAATAGTTAACTTTACATCCGATAATGGTTAAAACATTATAAGAATAGGTACCTAATATATTTAGGTGATTAGGTATAAAATTAGGTGATCAGGTATATTAATTGATTTTACTCGAATACCATTTAACTTTACATCTGATAATGGTTAACACATTATAAGTTACACATAGAAATAAAGTAACCTAATAATTTAACATGATTAGTTATAATTTTAGGTGATTATGTATTTTATACGGGTTTCAAAACCCTATATATAGATACAAATGAAACAAAACATGATACTTTGTTTTTCTAAGATTAAATGGATGGTTCTCTATTATAACACACAAACACACACACACACACACACACACACACACACACATTCATATATATATATATATATATATATATATATATTCAAAAATGATAAATTATTAAGTCTGATACATCTAATTATATTAACTGGATTGTATTAATAATTGATATAAACTTTTAAGCGGTGCACACTGCACCACCTAAAATATATATATTTAGGCGAGTTTATTATTATGTTAAGCGATTTTTGGTTATAGAATTGAAAAAACTTTAGTTTAGGCGGTTTAGTAATTGTACCACCCAAAAGATTTATGTTTACCGCCTAGAAAGCCTAATTTTGTAATAGTGGATATTTTACATATAGAAACATTTGTTAGAAACTGGTTAACACATTATAACATACATATAAAATAATAGGTACCTAACATATTTAGGTGATTAGGTATAAAATTAGGTCATCAGGTATATTAATTGACTTTACTAGAATACCAGTTAACTTTACATCCGATAAAGGTTAAAACATTATAAGAATAGGTATCTAATATATTTAGGTGATTAGGTATAAAATTAAGTGACTAGGTATATTAATTGATTTTACTCGAATACCATTTAACTTTACATCCGATAATGGTTAAAACATTAATAGTTACACATAGAAATAAAGTTACCTAATAATTTTATGCTATTAGGTATAATTTTAGGTGATTAGGCGATTAGGTATTTTATACAGGTTTCAAAACACTATATCTAGATACAAACAAAACAAAACATGATACTCTGATTTTCTAACACTAAATGAATGCTTCTCTATTATCACATATATATTCTAAAATGATAAATTATTAAGTTTTATACATCTAATTAACTAAACTGAATTGGATTATTAATTTATAGAAAATTTTAAGCGGCGCACACTACTCCACCTAAATTATATATATTTAAGCGGATTTATTATTATGTTAAGCGGTTCCTGGTTATAAAATTGAAAAAACTTTATTTTAGGCGGTTTTAGTCAATGTACCGCCCAAAAGATTATTTTTACCGCCTAAAAAGGCTAATTTTGTACTAGTGGATATTTTACGTACAGAAACATTTGTTAGAAATTGGTTAACACATTATAAGATACGTATAGGAATAATAGGTATCTAATATATTTAGTTGATTAGGTATATAATTATGTGATCATGTATATTAGTTGATTTTACTAGAAAATAGTTAACTTTACATCCGATAATGGTTAAAACATTAAAAGAATAGGTACCTAATATATTTAGGTGATTAGGTATAAAATTAGGTGATCAGGTATATTAATTGATTTTACTCGAATACCATTTAACTTTACATCTGATAATGTTAACACATTATAAGTTACACATAGAAATAAAGTAACCTAATAATTTAACATGATTAGGTATAATTTTAGGTGATTAGGTATTTTATACGGGTTTCAAAACCCTATATCTAGATACAAACGAAACGAAACATGATACTCTGTTTTTCTAAGATTAAATAGATGGTTCTCTATTATCACACACACACACACACACACACATATATATATATATATATATATATTCTAAAATGATAAATTATTAAGTTTGATACATCTAATTATATAAACTGGATTGTATTAATAATTGATAGAAACATTTAAGCGGTGCACACTACACCGCCTAAAATATATATATTTAAGCGGGTTTATTAATATGTTAACCGCTTTTTGGTTATAGAATTGAAAAAACTTTAGTTTAGGCGGTTTTAGTCAATGTACCGCCCAAAAGATTTATTTTTACTACCTAGAAAGCCTTATTTTGTACTAGTGGATATTTTACATATAGAAACATTTGTTAGAAACTGGTTAACACATTATAAGATACATATAAAAATAATAGGTACCTAATATATTTAGGTGATTAGGTATAAAATTAGGTCATCAGGTATATTAATTGACTTTACTAGAATACCAGTTAACTTTACATATGATAAAGGTTAAAACATTATAAGAATAGGTACCAAATATATTTAGGTGATTAGGTATAAAATTAGGTGATCAGGTCTACTAATTAATTTTAATAGAATACCATTTAACTTTATATCCGATAATGGTTAAAACATTATAAGTTACTCATAGAAAAAATGTTACCTAATAATTTTATGTTATTAGGTATAATTTTAGGTGATTAGGCGATTAGGTATTTTATACAGGTTTCAAAACACTATATTTAGATACAAACAAAACAAAACATGATATTCTGATTTTCTAACACTAAATGAATGCTTCTCTATTATCACAAATATATGTATATTCTAAAATGTTAAATTATTAAGTTCGATACATCTAATTATCTAAACTGGATTGTATTACTAATTGATAGAAACTTTTAAGTGGTGCACACTACTCCACCTAAATTATATATATTTAAGCGGGTTTATTATTATGTTAAACGGTTTTTTGTTATAAAATTGAAAAAACTTTATTTTAGGCGGTTTTAGTTAATGTACCGACAAAAAGATTATTTTTACCGCCTAAAATGCCTAATTTTGTACCAGTGGATATTTATAGAAATAATAGGTACCTAATATATTTAGTTGATTAGGTATATAATTATGTGATCAAGTATATTAGTTGATTTTACTAGAAAATAGTTAACTTTACATTCGATAATGGTTAAAACATTATAAGAATAGGTACCTAATATATTTAGGTGATTAGGTATAAAATTAGGTGATCAGGTATATTAATTGATTTTACTCGAATACCATTTAACTTTACATCCGATAATGGTTAACACATTATAAGTTACACATAGAAATAAAGTAACCCAATAATTTTACATGATTAGGTATAATTTTAGGTGATTAGGTATTTTATACGGGTTTCAAAACACTATATATAGATACAAACGAAACAAAACATGACACTCTGTTTTACTAAGATTAAATGGATGTTTCTCTATTATCACATATATATTCTAAAATGATAAATTATTAAGTTTAATTCATCTAATTATCTAAACTGAATTGGATTATTAATCGAGAGAAACTTTTAAGCGGTGCACACTGTACCGCATAAAATATATATTTTAGGTGGGTTTATTATTATGTTAAGCAGTTTTTTGATATAAAATTGAAAAATCTTTAGTTTTGGCGGTTTTAGTTAATGTACCGCACAATATATTTATTTTCACCGCCTGAAAAGCCTTATTTAGTACTAGTAGATATTTTACTTATAGAAACATTTGTTAGAACTTGGTTAACACATTATAAGATACGTATAGAAATAATAGTACCTAATATATTTAGGTGATTTGGAAAAAAATTATGTGATTAGGTATATTAATTGATTTTAGTAGAACACCATTTGATTTTAGTAGAACACCATTTAACTTTACATCCGATAATGGTTAAAACATTATAAGTTACACATAGAAATAAAGTTACCTAATAATTTTAGGTGATTAGGTATAATTTTAGGTGATTAGGTATTTTATACGGGTTTCAAAACACTATATGTAGATACAAAAGAAACAAAACATGATACTCTATTTTACTAAGATTAAATGGATGGTTCTCTATTATCACATATATTCTAAAATGATAAATTATTAAGTTTAATTCATCTAATTATCTAAACTGGATTGGATTATTAATCGAGAGAAACTTTTAAGCGGTGCACACTGCACCGCATAAAATATATATTTTAGGTGGGTTTATTATTATGTTAAGCAGTTTTTTGATATAAAATTGAAAAATCTTTAGTTTTGGCGGTTTTAGTTAATGTACCGCGCAATATATTTATTTTTACCGCCTGAAAAGCCTAATTTAGTACTAGTAGATATTTTACTTATAGAAACATTTGTTAGAACTTGGTTAACACATTATAAGATACGTATAGAAATAATAGGTACCTAATATATTTAGGTGATTTGGTAAAAAATTAGGTGATTAGGTATATTAATTGATTTTAGTAGAACACCATTTAACTTTACATCCGATAATGGTTAAAACATTATAAGTTACACATAGAAATAAAGTTACCTAATAATTTTACATGATTAGGTATAATTTTAGGTGATTAGGTATTTTATACGGGTTTCAAAACACTATATGTAGATACAAACGAAACAAAACATGATACTCTGTTTTACTAAGATTAAATGGATGTTTCTCTATTATCACATATATATTCTAAAATGATAAATTATTAAGTTTAATTCAACTAATTATCTAAACTGGTTTGGATTATTAATCGAGAGAAACTTTTAAGCGGTGCACACTGCACCGCATAAAATATATATTTTAGGTGGGTTTATTATTATGTTAAGAAGTTTTTTGATATAAAATTGAAAAATCTTTAGTTTTGGCGGTTTTAGTTAATGTACCGCACAATATATTTATTTTTACCGCCTAAAAAGCCTAATTTAGTACTAGTAGATATTTTACTTATAGAAACATTTGTTAGAACTTGGTTAACACATTATAAGTTACGTATAGAAATAATAGGCATCAAATATATTTAGTTGATTGGGTATAAAATTAGGTGATTAGGTATATTAATTGATTTTACTAGAATACAAGTTAACTTTACATCCGATAAAAGTTAAAACATTATAAGAATAGGTACCTAATATATTTAGGTGATTAGGTATAAAATTAAGTGACCAGGTATATTAATTGATTTTACTCGAATACCATTTAACTTTACATCCGATATTGGTTAAAACATTATAAGTTACACATAGAAATAAAGTTACCGTATAATTTAACATGATTAGGTTTAATTTTAGGTGATTAGGTATTTTATACGGATTTCAAAACCCTATATCTAGTTACAAACGAAACAAAACATGATACTCTGTTTTTCTAAGGTTAAATGGATGGTTCTCTATTATCACACACACACACACACACACACACACACACACACACACACACACACACACATATATTCTAAAATGATAAATTATTAAGTTTGATACATCTAATTATCTAAACTGGATTGGATTATTAATTGATAGAAATTTTAAGCGGTGCTCACTACGCCGCCTAAAATATATATATTTAAGCGGGTTTATTATTATGTTAAGCGGTTTTTGGATATAAAATTGAAAAAACTTTAGTTTAGGTGGTTTTAATTAATGTACCGCAAAAAAGATGATAAAATTCAGACTTTCAATCTTCAAGAGAATACAATGGACTCAGACCTGGATGAATATGAATTAGAATCCGAAAAAGTCAATGTGCAAAGAATGACAGAAATTTATGACAGAGAACTTCTAATTCAAATGCTGACTGACAAAGACTTTGAAGAACAAGAGAGTCTGATGAAGTTAATTGAAGACAATAAGAAATTAAGGGATGAATCAAACTATGAAGATAAGAAGGAAGTTCCTCAAGAATTGATTGAAAGTTGCATAAATGAGGAAATTCCAAAAGGTGTGCTAGTATCTCTGCTCAAGCTGATTAAACAGGAGGAACCAGAGACAGAGGTAAAAGAGAAAGTAAACACTGTTATTGATAAAATTTCAAAAACATTGAACGAAGAGACTATTCAAGACAAAATGAAAGATAAATTGGAAGAAGAAATGAACACTCAAAATTTCTTGAGCAAATATGATGATAAACCAAAACTTTTAGTGAAGAATGGAATTCCGGTTGACGTAGTAAAAGTCATGACAAGAAAAGAGATTTTAAGCAACTTCAAGAAAATGAAAGAACAACAGTTAAACAAGAAGAAGAGAGTTGCTCAGTCTCTAGTGGGTAAGAGCAAAGGAATATCCAAAAAGATGGCTGATCTATCAAAAAATGACAATGAAGGGGAAATTCAAAGTAAAGGAATTCTGCAAAAAGACAACATCCTTGGTCTCAAAACAGAACAGTACAAAGAAAAGGAAGATGTCTGCAACTACTCAAGAAAAACCAAAGCAGATGCACTTGAAGATGGATAAACCTTTTGTCAAGGCTGTAGTAAAAGCCAAAAACCCTTCAGTCAACGACAATGTTTTGCCAAGTGGAGTATTCTATGACTCCAGGACTGAACATCTAAATTTTATGATGGAAAATGGAGAGATTGTGAAGATCTTCTCGAAAAATGACTTCAGAAAATTTGAAACCAATCCCTCAAAGATCATCTTTGAGAAATTAAATGGCAAATCATAAATGATTCCGACAATGGCATTTGCTAGATCACGAATCATCAAAGTCCATGATCCTTTTCGTGGAGCAAACCCCTGTATCATATGATGAATAAGGAATCTATACAACATAGGGAACATTCCCTTTTGAAATTGTCCATCATGTAGAGTTCCCTGATAACCCATCGTCTCTTCAAATATTCTCATCAGGTGTGCTGTGTTGAAGTTTATTGAGTTATGGTCATCATCATTCAACCTCAAACATCTTCTAATCATTCTTTCTGTCACTTGAATCTCATGTCTTGCTACTGTTACTTCGATTCTTTTCCCATTAATGTCATCAACATATCTTACAGATCTCCAGAAATCCAGCGAATGATTTCTGTAGATGATTGGACATTCAGTGAAGACAAAATTAACATTTGATCGAGCCATCCATGTAATCATTCTCGCCACCGGCTCGTTATCAGGTGTGACTTCCAAAAGTGTACACATGTTATGCTTCTTTTCAAAGAAGTACTTGGGTTGTTCTTCTTCTGCCATATCTGACCATCATAATCAAACATATTAAAAGTGAAATTAGTCATAAAGTTCAGTACTTTAAGTAATTTCAAGGTATAAAAATGAAGAAGAAAGAGAGAAATATCATTAAGAACCTGTTCTTCGACAAATTTATAACCTAAACACATAAACAGAATATTAGTAATCGAATACATAATCATTGCCCATTATAGTCTAATCGTTATCGGAAAACATATTATTATTGCTTGCCGAGTCGGAATTAGAGGGCTAATTCAAGTTAGGGTTTGGATTAAAGATGAATGCGATAAGTCGGTTTAGGTTTCTTTGCGATTAAGCAGTTGCAGTGGAAGGAGAGATAGGGAAAAATAATGTTGAAAATTTTGTCTAACTCCCTCTTATATACATTTTGAAAGTGGGTTTTAAATGCTTTAAACAGAAATGTGAGTTACTCTTGAAATGTATGTTTTCAATTTTGAACAACATATGCAGGTCTCCTTTTAATGAGAGTTAAGACAAATGTAAAGTACATCTCTGCAAATTTTGGCAGAAAAGCTATAGATAAAGCTCATTTGATTCTACCTCTTTCTTTTACATGCCAGGTAAAGTGAGAAACTTAAAAAGTGTTTTGTCTTTTAGCTCAAAGATTTCTTATCTACTTAAGGAATGGTTGCTTTGGAATATGTCCAAAAATGGTAAAGTATTTAAAGTTAAAGTAATTCTTGAAATAAATTTAAGTAGAATGAAGAAAGTTAACCTGAACTACCTGATTTGTTGAGAAATTAATCACAATGCAAATAATCAAGTATATAGCATCAAATAAACATCTTTACTAGAAATCAATTAAGATCCCCGTATAAATTTCTTGAATTCAAATTAATTGACTTAATTTAACATAAACCCTATCATATTTGAACAAACATACTAAGAAACATATTCAATCAAGCATATTAAAAACACATTCAATCAAGTATACTTGGAAGCATAGTGTGCCCGAGCAATCTTTCTGATGTATAGTGTGCCCGAACAACATTCTTATGCCAAGTATACCCGAATAACCTCCCTATAGTACAAAGTGTGTCCGGAAAAGGACTTCTAGCAGACAGTGTACTCGGAAAGTCAAGTTTTGAAATTACCAAGTATATTGAGGGAACAGAAGTGTACCCGAAATATAAAGTGTGCCCGGAAAACAAAGTTTGCCCGAAAACACTTGTAATCTCAACGAAATCATAAACACAAATATCATAGAGCATGCTAGGAAATAAATCTAAGTGTGCCCGGAAAGATTAACAAACCTTTCCTAACAACATATTCACACAAATCACAAAGCTTACTTGCTGTACTAAATCTAAGTTCACAAAGTTTTCTTGAACTAACAATCAGCATATAAAATGCAAAGCTTGCCCGAAACAAGAATTTCTTGTTAAAAGCTAGCAATATCACATAATCATCTCAAGACTTCAAGCTTGCTTGGGAATTGAGTACACCTGTGTACTCTACCCGAAAAGTGTAAACACTTTAAAGCATGCCCGAAAGTCATAAACTTAGTAAAAAATGACTAAGCTTGCCCGGAAAGGTCATAAAGCATCAAACATTACCCGAAATTACATATTCAAACATATTCAACTGTTTTGTGCTCGGAAAGGTTATAAAACATCAAACCTTACCCGAACTAACATATTCAACCTATTAAAGGAAAAATGCAACACTTTTTGACTTAAACCACTTTGTCAAAATATATTTTTCATTTCAGATCATAGTTTAAGAGCAAATGGTGCATTTAGAGATCAAATTCAGTTATATTTCTCTTCAAAACAGTTTGTTCCATTTTCTGAAAAGATCTCAAGAATGGGATCATATTGACTAAGTAGCTTTCTCAATACATCATTCTCAGCATTATTATGACAACATAGATAGGTTAACAGCAGGTATAAACTTAGCATGAGTTTCATTTCTTTGGTGATATGATTAAGGTTCATTTAGAAGCATAATGTATTAATGGTCAACACTGTGCTATAATGCCTCATATCTCTTCTCAAAGCTTATTTGGCTTTCCCCAGATCACCCCAATTTGACTCCAACCTCCTGTATTTGGTCAAAAATTATTTTTTGTATGACAGAACTTATTGGATCTTTTTGTATTTTTGATTTTCAAACATATATAGAGGTTGAACGTTGGACTTACAGTTAAATAATAGGCCTTTCATTCAAGATGAGACAGATTTTGTCAACATCTTTTTATTCTGTTGTATCCCTCTTGTTTGATAAAATATTTAAAACGCTTATCAACTTTTGGTTGATTTATTCAATCTTCCCCTTGTTTTTAATATTTTCTCAATTTTTCTAACACATGTTCTTTGTCATATTTAAAAGATGTTTCATTTTTGGTTGATCAAATAACAACAGGCTTGTGTATGACTGGGTAATCACTTTTCTGCCTATCATTTGGAGAGATTTATCTTGAGACATGCAAAGACAACTATGTATCTCCATATAAAGATTAGCATATTAATTATGTTTATATCACCTTAGATTTTACATCATCATGGGAAAGCAACCATACATGTTAATGACTATACTAAGGTCCTTTTAGCATATTAAATCCATATGATTGGCTAAGTAGTCAATGTACTATCATTTCCCAATTAAACACAGTTTAATATTCAATCACCCCAATATATCTTAAATGGCAGGTAAATGGCTATCATGTTTGATCAAAAGTGGTCAACAGGACCAAACATACATGTGAATATATGTCCTTTCAAAGTCAGAGCTATTGACATAGTTTTAAGTGAAGGAATATGAAACAAGTCATAATTTCCCAAATGCATTCAGTTTTCAGGTCAATGGCTATCCTTTGAATCTGTAGAGATTTAAGGACCAAACATACACAAGTGCATGTCCTTCCAACTGGGCAAATGACATAGTTTTTAGCAAAAACAACTACTTGAGACTTTTCTTTAAAACTCCTTCTTTTAAGCTTCGTTAAAGCTTGAACTGAATAATCTTATCATATCTCTACACCATTAAACAACTTGCTCATGTTTTGATCAACAGGTGCAAAGACTTCCTCAAAGTCTATTCATTCTTCTTGAAGGCATCCCAGTGCCACAAGTCTAGCTTTATTCTTAATCACCAAACCCCTTTCATCCCTTTTGTTTCCAAAAACCCATTTTGTTCCTATTGCATATCTGTCTCTTGGCCTATCAACTAGATCCCACACATGTAGGTCTCTGAACTGTGCCAGTTCCTCTTGCATTGCTTCCACCTAACTATTGTCTTTCAGTGCTTGAGCAATGTTCTTTGGCTCTATTTGGGATAGAAAGCAGGAGTAAAGAAAGATGTTTGCAATTTCAGAATGACTTCTTGTAACTCTTTCATGCAAATCTCCAATGATGTTTTCAGCAGGATGATTCTTTTCCACATAAGGAGTTTGTACAATCATATCTGTAGACAAATTTGTGTCAAGATTTGTTTCATTGAGATCTGGTTCTTCAATGTTCAAATCAGTTTCTGCATCATGAAATTCTGTTGCTTCATCATTATGTTGTCCTGAAGTAGATGCACCATTGTTTTCTAAATTCAATATTTGAAATGCAGGTTCCTGGACGGATCGTACACGGGATATCGCTATCTACGCAGGTGCGGAATCCCTGCGTGGGTAGATACGAGCGTAGAATACGTAAAACACGAACACACGATACAAACAAAACCACGTTATATTATAACTCGAACCACGTCTATTACAGACACTGGACACGTGAAATGATCACAACTATCACGAACTCTGAAACAAACTATCAAAAACCGAACTAATCAATCCTTAAACAGTAACCCGTAGGTTACTTAAATACACGACAACTTCGCCTCAGGCGAAGTTGTCAATAACTTCGCTCGTTGAACAAGTTCGCCTGTCAACAACTTCGCTTGGTTAACAAGTTCGCCTAAGCGAACTTGTCAACAACTTCGCTGTTACACAAACAATTACATAAACAATATTACAGACTCGATTACAGACTTTATACATATGAACTACTGACATCTATGCACTAACAGATTCCCCCTTGGCAGTAGCTTCATATCTTGATCTTTCAGCTCTTGTCTTGTAATCCTGTATCTTCATGCGTGCACTCCTTCTCTAACACACACCGTGGACTCCCCCTTGGCAGTAGCTTCATATCTTGATCTTTCATCACGGCTTCAGCAGTCTGGCAATCAACGTACCACCATTTTAGATTCTTCAACACATCTTGAGGCATATTCTTCATTGGAACCTCCTTGATGCATAGGATCGGCTTGTACTTCATCACCATCCATGGCTTGCCATCTGCTCTCAATCCCCTCTCTGTATCCTCCACGAGCTTTCCCTTCTGTGGCTTTAATAGTTCAAACTTCTTTTCTTTTACGCCTTCTTTCCACACAATCTTCTCAATCATTCTTGCCATATTGTTGTCACTTCTGTTTATCAGGCCCAACCTACCCAAATCTTTCACCTCGCATTCCGGCAACGTGTTGAAAGATCTCAACATTCTCTTGAAGTATTGAATGCCATCATAACGTTTTACCACAAATAACTTGATCTGTTCATCATAAATCCAACAGATGATTCCCTTCTTCGCCTCAGCATAGCCTTTAATGTTATAGCTCTTCTTGAACATGGCTGGAACAGCAGGCTTCTTGGTCTTGATAAACCAATGAGCACAGCCTTCCTTCCACCTAGGCTGCTCCTCCCACTCAGTAGTCTCATCCATCTCAGCTCTCACATCGGCTTTCTCAACCTCAGGGATCTCGTGTTCAACGTTTTCTTCAACAATCTCCCCTTCTTCTATCACATTCTCTACCACAATTTCTGCACCAATCTTTTCAATCTCACTGATTGGCAGAACATCTTCATCAAATAACACATCGTCGCTGAACATGTCATCATCAAGTTCCTTCAGCGCATCGATCACGTCATCCTCCACCATCACTACATCATCACCACCAGCCGCTTCGGTAGACTCCCCCTCAGCTGTGGAAGCCCCAAGAGCTTGAGAGGTTCTTGGCAGCTCACCACCTGCACCTTCCGGTGCATTGGGATCATCGTCTCGGTCTTCTCGACGCTTGGTCCTCAACTCATCTCCTCTACAGCTCATCTCCCCCTGAGATGCCAAGAACGCTTTCAAGGCATCTATGATTTTCCCGTGCTCAGCCAGGAGGGATGCCTGCAGTTGATTTGCTTCCACTAGGCTTTGAATAGTCTTTGACTGCTCAGCTACAATCCGCTCTAGTGAAGCTATCCGTTCCGAGTCAGAATAGGGCGTGTCCGCAGGTGGTACCGTACCCGATACTCCTGCAGTAGTGGTGACCGTAGACTCAACAAATCGTGCTACTACCACCGATGGAGTAAGCGTTGGAGGTGGTAGAGTCACAATTGCTGGAGCCGACGTCTGGACGGCCGTGACCGATGGAGTGTCAGCCGACGATGTAGCCACTACGGGAACAACCGTAGCGCTTGTACTCGATACCTGCATAGAGGTAGGAACAAGGGACATACCAGACAAGGCAGGTGGAGCAAAACGTGCAAACCTTGAAGTCTCTCCGGCTCCTACACCCATACCTGTCGTTTCCCTTCGTGAGCGCTTTCTCACCAGCTGCACAGCTTCTTCTGCATCATCTTCCTCGTCGTCATCGTCAACAATTCTCTTCTGTTTCCCAACCGTTCTCTCATGTGTTACCATCATCTGTCTAGCCTCTTCCATGACATCATCAAAGTCTGCCTGTGGACCCGAGACTTGAATATTCTCATGTGGATCAAATCGGTCCATATCAAACAATCCTTGCCCGCCGAACATGGCGTCAAGATCAATCTCAGAAGCTGGCACAGCAGCAGATACAGCAGTAGATACAGCAGGCGCAGCTGATACAGCCTGGGGTGCTGCCGCCTGTTGTGGTCTTGGGTCTCTGAACTCGTCCCCCGCCGCAGGCACATACTCCGGGTTTATAAGATACCCAAAGAGCGGAGTATGCCTGGGACGCAGCTCAGGCTTGCTTCGTGCGCTGGAAGTGCGACACTGTGCAAAGATACGTTTTGTCACACTTTCAACGTATCGTATAGGGCATCGTTGAGGCAGCGTCGGAGCCACATGATTGAAAATCATCTGTAGGAATCGAGGATACATTGTAAACCGCTCACGCGCCACAGCCCTTCGTTGCCTGTCGATCTCGTAAAAGATCATCTGGCTGAACGAATATCTTTTATTGTAAGTCAATGCAGTCATAGCAGACTGCATTGTCGCACCCATTCCATCAGTGCCTGCCTTCCGTCCTGACATACATACGATCATGACGTGCATAAGGAAGCGCCATTGATCTAAGAGGAACCCCTTCCTCCGTTGAGTGTCTCCTAAGAGACCCGAATATCCCATCCTGAGGAACGCCCCATCACGGAATGGCGCAACAAACTCCGTTGGGTCATCCCTCGTTTCTTCACCAAACTGCAACGCCACCCGTATATGTTCAGAAGAAAACTGAACGACTTGACCGTTAACGGTGGCTCGCATAACCGGGGGCTCAACCCGGCAATCATACTCTACCGTCTGCCAAAAGTCTTCAATATTCGGCAGCGAAATAGGCAGGGTAGTCGTTATTGCATGATAAATCCTTGAGCGCAGGAGAAAAGTAATTATCTCCCTATAATCCTCCACGCCCTTTGCATCTGGGTCAAGTGTTATAAACTGGTTATGGGCTGGAAAGAATTGTCTTTGATCATCACCGTCATCACCTGCACCTCCTGCACCTCCAACAGCAGCCATATCTGCACAAAATGAACCAAGTTAGATAAACGTTTAAGTTGTACACAAGTTCGCTTGATTACCAGGAGCGAAGTTGTGATCAAACCTGTATAGGCGAAGTTAAAGGTGAGGCGAAGTTGGGAACAACTTCGCTTCATCTTTAAGTTCGTCTAATTAATTTTAAGTAAAATTGTTCGGGGCGAAGTTAGTGATAACTTCGCCTCTTCACAACATCGCCTCAGGCAAAGATAAGGGTTAGGCGAAATTAAGCCTTAGGCGAAGTTGTGGATAACTTCGCCTCAGGCGAAATTAATCGTCAGGCGAAGTTGATGATAACTTCGCCGAAACCCTAACTTCGCCTGAACTGAATCGGCGACTGTTCAGATTCTAACAGTCGGAATCCGATGATTCGGCTAAGTTTGACGATGAAGAACTCAATAACACTTGTTATTAAGGTTATTTGGACGAAAAGTTTGTCCATGAACACGTAATACAAGCTTGTAAATCTCGGTTTTGAAAGGTCACCGGACCGAGGTCACGAAACCGTTCAAAACGATGTATGAAAAGCATCACTGTCGTTGGATATACGATTAATCGATAACACCCACCTCGAATCTATGAACGAAACTGAGAAAAAGGATCGAAACGGAAACGAATCAAGTTCGCCGGAATATATATCTTCGCCGGAAATTTCGGATTAAGTTCGCTTGATTTTCTGTGAACAGTGTGACCTTTGAACATCCTTATATAGAGGCGGAGTTATACAGGCGAAGTTACGGATAACTTCGCCTAGGCGAAGTTATTCACAACTTCGCCTATTCAACAACATCGCCTAAAATTTCAAATTTAACCCTTTAGATTTTAACAGTTGTCCTTTAAGAAATAAACGACATGATCAATTCTAAGTAACCAGATAAACAATCATAAAACTATATAAGTACAAAAACTTAAAAATTTAAAGTATAAGGGATCAAATTTCAGTCTCGGTAGGGACTGCTATGTTTTAGAAAAGATCCGAACAGGAATCATACTAACTACGTGACTGTCACATAGATCCGTGTTTAGCTGTATTATGACATATACAGACAGGTTGTAAGCAGGTATAACTTAAAGTGGTTTTCATCGTTTCTGTGATACGAGTTAGGTTCAATTAATCCTTAAAATTTAAGTGTGCAACAACTCAGAAATATTGATGCCTCCTATCTATCCTCAAAGCGTATTTGGCTTTCCCCAAGTCACCCCGAATTGACTTCGACCCATAGTGTCTGATTAACTTGTATGTACTCTCCTTCTAGTTCCCGTTCTTCTTCTTACTCTAAGATAGAGAAGTCTTGATTTTATGATCACTAATATGTTACAATAACTCCAAATATTTTTTTTTACAATAACGACCAGCCTCGCCTTGTTTCTTATAATGATCCCTTTTCATCTCTCTTGCACTTAAACACCCATTTTGTGCCTATCGCATGCACATTCCTTGGTTTTTCAACCAAAGTCCAAACTTCCATCTTCTTAAATTGAGCCAACTCTTCTTGCATGGCCTCAACCCACGAGCTGTCCTTAAGAGCCATTTGATAATTTTTCGGTTCAATCTGGCTAATAAAGCATGAGTACAAACATTCGTTCATTATACCCGTTTCCTTAATGCTTGTATAAACACAGGTGTGCTCATTCAAGCTACTTCTGGTTTGTACACTGGAGGACACATCACCTATAACATTATCCAGAGGGTGATCTTTGTGACTTCTCGTGGTCGGCACAGCACCGACATGCAAATTATCTTCTAAATTAGTAGAGTGCTCATCAATGGTTGTTTCTGGCTGAGAGTGAAATGGATTGATAAACTCTTCTTCAGGAGAGACAGCAGGGGAACCGATAGGATTTGATGAGGAAGGTTGACAATCATCAAATAGCTGTCTATGTGCCAAATTCTCCTCCTCATCTAGAATCATCTTCGTAGCAACACGTTCTTCTTCTTCTGTACAAAACAAATCAGGTATGTTAAAAGACTTGAAGAGCCTATCATAGTCGAAAATCCCAGGAGGTCCGATGCTCGGTCTTGGCGATCTGTAACTCGTAATGTCGGTGTTACATACCACCTCAACCTTGCCGTTCGTTGTATTAAAGACACGCCTGTTGGGAGTCCCAACTTCATAGCCGACCAAGATTCCTTCAGCGGCTGCTTCACCAAACTTTGAATGTGCCTTTAAAATTGAAAACGGGGACCCGAAAGCTTCAAGTCCACACAAATTGGGCTTTCTTCCATGCATCAGCTCATAGCATGTTTTATTAAGTCTTTTTACCGTTGACACTCTATTCAGGACATAACAAGCTGTAGAAACAGCTTCAGCCCAGAACACCACCGGAAGCTTCGAATCAGCCATTGTTCTGGCTCCTTCAATTAAAGTTCTATTCTTCCTTTCAGCCACTCCATTTTGTTGCGGAGTATACGGAGCGCTGAATTGGTGTTCAATCCCTCTTGACAGACAGAAGATCTCCATTTCAAAATTTTTAAACTCAGAACCATTGTCACTTCTGATGAACTTCACTCGTTTATCCATAATGTTCTCAACTTTGGTGATCAGATTCTTCACCATTTGAGCCGTTTCGTCTTTTGATTTCAGGAAGTATACCCACGAGTATCGTGAGTAGTCATCAGTGATCACCAAGCAATAAGTTGTACCACCTAGACTTCTTACATTCACAGGACCGAAGAGATCCATGTGAAGCAGCTCTAGTGTACTGGTAATTGAGTTGACTTTCTTGGTGAGATGGGACTTCTTGTGCTGCTTTCCCTTTTTGCACGCAAGACATTTGTCTTCAAAATTGAAACTTTTTAAGGGAACACCCAACACAAGCCCATGTCTGACAATATGGTTCATCTTCCGAAGATGAATGTGCCCCATTCTCCTGTGCCACAGTTCAGATTCCGATTCGCTTGCTTTCGTCAAAAGGCACGACTCTTCCGTTGACATTTCAGTTGAACTTAAATCCATCATATACGTATTTCGATCACGTGGAGCCTTCATTACTATCCACTCCTCTGGTATTTGAAAACCAGTCTTCAACACAATCGCATCAGTCTTCATGAAGTGTACGGTATAATCTTTATCACAAATCTGCGACACACTCAGTAGATTGTGCTTCAGTTCTTCCACAAAGTTCACATTTTCTAACGTCATCTTCCCGTTAGTTACCGTACCCCTTCCAGTTATTTTGCCTCCACTCTCACCAGCAAAACTGACTCTTGCCCCTTGAACAGGTTTTAAATCTTGTAACAAATCCTTGTTACCAGTCATGTGCCGGGAACAGCCGCTGTCCACAACCCAAAGATTCTTGGACGCCCTGTTCAACTGTTCCTGCACAAACAAAAAGATTATTAAAATTTGGGGACCCAAGACCTCTTGGTCTTGGGTCAACTAACCTTCTTATCAGAACTCACACACCTTGACTGACCATAGTTAGCATTAGGAAAATTTTCACGAGTCCTAACAGGATACCTCCTTGGAGACTGATAGTGAGGCCAACCAAACCGACGAACATTAATAGAATCAAAAGAATTATAGCATTTGGTTTGGTTATTAGTGGTATAAAAACGAGATGTGTTTCTTTGAAAACCTGTATTATATTTCAAATTTGAATGGTTTTCATTTTTAACATTTAAACGATTTCCAGAAACCTTAGTCTCAGTTTTCGAGGGCCTCACCTCTCTGAAACGCTGCTTCAGAGGGCAATCAGCAACAAGGTGCCCTGTTTGATTACATCTAAAACAACATCTATATTCAGCTTTCTTTTCAGCAGATGTTTTAGATGTGGAGGCACTATTACCACCCGTACGTCTCACATAAGGTGGGACATATGGGTTGAGTGGAGTACTCTTTTGAGTTGATTTAACCTTTTCTCCACTAGTGGGTAATACTTCCTTCTCTTTTGTCTTACCCGACTCGGATGACTTATCCGAATCAGATAAGACTGGACTTGAAATAGAAACTTTAACTTTTGAGACAGGCGAACATGTTTCGCCTTTACTAACTTCCGGTACTTTACCAGTTTCCTTAGCAGTACCTGTCTGATCAGCTACAAAATTAACAGATTCATGAACACTAGGATTGAAAGTATAATTATGGTTATATGGTAGTGGAACCTCATGGTAACCAATTCCTCCCCTCTTAGGTGAGGAACCTTGATCACTGACGAGGTGATCAAGAATAGCAGAGGAATTCCGGAATTGCTCCAGTTTCCTATTTAGTTCCACCACTTTTACCTGGTGATCAGCAATCTGCTTTTCTTTCTCAGCAATTAACTTGGTTTTCTCTTCTAAAACCTCGTAGCTTAGATCGATCACATCAATTTTTTCAGCTAATTTTGTTTTTAAACTTTTAACGTCCTTTTCACACGCTTTAATTTTTATTCTATAATTATTTTCTCTTGTCTTTGTAAAATGATGATCTTCTTTCAAGGTTTTAAATTCGGCATCCAATTTAACATACTGATCAGTAATTGTTGCAAGCTGTTCAGACAAGTTCTCACATTTAGTACAGATAGGTTTAGTACATACCTCGGAGTTCCGGTCATCAGCCATGAAAGCCTTTTCATTCTCAGCAGCTTTCATACATTCTTCAGCTGCAACCTTTGCCATGTGTGCCTGCTCAAAGAGTTCTCCAGAGAACATGTTCCAATTGTATTCACCAGCATCAGACATCATGGCATTATCCCTATTGTTATTTCCACTCTGCTGTGTAGTCCTCCCCTGACTACGTTCTACACGTGCATTAGTGCACTCCTTTGCAAAGTGTCCATTCTGTTGGCAATTGTAACACCTCACCCTTGACTTGTCAAATCCTGGCTTTCCACCTACGAACTTTCTGCCAGTATTTTTCATGAAACGCTTCACTCTTCTGACTATCATCGCCATCTGCCACTGCAGATCCATCTCCTCCAGATCATCAGGATCGATCTGGTCATAGTCTTCTTCCAAAACAGCAGGGTCCACAATCTTCCCTTGTATGTAGTTCTCGTAAGAAGCAATAAAAGATGCATAGACTGCAAACTGCTCTTCAGCAGATTTGACACTCATTGGCATCTTGGAATAGTTATTGCTTAAAGCACTGGGAGAGAAACTACTTGTGGATGCTTGAGGTTTCGAAGCACTTGATCATCCAGCAACGAAGCAAACATCACCGTTCATGTTTACAGACACATTTCCTTCATGAGAAGAGTCAGAACCTGACTCTCCTTTGGAGTAGTAAGCAGCAGAGTCAGGCTTCGAACTTGAGCCTGAGTTAACTTTGGCACCATACATACCAGGGTCTTGAACCTGATCCGTTGGTGTCTCTTTTCGAACCATATTAAGCTCAAAGGTTCTGAGCTTGTTTACTGCTGTCTCCAAGTCGTAATTGTGAAAGTCTTTGTCTTCCCTCATTAGAACAGTGTACATTTCCCACTTCGGTGGGAGAGCATCGAGAAGCTTCTCAACTATTTCCTCCTCTCTGTAAGCAATAGAATAGTTGTTCAGCTCTGTCATTAGATGATAATATCGGGTGATAATATCATCGAGCGATTCGTTCTTCAAATACTTGAAGACAGAGAACTGGGTCTTTAACAGCTTAATCTTCGAGGCACGAATACCCACGTTCCCTTCGAATCTATTCTCAAGAGCATCCCAAAGCTCTCGTGCAGAAGTGTACTTCCGGAATGTATGGAGAACCTCTTGAGGAAGAGCCATAGTAATTGCAGCATGGGCCTTGCTCTCGGCCTCATACATTTTCTTCTCTTCTTCCTCCATCTTGCTGTACTTCTTAACCACATCACGACCTTCGTACTCCATTGTCGGTGGGATATATCCATCCTGGATGCACACCCACATCTTTGCATCCTGGTATTTAATACACTGAATAAATCTATCCTTCCACGCTACGAAGTCTGTTCCTTTCATTAACCTTGGGGCCTTAGTAGCCAACCCCGCTTCAACTTCCATTTTGACTAACTCTGAGATGTTAATTGGCGACATCTTCTCGAAAACAAGAAAAACCCGAAAATTCAAAAAATCTTCCAAACATTACTATAGGCGAAGTTAAGGCTAACTTCGCTTAAGTGTTAACTTCGCTGGAAAATTCTTAAATTCGCGTGACTTGGCGAAGTTGAGAATAACTTCGCTTAGGGTAAGCGAACTTAGGAGGTAAGCGAAGTTGAGGATAACTTCGCTTAGGCGAACTTATGAGGTAGGCGAAGTTGTGGTTAACTTCGCTTAACCTTATATCTTCGCCGAAACCCTACTTCCAGTGACGGCAACTTCGCCTGAAGAACAACAACTTCGCCCGAAGAACACTGAAAATATTCAGATCTGTTTTTGACGATCTAGCAGTTTCCGGTCGGTGCAACGGCTTGAATATGACTGTATAAGGTGAGTATAACACAATATCAACGAAAACGCGTCCCGCGAATAGGTCAAACGAGACGTTTTCTACACCCGCGTGAAATCCCGAACCTCACAATCGAGCCAATATGCTCTGATACCAATTGTAGGTTCCTGGACGGATCGTACACGGGATATCGCTATCTACGCAGGTGCGGAATCCCTGCGTGGGTAGATACGAGCGTAGAATACGTAAAACACGAACACACGATACAAACGAAACCACGTTATATTATAACTCGAACCACGTCTATTACAGACACTGGACACGTGAAATGATCACAACTATCACGAACTCTGAAACAAACTATCAAAAACCGAACTAATCAATCCTTAAACAGTAACCCGTAGGTTACTTAAATACACGACAACTTCGCCTCAGGCGAAGTTGTCAATAACTTCGCTCGTTGAACAAGTTCGCCTAGGCGAACTTGTCAACAACTTCGCTTGGTTAACAAGTTCGCCTAAGCGAACTTGTCAACAACTTCGCTGTTACACAAACAATTACATAAACAATATTACAGACTCGATTACTGACTTTATACATATGAACTACTGACATCTATGCACCAACATGAAATAGATCTTGAAATCTTGTAGTAGATGCAGCTACTTCTTCACTTGATTGGTTGCTTGTGTCTCCCTCATTCTGAACTTGATCATTATGTACATCTTGATTGTCTTGATTTATCTAAGTATGATCATGTTCAGGACTGTGATTGTTTTCTTGATTAACTTCTTGAACTTGTTCAACAATGTCACATGAGGAATTCTTCACAAAAGTATATTCTTTTTCTTTTCTGGCAACCTTCTTCCATAACTCTTCCAAGTCAAATGTTTTCTTCTTTTTCTCTTCAATTATACTGGTCTTGTAGAATGAGTCATCAAAGTTTTCAGGATAAATCTTGAAGGAGCTTATCAACTTTTCATGATCAAACAGCCATGCTGCACCTTCAACTGTATTGAATTGATTCTCATTAAAGATGATGTTAGATGATTCTATAACACTCAAATGGTCTTTCACATATAATCTGTATGGCTTGAAAACATTTGCATCCAAAGGGATTGAAAAACTTGATATAAGGCTTTCTGTTGTGAAATATTTCATATGGAGTTTTGTTATGCCTTTTGTTGACAAGCACCCTGTTCTGAACATAGCAGGCTGTATTTATGGCTTCAGCCCAAAAAGTGACAGGTAAATTGGCATCTGCTAACATGGTTCTTGCAGCTTCAATCAAAGTTCTATTCCTTCTTTCTGCAACACCATTTTGTTCTAGGATCTGAGAATTGCTGTAATATCCCTTTCTGTGTACAAAACTCTTGCATAACCCATTCTTGAACTCTGTACCATTGTCACTTCTCGTCATTTTAACTTTCTTATTCAATTTGTTCTCAATCATTGTTACACAACCCTTAATCAACTCTGCAGTCTCATCCTTGGTACTTAGGAAATAAACCCAAGTATATCTTGAATAATCATCAATGATCACTAGACAATATCTTTTCTTCCCTATACTTGTGACACTCACAGGACCAAAGAGATCCATGTGAAGTAATTCAAGTACTTGATCAATTGAGTTGATGAGATTTGGCTTATGAGTAGATTTGTGTTGTTTTCCCTTTTGGCATGAACTACAATGATCTTCCAATTTGAACTCTCTTGTAGGTAAGCCTATTACATGCTCACATTTGACAAGTCTATTCATGTTCTTTAAGTTCACATGACAAAGTTTCCTATGCCACAATTTTGACTCATTTTCAGTGGCTTTGGACACAAAACATGCACCTCCCCTTGAAACATCTTCTTTCATATTCAATTCATACAAGTTGCCATTTCTTGGTGCCATCATCATAATCATTTCAGGTGGAATCACAAACTCAGGTTTTAAGATGAAACAGTGGAAATCATCAAAACTGACTTTGTAACCCTTATCACACATTTGTGATATACTCAGTAGATTATACTGAAGACTTTCAACATGAAACACATTGTCAAATGAAACCTTTCCATTTGTCAAGATTCCTTTATCTACAATCTTTCCACCATTTTCATCACACCCAAAGGCTACAGGACCTTCAAACTTTTCTTCATAATTGACAAGAGACCTCTAGTCACAAGTCATGTGCCTAGAACAACCACTATCCATGTACAATATGTCATTCAGAGGAGTGGACTGTTCCTGCACATAAGAAAAAGTTTGATTAGTTGAGTGATGAAGTGCAAGCCTTATCAACTTGCAGCTCATTAGATTCAGTTTCAGACACAACTTGGGAAGTGAGTGTTGTTGGTTCAGGATCGTCATGAGTGAGTTCTATATTGTCTGAATTGTCTGTTTCATAACCACACTCCCTTGGGGTCTTAACAAATGAGGTTGAGCTTAGACAGTCTTATGATATAGTGTCACACTCCTTCACTACATAGTCTTTCTTTTCAGAGTAGTCTCGTACATCAGGATCTGTCTCAATTTTGGTTTCAGACTTAGGTTTCCAAAGGAAACCTTCAGGTTCAAATCCATGTTTCGTCGGAAACTTTTCATCACCAGTGAGTTCTGTTGGTTTCTTTCTAGGAAATGCATCTTTCTTTCTTGTCTTCTCACTGCTTGATGGTCCTTGAGAACTATCATATTTGACAGATTGAGTATCCTTTTTAGGCATTATTCTCAAGAGTTGAGAGCCCTTTTTAACATTTTTCACATGCTTCACATGAGATTTACCCCTTTTAACAGGTTTATCCACATGTTTCTTGGCTTTCATTGAATGCCTTTAATTCTCATTCTTCAGAACTTCCTCTTCACAAACCTTTCCCATACCCAAGTATTTTTCATACTTCATTTTGTAGGCCACAAAGTCTTGTCCATACTTTGTTTCATCTGGGACATGAAGAGGCTTGAATTTGAGTCTTTCATTACAAGAGTCTGTATGATGACCATACTCATCACACTTCTTGCACCAAACCTTTCCTTTTTATTTCTCATGTTCTTTTTCTTTCTTGAATCTTTCACTTGGTCTTGGTTCTTTGACTCCAATAGTTTTCTTATTCTTTAGACTATCAAAGTTGATTGAGAAAGGGACAAATTCCTCAATCTTGATGTCTTGTCTTTCAGTCTTGATCTTTACAAATACAATTTTTTGCATATTAAGTGGTTCTTCATCTTGATTTTCTCTGTGTCTTGATTGTCTCTTTTCATATTCTTCCATAGTTTCCACTTCTCCAATATCAAGGACTTCATGATTAGAGAAAATAGGATAAACAGGGATAAAGTTTTCAACATTCACATCTTCTTTCACTCTTTTCTTGTTGTTCTGCTGTATCCTTTCCAATACTTCTTGGCTTGGAGGTCTCACAACATTGTAATTTGCCTTTTTCTTTTCACATATATCAAAGGATACATGTTCTCTCTTTGTCCTTTCATTCTGTTTCTTCATTCTTGATGTGACAGGTGGATACAATGGAAGTTTGTCAATGGATTCTGGCTTCTTGAATTTTCTTCCTCTTTCAGCAGCTTTGATTTCCTCATCAGTGATTTGATCACTTAAATCACTCAAGTCATCTTGGTTCAAATCATCAGACCCAAAGTCATCTTCAAAGACTTGAACTCCAATTGAATTTTCTTCTTTCAAATCTTTCTTCACAACAAACTCTCCTTCTTCACTCACCTCAACATTCTTATACAAATCCACAAGTTCTTCTTTGTCTTGAAAAACATTTTTGAATTGTTGTAGATAAGCATTTCTTTTCTCTTTATCAACTTTTGGCATAAAGTTGTTGTTGAAAGGTGGTGGTACTGCTTTGTACTTGTCTTCTTCCTTAACTTGGTTTAGAATTCCACAAATATTTCCAGTGGAGACCAAGTTCTTCAAGAATTCATTGTCAGCTTGCAGTTTTGTGTTCAGCACCTTTTCTTCTATAATCATTTTCTTCAACCCATCTATTTCAGTTGTGAATCTCTTCTGAGCTCTGTAGCTGTTTACACAGTCTTCTTCCAAACTTTTCATTCTTTCTTCACTCACTAGTTCACTTGCCTCATATGCATTGATGATACTTTGTTTCTTAAAACACTCACTTTCCAGCTTGCCTACTTTCATTTTCAGTTGATTGATAACTTCAGTTAAATCAATAGTAGGAGCAGAATGTACCTGAGATGATGATCCAGTTTCTTTCTCAATTATGGCCATGAATGGCACATTTGCCTTCTTGATATCATCTGCAATATCTTCTTCATGATTGCTCCAGTCAAAGTTACCTTCATTCTGTGTTGTTACAGCAACATTTCCTTGATTTCCGATCTGGTTTTGGTTGGCTGGAACAGTGTTGTTTGGAACATTTTGAAGGTTTTGGTTGTTGTTTCTCTGAAAACCTTGATTCTGAGGCACTCCTTGATCATGATTGTTTATTTGAGGTTGGAAGTTGTTGAAGTTGGGATTATAGTTGTTGTTGGGATTGTTGTTGAAGTTGTTGGTGTTGGGTCTCTACTGATATTGAGGCTGCTGTTGATATTGAGACTGCTGGTTTCTTGGTTGGTTCTGAAATTGGTTCACTTGGATGTTTCTTGGCATATTACATTCTCTTGCAAAATGACCATGCTGTTGACAATTATAGCAAATGACATTTGACTTGTCAAAACCAATTCTTTCATTTGGCCCTGATAGGATTGGCCTACCAGTCCTGTTGTAAAGCCTTTTGCTTCTAAGAGCCAACATGGCAGCTTGCCACTTCAAATCCATATCCTCCAAGTCATCAACATTTATCTGCTCAAGATCATCTTGTACTACACTTGTGTGAAATAAATTCTTTGCAACAAATGCATTACTGACTCAATAAACATTGAAAGCAATGCCTGTGTATCATTGCTTTGACCATTTCCACCACTAGTGTGAGGATCATTCACTATTGATAAGAACTTCTCCAGAATAGACTTCAACCTTTCTCCTTCTTTATAGTTAAATCTTTCTAGCCGCTGCTTCAATCTCTGCTTCTTGATGTTTTTGAGTTCAACATTTCCTTCAAACATTTCAAGTATTGCATCATACATTGCCTTGGCATTGGGATGATGTGCAACCTTGGTAAGTATTTCCCAAGACAGACCTAGCTTCAACATAGCTAGAGCCTTGTCATCTACTTTTCTCATCCTTTCTCTCACAGCAGCAGTTGCTTCCGGATTTGCACCTTCTTCAACTTCCCCTTGTGGACCATTCTTGATGTAGTTCCACATATCAACATCATTATAGCAAACAGCTGCTTCAAACAAGACCTTCCTTTTTGTGAGATTTTCCTGTCCATACAGTCTAGGAATCTTGTTAGTAGACACTTCTTGTTCTTCGTAACTAGACATTTTAAGAAATCAAAAGTAGTCTCTTTGTAAAAACAGAGTTCGAAAAATAATCAGATCTGAAAACCGATTGCTCAGATCTGAGGTGTCTGATGCGATAAGAACAAGATTTATATATAAAGATTAAAACTTTAATCAAAATAAGGAAGAGAAAACACCAAATGATTGTAGATCTGGAAGATAAATGAAGAACAGATCTGCTGACGTCACTTTTCAATGTAACAGTGGTCTGCTTACGTCATTCATCTTCAAATCTCCAATCAGCAACGATCTTCCCAAAATAGAAACAACTAGCTCTGATATCACTTGTCGCGTCCCCGATTTCAGTTGGGTCTTACTTAATCATGTCATAACTCACACAAATAGATGTGTCGACAAGGGAGTTAATGACGGGTTGCTATATTTAGAAAGATAACCGTTTGTTAAAGGCAGAATCAATAACAAACATACGGTTGCATAATCAGTATTCAAAGGTAACCAACACAAACAAGATTCACTCAAAAGATTTCCATTTATATAATATCAATCATATAAACGATAATCTATTTAGGGTTTCTTGAAGGAAGGTTTTTCCGTACGAATCCTAGGACGACCGTCACTTTCAAGAAAAATATTCTTTCTTATTCGAAAAGTGTAAAGACTCAAATCCGTAGCTGATCCATTAGGCGGCGTGCCCTAAAATATTCTATTTATAGGCCTGCCAACCTAGGAGAGCTGTCATTCCTTCTAGAGACCCCAAACATTAATACATATTCAAATTACATAATCACAAAATATTCTAAGTGTAAAACAAGTCTTCCGGGTAGGCTTTGCATCAATATTCATTCTCCGAGTAGGCTATGTACTCTGCCATCCTTCACAACTTGGTAACATAGAAATGTGCCCGGGATCAGTTTCTGGGTAGACTTTACTTGAAGAGTATTTTACAAAGTAAAATGCTCACCGGGTAGACTTCAATCTTCTTGACTTTGCCAGACTTTGCCCGACAAACCCTTACGAGCAACCTTGTTCTTCAATGGTCCATCTCAAATCCTTGCTATAAAATAACTTATTAGCAAAGTGTACTCGGCAGTACTGTTCCTTGCTTGAGTTGAACCTTGCCCGATATCACTTAAAGATATTACATTAAATCATCAAGCTTGTTCGACCACTATTATTAATGAATACCTTGCCCGGTCTTCCAATCACTTGGCTTCATGGACTTGGTTAGCCAAAAGCTTACTCGAGAGTGAACTTTACTTGGCTATGTAGAACAGACTTGCTTGACAAAGTGAACCTTTCCCGGATTTACATAAACTAGTGAACCTTGCCCGGTAATGCACTAATTTGCAAACCCTGCTCGGATATCCACTAAAGAAGACTTCTTGAAGATAACCTTGCCCGATAGACAAAATATCGTACCCGGCTAAGTAAAAGCTTGCTTGGAGGTCTAAGGTGTGCCCAAATCCATACTTAGCGAATTCTGAGGAGGTTGAAAAGATTCCAATCTTCTATATATCTCATGTTGGTCAAATCTTTGACTCAACAACAGTTGTTCTATTCTGATGGCATGTAATAAGAAGAATACCCCTGCTATCCAAGAAGTTGTATTCAACTTCAAGAAGAAGGATTATGAAGATGTCGTCAACGTTTACGGTTTGGCGCCTGAATGGGAGCCTGAATACCCGGTAGAGGGCTCCATTGCCACTAACCCTCCAGCCAAGAAAATGGTCGTATACGCAGATCACTTTACCACGAGGAATTTCCGATTACCCGTAACAAAGTTCGTTGAGGCCGTTTGTACGGATTATGGGGTCCACCTATCACAGGTACATCCTTTCGGGATGTTAAGAATTCATCACTTCGAATTCTGATGCCAAGCTCACAGAATGGAGCCCGCGGTTAGCCGATTTGCTGTCTTCTATAAGCTGACAAGTCGCGGAGGTTGGTACGGTTGGGCCACCACCGGAAAGGGTGTTATTGGTACCGAATGGTACCGGAGCCTCCATGAGTGGAAGCCAAAATTTTTCTGGATCCGGGAGGATGTAATCCCCTTTGCGATGACTTATCGCAAACCGGTTGCCGAGATACCGGTGTTCCGCACCACCACGCAATTGGACCTTCCATGGTTTAAAACCCTAATCGGTACGCCCACCCCAATGTGTGCAATACACGAGGGAGCATTGGTGTGTGAGAAGATGATCCGTTTATGGCCGTTCCCTGCCTTGGAACCGTTTTACGAGAAGCCCAATTAGAGTAATTCTGTTTATACTAGTGAAGCATCCATCCTCAACTCGCTTCTAGATACAGAGGAGTGTCTCATGGCGCGTCGTCATATTGATTCGAAGGACGGACCCATCCTTGAACGTACCCGTGGTAATTTTTTGTTCTCCACCACTCTCCGCCCGGAACCTGTGGTTTCCGAGGCGATGTTTGTTCAAGGTGAGGAGTTCATCGCCAAAGGTGACGGAATTCTGAAACCTCGTCATATTACTGCTATCACATCTATCGGGGTGATAGTACTTCTTTCTTCTAGGGAGGAGTCATCACCCCATGACAAAGGAATATCTGTTGATGCTACTGACTCCATGGGCATCATGCGTCCGACAATATGTCTGACCCGGAAGCGATATCAGAATCCATCTAACAGTACAGCGGTGGATTAAAAAGATGTTGATGTTGAACATCGAGTTGATGATATCAACTCCGAAGATGAACATCGAGCTACTGCCGATGTCACTATCGAAGGTGAACTTCCAAAGTAGCTGGGAAACATAAGTTGCAATCAACCAAAGCCACCACTTCCAAAAAGAAAAAGAAGCATAAGAAGACGAAGTTGGGAGACCGCCTTCAACAGATTACGCCTACCAAAGTCACTTTTGGTAACTTCAGTATCTTTTAAATTTGATAACTGTTTTCATAAGGTATGTTTATGACGGAAAAGTATCATCCCACAGGGCCTCTAAAAGATTCTTCTGGAGACCCTTCCAGTCTAAGGGGATCAACTCCGCCTCATTCTCCACCGACATCCCCAGCGAAGACTACTCAGGATCCAATTGTTATCACGGACACTCCTCCCCACGAGGGTGAAAAATATGGTAATACTGAAGACCTCGTCATTTCTTCAACTCTCCATGCGCTATTTCACGTTAGGCAGCGGGAGGGTCCGGGTGCCTTTACAAGTGGTCCGCAGGTTTCCACCTCCCAACGTGGGGAGAATCCTTTGGCACATCTTCCGCGTTGGTCAGTAATTCCTGAGTCAACCTTTTCAGAAACGGACGTGTGCCATGAGTATCTGTTAGGAGGACTTCCTCCTGCAGAGAGGGAAGGTCAACGCGGACATCCGCGTCAGGAGTTAGTGAACTCCCATTCCTACTACCTGGCCTACCAGCCAAGAAATTTATCATGACTGGCAGGCTATGAACGAATCGTGGGAAGCCCTGGAGTCCAAGGCAGCTCAGGCGGAAAAAGAAGCCCGGGAGGCTATGAAAGAAGCCAAAGATCACCTCCTCGCTGCTGAAACTGCTGAACGGCAGTTAGCAGATGCCAAAATGGGATTGGAAGTAGAAAGGGCCTGTCACACTATTGCGGAGGAAACTTAGACTGCACACCAACGGCAGCTGGATGAACGCGAAGAGCTTATAAAAGCTATAAAGGCCGAGGCTTCTGCGAAGGATGAGCGCCTTAGCACTCTTGTCTCCAAGAGCCGGGTGGAAGCTTTGGAGTGAGCTGAAGATGAAATGCAGCATTGTAATTTTATATTTTTGTGAACTGCATTGATCTGCCTTTCCTATAATCATCATTATTGTCATTTGTAATCCCCTTTGAACATATATAAGAAGTTTGTTTCATCTGGTATACTTTGTCTTATTTTTCCTAATATAAGTGTTTGTAGGATCTTCTTATTTGTCAATAGGGCCGAGTGTACTGGGCGACACTTTGGGCGAAAATGGGGAGATAACTTGGAGGAACACCGCCCCCCAGGCGATATTGGGGCGAAAAGGGGCAGGGGCGGGATCTATTTCTCGCCCAACATGTCTGTTGTTTTGTTTGTTTATATTATTATTATATATATGTGTGTGTAAGATATATATATATATATATATGTATATATATATTATTATATTATTATTGTAGCCCCTACACCATTACACCGCAAAAACAAATTCTCATCCCTTGCTGACTGGGCGCCACACGGCGCAAAACGCCCCAATTTGTAGCCCCTCCACTACGCATAGCCTATAGGATTACACATGAGTCCCGTCTAGTACGCGGATCATAAAATGTATGTTACATGAAACTCGAATGTAAGAATAATAAAACTTTCCATAAACAAGGCATAAACCAAATGAAATTACAAGTCTATTAGGCACGTAGGCCGAAATAAAAAGTAAATAACAAGTCTTGCTGATGTAACACTTCTTCAACTGTGCTACATTCCAAGTTCTGGGGACTTCAGTCCCGTCCAACTTCTCTAACTTGTAAGCACAATTGGATAGTACTTGTTTAACTTTGTAAGGGCCTTCCCAAGTTGGGGCTAACTTGCTCGGAGGCTCCTGGCCGGAAGCTTCATTATTGCGGAAGATGAAGTCTCCCGCATCAAATGTGCACTTTTGGCCCCGCGAAACGTAATATTTTTGCAATTGGTGTTTATAATTATGTTCGCGGATCAATGCCAATTCCCTCCTTTCTGCAAGGATATCCAGGTTCATCCGCAATTCTTTGTCGTTATCATTGATCATCAAAATTCGTGCGGATAGAACCCCGATTTCAGCCGGGATCATGGCCTCAGTACCGTAGGTTAAACTGAATGACGTTTCATAATTACTTGAATTCTTCTTGGTGCGAAAGGCCCAGAGTACATGGGGTAGTTCGTCAACCCAGCCTGTTCGTTTAGTATCTAGTCTTGCTTTAATCCCTTCCTTGATTGTTCGGTTGGTCTGCTCGACCTGACCATTGGCCTGCGGATGAGCTACAGATGTAAAAATCTGGGTTACTTGAAGTTCCTTCAACCACTCTTGTAGCCCAACATCCGCAAAATGGGTCCCATTGTCACTCACAAGTTCTTGCGGAAGACCAAATCGACAGATAATGAATTCCCAAAGGAATTTTTTTGACACTTAATGCCGTTATCGATGCGACTAGTTTAGCTTCCACCCACTTGGTGAAGTAATCAATGGCCACAATTAAAAATTTGACTCATCCCGGGGCTTCTGGGAAGGGTCCCATAATGTCGATAGCCCACTTTTGAAACGGCCAAGCGGATGCCACCGGTACCAACTCGTTCTTTGGACACAGTGTGTTGGGAGCATGATGTTGGCAAGAATCACATTTTTTATCTCTTGCACAGCATCCAAGTTCATCCATGGAGAGTAATACCCAACATTCATAAGCTTTTCTACAACCATCCTTGGGCCTGCGTGGAGGCCACAAATGCCTTCGTGTACTTCCCTTATCTGGTAGTTCGCGTCCTCAGCGTCCATACATCGTAACAGAGGACCCAGGAATGATCTTCGATACAGAATGCCATCATTCATTTGGTAATTCAAGGCTTTGTGCCGTATTCTTTGAGCCGCGGCTTTTCTGCCGGCAAGACTCCCGATGACAAGTAAACCATTGTAGGTTCCCAGCCGGATCTACACAGGAGTATCTCGTAACACGAGGGTGCGGAATCCCCACGTATACGATACGAGTGTCGAGACGATTAATAAGTTGAATATAAGAAAACACACGAGAACAAAAGATAATACTTGATATATTGCAAGGACAAACATGTGATTCAGAGAATCACAAAAACAAATGGTTCCTCAAACGTCTACAGAACCAGCCGAAGTGAATGGTTAATAATTCTCAACAACTTTGCCTAACATACTAGGCGAAGTTGTCATAACTTCGCTAATCCTTCAAGTTCCCTTAACATACTAGCGAACATATAATAACACATTCAATAAAACTAACAATATAAACGATTACAGACACAACTTAACACGAGATACTGAACTACTGGCATCATGCACCAGTAGACTCCCCCTTGGCAGTAGCTTCATATCTCTATCTTCTTTCTCGTGTCTGGTAATCCAAAAATCTCGTACCACTCTTCTTCAAGCATGAACGCCCTGTCTCACACAGACAGAGACCACCCTTTGGTACTTCTTAGCTTCATATTTCCACGCAGGAATGTAGAATATCTTCTTATCATTGAGTACCTGCAAATCAGCTTGAGACAAATTAACCAAGTGCATGGGATCATACATTCTCAGAATCTCCTGTTCATCCTCATCTTTCATAACAGCTTCTGCAGTCTGGCAGTCAACGTACCACCACTTGAGGTCCTTTAACCCATTCTTGGGCATCATCTTCAGTAGAACCTCTTTCAAGCATCGAATCGGCTTGTACTTTATCACCATCCAAGGCTTACCATCAGCCCGCATTCCTCGTTCATTATCTTCAACCAACTTTCCTTTCTGAGGCTTCAGAAGTTCAAACCTTTTCTCTTTAATAGCTTCCTTCCATACTATCTTTCCAATTATTCTAGCCATATTGTCATCACTCCTGTTAATCAATCTCAACCGAGCCAAATCTTTCACCTCACACTCAGGCAAGGTGTTGAGCGATCTCAAAGCCTTCTTAAAGTACTGAATCCCATCATAACGCTTTACCACAAACAACTTCAACTAATCGTCATACAACCAGCAAATGATACCTTTCTTTGACTCAGCGTAGCCCTTGATATTGTAACTCTTCTTAAACATTGTTGGTACCGCAAGCTTCTTTGTCTTGAAGAACCACTGAGCACAGCCTTCTTTCCATCTCAGCTGTTCTTCCCACTCAGACTCATCTGACACATTTGCATCTTGACTCATGTTCACATTGTCAACATTTGCAATATCATGCTCTACACCATCATCAACAATCTCCCCTTCTTCTAACTCACTATCAATCTCTATCTGTTCCCAAATCTTTTCAATCTCATCAACCGTTAACACATCATCGAATAACTCATCATCATCATTTCCCAACACTTCCTCATCACCTACAACCACCACATTCTCACAAACTGTACTGCCTGACGGACCAACAGACTCCCCTGAGATGTGGAAGTCCCAAGAGTTTATTTAGTTCTTGACAACTCACCACCTGCACCTTTCGATGCATTGGGATCATCGTCTCTGTCTTGCCTCTTCTTAGTTCTCAACTCATCACCCTTGCAGCTCGTCTCCCCTTGAGATGCTAAGAACTCTTTCAGCTTATCAAACAACTTACCATGTTCGATGAGAAGTGATGATTGTATATGATTTTCTGCCACAAGCCTCTGAATAGATTGCGTCTGAATAAGATTGATCAGTGATTGCTCAGCAACTACCCGTTCAAGAGCCACAATTCTCTCGGAGTCAGACAGAGTAGAATCAAAGTTAAACCGCATGTGAGAAATATCTTGAGCATAGGGTGGTGGAATTCCCAAACTAGCTGGAATATCAGAGGTAGACTGAAAAGTAACCGTGGGTGGTATTGAGATAGGTAACCCCGCAGTAGCAACCAACGTCGACTCAACAAATCTAGCAACAACCTCCGATGGAGTAAGAGTAGGAGGTGGCCAGGAAACTATCTCCGGAGCAGTAAACTGAAACGTGGTTGGAGGAGTACCAAAATGATGACGAAGTGGTCACCAAAGAAACACTTGTGGTGATCGGCAGTGTGACAGTAGAAGCAGCAGGTAACATAGTCATACCGGACAATGAAGGTGGGGAAAAACGAACAACCCTTGAACTTTCACCAACTCTAGAACTTTCACCAACCCTTTCCTTCTTTGATCGTCGTTCCAGACGATATAGATCCTTCTCATAATCTGATTCACTGTCATCTGAGTCTTTCTTTCTCTTTCCATGAATCCTTTCTTGTCTGGCAAGGATTTTTTGTGCTTCAACGATATCGTTAGTAGAGGAGTCAGAGTCAGTTCTCTCAGAATCTGCCACAGATGTAGCAACCATGGAAACATTTACACCAGACACCTCAGCTACTGAGGCATGAACTTCAGTAGCTGGATCAACCCGTTCCATGTCAAAGAACCCTTGCCCTCCAAAGGAAACTTCAAGGTCAACTTGTTCTTCCGGAGCCGCAACAGGATCAGCAGGTGGTGCTTGCTGTACCACGGGTGGTGGTTGAACCACAGGAGGTGGTTAAGGAACATCGGCCTGTTGCGGTGCCGGATCAAGAAATTCATCACCTGGAGGAGCAATATAAGCAGGATTTACTATGTACCCAAATAAAGCTGTGTGCCTAGGACGTAACTCTTCCCTGCTACGTGCACTCGAAGAACGACACTGTGCAAAAATTCTCTTAGACACACTCTCTACATAAGAAATCGGACGTCGTTGTGGAAAATTGGAAGCCACATGATTGAGGATCATCTGTAAGAATGGTACATCAAAAATCTTTCCCGAGCCACTGCACGTCTCTGACGATCAATCTCATAAAAAATCATCTGACTAAAGCTATAAGGTTTGTTGTAAGTCAATGAAGTCATTGCTGATTGCATTGTTGCACCCATACCATTTGTACCAGCTTTCCGACCGGACATGCACACTATCATCACGTGCATAAGGAACCGCCACTGATCTAACAAAAATCCTTTTCTTCTATGAGAGTCTCCCAACGGACCCGAATACCCCATACGCAGAAACGCACCATCTCTGAACGTAGCCATAAAGTCTGTGGGGTCCTCAGTCGTCTCATTCCCAAACTGTAAGGCTTCCCTTATCTGATTTGCCGAGAATTGTACCACCTGTTCATTTACAGTAGCTCGAATCACCGGTGGATCGACACGACAATCATACTCAACCGTGTTCCAGAAATCTTAATGTTCGGTAGCGAGATCGGAAGAGTAGTAGTGATAGCATGAAAGATGCGTGAGCGTATGAGAAACAAAATGATCTCACGGTAATCATCAATTCCTCGAGCATCCGGATCTAAGGTAATATACATGTTGTGACCCGGAAAGAACTGTCTATTATTATCTCCACCTTCATCACCACCAGCGCCACCAGCACCTTGCCACAGCAGCCATATCTGCAAAACAAATGAATGAAATCAGACAAGTGTATCTACAGGTTACAAATTCGCCCTGCATGGTATAGGCGAAATTGTTGTTTTAGCGAAGTTGAGATACTGGCAAAGTTGTAGCAAGTTCGCCAAGAATCCTAACTTCGCTGCTTCTGCAGATCGTCCAAGACACATAATCTGATTAATTTATGGACAATCAGTGGTCTAAAGTGTGCAACGCAAGGTGCGACTAAGGGTAAAACCAACATTTAATTATCAAAAATAGGCCGAAATCGACATGATACGAGACTAAAGGGTTTGATAATAAGACGAGCTTAAATCAGAATATGGTGGAGCAGATTAGCAAACATTCAAGTAAAATTACAAGGCACAATAATCATACGAACCTGGATGTCGATTAAAAACGGATAAAAATTATGTATGATTCAAACTGGTAAGTTCGCCGAGGGTTTGTGGTTAAAGGAAATATGTTTGACCAGATTTGACCGCCTCTTCGCTTTATATAGTTTAGAGAAACCCCAGAGGCGAAGTTTGATTTAACTTCGCCCAATCACAACTTCGCTCAGTCAACGCATGGTCAACATCACCACTTATGATAACTTCGCCGTTAAGTTAAGTTTACCCATTATATAACTTATACTCAAAAACGCATAAATTTGACCAAAGGTCAACTTCGCTTTAAAATTCTCCGAAAAAGATTTAAACTTAACGATCAAAGAACCAAGTAACAAAAAATGTAAAAGTCTAAACATAATACGAAATACATAACTAAAATTTGAATAATAGAATAAACTGGATCAAATTTCAGTCTTGACGAGAACCTGCATGTTTTTGAAAAGATTCGAACAGGAATCATACTGATTAAGTGGTTGTCACATAGATCCATGTTCAGCGGTATTATGACATAAAGAAACAGGTTGTAGGCAGGTATAAAACTTAGAATGGTTTTCATCGCTTTTGTGATACGGATTAGGTTTAATTAAGCTCAAAATTTAGATGGACATCACAAGAGAGATTGTGATGCCTCCTATCTATTCTCAAAGCGTATTTGGCTTTCCCCAAGTCACCCCGAGTTGACTTCGACCCGTAGTGTCTGATTAATCAATGAGCACACTTCGAACTTCTGAGTCATCTTCCCGGTCTTTCTTATACTTAGAAAATATTCTTTCTTGCCTCTTTCTTGATATTTGTAACAAGACCAGCTTCAAAGGCTATTTTTTTTTCAGAGTTAAAAACAATAATATAACTGCAAGTCTAATACAACTGCAAGTCCCGAATCTGGATCACTGCAGATTACATAACACTATCTTCGCGGGAATCAGGACACTCACGGGCTCGTGTATGACTGGGTAATCACTTTTCTTCCTATCATTCGGAAAGATGTATGTGGAGACATGCACAACTCAGAATGATTCTCCACAGTAAATCGAGAAGATTTAGTTTGTATCACTTCTACTTTTACGCACCATAAAAAGCTACCATAACATACAATGACTATTCTAGAGTCTTTTAGGTGTAATTACTTCACCAGTTAAGCACACAAAATTAGTTTATCTATCACCTTCCAAGGTTGGATCAATTTTCATTTTAACACCGTATTGAAACCTCTTGAGAAGTTATAGACTGAAAAATTATATCATTTCCCTAAAAAAAATAAAATTCTAGCGCCCCGATCAAGTCTAAGTCTTTAGGTAAACGACTATCCTGGAGATCCAATGGATCAGCCGGACCGACCACATACAAGTATGTGTCCCTCTGACTAAGGATGAACGACTAATTTTAAGCCAAAGAATGAAAACCTATCATAAACCGCCCCGGTCACTTTTAGTCATCTGGTTAATGGCTATCCTTATAATCTACACGTAGAAGTAAGGACCAAACATATCCTTGGATATGTCCTTCAAACTTGAGCAACCGACATAATTTTAAGCGATAGTGATGTTTTTTTATTTATTTATTTAGTCATTTTTTTTAAATATAAAAAAGAAAACAAGATTACTCGGGATTGATCATCCTATTAAGCTTAACAAGATTTTGAAAACGGGATCGGTCAAACGCTTTAGTAAAAAGATCGGCAAAATTATCCAGTGAATCAACCTTTTCAAGAACAATTAATTTCTTCTCAGCCCAATCCCGTATAAAATGATGACGAATGTCAATATGTTTAGTTTTACTGTGTTTAACGGGATTGTTAGTTACTGAGATAGCAGCAGTGTTATCAATGCAAATAGGAGTTTGAGTGAAATTCAGACCATAATCGCGCATTTGTTGTTGAATCCATAAAACCTGGGAGCAGCATTTTGATGCTGCCATGTATTCTGCTTCGCAGGTGGAAATGGCTACAGAGGTCTGCTTCTTGCACTGCCACGACACCAATCTTCCTTTGAGAAACTGACATCCACCGGTGGTTGACTTCCTGTTCTGATTGCAACCTCCAGAGTCAGAATCGGAGTATGCTACCAAATCCAATTCTCCCCCTTTCGAGTACCATAGTCTCAACTTAGGCTTTCCTTTATGATACCGCAAGATTCTTTTCACTCCCTTCATGTGTGATTCCTTCAGGTTTGCCTGAAAACGTGCACAAAGACAAACTGCAAACATAATATCAGGTCTAGATGCAGTTAGATACATTAAAGAACCTATAATTTCCCGATATTAAGTGGGATCCACATCTTCATCACTGTGGAAATCAGCACCCAGTTTGTGATTGACGCAGATTGGAGTGTCGAAGGGGGTACTATCATCCATCTTGAAGCGTTTATGCACATCATGGACATACTTCGTTTGATGAATAAACATGCCATCCTTTTTCTGATCTACCTGCAATCCTAAAAAGAAAGTTAATTCGCCCATGGAGCTCATTTCTAACCTTTTCTTCATGACTGCTTCAAACTTCTGACACATAGTAACTCTTGAGGCAGCAAAGATGATATCGTCCACATAAACCTGAATGAGTAGAAAATCACTCCCTTTCCGTTTGACAAACAAGGTATTGTCGATCTTCCCTCTCTCAAACCCATTCTCTAGCAAGTAATCTGACAAAGTTGCGTACCAGGAACGAGGAGCCTGATGTAGCCCATATAATGCTTTGCTCAGATTATACACATGATCAGGAAAATCTGGGTCAGGAAAACCAGGAGGTTTTTCTACATATACCACTTCATCGACTTTTCCGTTAAGAAACACACTCTTCACATCCAACTGGAACACTTTCATCTCTTTTTGTGCAGCAAATGCCAGAAACAGTCGAATTGCCTCCAGTCTGGCCACAGGAGCAAACACTTCGTTGTAATCAATTCCTTCCTGTTGATTAAACCCTTTAACTACCAATCTTTCCTTGTTGCGAATAATTATCCCCTTCTCATCTCTCTTACATTTGAAAACCCACTTTGTACCGATAGCGTTCACTTCTTGCGGCTTTTCAACTAACTACCATACTTCCATCTTCTCAAACTGTGCCAGTTCTTCCTGCATGGCTTCAACCCACGAGCTATCCTTCAGTGCCATTTGATAATTCTTTGGTTCAATTTGGCTGATGAAGCAGGTGTACAAGCACTCGTTTATAATACCCGTGTCTTTAATGCTTGCATACACACATGTGTGTTCATCGAAACTTCTTCTAGTACGTACACCATCAGAAGGGTTACCAATCACATTTTCCAAAGGATGGTTCTTGTGAATTTTGGTGGTCTGTATCGGACCGACATCCAGATCATTCTCAAGATTTGAAGAGACTTCATCAGAGTGAGGCTGAGGTTGAGTGTGAAAAGTATTGTAGAAATCATCTTCATTCGAGACAGCTAGAGTTTCAACCGCACTTGACGAGGTTGGTTGATTTTCATTATATTGTGGACGTTGCACGATGGTCTCCTCTTCGTCATACAGTATATGTGAGGCCATTTTCTCATCAATGTCTGCAAAATCCAAGTAAGGCACATTAAAAGATTTGAATAGCATATCATAGTCGAAAGCTTCTGCCGGTCCCATGCTAGGCCTTGGTGATTTGTAACTAGCAATGTCAGTGTTACAGACCACCTCAACCTTGTTGTTCGATAGATTAAAGACTCTTCTGTTGGGTGTCCCAACAACATGGCCAACTAAGATACCTTCGTCAGTTTCTCACCAAATTTAGTGTTAGTCTTTAATATCGAACAAGGGGACCCGAAAGGTTCAAGACCCTTCAAGTTTGGCTTTCTATCATGCATGAGTTCATAACATGTTTTATTTAATCTTTTAAAAGTTAAAACATGATTAAGGATAAAACAAGTTGTAGCAACAGCCTCAGCCCAGAACACCACGGGAAGTATAGCATCTTCTAGCATGTTTCTGGCGCCTTCGATTAGAGTTCTATTCTTCCTTTCAGCTACTCCATTTTGCTGTGGAGTATATGGGGCACTGTACTGATGCTCTATCCCTTTCTGTAAACAAAACATCTCCATCTGATAATTCTTGAACTCTGTACCATTATCACTCCTGATGTACTTAACCTTCCTCCCAACAATATTTTCCACCTTAGTAATCAAGTTAATTACCAACTGAACTGTCACGTCTTTTGACTTCAGAAAATATACCCAAGAGTATCGAGAGTAATCATCGGTTACAACCAAACAGTATAAAGTTCCTCCTAGACTCTTTACATTCACAAGACTGAAGAGATCCATGTGAAGTAGGTCTAAGGGGCTGACAGTTGAGTTAACATTCTTGGAGTGATGAGGCTTTTTGTGTTGTTTTCCTTACTTGCAAGACATACATTGATCTTCAAAGTTAAAATTCTTCAAGGGAACCCCAAGTACCAGCCCGTTCTTGACAATGTAATTCATCTTTCGAAGATGAATATGACCCATTCTTTGGTGCCACAGTTCTGACTTAGATTCTGTTGCTTTTGACAGGAGACATGATTCTTCTGTAGTTATCTCGGTTGATATCATATCCATCACATACGTGTTCTTCTCTCTTGGAGCTCTCATTACAACCCACGTCTCTGGTATCTTGAAACCAGGATAAAGAACGAGTGCCTCATCTTTAGTAAAATGAACAGTGTATTCTTTGTCACAAATCTGAGATATACTCAACAAGTTATGCTTCAACTCTTCCACAAAATTCACCTCTTCTAACTTTATTCTTCCATTCGTCACAGTCCAAATACCACTAATTCTTCCTCCACTTTCTCCTGTGAAACTAATCCTTCCACCTTGAATATACTTCCAGTCACGTAACAATTTCTTGTTACCAGTCATGTGCCAGGAACAACCACTGTCAACAACCCACATATTGTTTACATCCCTGTTTGACTATTCCTGCACCACTTAAGAAATAGATTAAAATCTGGGGACCCAAGACCTTCTGGTTTTGGGTTGATTAAACCTGTTATCCGGCACCCAGTACCTTCGTTGCCCAAAGTTAGTTTGAGGAGAGTTTCTATAATTTCTGAAAGGAAAATTTCTAGAAGACTGGCTATAAGGCCATCCAAACCTTCGTGAATTAACGGAATTATAATTGTTGGTTTGGTAGTTCACAGGGAAAAAACGAGACTGGTTTCTTTGAAATCTTGGATTTGTCCAATGGTTGAAATTTGGTGTGTTATCATTCTTACCAGCATCATGATTAGTATTCGTTTTACTCACAGTTTTAGTAGGCCTCATATTTCGAGATTTTCTCAGTTTCAAAGGACAATCAGCGACAAGGTGTCCTATCCTGTTGCATCTGAAACAACTTCTGTTTAAACTATTTTGTTTGTTTTGAACTTTCGTCTCAAAAGCTGTTGCAGATGTCGAGGTTGCGTTACTATCCGTTTGTCTCACATATGGTGGGATGAACAGATTTAGGGAAGATTTCTTTTCATCAAACTTATAGTCCTCCCCTCGTTTTAGTAACACTACCTCTTCTTTTATCTCACCCGATTCGGACGACTTGTCCAAATCTGACGAGACAGAACTTGTAACACCCCGTAACCGCAGCGGAAACGTACACGGGATGCAACAGACACATCTGATATCAACAGCATTGCTTATAAAGAAAACACCACTACATTAATTTAACGTATTACATTGTTCTGAGTTTCATAACCATCTAAGCGATATCACATAAGTGTTACCGATAGTACATTATCATATTTAATGCAAAATATAGATCTCTAGACATCCACAAAATAGCACAGCATCGAACACATATCACTTATTCCAGTTTGAGTGTACCTAGAAAGCATGTAAAGAAAACGGGTCAACTACGAATAGTTGGTGAGTTTCACCAATTTAAATAAACACTGGCAAATCATTTTGATAACCATTTAATAGCAATGTAAATATGCTGGGAACTATGTTATCCCAGAACATTTCCAATAATCCTCTGGGAACTATGTTACCCCAGAACAATAATAATAACCTCTGGGAACTATGTTACCCCAGAACAATAATAACCCCTGGGAACTATGTTACCCCAGAACAATAATAACCTCTGGGAACTATGTTACCCCAGAACAATAATAACCACTGGGAACTATGTTACCCCAGAACAATAATAACCTCTGGGAACTATGTTACCCCAGAACAATTCCACACGATAAACAATTTATATATTCTGTGCATCAAACCATATATATATAAATATACAAGTGTTTCCATGCGATCGGTATGTACTTAAATACTTTAATAAAGACATGCTTTCCGCCCCGGGAAAATATTTAAAACGGTTCATTAAAAAGGGGCTCGTGAAAACTCACCTTTCTGTGAGTCGGGACGTGATACAATGAACTGCTATAAGCCTGGATCTGTAATATAATATCTAATCGTTACTATATGATTCCCATAAATTAAATACGTATCAATCGGTACATCTGGGGACATTGTTAGCCCAGTACTGTACTCGATCCGGGGACAATGTTAATCCCCGTGATACTTCTAAGGACTCAGATTGTGACATTGCTTAGAGTCGGACGGTCAAAATTATCATTTTTATGTTTTCCTTGATTTGCGTGCCTAGTACGGTCATCCGTTTTTAGTTTCAAAAATGAGTTTATTCACACTCGACCCAAAAATGGTGTTTGACTGTTACTTTAGTTAACGTGATGAAATTAGAGCTCGGTTTGGACACCCCGTTTGGCCGCGGGGCCCGTTTCCGTCATTTAGGTGCCGGAAACAGTAAAATCGGGTAAAATTACCTAAATCATCCGAATTATTTTCGGATGCTTTACTTTTATTTGATTTACTTAGTATTATGAAAATGGTCAATTTTTAGGTTATTATATACCAGTCAGCTCGCTTATGCGAGTTTTGCCGGTTTACACGTTTTAAGCTTTAAAAATTTGTTTTTATGTTCTTTTTAGCACAAATAATTACCCGTTTAGTCTCGGGTCTTGAAATTTTGCACAAAACTTATTTTGACAGTAAGAAGTTTTATAAAAATTTTCCAGATTTATTTTTTTATATTTACATTTATTTATCTATTTTTAAACATTATTAAAACACTAAATATGTCAAAAATACCAAAATACTTTAGAAAAATCCCAAATTTTTCTGGGATGATCCCTGCCATCCTCATAACTCCCTGGAATTTTTCCAGAACCCAAAACTCATTTTTCAAGCCATTTTCACAAAAACCGAGCTAGAAAGCCCTAGAACTCGTTTTACCGAAAAGCCCCCTTAGACTTTTCCAACTGAGCTCAAATTTTGTGTGTGACCTTTATATGTTATAAAAAGCTTATCCTAAATTTTCAGAATTTTTCATCAAGTTTAGCTATTTTTCACCATTTTTGGCCAAAACCGAGCATTAAATTCACCAAATATTCATCTTTTATCCAAAAATTACCAAACATTCACAGATCTCATATTTTCATGTGTAGATCATCTCTGTGAAATTTCATGACCCGACTCTAAGCACGCTACAATCTGTCTAAAATCACTAACTCACACGAAAACCGAACTATCTTGTGTTTTCTACCGTTAGATCGCAAAGATCTTAGTTTCTAGCCTTTGCTAGCCACTAGATACAACACTTACAAGCACAATAACACTATACCAAGCAAGCTACACCAACAATCAAACCATTTCATTCATAGTGTCGGTTTTGATATAAAAACAAAGGTTTTAACCGTAGAAATCCATTCCCGACTCTTTTTACTCGTTTCTTGGACCAAGATCCCTTGTATAACTTGTATACATCTCTTGATCATGCAAGAGTCGGTTTCATCTTGGGTTTTCACCCGTCTTTCACTTGGAAATTCATTTTTAAAGATTCTAAGCGTAAAAATTCGTTATTGACACTTTTAACTCGTTTCTTGGATCAAGATCCCGTGTATAACTTGTATACATCACTTGATCTAGCAAGGATCGGTTCCATCTCGGGTTTTCACTCATATTTCACTTGGAACCTCTTGTTCTTGCAAAACAACTCAAAATTAAGTAATCAACACCAAAGATTATGCATTATAACATGCTTATACCTTGTGTTCTTGGTTAAAATTGATGAGTTTGGATGAACACTTGAAAGAGTTGAGAGATTTGAGAGAGTTTTTGTTGTAAAAAAAAGAAATGGAATGATATTATGCAACCATAGGGTCGATCGGTCCAAGTAAAGGTGGGGGGTGGGCCCCACAACTTCAATATTAGCCACATATTCGGATTTTCGTAATCCGGATAATGTTTTGGATAATCTGGCTCAGTTCGTTTCTCGTTTAAACTCGTAATTCGGCTTAAAACGAGCATAAAATGGTCGTTTTTCGGGTTAAAATAAAATTTACATAAAATTGATTTAAAAACTTTAAAAACTTAACCCATGACATTAAATGACTTAAAACATTGTATTGTCGGTAATTGTGCATCTTTTTCGGCTTGATTGATCGTCTCTTGCTTGGTTTGATGTTAAAGGTTTCGTTTATCGTACCGACGTACTAATAAATCGAAATCCTTTTTCTGTGCTATAATTCACTTATCCCGAAGCATTAATACTTCGTAAACATCACTAAACATTATATACTTCGTCTATAATGTAATTCCCGATTCGTTCGGGTTTCAATAATCGTTCATTGGTTAATTGTAATTCCAATACGATTCACTATATAATCGAGTATGATTCGTTCTATGAATCATATATACTCGTATACACGTACTATAACTCATATAATCAATACTAAATGACACGTAAATAGTATATACCGGCTAGGGTATACCTGGATTTGCCGGAATCGTTACATTCTCCCCCCGTTATAAAAATTTCGTCCTCGAAATTTTACACGTCAACTACTTCCTTTTGAGGAAATAGGTGGGGGTATTTCTTCCGAAATTCATCCTTTTGTTCCCAAGTAAATTCTGGGCCTCGTTGCGAATTCCACCTAACTTTGACCAACGAGATCTTATTGTGTCTAAGTTGCTTGATCTTACCGTCCACTATTTCAATGGGTCCTCTACGAAGTTGAGCTTATCATTTATTTGAACACCCTCTAAGGGTAACACCGATGTCTCATCCGCCAGACATCTTTTCAAATTTGACACATGAAACACGTTATGAACTGCACTTAGTTCCTCGGGCAGTTCTAATCGGTAAGCTACCGGACCGATTTTTGCGGTGATGCTGAATGGTCCAATGTATCTAGGGGCCAACTTCCCCGCCTTTCCAAATCTGACCACTCCTTTCCAGGGTGATACTTTCAAATATACCTTTTCCCCCTTCTCAAATGACAACGGTTTTCGACGGGTATCGGCATAACTCTTCTGCCGATCCCGCGCTGCTTTCAGGTTGTTCTTGATTTCAAGAATCTTGCTGGTCGTTTCCTGGACCAGATCCGATCTAATGACCTGCGAGTCACCCACTTCAGACCAGCAAAGTGGTGATCGGCACTTCCGTCCATACAATGCTTCATAAGGTGCTGCCTTTATACTGCTATGGTAACTGTTATTATAGGAAAATTCAACGAGTGGGAGATGTTGATCCCAGTTTCCCTTAAAGTCCAGTACGCAGGCACGAAGCAAATCCTCCAAAGTTTGAATGGTCCTCTCAGACTGACCATCGGTCTGAGGGTGGTAAGCTGTGCTTAGGTCAATACGTGTTCCCAATGCTTCTTGGACAGCTTGCCAAAGTTTGGAGGTGAAATGGCTATCCCTATCGGAGATGATCGAGATGGGGATGCCATGACGAGACACTATTTCATTTATATAAATTTGCGCAAGTCTCTCAGTGTTATAATTATTCCTAATCGGAATAAAATGTGCCGATTTGGTTAGTCGATCCACGATTACCCAAATCGCATCATGTCCCCGGGATGTCTTAGGGAGGTGTGTCAGGAAATCCATCGTGATTTGCTCCCATTTCCATTCGGGAATTTCCGGTTGTTGTAACATTCCAGAGGGTTTCTGGTGCTCCGCCATAACTCTCGCACACGTCGTACACTTGCCGACGTATGTGGCTATATCCTTTTTCATACCTGACACCAGTAAAATTCTTTCACATCCTTGTACATTTTATCTGATCCCGGATGTATGGAATATTTTGATTTATGTGCTTCGTCCATAATTAATTCACGAAGGTCATGGAGGGTCGGAATCCAAATCCGATTTTTGAAATAGAGAATTTCGTCCACACGCTGTTCGAAATTCTTCTCGTTACAGAAAAGTCCCTCCTTTTCCAATTGGTCCCCTTTCAACGCCTCGCGTTGAGCGACTCGAATCAAATCCGAAAGGTTCGACTGGACTATCATTCCCAACGCTCGCACGCGTAGTGGCTTAACTCGATCTTTCCTACTCAAGGCATCGGCTACAACGTTAGCCTTGCCGGGGTGATATCGGATGTCACAGTCATAGTCACTCAGTAACTCGACCCACCTTCGTTGTCTCATATTCAGTTCTTTTTGATCGAATATGTGTTGCAAACTTTTATGATCAGTGAAGATGGTGCACTTTGTACCGTAGAGATAGTGCCTCCAGATTTTAAGTGCGAAGATGACTGCTCCCAGTTCTAGGTCATGAGTAGTGTAATTTTTCTCGTGAACTTTTAATTGTCGAGAAGCATAGGCTATAACCTTACTATTTTGCATCAATACGCATCCTAACCCTCTCCGGGATGCGTCACAATACACAACAAAACCATCGTCTCCGTCGGGGAGACTTAAGATTGGCGCTTGGCACAATCTTTGTTTTAGCGTTTGAAACGCCGTTTCCTGTTCTTCACCCCATTCATACTTCCGATCCTTTTGAGTCAGGAGGGTTAAAGGTTGGGCGATGCTGGAAAAGTTCTCAATAAATCGACGATAGTATCCAGCTAAGCCTAAGAATTGGCGGATTTCCTTTGGAGATTTAGGCGCTTGCCAATTCTTAATTGCTTCAACCTTACTCGGATCAACGTGTATTCCTTGGTGGTTTATAAAGTGACCGAGGAATTGCACCTCTTGTAACCAGAAGTTACACTTGGAGAATTTTGCAAATAACTTCTCCTGATCCAGGAGCTCTAAAACTAACTTTAAGTGTTGCTCGTGCTCTTCTTTACTCTTCGAGTATATCAAAATATCGTCAATAAATACAATGACGAATTTGTCGAGATAGGGTTTACAGACTCGATTCATGAGATCCATGAATACTGCTGGCGCATTTGTTAGCCCAAAAGGCATAACTAAGAATTCGTAATGGCCGTAGCGAGTCCGGAATGCGGTTTTTGGGATATCCTCCTCCTGAATTCTAACCTGATGGTATCCCGATCTAAGATCTATTTTTGAAAAGTAGCTCGCACCTTGTAGTTGGTCGAACAGATCATCGATTCGGGGGAGAGGATACCTATTTTTGATTGTCAACTTGTTCAATTCCCTGTAATCAATGCACATTCTAAGGCTCCCGTCCTTCTTTTTTCACGAATAGAACAGGTGCACCCCACGGGGAATAACTGGGATGTATAAATCCTTTATCCAACAATTCCTGCAACTGATTGGATAATTCTTGCATCTCGGATGGTGCAAGTCGGTAGGGCGCCTTAGCAACAGGGCCAGCTTGAGGTAACAGATCGATTCTGAATTCGACCTGTCGGGTTGGCGGTAATCCAGGAAGTTCCTCTGGAAAAACTTGTGGGAATTCGCGTACCACGGGAATATCGTCCACCCGTTTTTCCTCAGGATCAGTGGCCGTCAGGCTCGCTAGATACGCCACACATCCCTGACGTATATATTTTAACACCTTGAGATGGGATATAAATGGTATCATGGTGCCGGATTTTTCTCCTTGCACTAATACCTCCTCGTCATCCGACACTCGGATCTTGACGATTTTCTTTTCACAGTTTATTTCTACCCTGTTACGTGCTAACCAATCCATTCCCACTATCACGTCAAAACTACCCAATTCTACCGGTAACAAGTCAATCAGAAAGGATTGTTCGTTCAGAATAAAAGGGCAATTCCGAACTATCCGATTAACTATCATGGTTTTACCGTTAGCGACTTCTACGGTGTAAGGTTCTATGGTTTCACCAATAGGAAGGTTTGCTATCGAAAGGAATCTAACGGAGACAAAACTTGTATCTGCGCCTGTATCAAATAATACAGAAGCGTAATGATCAGAGACGAGGAAGGTACCTGTCACTACGCTGGGGTCCTGGCGTGCCTCGTTTGCCCCCATCACGAATGCTCGGCCTCGCGCCGGATTGGACGACGATGCCTGACCCGTGAGTTGTCTCCCGTTTCCTCCCTGGTTCAGTTTCGGGCAGTTCCTTTTGAAGTGATCCGTGCTGCCGCATTCGTAGCAAGCACGGCTAGTGGTCACCATTTGGTTTCCTTGCGGGTTTTGCTGTCGGGCCGGTTGGGTCCTAAATGGCTGCGCACGGATAGGTTGCGGTTGTCGGTTCAGGTTGTTCAGATTTGTCTTACAATTTGGTGCGTAGTGTCCAATCCTGCCACACCGGTGGCACACCACCTCTTTGCACACGCCACCATGGTGGTAACCACATTTCCCGCACTTAGGAAACGTTCCCTTCTGCGGTTCTTGCCTTCCGCCCGAACTCGTCATGGCATAGCTCTGGGCAGCGGGCCTAGCTCGTTTGCTCTGCTGCTTTTCTTGGATCCTATGGTCATGTGTACCCCGTTTTCCCCCAGCGGATTCTCCTGTCACCTTTAGTGATCCGCTCCGTAAGAAATCATACGTGACAATGCCAGCCTGTGTCACTGCGCTTTCATACGTCTGGTGTCCCCCCGCGTTAACTATACTCCTCACTACTGGAGTAAGTCCCCAAATATAACGTTCCACCCTCTTCGTCTCTGGGGTGACCAACCACGGTACTAATCGTGACAGTTCATTAAACCGGTTGGTATGACCCAAGTGGTCCGCCCCCTTCATCTCCAGATTCCACAACTCATTTTCCAGTTTCTGCAATTCATTCTTATGGCAGAAATGTTCCAACACAAGAGCCTTAAGCTCTGTCCAGGTCATGTGGTTTGTCGCCGCCTGACCTCGAGTCTGTACTATGGTGTTCCACCATGTCAAGGCATGGTCGTGAATGTACAGGTGGCGTACTTAACGACACAATCCTCGGGACAGTTGCTGATATTCACCACTGATTCTATTTTCTCTATCCATTTAACTAACCCATTCGGTCCTTCAGACCCGCTAAACTCTAATGGCTTGCACAACATAAAATCCTTGATCAAACATCCCCTGGATGCACGAATTGGTTCAGTACGGTTTGTCTCTACCGTAGGTATAGGGCCATTGCTGTCAGTAACAACCACCCTAGGCGGTGCGTCATTGCTCGGAATAGTGTTATCATTCCTTGGAGGATTAGCATTTTGTTCCCCGACATTATTTATGGGCGTTTGATTGCTCGGAGGGGTTGGATTGGTCGAGTTATTAATACTGGCGGCCGATGCGCGATACTATATCCGGTATCGCCGCCTCCAACTGTTGAGCAATCAAACGGCTCACATCTACTTCCGATATTTTCGTTGATCGTTTCGGTGCCATTCTACACAACATCAAGAAAATACATAGAATCAATACCATCTCAAATCATAAAACACAATACATATTTCATTCATTAGTAAACATTGATACATATTACACAAACATCAGTACATACTTTCCAGTCAACATTACATAACTAAGTTTTAATACAAGGGCCCTATGTCGGCATCATCTCGACATAACCCGTAAAGGGGTCAGTGCTTGAATGATACCCAAAAGTATCTATAATGATATGCCCCAAAAGAGACCCACCCTAGGGGCCAGTGGTTGTATTATAACTAAACAAGATTCACTCCGTGTTAGTATCACCACTAACTACTTACACAGAGTATCAAAAAAATGGTCCCTGTCTATTCCCAACCCAAATCAACTAAACATGGTGGTAAACCAACCCCACCAACATCGCCACCAGCACCACTAACACCGCCATCAGAACCCGAACCCGACTCTCCATCCGTTCAAGCATCCATTGGGAGTACGAGCACTCCCTCTTCAGTTGGGCAATTGCATACTGATGATCCAGTATGCAATCACCCAAGTACATTCTCCTTTGGACTCCCACCGTCAAGGCGGCGGAGTGCTCGTTTACCTGTTCGGTGAGCGTCCGGAGCCAGGCCGCGGCATCCCGCTCCTGTCTCGGGAGACCCCACACCGGTAGGGTCGCAGGCTCGGGACGAGAGCTGGAGGACTCGCCCCTGCGAGTAGCAGGTCTGGGTGGGGGCGAGATAGGTCGGACCGGTGGAATACTGATCCGCGCCGTGAGGCGGGGTCCGAATCCAGGGGGTGCAGGAGCGACCTGTGGTGCGGGTGGGGTCGGGGATCTGGCCATCCTAGCTGAGGAGGACTGGCCGGAATTCCTCAAGCTAGCCTTGGAAGGCTCAGTGCTGGATGCTACAAGAGGGCTCCCGGAGTCCCCGGAGCTAGCCTCGAACGACGCACTGGGGGTTCTTGACATATTATCTGCACACAAGTTAACAAACATATAGTTCTTTCCATAGTGTAAATCATAATCAAATTAATATGCATTTACTTATACAACTTGACCACATAACAATATTATCACATATTTGCACATATGTTGCCAATTTTACCTATTAAAGTCCCCCGTGACTTCCCCTGAATTCCCTCGTGTAGACAAGTCTGTTAGTATTGTTGGTTCAGTCGGGACCGAGACGATCCGAGCCGGTTCGAGACGGAAGGTTTGATAACCAAAGACGGATAGAAACAAACACGAAACAAACGATTTCATTGATAAAAACGAAAGATTACATGCTTGTTAAACACTGAAATCACGATCTATGGCAGGGGGAGGTCGAGCATGGCCTCCCCCCTCATCCGGACAGCACCTGGGCGCCGGGCACGCAAATCCCTTAACAAACCACGCCTGAAAGCTGGGTATTTATACCCACTGCTATTCGATCAGGACTCATTCGATCGAATGAGTCCTATTCGATCGAATAGCAGACTCATTCGATCGAATCAGAGACTGGTTCGATCGAATGAGTATCCATTTGAAAATGCTCTTTCGAATGGATGACTTTCGGCGTGGACCACTATCTAGGTGTACAGCATACAACATAAACAATCTAAACTATTCGCCAAGCGACGGCCACAAAACATGCACCAACAATTATGTTCCGGACCATAATAACCCACTTGTCCATCCAAGTTCATCCCGATCTCGTCACAATATATATTTAGTTGATATTCAGATCCTATAATACATGAGCTACTGGTTATATTTTAGGTATCTTTTAAATACATCCTAATTCATTATAACCAATGGCTCTGATACCAAGTTCTGTAACACCCCGTAACCGCAGCGGAAACGTACACGGGATGCAACAGACACATCTGATATCAACAGCATTGCTTATAAAGAAAACACCACTACATTAATTTAACGTATTACATTGTTCTGAGTTTCATAACCATCTAAGCGATATCACATAAGTGTTACCGATAGTACATTATCATATTTAATGCAAAATATAGATCTCTAGACATCCACAAAATAGCACAGCATCGAACACATATCACTTATTCCAGTTTGAGTGTACCTAGAAAGCATGTAAAGAAAACGGGTCAACTACGAATAGTTGGTGAGTTTCACCAATTTAAATAAACACTGGCAAATCATTTTGATAACCATTTAATAGCAATGTAAATATGCTGGGAACTATGTTATCCAGAACATTTCCAATAATCCTCTGGGAACTATGTTACCCCAGAACAATAATAATAACCTCTGGGAACTATGTTACCCCAGAACAATAATAACCTCTGGGAACTATGTTACCCCAGAACAATAATAACCTCTGGGAACTATGTTACCCCAGAACAATAATAACCTCTGGGAACTATGTTACCCCAGAACAATAATAACCACTGGGAACTATGTTACCCCAGAACAATAATAACCTCTGGGAACTATGTTACCCCAGAACAATTCCACACGATAAACAATTTATATATTCTGTGCATCAAACCATATATATATAAATATACAAGTGTTTCCATACGATCGGTATGTACTTAAATACTTTAATAAAGACATGCTTTCCGCCCCGGGAAAATATTTAAAACGGTTCATTAAAAAGGGGCTCGTGAAAACTCACCTTTCTGTGAGTCGGGACGTGATACAATGAACTGCTATAAGCCTGGATCTGTAATATAATATCTAATCGTTACTAAATGATTCCCATAAATTAAATACGTATCAATCGGTACATCTGGGGACATTGTTAGCCCAGTACTGTACTCGATCCGGGGACAATGTTAATCCCCGTGATACTTCTAAGGACTCAGATTGTGACATTGCTTAGAGTCGGACGGTCAAAATTATCATTTTTATGTTTTCCTTGATTTGCGTGCCTAGTACGGTCATCCGTTTTTAGTTTCAAAAATGAGTTTATTCACACTCGACCCAAAAATGGTGTTTGACTGTTACTTTAGTTAACGTGATGAAATTAGAGCTCGGTTTGGACACCCCGTTTGGCCGCGGGGCCCGTTTCCGTCATTTAGGTGCCGGAAACAGTAAAATCGGGTAAAATTACCTAAATCATCCGAATTATTTTCGGATGCTTTACTTTTATTTGAATTACTTAGTATTATGAAAATGGTCAATTTTTAGGTTTTTATATACCAGTCAGCTCGCTTATGCGAGTTTTGCCGGTTTACACGTTTTAAGCTTTAAAAATTTGTTTTTATGTTCTTTTTAGCACAAATAATTACCCGTTTAGTCTCGGGTCTTGAAATTTTGCACAAAACTTATTTTGACAGTAAGAAGTTTTATAAAAATTTTCCAGATTTATTTTTTTATATTTACATTTATTTATCTATTTTTAAACATTATTAAAACACTAAATATGTCAAAAATACCAAAAGACTTTAGAAAAATCCCAAATTTTTCTGGAATGATCCCTGCCATCCTCATAACTCCCTGGAATTTTTCCAGAACCCAAAACTCATTTTTCAAGCCATTTTCACAAAAACCGGGCTAGAAAGCCCTAGAACTCGTTTTACCGAAAAGCCCCCTTAGACTTTTCCAACTGAGCTCAAATTTTGTGTGTGACCTTTATATGTTATAAAAAGCTTATCCTAAATTTTCAGAATTTTTCATCAAGTTTAGCTATTTTTCACCATTTTTGGCCAAAACCGAGCATTAAATTCACCAAATATTCATCTTTTATCCAAAAATTACCAAAAATTCACAGATCTCATATTTTTATGTGTAGATCATCTCTGTGAAATTTCATGACCCGACTCTAAGCACGCTACAATCTGCCCAAAATCACTAACTCACACGAAAACCGAACTATCTTGTGTTTTCTAGCGTTAGATCGCAAAGATCTTGGTTTCTAGCCTTTGCTAGCCACTAGATACAACACTTACAAGCACAATAACACTATACCAAGCAAGCTACACCAACAATCAAACCATTTCATTCATAGTGTCGGTTTTGATATAAAAACAAAGGTTTTAACCGTAGAAATCCATTCCCGACTCTTTTTACTCATTTCTTGGACCAAGATCCCTTGTATAACTTGTATACATCTCTTGATCATGCAAGAGTCGGTTTCATCTCGGGTTTTCACCCGTCTTTCACTTGGAAATTCATTTTTAAAGATTCTAACCGTAAAAATTCGTTATTGACACTTTTAACTCGTTTCTTGGATCAAGATCCCGTGTATAACTTGTATACATCACTTGATCTAGCAAGGATCGGTTCCATCTCGGGTTTTCACCCATATTTCACTTGGAACCTCTTGTTCTTGCAAAACAACTCAAAATTAAGTAATCAACACCAAAGATTATGCATTATAACATGCTTATACCTTGTGTTCTTGGTTAAAATTGATGAGTTTGGATGAACACTTGAAAGAGTTGAGAGATTTGAGAGAGTTTTTGTTGTAAAAAAAAGAAATGGAATGATATTATGCAACCATAGGGCCGATCGGTCCAAGTAAAGGTGGGGGGTGGGCCCCACAACTTCAATATTAGCCACATATTCGGATTTCCGTAATCCGGATAATGTTTTGGATAATCTGGCTCAGTTCGTTTCTCGTTTAAACTCGTAATTCGGCTTAAAACGAGCATAAAATGGTCGTTTTTCGGGTTAAAATAAAATTTACATAAACTGATTTAAAAACTTTAAAAACTTAACCCATGACATTAAATGACTTAAAACATTGTATTGTCGGTAATTGTGCATCTTTTTCGGCTTGATTGATCGTCTCTTGCTTGGTTTGATGTTAAAGGTTTCGTTTATCGTACCGACGTACTAATAAATCGAAATCCTTTTTCTGTGCTATAATTCACTTATCCCGAAGCATTAATACTTCGTAAACATCACTAAACATTATATACTTCGTCTATAATGTAATTCCCGATTCGTTCGGGTTTCAATAATCGTTCATTGGTTAATTGTAATTCCAATACGATTCACTATATAATCGAGTATGATTCGTTCTATGAATCATATATACTCGTATACACGTACTATAACTCATATAATCAATACTAAATGACACGTAAATAGTATATACCGGCTAGGGTATACCTGGATTTGCCGGAATCGTTACAGAACTAGATACAGAACTTGTGACATTAGAGCTTGTCTTACTTGTTTCATTCTCATTAACTTTAGTTTCTTTAGCAGAAACCTTTATTGGAACTGTCTGACTAATGTCAACATTTACAGATTGCTGATTACTAGGATCATATGTATAGTTATTATTGTATGGTGGTGGAACTTCTGAGAATCCAATTCCCCCTTTGTTAACCGGGGAACGTTGAACACTTGTGATGTGATCCAACATACCAGAAGAATTTCTAAATTGTTAAATTTTTCTGTTCAGTTCCACCACTTTTACCTGGTAGTCAGCTATCTGTTTATCTTTTTCAGCAATTAGTTTGGTCTTTTCTTCTAACACTTCATAACTAAGAACAATCACTTGTATTTTTTCAGCTAGGGTGGCTTTAAGACTTCTGATATCCTTTTCACTAGCTTTTATTTTTACCGAGTAACTGTTTTCTTTAGTTTTAGAATAATGATGTTCTTCTTTTAAGTTTTTAAATTTAGTGTCCAAACTAACAAACTGATAATTTAATATTTTCAATTGATCAGACAGGCTTTCACATTGTTCACAATGAAGTTCAGAACTTACCTCTGAGAGTTGACCGTTCACTTCTGCCATGTATGCTTGATCTTCTCCCATTTCTTTGTCACTTCCTCCAGTTTCGATGTTTACCAGATTTGCCTATTCGAACACCTCCTCAACTTGTATATTCCAGTTGTATCCACCGTTTTGTTGAGATACCATAGCCCTATTTTCACTTCCACTCCCATTTTGTTGAGCAGGCCTATTTTGGTTTCGCTCAACCCTCTATTTTGTGCACTCTTTAGCAAAGTGACCATTTTGCTGACAGTTATAGCAGCGAACTTTTGACTTGTCAAACCCCGGTCTTTCTCCAATGAATTTTCTACCAGTTTTCTTCATAAATCTCTTAACCCTTCTTACTATCATAGCCATCTGCCACTTCAGATCCATTTCTTCTAGATCATCAGCGTCGATCTGATCATAGTCTTCATCCAAAGTTGCAGGGTCGACTATTTTTCCTTTGATATAATTCTCATACGATGCAATGAAGGAGGCATAAAGAGCAAACTGTTGTTCAGCTGATTTCACACTCATAGGCATCTGTGAGTAGTTCTTGCTAGAAGAATTGGTTGAGAAATTACCAGTTGTGGTTTGAGGTTTTGAGGAACTATTACCTCCTGCTACGAAAAACACGTCACCATCCATATTGAGAATCACATGACCATCTGAAGTGGAGTTTGTTTCTCCCTTTGAGTTGTAGGCAGTGGATTCTGATTTTGAACTTGAGTTAGGAGTGACTTTCGCACCATACATTCCCGGATCCCGTACCTGATCAGTTGGTGTCTCCTTTCGAGCCATGTTTATTTCAAAATTTCGTAACTTAGTTACCACCGTCTCCAAATTAATCTTATCAAAGTCCTTATCTTCTCTCATCAGAACAGTGTACATATCCCATTTTGGTGGGAGAGCATCAAGAAGCTTTTCCACTATCTCTTCTTCTTTATATTCAATGGAGTAGTTACCTAGCTCGGTCATTAGATGATATTACCTTGTGATAATGTCATCAAGTGATTCACTTTTCAGAAACTTGAATACGGAGAATTGAGTTTTCAGCAGCTTTGTCTTGGAGGTACGTATTCCGACATTACCTTCATATCTGTTCTCTAGTGCTTCCCATAGCTCTCTAGCTGTTTTGTATTTCTCAAAAGTATGGAGAATCTCTTGTGGGAGAGCTATGGTTATAGCTGCATGAGCTTTACTTTCTGCTTCATACATTTTCTTTTCATCATCTTCCATCTTACTATACTTCTTAATCTGTTCACGACCCTCAAACATGGATGTTGGTGGAATGTACCCGTCTTGAATGCAAACCCACATCTTTGCATCCTGATACCTCACATATTGTTCAAACCGATCTTTCCATGCAACGAAATCAGTACCTTTCAGTAGTTTTGGAGCTTTAGTTGCAGAACCAGCCTCAACCTCCATCTTCACCAGTTCTGTGATGTTTATCGAGGTCATAGTTTAAAGATTGTGATTCAAAAGTAAAAAAACGATTCTGTGAAACGGCAAATAGCGAAGATAAAACAACTTCGCTAGTTTGTAACTTCGCTGATACTTAACTTCGCAGAACTAACTTCGCAGCTCACAACTTCGCTAATTCAACTTCGCTACTTCACAACTTCGCAGAAACCCTACATGTTCGCCGAAAACCCTAGTATTGGTGACAACAACTTCGCTAGAAGAACACCGTGGTTTTGCAGGTAAGGTTGGTCGATTTCGAGGGACGCGAGGGTGATTTGAAGGTGTATTTGATGAATGTTGATGGGCAATTGACAAACATAAGGTATTTCAACGTTAAATCATTCCGCGAATGGTCTAACGGAACGATCTTAACACCCGTGTGATAATACCGAACCACACAATCACGAGCAAAATGCTCTGATACCAATTGTAGGTTCCCAGCTGGATCTACACAGGAGTATCTCGTAACACGAGAGTGCGGAATCCCCACGTATACGATACGAGTGTCGAGATGATTAATACGTTGAATATAAGCAAACAAACGAGAACAAAAGATAATACTTGATATATTGCAAGGCAAACACGTGATTCAAAGAATCACAAAAACAAAACGTACTAGCGAACATATAATAACACGACAACTTCGCCTAACATACTAGGCGAAGTAGTCATAACTTCGCTAATCCTTCAAGTTCGCTTAACATACTAGCGAACATATAATAACACGTTCAATAAAACTAACAATATAAACGATTACAGACACAACTAAACAGGAGATACTGAACTACTGGCATCATGCACCAACAACCATGATCGGCATCATCCAAGATTCAACGCCTGTTTGAATGACCAAAACCTGATTCTGCAGAACGGATGGGCGATCTAGGACTTCAATGTGAATGTCCTTAGCAAAGTGCTCATTATTTGTTGAAGCCAACTTGCTAAGGGAATCCATCGATTTGTTTTCGCTTCTCTTTGTATGAATAACTTTACATGAATAGAATTAAAGGATCAAATCCTTTGCCCGTGACAAGTATGAAGCCATTACATCATTCTTCGCTTCATAAGTTCCATAGATCTGTCCAGCGATCAACATAGAATCCACTCGTCCTTCTAGGTGTTTTACCCCGAGCTTCTTACCTATTCTTAGGCATGCCAAAAAGGCTTCATACTCCGCCTCATTGCTACTACTCTTGAAGTCTAACTTGATGGCGTAAGTGAATTCATGGCCTTCGGGATTGACTAACGTAAGGCCTCCGCCAGATCCCTCATTGCTAGAAGCTCCATCCGTGAACAGTGACCAAACTCGCCCTTGTTTCGGAGGTACTTGGGGTTGCTGTTCAACCAAACATTCTTTTTCCTTGTGTTGCGGGACTCACTGACGAGGTCCGCCAACACTTTTCCTTGATTGCTGGCCTGGGTTTGTATTCAATCGCATGTTCACCGAACTCGATGGCCCATTTCGCCAGTCGGCCAGACAATTCCGGCTTGCTTAGAAAATTTTTTAGTTTATACCCAGTTAACACATTGATGGGGTGACATGAAAATACATGCGGATACGCCGTGCAGCATAAACTATTGCCAGGACTAGTTTTTCGAGCAATGAGTACCTGGTCTCTGGATCTGACAACGTCCTACTAACATAGCAGATTGGTGTTTGAACGTTCTTTCTGTCTGTCAGTAGTACGTACCCGATGGAAATATCAGACGCTGAAAAATATAACGTCAAGGTTTGACATTCGTGACAAAACGAGGAATACTTTATTCACTACCTAGCGAGTAAACGATAAATCGGTTAATTCGTAGTGCTTAAACGAGTAACCGACCGATACTGATTATGACATGTATATATATACTGAGGGGTCATATACGACTTATATATATTATAGTGGCTAACATATTGATATTTAGGCTCTAGTACGTTTAAATCCATTTAAATGAAAAAAAAGGTTTCGTTTATTAATACGCTATGATTTTAAACGCAATCGTTAACATCAAAACGAGCATTGTAGCATCCGTTAAGCCGAAAAAGATTTATAAAACACTTATATGACATGTTCTAAGCAATCCGTGAAAATATTTTGGATTTTTATGAATTCTTTATCAGCATATCACAATCACATGTTAGTTTCTAATTGCATAAGCCAAACAAGTCCATTACATCGAGTCATACGTTTTTCTTATTTTACAAAAATGGACTGAAAAACACACGTTTTTGCGCTATTTTTTGCACTCGAACTAGTTTTCTAGCGAAAAACCGAACCCGAACTAAATTTTGGACCAAGATTTATGCGTGGCACGAAAACCGAAAGACCAATGGGTCAAAAAGAGGCCCAATGGGCCCCAATTAATTCCGGCCGCAAGTTAAGGGCTCCCCCCCCTTTAATATATATTATTGTTTCATGAATATTCAAGACCCTTTTTACACAAAGTCTAAAACCAACTTCTGGCCAGCTCTATCACCTTCAAAACCCTGCAAAAACACCAAGGTAAAACCTAATTTTTGTGAACTTTTGATCAAGTTTTAATCATGTTACAATCTTATTAACATGTCTTGATTAGTTTTAAACACGTTTAACCATCCAAAAATAATAAAAATCAACTAAAATCATGTTTTTATGTTAAACATGTTTACAAAGCAGAAACATATAGCTTTTTGACCAAAAAACACGGATTAGAACATGAATACGACATTTTTACGGTTCAAAAGTTCGGTTTGAAACCAAAACTGAAACCCTAATTGACAAGGCTGTTCTATGGATGATTTATGCTTGGTTTAATGTTACATAATATGTAGATACACTGAGTTTGTGACCCAAGACCTGGAGAGTCGCTAAAACCATCAAAATCTACCGAAAACCGACAAGGTATTACCGGTTAACTCGTTTAGGGGTTGTTTGTGCTTCGATTGTGACGTGCTTGTTTTTAGATTATGAAAATTTTTATGGAAATTAGAGATCAAATATGTGAGTCCCTTTTCAAATTTGATAATTTTTCGATAAACGGAGAATATTTGGCGAATTTATTACCGTTTATTAACGTTTATTTGAGAAAAATAGTTACACTAAATAAAATATTATGAAATTTGGTTTGGGACTTATAAATGTGATGGTAAGATTACTGACAAAATTTGGGGAAATTTGGAGATGTCTAAGTATTTTTTGTGCAACTGTGTTTTAATCGAGATTTAACAGCCATGGGGAAATTTGGACTTATAAACACGCAAAAAGGCTTTTTGGCCAAAGAGTTAAATTCTGGAGATTTTTCAGAAGCTATGTCATGGTATTGTGACCACTTGGAATAATTATCGGTATCTCGAATTTTGTTTGGTATAAACGGGCTATTTATTTCTTAATTATAACATATTAAATGAATTTTTATAAATAGATAATTATGCATAAACTTCTGAAAATATTTTTATTAAATTCTCCATATTTTAATTTATTTTTACCTAAATTTACATAATTTTTATATATGTGCACAGTTAGTTATAATTAATTAAAGATTTAAATTATATATGTTTTAACAAAATTGAAGGTTTTGTGTTTAACGAACTGACTGGTATGTCAAAAAATCAAAAGTGGTCAAATATCGTATTTTTGGATGATTTTGATAAAAACGAACTTCTTACGAGAATTCCGGACAATTCGGGTGAATTGTACGTATTTTGTATAATCAAACACGTGTGAAAACTGAAACGAATCCTGCGATCACTCCAGATAACAAAACTTTATACATACATACGTACTATGAAATTTATGAACTCGTATACTGCTTTTGTTCGTACTCGTGAATCTTGAAACTTACCAACTAGAGGTAGTTGACCCGTTTTAACATGTTTTTAGGTAAGCCGTAGTTGGAATGAATTGCTTACGTGCTTGGTGTTAAAAGCAAAGTTGAATAGTTGTGAATAGATGCAAATACATAATTATGAATAAGAAGCCCGTGAACTGGTTATGTGATTTTCATCTAGTTTGTAAACATAGTACCAACCCATTAATATGATCTAAGTTAATTTGTTGAATTTCTTTATAAACAATGTGTTTGATACCAGAGTTATCTATTACATTCCCGTATTACGCTTCCGCATTTACCTAGTCGGGATGTGACAGAAGTTGGTATCAGAACCATGGGTTATAAAGAATTAGGATGTCACTTAAGATACCTAATATAACCTTATGCTCGATTAGCTATGGGAATAAAATAATATTAAATAATATATACTGACGATTCTCGTGATGAACGCGAATGGACAAGTGGGTTATTATGGTCCGGAACGTAATAACGGACTTGCTTGTGCGAGGGAATCCGAGAATAAGTCGATAAAAAATCCAATAGGTAAAAACAGCAACATATGTGTGTAAAATGCATTATTAAATATATGTAAATAAAAAATTATATGTGCTAATGTATATGAATATATGTATATAATTATTATGATTAATATAATTGAAAGATGTTATTCTTATTACTAACCATTGTGTAGGAACATGTCGAGGTCTACAGATCGTTTATCTATTGCGGTGCCAACCTTATCTGAAGAGGAGGAGGACCTAGAAGAGGATAATGGGGAGGAACCGGAGGAGGAGATGAGTGAGAGCTTAGGGGACGCGGTGGTCCCCCACGAGGTACCTACAGGTCAACCCGACTTATCGGGTTATCATTGTGACACTTATCCCACTAGGGAATCCCCTAGGAATGATGTAGGAGAGGGAGCCACTAGTGCTTACCGTACCCCAGTGAGATCCCCTACAACTCCAATACCCCATGCCTCACCACCCACTCTTACACACAGGACCCACTAGACCGCTCGTATTTCAGTGCGCCCACCTGAGCACACCTCTCCCCCACCTCGATCTACGTACCATAGGGGAGAAACAGCACGTTTCCAGGTCACTGAGATATCTATTCCCACCTGGGGTCTTCCCACACCGATACAGGAGCCACCTCTTCTATCTGATTCCACATGGTTGGGTTTAGTGACTGATCAGATCTTAGAACAATCACACTCGATAAATAACCTTAATCAATTTTTAGACAAGAAACTTAGGAAGATGTTTGGTACCTACACCAAAATATGAGGGATGTGAGGAGAATGAACGCTGGCAACCGATGGCGAATGGAGCAGGTGGAATCTCAGTTATGGCTTGATAGGGCGGTCATTGTAGCGTTAATAGCGGTCGTTGCATGGTTGGTGTATCTTGTACGTATGGATAAGTAGAACTGTTGGTACATGATGTCAGTAGTTCAGTGTCTAGTGTCTGTAATCGAGTTAGTTGGATTTGTATTTTGTATTAAGCGAAGTTAGCTCACAAGTTCGCTTATATAGGCGAACTTGTGGAACAAGCGAAGTTAGTGACAACTTCGCCTAAACATGTTAGGCGAAGTTGTCGTCTGTTATATACGGCTAGGTTACGGCTGATTTAGATGAATCAGTTTATGAGTTGTTCAGAGTTTTTGTAATCGGTGATCAGTGAATCACGTGTTTCCAGTTGCAATACAACGTGTCTTTGTTTATTGTAACGTGTGTTTGATTGTGTTAACGTGTATCGTCTTCTACGCTCGTATCGTCTTACGTAGGGATTCCGCACCTACGTAGAACGAGATATTCCGTGTAGATCCGGCTGGGAACCTACAATTGGTATCAGAGCTTTTGCTCGTGATTGTGTGGTTCGGGATTATCACGCGGGTGTAGAAATCGTTCCGTTCGACTATTCGCGGGACGAGTTTATCGAATTTTTGTGTCCTACTCACCTCCCACCATCATAAACAACCCATTACACCTTCGCATACCTCGCAAAACGTCAAAATCAAACCTGCAAAATCATCGTGTTCATCAGGCGAAGTTGCCGCTACTGTTTGTAGGGTTTAGGCAAAGATATAAGGTTAAGCGAAGTTATCCACAACTTCGCCTACCTCACAAGTTCGCTTATCTCAAGCGAAGTTATCCACAACTTCGCCTACCTCACAAGTTCGCTTAACTTAATCAGGCGAAGTTGAGAAATCAAGCGAAGATAAGACTTAAGCGAAGTTAACATTAACTTCGCCTACAGTACTGTTCAGAATAAAATTTTTATTTTTTCGGGACTGGTAAAAATGGAGGTGGAAGCGGGTTCAGCTACTAAGGCACCGAAAATGCTTAAGGGTACCGATTTCGTGGCGTGGAAAGATCGGTTTGAGCAGTATGTTAAATATCAAGATGCTAAGATGTGGGTGTGCATTCAAGATGGATACATTCCACCAACTGCTTTGTATGAGGGTCGTGAACAAATTAAGAAACACAACAAGATGGAAGAGGAAGAAAAGAATATGTATGAGGCTGAAAGCAAAGCTCATGCTGCGATAACAATGGCTCTTCCACAAGAGATTCTTCACACCTTCAGGAAGTATAAAACCGCTAGAGAGTTATGGGAAGCACTTGAAAACCGATTTGAAGGTAATGTGGGGATACGTGCATCCAAGATTAAACTACTCAAAACCCAATTCTCGGTGTTCAAGTATTTGAAGAATGAATCACTTGATGATATCATCACGAGATATTATCACCTGATGACCGAACTCAGCAATTATTCCATTGCTTACAAAGAAGAGGAGATTGTAGAAAAACTTCTTGATGCTCTCCCACCGAAATGGGAGATGTACACTGTCTTGTTGAGAGAAGATAAAGAGTTTGCCGACTATAACTTGGAAATAGCAGTCAACAAACTACGAACTTTTGAACTAAACATGGTTCGAAAAGAGACACCAACTGATCAGGTTCAGGATCCGGAAATGTTGTAACGATTCCGGCAGAATCAGGTATACCCTAACCGGTATATACTATTTATGTGTTATTTAATAATGGATATATGAATTATAATGTGTTTATACGAGTATGTACGATTCACAGTACGGATCATACTCGATTATACAGTTAATCGTATTGGAAATACGATTAACCAATTAACGGTTATTGAAGCCCGAATGAATCGAGGATTACATTATAGACGAGATATATAATATTTAGTGATGTTTATGAAGTATTAAAGCTTCGGGATAAGTGAATTAAAGCACAGAAAAGAATTTTCGATTTAATGGTACGACGATACGTTAAACGAAACCTTTAATACCAAACCAAGCAAGAGACAATCGATCAAGCCGAAAAAGATGCGCGGTTATTAATAATATGATGTTCTAAGATAATAATTGCCATGGTTTAAGTTTTTAAAGTTTTTAAATCGGTTTTATATAAATTTCATTTTTTAAGCCAAAAACGACCGTTTTAACCTCGTTTTAAGCCGAATTAAACGTTTAACCGAAAAACGAACTGAACCAGATTATCCAAAACATTATCCAGATTACAGAAATCTGAATGTGTGGCTAGAAATGGAGGAGTGGGTCCCACCCCACCCTCCTTTGTGTTCCAATCGGATAAGGGAAGGGTAACCCCCTTTCCTTGTTATTTTTTTTACAAAACATTCAACAATCTTCATTTTTCTCTCAACTCCATGAACTAAAAACCGAGTTTTGTAGCAAGAACAACGAGGTAAAGATCGAGTTATATTCGTTTTCATCTTCGTTTCTCGAGTTTATTTGCAAGAAAATGAGGTTTCAAGTGAAAAAGGGTGAAAACCCGAGATGAAACCGATTCTTGCATGATCAAGTGATGTATACGGGTTATACAAGGGATCTTGATCCAAGAAAGGAGTTAAACGAACCAAAAACGAATTTTTACGGTTAAATCTTTGTTTTTAAATCATAACCGAAACCATGAAAGAAATGGCTTGATTGTGGGTGTAACTTTCTTGGTGTGGTGTTATTGTGCTTGTAGGTGCTGTATCTAGTTGTTAACCAAGGCTAGAAAGCGAGATCCTTGCGATTTGAAGCTAGAAACACAAGGTAGTTCGGTTTTTGTATGATGTTTGTGTTTTGGACAGATTGTGACACATTTAGATTTAGGTCATGAAATTTTACAGAGATGATCTACACATGAAAATATGAGATCTGTGAAATTTTGGTAATTTTTGGACAAAGGATGAATATTTGGTGAATTTAATGCTCGGTTTTGGCTAAAAATGGTGAAAAAATAGTTAAATATCCTGAAAAATTCTGGAAAATTTCAGATAAGCTTTATATATCATGTAAAAGTCACACACAAAATTTTAGGTCAGTTGGAGAAGTCTAAGTAGGCTTTTCGGTTAAACGAGTTCTAGGGTTTTCTAGCTCGGTTTTAGTGAATATGGCATGTAAAAAGAGATTTTGGTTTTGGAAAAATCACAGGAGACTATGGGGATGGCAGGGGTCATCCAGGAAAAAATTGGGATTTTTCTAAGATCGTTTGGTATTTACGACATATTTAGTGTTTAAATGGTGTTTAAAAATAGATAAATAAATTTTAAATATAAAAATTAATCTGGAAATATTTTTATAAAATTCCTCACTGTCAAAAAGTGATTTTTGCAAAATTTCAAGATCCGAGATTAAACGGATAATTATTTGTGTAAAAACAAACTTTTAAAGCTTAAAACGCGTAAACCGGTAAAGTTCGCCTAAACGAACTGACTGGTGTATAAAAACCCTAAAAATGAACTATTTTCATATAACTGATTTAAATGTAAATCATCCGAAAATAATTCGGATGATTTGAGTAATTTTAACCGATTTAACAGTTTCCGGTACGCCAAAGACGGAAACGGGTCCCGCGGCCAATCGGGGCGTCTAAACCGAGCTCTAAATTCACAACTTTAATTAAATTATCAGTCAACAACTATTTTTGGGTCGTGTGTGATCAAACTCATTTTTGAAACGTAAAAACGGATAACCGTGCTAGGCACGCAAAACGGGAAAAACGAATAATAGTGATTTGACTAGTGAACTCTAAACGATATCACAATCTGAGTCCGGAGAAGTGTTTCTGGGTTAACATTGCCCCCGGAACGGTTACAGTACTGGGTTAACAGTGTCCCCAGATGTACCGGTTAACACGGTTAAAGTTATATTAATAATGATTGTATAGTAACGAACTTAGGGATCGTATTACAGATCCGGATTAGTAGCTGTGTACGGTGTACCTACTGGTTTACGATAAGGTGAGTTTCACGAGCCCCTTTTTCTGAATTGTTTTTAAATATTTTCCCGGGGCGGAAAGCATGTTACTATTGAAATGTTTAAGTACATACTGAACGCATGGATTAGCGTGTATTTATAAATATTTGATTGTACGTGAATCATACGGAATGGGTACAGTACTGGGTTAACAGTGTCCCCAGATGTCTCTAGAAGTGTTTCTGGGTTAACATTGCCCCCGGAATGGGTACTGTACTGGGTTAACAGTGTTCCCAGATGTCCCTAGAAGTGTTTCTGGGTTAACATTGCCCCCGGAATGGGTACTGTACTGGGTTAACAGTGTCCCCAGATGTCCCTAGAAGTGTTTCTGGGTTAACATTGTCCCCGGAACGGGTACAGTACTGGGTTAACAGAGGTTTCACTTGTGGGCTCAGCATAATTACATCGCTAATATATGATTATTATAATGATTTGTCACTGTTTATTTAAATTAGTGAAACTCACCAATTATTCGTAGTTGACCCGTTTTCTTTACATGCTTTTTAGGTACCACCAAACTGGAATAATTGCTACATGCTTGAACGATTCGTGCTTTTTGTGGAAGCTTAATGATTTTTTTGTATTAATTATGTTAATGTACTGTTGGTAAAACTTATGTGCTATCGCCTAGACGATAACTAAACTTGGAACATTGTAATATGATGTGAATTAATGTAGTGGTGTTTTCTTTATAAGCAATGCTGTTGATATCAGACGTGTCTGTAGCATCCCGTATACGTTTCCGCTGCGGTTACGGGGTGTTACAGAACTTGGTATCAGAGCCATTGGTTATAAAGAATTAGGATGTTTTTAAAAGATACCTAAAATATAACCAGTAGCTCAAGTATTATAGGATCTGAATATCAACTAATAATTTATAGTGACGAGATCTGGATGAACTTGGATGGACAAGTGAGTTATTATTGTCCGGAACATAATAACAGACTTGTCCACACGAGGGAATTCAGGGGAAGTCACGGGGAACGTTAATAGGTAAAACCGGCAACATATGTGTAAGTATATGATAATATTTTTATGCGACAAAGTTGTATAAGTATGTGTATATTAATTGTGATTTACATTATGGAAGGAACTATATGTTTGCTAACTTGTGTACAGGTAAGGATGTCGAGGTCTCGAAGTCTGTCAGTGGATGAGGACCCGGAGGAGGTCAGTTCCGGGAACTCTAGGAGCTTACGCTTAGCATCCAACACTGAGCCTAGTGAGAATAGCCGTAGGAGTGGTAGCTTGTCCTCCCCTACTAGGGTTGCCAGATCCCCCACCCCACCCGCACCACAGGTCACCCATACCCCTCCCAGACCCGGTCCCCGCCTCACGGCACGGATCAGTGTCCCTTATGTCCCACCTACCTCTACCCCACCCAGACCCACTTACCACAGGGGCGAGTCCTCCCGCCCCCAGCCTGAGCCTGTGCCTCCACCCGTGTGGGGTACCCCTAGGCTGGAGAGGGATGAGCGTCCCTCCGCGAAGCCTGCATGGCTCCGAGTGCTCACCGAGCAGGTGGTTGAGCACACCATCGCCTTGACGGTGGGGATCCAGAGGAGGAGACACCTGGCGGACTGCGTACTGGACAGCCAGTACGCGATTGGCCAGCTGAGGAGGGAGGGCGCATACTCCCAGTGGATGATTGACCGGATGGAGACACGGATTCGGGGATTGATGGCGGTGTTGGTTGTGATGGTGGCAGTGTTGGTGTGGTTGGTATACCACCATGCTTAGATTATGTTAGGGTGGTAGTAGTCAAGGTCCGCTTTTTGATACTCTGTGTAAGCAGTTAGTGGCGATGCTAACATAGAGTGAATCTTGGGTAATTATAGTACAGCCACTAGCCCATAGGGGGCCTTTTTTGGGGATATCATTGTAGATACTTTTGATGTATCATTCAAGCACTGACCCATAGCGGGTTATGTCGAAATGATGCCGATGTAGGACTGATGTATGAAAACTTAATCTATGTGATGATGGTAGGAATGTAATGTGAACGGATGTTTATGTAATATGTACTAATGTTTATTAATGAATGGAATGTGTGTTATGTACCGAGATTGGAATTTGTATTAATTATATGTATTTTCTTAATGTTGTGTAGAATGGCACCAAAACGGTCAGCTCGAATGTCAGAAGTGGATGTGGACCGTCTGATTGCTCGACAATTAGAGGCGGCGATACCGGATATAGTATCGCGCATCGCCGCCAGTATCAATACTACGACCAATCCAAGCCCTGCGAGCAATCAAACGACCACCAATAATGAGGGGGAACAAAATGTTAATCCTCCACCGAACGGTAACCCGATTCCGAGTAATGACGCACCGCCTAGGGTGGTCGTTACAGACAGTAATGGCCCTATACCTAGTGTAGAAACGAACCGCACTGAACCGACTCCTGCAACAAAGGGATGTTCAATCAAAGATTTCATGTTGTGCAAGCCCCTAGAATTTAGCGGGTCTGAAGGACCAAATGGGTTGGTTAAGTGGATTGAGAAAAATAGAGTCTGTTGTGAACATCAGCAACTGCCCTGAGGATTACGTTGTTAAGTATGCTACCTGCACGTTCACGGACCATGCCTTGACATGGTGGAACACAATAGTGCAAACTCGCGGTCAGGCAGCGACAAACCGCATGACCTGGGCAGAGCTCAAGGCCCTTGTACTGGAGCATTTCTGCCCGAAAAACGAACTGCAGAAATTAGAAAAAGAATTGTGGAACCTGGAGATGCAGGGGGCAGACCACTTGGGTTATACGAACCGATTCAATGAGTTGTCGCGATTGGTGCCATGGTTGGTCACCCCAGAGTCAAAGAGGGTTGAGCGTTATATATGGGGACTAACTCCAGTAGTAAGGAGTATAGTCAACGCTGGGGGACACAAGACGTTTGAGGGAGCGGTGACGCAAGCTGGTATCGTCACATACGATTTCGTGAGGAGTGGGTCACTGAAGGTGGCAGGAGAGTCTGCTGGGGAAAGCGGGGTATGTATGACCATAGGATCCAGGAGAAGCAGCAAAATAAACGTGCTAGGCCCGCTGCCCAGAACTACGCCATGACTAGTTCAGGCGGAAGGCAGGAATCGCAGAAAGGGACGTTCCCTAAGTGTGGGAAATGCGGTTACCAGCATGGTGGCGTGTGCAAGGAGGTAGTGTGCCACCTGTGTGGCAGGGATGGGCACTACACACCGAGATGTAAGACAAACCTGAACAATCTGAACCGACAACCGAAAACTATCCGTGCGCAGCCATTTAGGACCCAACCAGCCCGACAACAAAACCCACAAGGAAACCAAATGATGACCACCAGCCGTGCTTGCTTTGAATGCGGCAGCACAGATCACTTCAAGAGATACTGTCCGAAACTGAACCAGGGAGGAATTGGGAGGCAAACCGTGGGTCAGGCATCGTCGTCCAATCCGGCGAGAGGCCGAGCATTTGTGATGGGGGCGAACGAAGCACGCCAGGTTCCCAGCGTAGTGACAGGTACATTCCTCGTCTCTGATCATTACGCTTCTGTATTATTTGATACGGGCGCCGATAGAAGTTTTGTCTCCGTTAAGTTCCTATCTATAGCAAACCTTCCAATTAGTGAAACCATAGAACCTTATACCGTAGAAGGCGCTAACGGTAAAACCATGATAGTCAATCAGATAGTTCGGAATTGCCCTTTTATTCTGAACGATCAATCCTTCCTGATTGACTTATTACCGGTAGAATTAGGTAGTTTTGACGTGATAGTGGGAATGGATTGGTTAGCACGTAACAAAGTGGAAATAAACTGTGAAAAGAAAATCATCAAGATCCGGGTGTCTGATGACGAAGAGGTGTTAGTGCAAGGAGGGAAGTCGGGCACAATGATACCATTTATATCCCACCTCAAGGTGTTAAAATTTATACGCTAGGGATGCGTGGCGTATCTAGCAAGCTTGACGACCACATATTCTGAGGAAAAAAGGGTGGAAGATATCCCGGTGGTACGCGAATTTCCACAAGTTTTCCCAGAAGAACTTCCTGGATTACCGCCAACCCGACAGGTCGAATTCAGAATCGATTTAATACCTCAAGCTGGCCCTGTTGCTAAAGCACCCTACCGACTTGCACCGTCCGAGATGCAAGAATTATCCAATCAGTTGCAAGAATTGATGGACAAAGGATTTATACGTCCTAGTCATTCCCCGTGGGGTGCACCTGTATTATTTGTGAAAAAGAAGGACAGGAGCCTTAGAATGTGTATTGATTACAGGGAGTTGAACAAGTTAACAATCAAAAATAGGTACCCTCTTCCCCGAATTGATGACCTGTTTGACCAGCTGCAAGGTGCGAGCTATTTCTCAAAAATCGATCTTAGATCGGGATACCATCAGGTTAGAATTTAGGAAGAAGATATCCCAAAAACCGCGTTCCGGACTCGTTACGGCCATTACGAGTTCTTAGTTATGCCTTTCGGGCTAACAAATGCGCCGGCAGTGTTCATGGACCTCATGAATCGAGTCTGTAAACCCTACCTCGACAAATTCGTCATCGTGTTTATTGACAATATTTTGATCTATTCGAAAAGTAAAGAAGAGCACGAGCAACATTTAAGAATAATTTTAGAGCTTCTGAATCAGGAGAAGTTGTATGCAAAATTCTCCAAGTGTAACTTCTGGTTACAAGAAGTGCAATTCCTCGGTCACGTTGTAAACCATCAAGGAATACACGTTGATCCGAGTAAGATTGAAGCAATTAAGAATTGGCAAGCGCCTAAAACGCCAAAGGAAATCCGCCAATTCTTAGGCTTAGCTGGATATTATCGTTGATTCATAGAGAACTTTTTCAGCATCGCCCAACCTTTAACTCTCCTGACTCAAAAGGATCGAAAGTATGAATGGGGAGAAGAGCAGGAGACGGCGTTTTCAAACGCTAAAACAAAAATTGTGCCAAGCGCCGATTTTAAGTCTCCCTGATGGAGACGATGGTTTTGTCGCGTATTGTGACGCATCGCGTAGAGGGTTAGGATGCGTGTTGACGCAAAATAATAAGGTTATAGCCTATGCTTCCCGACAGTCAAAAGTACACGAGAAAAATTACACTACTCACGACTTAGAACTGGGAGCGGTTATCTTCGCACTTAAAATCTGGAGACATTATCTCTACGGTACGAAGTGCACCATCTTCACCGATCATAAAAGTTTGCAGCACATATTCGATTAGAAAGAACTGAATATGAGGCAACGAAGATGGGTCGAGTTGTTAAGCGATTATGACTGTGACATCCGTTATCACCCCGGCAAGGCTAACGTCGTAGCCGATGCCTTGAGTAGGAAAGATCTGATTAAGCCATTGCGAGTGCGAGCACTGGGGATGATAGTCCAGTCGAACCTTTCGGACCTAATTCGAGTCGCTCAACGTGAGGCGTTGAAAGAGGGACAATTGGAAAAGGAGGGACTTTACGGCAATGAGAAGAATTTCGAACAGCGCTGTGGACGAAATTCTCTATTTCAAAAATCGGATTTGGATCCCGACCCTCCATGACCTTCTTGAATTAATCATGGACGAAGCGCATATATCGAAATATTCCATACATCCGGGATCGGATAAGATGTACAAGGATGTGAAGGAGTTCTACTGGTGGCCGGGTATGAAAAAGGATATCGCAACGTATGTCGGTAAGTGTACGACTTGTGCGAGAGTTAATGCGGAGCACCAGAAACCCTCGGGGATGTTACAACAACCAGAAATTCCCGAGTGGAAGTGGGAGCAAATCACGATGGATTTTGTGACACATCTCCCTAAGACGTCCCGAGGACATGATGCAATTTGGGTAATCGTGGATCGATTAACCAAATCGGCACATTTTATCCCGATTAGGATTAATTATAACACTGAGAGACTTGCGCAGATTTATATAAATGAAATTGTGTCTCGCCATGGAATACCCATCTCAATCATCTCCAATCGGGATAGCCATTTCACCTCCAATCTTTGGAAAGCTGTCCAAGAAGCGCTGGGAACGCGTATTGATCTAAGCACAGCTTACCACCCTCAGACCGACGGTCAGTCTGAGAGGACCATCCAAACACTGGAGGATTTGCTTCGTACATGCGTACTGGATTTAAGGGAAATTGGGATCAACATCTCCCACTCGTTGAATTTTCCTATAATAACAGTTACCATAGCAGTATAAAGGCAGCGCCTTACGAAGCATTGTATGGTCGGAAGTGCCGATCACCACTCTGCTGGACTGAAGTGGGCGACACTCAGGTTATTAGATCAGACCTGGTCCAGGAAACGACCAGCAAAATCCTTGAAATTAGGACAATCTGAAGGCCGCGCGGGATCGGCAGAAGAGTTATGCCGATACCCGTAGAAAACCGTTGTCGTTTGAGAAAGGTGATAAAGTGTATTTGAAAGTATCACCTTGGAAGGGTGTAGTCAGATTTGGAAAGGCGGGGAAGTTAGCCCCGAGATATATTGGACCATTCAATATTACTGCAAAAATCGGTCCCGTAGTATACCGATTAGAATTACCCGATGAACTGAGTGCAGTTCACAACGTGTTCACGTATCGAACTTGAAAAGATGTCTGGCGGATGAGACGTCGGTGTTACCTTTAGAGGGTGACCAAATAAGTGATAAGCTCAAATTCGTAGAGGAACCCGTAGAAATAGTAGACGGGAAAATCAAGCAACTTAGACACAATAAGATTTCGTTGGTCAAAGTTAGATGGAATTCGCAACGAGGCCCAGGAATTATACATGGGAACGAAAGGACGAATTCCGGAAGAAATACCCCTGTCTATTTCCTCACAAGGGAAGTAGTCGACGCGTAAAAATTTCGAGGACGAAATTTCTTTTACGGGGGGAGAATGTAACGATTCCGGCAGAATCAGGTATACCCTAACCGGTATATACTATTTATGTGTTATTTAATAATGGATATATGAATTATAATGTGTTTATACGAGTATGTACGATTCACAGTACGGATCATACTCGATTATACTAAATCGTATTGGAAATACGATTAAACCGATTAACGATTATTGAAGCCCGAACGAATCGATGATTACATTATAGACGAGATATATGATATTTAGTGATGTTTACGAAGTAATTAAAGCTTTGGGATAAGTGAATTAAAGCCACAGAAAAGAATTTTCGATTAATGGTACGACGATACGTTAAACGAAACCTTTAATACCAAACCAAGCAAGAGACGATCGATCAAGCCGAAAAAGATTGCGCGATTATTGATAATATGATGTTCTAAAGATAATAATTGCCATGGTTTAAGTTTTTAAAGTTTTTAAATCGGTTTTATTCAAATTTCATTTTTTAAGCCAAAAACGACCGTTTTAACCTCGTTTTAAGCTGAATTAAACGTTTTAACCGAAAAACGAACTAAACCAGATTATCCAAAACATATCCAGATTACAGAAATCTGAATGTGTGGCTAGAAATGGAGGAGTGGGTCCCACCCCACCCTCCTTTGTGTTCCGATCGGATAAGGGAAGGGTAACCCCCTTTCCTTATTATTTTTTTTACAAAACATTCAACAATCTTCATTTTTCTCTCAACTCCATGAACTAAAAACCGAGTTTTGTAGCAAGAACAACGAGGTAAAGATCGAGTTAATATTCGTTTTCATCTTCGTTTCTCGAGTTTAATTGCAAGAAAATGAGGTTTCAAGTGAAAAAGGGTTGGAAAAACCCGAGATGAAACCGATTCTTGCATGATCAAGTGATGTATACGGGTTATACAAGGGATCTTGATCCAAGAAAGGAGTTAAACGAACCAAAAACGAATTTTTACGGTTAAATCTTTGTTTTTAAATCATAACCGAAACCATGAAAGAAATGGCTTGATTGTGGGTGTAACTTGCTTGGTGTGGTGTTATTATGCTTGTAGGTGCTGTATCTAGTTGTTAACCAAGGCTAGAAAGCGAGATCCTTGCGATTTGAAGCTAGAAACACAAGGTAGTTCGGTTTTTGTATGATGTTTGTGTTTGGACAGATTGTGACACGTTTAGATTTAGGTTATGAAATTTTACAGAGATGATCTACACATGAAAATACGAGATCTGTGAAATTTTGGTATTTTTGGGACAAAGGATGAATATTTGGTGAATTTAATGCTCGGTTTTGGCTAAAAATGGTGAAAATAGTAAATATCCTGAACAATTCTGGAAAATTGCAGATAAGCTTTTTATATCCTGTAAAAGTCACACACAAAATTTTAGGTCAGTTGGAGAAGTCTAAGTAGGCTTTTCGGTTAAACGAGTTCTATGGTTTTCTAGCACGGTTTTAGTGAAAATGGCATGTAAAAAGAGATTTTGGGTCTGGAAAAATTACAGGAGACTATGGGGGATGGCAGGGGTCATCCAGGAAAAATTTGGGATTTTTCTAAGATCGTTTGGTATTTACGACATATTTAGTGTTTAAATGGTGTTTTTAAAAATAGAAAAATAATTTTAAATATAAAAATTAATTCTTGAAATATTTTTATAAAATTCCTCACTGTCCAAAAAGTGATTTGTGCAAAATTTCAAGATCCGAGATTAAACGGATAATTATTTGTGTAAAACAAACTTTTAAAGCTTAAAACGCGGTAAACCGGTAAAGTTCGCCTAACGAACTGACTGGTGTATAAAACCCTAAAAATGAACTATTTCATAATAACTGAGTTAAATGTAAATCATCCGAAAATAATTCGGATGATTTGAGTAATTTTAACCGATTTAACAGTTTCCGGTACGCCAAAGACGGGAAACGGGTCCCGCGGCAATCGGCGGCGTCCTAAACCGAGCTCTAAATTCACAACTTTAATTAAATTATCAGTCAACAAACTATTTTCGGGTCGTGTGTGACCAAAACTCATTTTTGAAGCGTATATAAAACGGATAACCGTGCTAGGCACGCAAAACGGGAAAAACGACTAATAGTGATTTGACTAGTGAACTCTAAACGATATCACAATCTGAGTCCGGAGAAGTGTTTCTGGGTTAACATTGCCTCCGGAACGGTTTACAGTACTGGGTATAACAGTGTACCCAGATGTACTGGTTAACACGGTTAAAGTTATATTAATAATGATTGTATAGTAACGAACTTAGGGATCGTTATTACAGATCCGGATTAGTAGCTGTGTACGGGTGTACCTACTGGTTTACGATAAGGTGAGTTTCACGAGCCCCTTTTTCTGATTTTTTTTTAAATATTTTCCCGGGGCGGAAAGCATGTTACTATTGAAATGTTTAAGTACATACTGAACGCATGGATTAGCGTGTATTTATAAAATATTGATTGTACGGGAATCATACGGAACGGGTACAGTACTGGGTTAACAGCGTCCCCAGATGTCCCCTAGAAGTGTTTCTGGGTTAACATTACCCCCGGAATGGGTACTGTACTGGGTTAACAGTGTCCCCATATGTCCCTAGAAGTGTTTCTGGGTTAACATTGCCCCGGAATGGGTACTGTACTAGGTTAACAGTTTCCCCAGATGTCCCTAGAAGTGTTTTCTGGGTTAACATTGCCCCGGAACGGGTTACAGTACTGGGTTAACAGAGGTTTAAACTTGTGGGCTCAGCATAATTACATCGCTAATATATGATTATTAAAATGATTTGTCACTGTTTATTTTAAATTAGTGAAATTCACCAACTATTTCGTAGTTGACCCGTTTTCTTTACATGCTTTTTAGGTACCACCAAA